>NC_091992.1:111897995-112539245 GCF_044704955.1 Pristiophorus japonicus
GGGGGGGTAAGGAGGAAGGGGGTGGGGGGGGGTAAGGAGGAAGGGGGTGGGGGGGGGGGGGGTAAGGAGGAAGGGGGTGGGGGGGTAAGGAGGAAGGGGGTGGGGGGGTAAGGAGGAAGGGGGTGGGGGGGGTAAGGAGGAAGGGGGTGGGGGGGTAAGGAGGAAGGGGGTGGGGGGGTAAGGAGGAAGGGGGTGGGGGGGTAAGGAGGAAGGGGGTGGGGGGTAAGGAGGAAGGGGGTGGGGGGGTAAGGAGGAAGGGGGGTGGGGGGGTAAGGAGGAAGGGGGTGGGGGGGTAAGGAGGAAGGGGGTGGGGGGGTAAGGAGGAAGGGGGTGGGGGGGTAAGGAGGAAGGGGGTGGGGGGGTAAGGAGGAAGGGGGTGGGGGGGTAAGGAGGAAGGGGGTGGGGGGGTAAGGAGGAAGGGGGGGGAAGAGGGGGGTGGGGGGGTAAGGAGGAAGGGGGTGGGGGGGTAAGGAGGAAGGGGGTGGGGGGGTAAGGAGGAAGGGGGTGGGGGGTAAGGAGGAAGGGGGTGGGGGGGTAAGGAGGAAGGGGGTGGGGGGGGTAAGGAGGAAGGGGGTGGGGGGGTAAGGAGGAAGGGGGTGGGGGGGTAAGGAGGAAGGGGGTGGGGGGGGTAAGGAGGAAGGGGGTGGGGGGGTAAGGAGGAAGGGGGTGGGGGGGTAAGGAGGAAGGGGGTGGGGGGGTAAGGAGGAAGGGGGTGGGGGGGTAAGGAGGAAGGGGGTGGGGGGGTAAGGAGGAAGGGGGTGGGGGGGTAAGGAGGAAGGGGGTGGGGGGGTAAGGAGGAAGGGGGTGGGGGGGTAAGGAGGAAGGGGGTGGGGGGGTAAGGAGGAAGGGGGTGGGGGGGTAAGGAGGAAGGGGGTGGGGGGGTAAGGAGGAAGGGGTGGGGGGGTAAGGAGGAAGGGGGTGGGGGGGGTAAGGAGGAAGGGGGTGGGGGGGTAAGGAGGAAGGGGGTGGGGGGGTAAGGAGGAAGGGGGTGGGGGGGTAAGGAGGAAGGGGGTGGGGGGGGGTAAGGAGGAAGGGGGTGGGGGGGTAAGGAGGAAGGGGGTGGGGGGGTAAGGAGGAAGGGGGTGGGGGGGTAAGGAGGAAGGGGGTGGGGGGGTAAGGAGGAAGGGGGTGGGGGGTAAGGAGGAAGGGGGTGGGGGGGTAAGGAGGAAGGGGGTGGGGGGGTAAGGAGGAAGGGGGTGGGGGGGTAAGGAGGAAGGGGGTGGGGGGGTAAGGGAGGAAGGGGGTGGGGGGGTAAGGAGGAAGGGGGTGGGGGGGTAAGGAGGAAGGGGGTGGGGGTAAGGAGGAAGGGGGTGGGGGGGTAAGGAGGAAGGGGGTGGGGGGGTAAGGAGGAAGGGGGTGGGGGGTAAGGAGGAAGGGGGTGGGGGGGAAAGGAGGAAGGGGGTGGGGGGGTAAGGAGGAAGGGGGTGGGGGGGTAAGGAGGAAGGGGGTGGGGGGGTGGAGGAAGGGGGTGGGGGGGTAAGAAGGAAGGGGGTGGGGGGGGAAGAAGGAAGGGGGTGGGGGGGTAGGAGGAAGGGGTGGGGGGAAGAAGGAAGGGGGTGGGGGGGAGAAAGAAGGAAGGGGGTGGGGGGGAAGGAGGAAGGGGGTGCGGGGGGTAAGAAGGAAGGGGGTGGGGGGGAAGAAAGAAGGAAGGGGGTGGGGGGAAGAAAGAAGGAAGGGGGTGGGGGGGGAAGAGGAAGGGGGTGGGGGGAAGAAAGAAGGAAGGGGGTGGGGGGGAAGAAAGAAGGAAGGGGGTGGGGGGGAAGAAAGAAGGAAGGGGGTGGGGGGAAGAAAGAAGGAAGGGGGTGGGGGGGAAGAAAGAAGGAAGGGGGTGGGGGGGAAGAAAGAAGGAAGGGGGTGGGGGGGGAAAGAAGGAAGGGGGTGGGGGGGAAGAAGGAAGGGGGTGGGGGGAAGAAGGAAGGGGGTGGGGGGAAGAAGGAAGGGGGTGGGGGGGAAAGAAGGAAGGGGGTGGGGGGGAAGAAGGAAGGGGGTGGGGGGAAAGAAGGAAGGGGGTGGGGGGGGAAGAAGGAAGGGGGTGGGGGGGGAAGAAGGAAGGGGGTGGGGGGGAAGAAGGAAGGGGGTGGGGGGGAAGAAGGAAGGGGGTGGGGGGGAAGAAGGAAGGGGGTGGGGGGGGAAGAAGGAAGGGGGTGGGGGGGGAAGAAGGAAGGGGGTGGGGGGGAAAAGAAGGAAGGGGATGGGGCCGGAAGGAAGGGGTGGGGGGGAAGAAGGAAGGGGGTGGGGGGAAGAAGGAAGGGGGTGGGGGGGGGGAAGGAAGGGGGGTGGGGGGGGGGAAGAAGGAAGGGGGTGGGGGGGGAAGAAGGAAGGGGGTGGGGGGGGAAGAAGGAAGGGGGTGGGGGGGGAAGAAGGAAGGGGGTGGGGGGAAGAAGGAAGGGGGTGGGGGGGGGAAGAAGGAAGGGGGTGGGGGGGGGAAGAAGGAAGGGGGTGGGGGGGGAAGAAGGAAGGGGGTGGGGGGGGAAGAAGGAAGGGGGTGGGGGGGGAAGAAGGAAGGGGGTGGGGGGGGAAGAAGGAAGGGGGTGGGGGGGGGGGGAAGAAGGAAGGGGGTGGGGGGGGAAGAAGGAAGGGGGTGGGGGGGGGAAGAAGGAAGGGGGTGGGGGGGGAAGAAGGAAGGGGGTGGGGGGGGAGAAGGAAGGGGGTGGGGCGGGGAAGAAGGAAGGGGGTGGGTGGGGGAAGAAGGAAGGGGGTGGGGGGGGGGAGAAGGAAGGGGGTGGGGGGGGAAGAAGGAAGGGGGTGGGGGGGGAGGGAAGGGGGTGGGGGGGGAAGAAGGAAGGGGTGGGGGGAAGAAGGAAGGGGGTTGGGGGGGGAAGAAGGAAGGGGGGTGGGGGGGGGAAGAAGGAAGGGGGTGGGGGGGGAAGAAGGAAGGGGGTGGGGGGGGAAGAAGGAAGGGGGTGGGGGGGGTGAAAGAAGGAAGGGGGTGGGGGGGAAAGAAGGAAGGGGGTGGGGGGGAAGAAGGAAGGGGGTGGGGGGGGGGAAGAAGGAAGGGGGTGGGGGGAAGAAGGAAGGGGGTGGGGGGGGAAGAAGGAAGGGGGTGGGGGGGGGGAAGAAGGAAGGGGGTGGGGGGGAAGAAGGAAGGGGGTGGGGGGAAGAAGGAAGGGGGTGGGGGGGGGGAAGAAGGAAGGGGGTGGGGGGGGAAGAAGGAAGGGGGTGGGGGGGGGTGGGGGGGGGGAAGAAGGAAGGGGGTGGGGGGGGGGGGGAAGGAAGGGGGTGGGGGGGAAAGAAGGAAGGGGGTGGGGGGGGGAAGAAGGAAGGGGGTGGGGGGAAGAAGGAAGGGGGTGGGGGGGAAGAAGGAAGGGGGTGGGGGGGGGGGAAGAAGGAAGGGGGTGGGGGGGGGAAGAAGGAAGGGGGTGGGGGGGGGGAAGAAGGAAGGGGGTGGGGGGGGGGAAGAAGGAAGGGGGTGGGGGGGGGGAAGAAGGAAGGGGGTGGGGGGGGGGGAAGAAGGAAGGGGGTGGGGGGGAAGAAGGAAGGGGGTGGGGGGGGGGGAAGAAGGAAGGGGGTGGGGGGGGGGAAGAAGGAAGGGGGTGGGGGGGGAAGAAGGAAGGGGGTGGGGGGGAAGAAGGAAGGGGGCTGGGGGGGGGAAGAAGGATGGGGGTGGGGGGGGGAAGGAAGACTTGTTATTTTATATTGCGCCTTTCATAAGAACATAATATAAGAACATAAGAAATAGAAGCAGGAGTAGGCCATTCGGCCCCTCGAGCCTGCTCCGCCATTCGATAAGATCATGGCTGATCGGATCATGGCCTCAATTCCACTTCCCTGCCCACTCCCCATAACCCATAACTCCCTTATCATTCAAAAATCTGTCTATCTCCCCCTTAAATATATTCAATGACTCAGCCTTCACCACTCTCCGGGGTAGAGAATTTCACAGATTCACGACCCTCTGAGAAGAAATTTCTCCTCATCTCCGTTTTAAATGGGCAACCACTTATTCTGAAACTATGCCCCCGAGTTCAAGATTCCCCCTCGAGGGAAAACATTCTCTCTGCATCTACCTCTGCATGACCACCGGACGTCTCAAAGCGCTATACAGCCAATGAAGTACATTTGAAATGTAGTCATGTGGTAATGTAGGAAACGCGGCAGCCAATATGCTCACAGCAAGCTCCCACAAACAGCAATGGGATAATGACCAGATAATCTGTGTTTTTTTTTTAAATAGAGATGTTGATTGAAGGATAAATATTGGCCAGAACACTGGGGATAACTCCCCTGCTCTTCTTCAAAATAATGTCATGGGATCTTTTAGATCTACCAGAGAGAGCAGACAGGGCCGCGGTTTAATGTCTCATCAAATAAACGGTGCCTGCAACACTGCAGCACTCCCTCAGCACTGCACTGGAGTGTCAGTCTAGATTTATCTGTTATAGTCCCTGGAGTGGGACTCAAACCAACAACTTTCTGACTCAGAGGTGAGTGTGTTACCCACTGACCCACAGCTGAAGGATGCATCCTATTCAAGAGAAAGCAAAATTCTCAAGTATTTTAACCCTTTCAATGGAGAAGTAAGATTCCAATTACGTGGTCCTTGTCCATTTTAGGAATATTGCCAGTCTTCTTTTGTAAAGTTTATTTATCAAGTGCAGGTTGAACCTCCCTTATCCGGAACCCTCGAGACCTGGTTTGTTCTGGATAAGGGATTTTTCCGGACGAGGGGAGATCACGTTAAATTGGATGGTACAGGTACTAAGCAAGGGGATATCGGGACTGGCTGGCTTGAGGCTGGGAGTGCGGCAGAGAGATCATGGGGGTGGGGGAACGGTGTATCGCGGGGTCAGGCCAGCGATTGCAGCAGTCGGCAGCAAGGAAGGACTTCAATTTGTTCGTGTCAGAGTTCTGCGCATGCGCCACCCAGTGGCCGGGAATGATTCTGGACGAGGGGTGGTTTTGGATAAGGGAGTTCTGAATAAGGGAGTTCTGGATAAGGGAGGTTCAACTTGTACTCAAACTTCAAACCAGTTCCAACCTACTTAAATTAAAACTGCCAAGACTCACATGCACAACTTTCAGCATTTCATTTGAAATTATTAAGATAGAGAAATATTTGTAGTCGGCATCATGCACACAGTTATTAATGTAAGCATTTCACAAATCACAAAAATTACTTCACAATTCAAATATTTCATTATGGAATCACAAGTCTTGAAAGTAGACCCCTGTTTTCCCTCTCATGCGAATGTAGACATCATTACACTTAATCCTAAGAGAGCATGGGGCCATTCTACTGGTCCACCCCAAAATAATCCACCCACTCAGCCAAACACCTCTCATGCTCACAGCTAGGGCTAGACTTTCCACTTTGCTGTCTATCGCCCAAAAAATGGGCGATGTTCCAGCGATGTTCGATGTCCCAGCCTTGCCGATCACTGGCTCATCACCTATTTTTTTGATGGTAATTTTCCACTCGGCGATAGGCCAGTGATGCAAAAGGTCAGCGCTGTGATGCTCGTCCAATGAATGGCCAGCAATGTGGAAGGCAAAAGCTTCCCGAGCAACGGCCTTCTGCGCATGCAATTTAATTTTTTTTTCCAGTTTACAGCATTTTGCGCATTTCTAGAGGTCAGGGGTCAACCACACATTGGGGAGAGAGGAGAGGAGAGATAAAGGAGAGAGTTTTTGGTGTTGGAGGGAGGAGATTTGTGGAGTTTTGTTGAGTTTTTTGCCGTTGGAGATTTGGATAAAGTGTTTTTTGCCTTTGGAGAGTTGGAGATTTGGATAAATTGTAGAGATGTCATCATCATCGTCGTCAGAGAGCCTGGATGGGGGTCGGAAAAGGGCAAAGCCATTTTTGGACGAGGCCAACGAGGCCCTCGTCGAGGAGGTCCACTCCAGGTGGGCAGAACTTATCTGGGGTGCTAAGGGAAAACCTCCAACCTGGGCGTACAGGAAGCTCTGGTCTGAGATTGTGGATGTCATCTCCTCGGTATCCCAGGAGGCGAGGGGGGCCTAACCGGAAGCACTGGAACAGCCTTGTGGCGTCAGCTAGAGTAAGTACAGATTTTATATTGTATTGAAGAAGATTATAATTAAAACTGTAAAATAGTAAATCTCCTGGATTGAATTAAATGTTGTAAATTCTTACATACATACATACGCATATATACATATGTAGATCCAAAACACGCTGATCTTTGTTATAACCATGCATCAATTGTGGATCTCATTTGCATCTAACATTTAAAGCTGTTGTCTCTCCATGAAACTACCTAGTCAATTAGCTTATGCCATGCTCTTTTCACGTTTGCAGAAGAAGATATCTAACAACAAGGCGTGCTGGAGGTGCACCGGAGGGGGCCCTGCTTACATGCAGACTTTAAGTGAGCTGGAGGAGTGTGCAGCAGTGCCGGTGGGGACCACCAGTCGCTCAGCCACCACCCATGGTGTTGCAGGACCTTCCCATGCGTCACGTGAGTAATGTGCGGAACAGTTTTAAAGTAATGTAACATCATTTAATTAAAATGCAATGTACGGATGATGTCATGTCATGTCATGAATGCAGCCTTTGTGCTACTCTCAGGTTGACAACATAAGCAATAAGAACAGGGGAAGGTCATCTGGCCAACTGTCCCCTTCTCTCTGCGCTCCCCATAAACCCGTGTGTCCATCTGCGACCGATGCAGCCGTGGCAGGTTTTCTGGGACAGTTAAATCCACATGAAACATTAATATGTAAAGTCTTGTCGGTAATGTGTACCCTTCTGTTCTAATAAGCTCAATAGGCTTAATTGTGCTTTGAAGGTCAACCAGAGGCTCAAGTGGAGGCCGCACAGGAGGAAGAGGATACGACCGAGCCAGAGGAGGAGGAAGAGGAAGAAATGGAGGAAGCCACAGAGGGGGATGAACCTGCGGCCACCATGGAACTGAAGATATTGCGACTGAAGAGGCGCCGGGACTGAGCGGCATGCAGCCGGCAACGCCAAGGCGCATTATAGTGTGCGCACCGACCCCACAGAGTTCAGGTCAGCGAGCTCAGCCCTCGCCTGCAGTGGACGATCGGATAGAGGGCTCGATTTCCCTGTGCGAGGAGACGGTCGTGATAAATCGCAAGCATCTCCAGCGGCTCGGAGGGGAATTTTCCCGGATGTCCGCTGCCCAAGCGGAGGCAATGCAGCAGACGCTGGAGGAGATGCGTGCACTGGTGGCTGAGCACGGTGCTGCACCCCAAGGTGCCATGCTTGATCGAAGCACAACGCCCAACACACAAGCGAGTCAGGAGGAAGCACATCCTTCTGACTTGGAAGACGATGCCCCTGCCCGTACTTCGTCTGCCCCTCCAACACCCCCCCCCCCCCCCCCCAACAGCCGATCATGCCACCATCATCCCCACCATGGCAGTAAGTCTTGCCGTTGCCCGCTGCACGCCCGCGTTGTCTCGGTACCGGTGGGTCCAGGATCTGGAGGGAAACGTGACCGCAGGTAGGGAGGGGGGTATTATTGTCCTTCATGTTTTTCTTGTTGCTCTTCTTGTTACTGTTGCTGTTGTGGGGGTGGGGGCTGGGTGGGAACTGGCGGGCGGGGGGGGGGGGGGTTTAAAATTAAAATTGTTAATAAAGCTTTGTTGAATCTTACAATTGTTGTGCACTGTCGTTTAATAACGCGAGTAAAGTTAAAACATTAATGCAACTGTTGCACATTTAAATATAAGTATAAATGTGAGTGGATCCATCAGTAAAAGGATGTTAAAAGCATCTTTTAGCAGCCTTCTCCCTTCCTCAGACGTTCAAAATGGCGTCCGTAGTGCCGAGTTCTATGAAGGCGGCCAGGAAAAAGCAACTATTCTCCAGTGATGTGCTCGGCGAGCTATCAGCCCGACGACGTGCCGAAAATTGGGCTGGACAATGTGCAGGCGATCACCTCAGCGATCAGCTCGGCGATGTAAGCCAAAAGTCAGGGGGATTATTTTTCGGCAATGATCCAGCCTGAATTTCCACTTTTTTGTCAAAATGGGCGATGAAAGGCCGATTTGGGCGATGTGAAGTGGAAAGTCTAGCCCCTAGAGTCATGTCCATAAGCAGATAGTGTTTCTTACAAACTGAAAGCTGCATTTTTATTCTCTACCATAAGTGGATTGGCATAGCCCAAATCTAACTACAGGTTGAACCTTCCTTATCCAGGATTCCCTTAGCCGGCACCACCCCTCATCCTGCACCATTCCCGCCACCGGGTGGCGCTTGCGCAGAACTCCGACACGAACATATTAAACAAATTGAAGTCGTTCCTCGCTGCTGACTCCCACAAAGAAATAAGGGACGTGTGCAATAAAGGTACAGCAGTAATCATGGGCGACTTTAATCTACATATTGATTGGGCTAACCTAACTGGTAGCAATGCGGTGGAGGAGGATTTCCTGGAGTGTATTAGGGATGGTTTTCTAGACCAATATGTCGAGGAACCAACCAGGGAGCTGGCCATCCTAGACTGGGTGATGTGTAATGAGAAAGGACTAATTAGCAATCTTAGTGTGCGAGGCCCCTTGGGGAGGAGTGACCATAATATGGTAGAATTCCTTATTAAGATGGAGGGTGACAAAGTTAATTCGGAAACTAGGGTCCTGAACTTAAGGAAAGGTAATTTCGACGGTATGAGGAGTGAATTGGCTAGAATAGACTGGCAAAGGATACTCAAAGGGTTTATGGTGGATAAGCAGTGGCAAACATTTAAAGATCACATGGATGAACTTCAGCAATTGTGCATCCCTGTCTGGAGTAAAAATAAAACTGGGAAGGTGGCTCAACCAAGGCTAAGAAAGGAAATTAAGTATAGTGTTAAAGCCAAAGAAGAGGCATATAAATTGGCTAGAAAAAGCAACAAACCTGAGGACTGGGAGAAATTTAGAATTCACCAGAGGAGGACTAAGGGTTTAATTAGGAGGGGGAAAATAGAGTATGAGAGGAAGCTTGCAGGGAATATAAAAACTCACTGCAAAAGCTTCTATAAATATGTGAAGAGAAAAAGATTAGTGAAGACAAATGTAGGTCCCTTGCAGTCAGATTCAGATGAATTTATAATGGGGAACAAAGAAATGAATCAATACTTCAGTTCTGTCTTCACGAAGGAAGATACAAATAACCTTCAGAATGTACTAGGGGATAGTGGGTCTAGTGAGAAGGAGGAACTGAAGGATATCCTTATTAGGCTGGAAATTGTGTTAGGGAAATTGATGGGATTGAAGGCCGATAAATCCCCGGAGCCTGATAGTCTGCATCCCAGAGTACTCGAGGAAGTGGCCCTAGAAATAGTGGATGCATTGGTGATCATTTTCCAACAGTCTATCAACTCTGGATCAGTCCCTATGGACTGGAGGGTAGCTAATGTAACACCACTTTTTAAAAAAGGAGGGAGAGAGAAAACGGGTAATTCTAGACCAGTTAGCCTGACATCAGTAGTGGGGAAAATGTTGGAATCAATCATTAAGGGCTAAATAGCAGCACATTTGGAAAGCAGTGACAGGATCGGACCAAGTCAGCATGGATTTATGAAAGGGAAATCATGCTCGACGAATCTTCTGGAATTTTTTGAGGATGTAACTAGCAGAGTGGACAAGGGTGAACCAATGGATGTGGTGTATTTGGACTTTCAAAAGGCTTTTGACAAGGTCCCGCACAAGAGATTGGTGTGCAAAATCAAAGCACGTGGTATTGGGGGTAATATACTGACGTGGATAGGGAACTGGTTGGCAGACAGGAAGCAGAGAGTCGGGATAAACGGGTCCTTTTCAGAATGGCAGGCAGTGACTAATGGAGTGCCGTAGGGCTTAGTGCTGGGACCCCAGCTCTTTACAATGTACATTAACAATTTAGATGAAGGAATAGAGTGTAATATCTCCAAGTTTGCGGATGACACTAAACTGGGTGGCGGTGTGAGCTGAGAGGAGGACGCCAAGAGGCTGCAGGGTGACTTGGACAGGTTGGGTGAGTGGGCAAATACATGGCAGATGCAGTATAATGTGGATAAATGTGAGGTTATCCATTTTGGGGGCAAAAACACGAAAGTAGATTATCTGAATGGCGGCAGACTAGGAAAAGGGGAGGTGCAACGAGACCTGGGTGTCATGGTTCATCGGTCACTGAAAGTGGGCACGCAGTAAAAAAAGGCAAATGGTATGTTGGCCTTCAAAGCTAGGGGATTTGAATATAGAAGCAGGGAGGTCTTAATGCAGCTATACAGGGCCTTAGTGAGGTCTCACCTGGAATATTGTGTTCAGTTTTGGTCTCCTAGTCTGAAGGACGTTCTTGCTATAGAGGGAGTGCAGCGAAGGTTCACCAGACTGATTCCAGGGATGGCTGGGTTGTCATATGAGGAGAGATTGGATAAACTGGGCCTTTATTCACTGGAGTTTAGAAGGATGAGAGGGGATCTCATAGAAACATATAAGATTCTGATGGGACTGGACAGGATAGATGTGGGAAGAATGTTCCCGATGTTGGGGAAGTCCAGAACCAGGGGACATAGTCTTAGGATAAGGGGTAGGCCATTTAGGACTGATATAAGGAGAAACTTCTTCACTCAGAGTTGTTAACCTGTGGAATTCCCTGCCACAGAGAATTGTTGATGCCAGTTCACTGGATATATTCAAGAGGGAGTTAGATGTGACCCTTACAGTTAAGGGGATCAACGGGTATGGAGAGAAAGCAGGAAAGGGGTACTGAAGGAATGATCAGTCATGATCTTATTGAATGGCGGTGCAGGCTCAAAGGGCCGAATGACCTACTCCTGCACCTATTTTCTATGTTTCTATGTTTCTACCCCCTTGCTCAGTGCCTGTACCATCCAATTTAACTTAACCTCCCCTCATCCGGCAAAATCCCTTATCCGGCACAGGCCAGGTCCGGAGGACGCCAGATAAGAGAGGTTCAACTTGTACTAACACCCAAATCGCAATAAATTCCTCACTGGAGGAGAATATATAGAATGCACATGACATTCTCGCCTCACGACGGATATCGATCAAGGAGGCCATCCAGTCAATCTTAGCTCATCCAAACTTGGAACTCAAACACTGCTGGACCCCTCCATACGGGGCAAGATAAAAATCTTATACTAAAGCACAAAGACAGGTAAAATATAATTCAACACAGAAGTGAAAACACAGTTTACACAAACTGGGCTAACTGTTCAACGGCAGTGTCCATAATTCTTGCAGCTTCTATTAGCATCTTCTGAGAAAATATTGTCTGTGGTGGTGAATAATATAAGGTATTTGATGGAGCCCTTGTTGCACGGAGCATGCACAAGAGGTTTGTCATGCTGAGATTGAAGAGCCTCAGCAGATCCCGGGATTATAAAGGAAGTACTTTCCATTAGATTAAAAACACAATTGTGGAGGGCATCATCTATCAGTTTTGATTGAATTGGTTATCAAAGCAAATATAATAATGTCTTGCCTCATGACAAACATGCCAGTACTTGATACTGGATTCACTAATTATCCTGTGAAGCTATTCCGATCAAGAAAATCTATTTCATGTGAAGTAGTCAAACAACGTTTCAAACACTTTGACAGACAAAATGATAAAGGCTTGAGATTTCTGGCTTCTTTCATCATTACACCTGGATGGGACTTCACAACAGATCAGGATTAGAAATTACATCTCTGCCTGTCATTCTGTACACTCTATAAATATTGTTAAACCTGTTCCTCAACTAAAGGAATTCCTTTCATCAAATGTTTTAGAACCATTAATTTACAGCACCGTAGGAGGCATGTCTGTGCCAGCTCTTTGCTAGACCAATCTAAAACTAATCCAACATGCTCGATGTCATGTATGTAACCTTCATGTAACAACACTGCATACTGTATACACCTAAGAAATGCACACCTTGACCACAGGGGGTGAACTTGTGGGAGACACTTCTCACCTGGTCACCCAGGTATATAAAGGGAGGTCCCACGCAGGGTCATCACTTCCTGGTCCTGTGAATAAAGGTTCGGGTCACAGAGTGACATTGTCTGCAGAATGTGCCTCGTGTGAATTCATAGTAGTGTGTAAGGACACTACACTCGTCATAGCCTTATTTCATAAGAACATAAGAAATAGGAGCAGAAGTAGGCCATCTGGCCCCTCGAGCCTGCCCCGCCATTCAATAAGATCATGGCTGATCCGATCCTGGCCTCAACTCCACTTCCCTGCCCTCTTCCCATAATCCTGGACTTCCTTATCTATCAAAAATCTGTCTATCTCCAACTTAAATATATTCAATGGCCCAGCCTCCACTGCTCTCTGGGGTAGCGAATTCCAAAGATTCATGACCCTCAGAGAAGAAATTCCTCCTCATTTCAGTTTTAAATGGGCGATCTCTTATTCCGAGACTGATACGTCCTTACTATACAGTTTAAATGCACACGAGGCCCATGCTTGAGAGGTCAGTCTGTGACCTGTCCTTTATTCCATAGCAAAATCAAGTGATGAGTGCTATGGAAGGTCCAGGTTAGGAGTGTCTCCCAAAAGTTCACCACCTAGTGGTCATTGTTCTCACAGTGTACAACTTATCAGTTTACACATGGGTTACAATGCTGGTTGAATACATGACAGAGACAATGCCCCCTAGTTCTAGACTCCTCCACGAGCGAAACCATCCTCTTTGCATCTACCCTGTATGTTTCAATAAGATCACCTCTCAGTCTTCTAAACCGAGCTTTCTCACCCACAAACTGAATTTGAAATTCTACCATGCTATGATCATGTTTCATCCTTCATTTCAAATATTTTCCAAATCTCTCTTAAAAGTGTAATGATCTTTGCCTCAACCACTCCCAGTGGCAAAATATTCTGTGCTCCAACAACCCTCTCTTCAAAAAAATCTCCTAACGTCTCTCTGCGCCCTCCGTGATCATTTTAAATTCACAACCTTTCATCACTGACTCGCCACCAGAGGAAAATGTCGACCAAAACTCTCAATTTTAATGCATTTATTAAATAATTCTCAGCCTTCTTTGCATCAGTTTCCCCACAGACAGAGTATATATCTTCCAAATTCCAGTTCCTGACACCCTGACTGACACACACGCACACACACACACCCACGCATCAACACACATCCACACTTTAATAATGAGATAATAGATTTTTTTTTTTAAATACATCATTTTAACCTTTTAATCTGAAAATGTTAGAGAAATTAATGTCAAATTTTGAAATTAACCTGACATAAAGAGAAGTGAAATAGCAACACTAATTATATTCCACAGTTTATGCATTTTTTCTCATTCTCCCAGCACAGTAACACACCCATTGACAATGGAGGGCAACCCAATCAATCAACAGGACTGCCAAGTGGGGTCATCATACTTGGCTCACTGGGAGCACTTTTACCTCGGTCAGAAGGTAATGGGTTCAAGCCCCACTCCAGAGGCTTGAGCACATAATTCAGACGGACATCTCAGCACAGTACTGAGGGAGCACTGCATCGGAAGTGCCATCTTACAGACGAGACGTTAACCTGAGTCTACGCTCTCAGATGGATGCAAAAGATCCCTTGGCCCTATTTTGAAGAGGAGCAGGGAAGTTCTCTCTGGTGTCCTGGCAATATTTATCCCTCCACCAACATCTCAAAAAAGCAGATTATCCGGTCATTATCACATTGCTGTTTGTGGGAGCTTGTTATGGGCAAATCGGTTGCCGTGTTTCCTACATTACAACAGTGAATACACTTCAAAAGTACTTATTTGCTGTGAAGCGTGTTGGGATGTCCTGAGGTTGTAAAAGGCAGTATACAAGTGCAAGTTCTTTCTTTATAAATAAGCAGAGCAACCGCTTTCTTCACCCATCAATACCCAGATCCAAATTGGCTCAACCCTTTGACTCATGTTGCTCATGTCGCCGGGATGGCGGGACTGACCTATCAAGAAAGATTGGATCAATTGGGCTTGTATTCACTGGAGTTCAGAAGAATGAGAGGGGACCTCATAGAAACGTTTAAAATTCTGACGGGGTTAGACAGGTTGGATGCAGGAAGAATGTTCCCAATGTTGGGGAAGTCCAGAACCAGGGGTCACAGTCTAAGGATAAGGGGTAAGCCATTTAGGACCGAGATGCGGAGGAACTTCTTCACCCAGAGAGTGGTGAACCTGTGGAATTCTCTACCACAGAAAGTTGTTGAGGCCAATTCACTAAATATATTCAAAAAGGAGTTAGATGAGGTCCTTACTGCTAGGGGGATCAAGGGGTATGGCGAGAAAGCAGGAATGGGGTACTGAAGTTGAATGTTCAGCCATGAACTCATTGAATGGCGGTGCAGGCTAGAAGGGCCGAATGGCCTACTCCTGCACCTATTTTCTATGTTTCTATGTTTCTATGTAAGAACAATCATGACAAACAGCCTGGATGTGGTAAATGTGTTGCGTTAGGCAGTCCCTCCTATCGAGGATGACCTGCTTCCACACCAAAAAGGGATGAGTTCACAGGTGTTGCAATGAGGGATCTGACATTCTAGGTCCCGAACTACATATTGAAGGGTGGAAGATGCCCGTGTGTGGATTCTTTTAACTGGGATGGTCACACAGGCTTGACAGAGCTAGGTTTTGATCCGCTGACAAGGGTTAACTAAGACGACTAGAGAGGGGTTCACTAAGTCATCCAACCTGTTGACACAGCAGCGACGTCACACTGGGGAGAGACCATTCACCTGCTCCATATGTGGGAAGGGATTCAGAGTCATCCAACCTGCTGAAACACCAGCGAGTTCACACTGGGGAGAGACCATTCACCTGCTCCATATGTGGGAAGAGATTCACAGAGTCATCCGACCTGCTGAAACACCAGCGACGTCACACTGGGGAGAGACCATTCACCTGCTCCATATGTGGGAAGGGATTCAGAGTCATCCACTCTGCTGACACACCAGCGAGTTCACAAGTGACTGCAGGGGTTGGATTCTGCCGTTATTGCTGCTGTTATTTACATCCTGACTGAATCGTGTTCATTCTGTTAGTTGGCGTTTGGTTCTGTTGATGTTAATAACCCTTCAACTAGGCTGGAGTTTAATATTTTGATATTTCAAGTAACAGTGTGTCGATATTTGATGTCTGCAAGATAAGAGGAGACTAATTGATGTCCCGTTACTGACTGCTCCATTTTTGATCGGGGCGTACTGCTCCAGCAAACACCCAAGTGTAAAATAGCTTCATAACATTTACATGTAAATATACATTCGAGACCTCAGTGCAGAAAAAAGATACTGGTTGGGACTTATTGTTCTTTCAAAGAGCCGGCACAGGCACGATGGGCTGAATGGCCTCGTTCTGTGCTCTATGATTCTATGGCCCCAAGTTTCGTGCCGCGGCGAAAACGGCGCACCTCCGAGCTGGGCGCCTGTTTTTCGCGCCGAAAACTGCGCCTAAAAAAAAGTCCGATATTCTCGTACTCCTTGGAGCTCGATGTCTGCTTGGCGCGGCGCGCTCTTCGCAGCAGGGGGCGGAGCCTAACACTCGCGCCGATTTTCTAAGTAGAAGGGGGCGGGTACAATTTAAATTAGCCTTCGTGGTGCCGGCAACCCTGCGCGTGCGCGTTGGAGCGTGAGCGCACGCGCAGTCTCACACAAACATTGGCACTCGGCCATTTTTTTAAATACTGCAGAAAAAGTGAAGATTTGTTTCTTGGACCCCTGCAAAGGCTTGTAATTTAATTTTTTTTGATATTTCTGTGTGTGAGGGAGTGCTTTTAGCAGCACTGCTGAATAAATCACCTGCTGAAATCAGTGAGTTCAGCTTTTCACTGCTAAACTTGCAGAACCGGTGCTGCATTGGTGCATGCAAATTAAGGACCGTGTGTTTGGAGAAATAAGAGTGCCAATTCAACTTTGCAATGGATCAACGTCCACCAAGAACAAAGATGGCAAACCATTGCATAATATGTGGTGTTGACAATGCAGCACCCATTCTGCAAATTTAAATATAAAACTGTCGATGTGGCTGCCTCTCCCTGTCCAAATGGCCTCAGTCCCCCTCACAGCTCGAAGGCTGCTGCTGTTTCTTCGGCTGCCGTCGAGCCACTGACGCCACCCCTAAAGCGTGGCCGAATGGCCTCAAGCACCATAAAGAGCTGCGTGTGTCAGGTGTTGATTCTTCAGCTGCCGGCCAGCCACTGACGCCGCTGATATCTCATGGCCGAATGGCCTCGGGTCCGTCCGGTGCTGCTTCTTCGCGGCCAGCCACGAAGAGAATGAAGGCCTGCCTCAAGCACCGCAGCTCAGCTCGAAGCTTGCTGCTGCTGCCGTCGAGACACTGACGCCACACCGCTGCCTGTCTCCAACATGAAAGGCCTGCCTGAAGCACTTTCACACAGGTAGGAACATGGTTTATTTAATCTTTTCTTTGCTTATAAATTTTTATTCAGGTTGGATTTATTTGTATAATGTTTGTATGTATAACTAAGGATTGATTGGAGAATTTAATGACTTCCCTCCCCCCCTCCTCCTCCCCCCTTCCCCTCTTCTCCTCCTTCTCCTCCCCCCCTCCCCCCTTCCCCCCCCCCCTTCTCCCCTCCCCCCTCCTCTTCCCCTCCCCCCTCCTCTTCCCCTCCCCCCTCCTCCTCTTCCCCTCCCCCCTCCTCTTCCCCTCCCCCCTCCTCTTCCCCCTCCCCCCTCTTCCCCCCCTCTTCCCTATGCCTAATTTGTAACCTACGCCTGATTTTCTAAAGTGTGGACCAGGTTTTTTTGAGCGTACAAAAATCTTCACTTAATCCATTCTAAGTTAGTTTGGAGTAAGTTTTCACTCACGAAACTTTGAAATCAGGCGTAAGTGGCCGGACACGCCCCCTTTTGAAAAAAAAATTCTGTTCCAAACTGAAACTGTTCTAACTGACTAGAACTGGAGCAAACTAAATGTGGAGAATTCCGATTTCTAAGATACTCCGTTCTACACCAGTTGCTCCTAAAAATCAGGAGCAAATCATGTGGAAACTTGGGGCCAATAACACTAACATGTACCTGCATTCTATTTGCAGATCTTGACCAGCAGGGTTCAAAAGAATTTCTGACAAAAGACTGAACTTATCTGTAAATAAGAAGGGAGGTAAAACATGACTCCCTGTCATTTAGAATATTGACGTAAATATATCTAGTGGAAGAGATATCCTCAGGTAAATACATGTCCAGAATTATAATAGTATTCTCTCCTCACCCCAACACTAAATACTGATTATTTTTTCTCTGCATGCAGGGTTCTACTTACCTTTTCAGATCGGATTTTGGTCCAAATTGTTTTACTGTGGCTCTACAAATTGCTGAGTGAGTAAATGCATTGCCTCCTGCTATAGAGCACTTAGATGAGGAAAGTTGCAGATTTGATCCTGATCTGGGCCAAATTAGCTGACTTTAACTGTCTTGGCTGTGGGGGTGGTGCAGTTGGTTGGGGTGTTCCTAAGGTAGGGAGAAAGGATAAAACATAAATCAGCCAGACGTCTCTGTGCTGATTGACTCCTGCTACAGAGTACGTACGTGAAGAGAGGACTTTGCAAATGTAGGACTGGTTGTAATGCCCAAAGTTGGAATTGCCTGCCAATGCTCAACATCTAGGCTTAAACTATAAAACGATTCTGGTTTCATCAGGACATCCCAGTTTTGTGAAGGAATTTCAATCCTGCCTTAACTCTGGAGCACATTCTCAAATTTGAAAATGTCCACCTATAACTGTTGGCACGGAGAAAGTTTTTTGGAGTCTGATTTTTTTTTGTCATTCCTTAAATCAGTGTAATAATAAATACTTACATTCATATGAGCCTTTCACATTGGAAAATAAAAGTAATACAAATTAATTCTTTGAGTGCATGGACTCTTATTGGATAGGCAAATGCGGCAGCCATTTTGTACCAGCTAACACCCCACGCAGTCAGTAGAAAAACAACCAAAACCAAATTGTCTTGAGATCTTTCAATATCCAAATGGATTGCTGGAAGGAAGACACCCCTGGCAATGCAATACTCGTTACTGCACTAAGTTATGCACAGCCTACTGCCAGTGGTGAGGATGCCACCAACAGAGCCAAGGGACTTTTATTGCACTTTAAGCTTTGTGTTTTAAGAATTAAGCTATGTGACATCATAGCACAAATACAATCAGGTGTTAACCCTTCTGATTGCGAAGTCTTAGAAACATATATTAATCACATGCCAGACAAAGATCAAAAAACCTGACCTACACAGTCCACAATGCAAAATCCTCTGTAGATCCCTCCAAGGCTTTGTCCCACACCATCTCTACAATTTCCCCCAGTCCTACGCGCCCTCCCAAATGCTCCATTTCTCTGAATCCGACTTCTAATTTATATTTTATTTGATAGCATGATTCAAACATGAAGTTCTACTTGAGATACCAAGTTTTATTTTGAACACCGCCATTTAATTGGGGAGAAAAAAAATCAGGCCTGCCTTTGAAGCGAAATAGTTGGTGAATAATTGCAAAACTATTTCTTCCAACGCGTCAGTGCATTCATATCAAGAGTTTGCAGCCCTGACAGTATTTTTGTTTTGATTTTGAATTAGGCAGAAAGATGGACTACTCGATGAACTAAAGATGCACCTACCTGATGCCTAAATCAGAAAGTTTTTGCAGATCTGTTGAAGTTACAAAATAGAGTGGATTAGAAGCTCAGTCAGAGCCTGTGATTTTAGGGATGAGCGCATTTCTGAAAAATCAGCAACTTTTCAGGTCACCAACTCAATCTGTTTGTCACAAAACACGTCTAGGGATTAAATAATCTGGGAGGATGGGGCCTCTCACAAATGATTTGTGCTTTTAGTCACTGAAGCTTTTGAGTAGTGAAACATTAACTGTGAAAGCATGACAAAGAGGTTAATGCTATTGACAGGCACAAGCGTTAATCATTTCCTTTCTGTTCCTCCCTCCCTTAATTTACCATAAAATACCTTGCATTCTAGATTTTGTTATTTGAAAATATATGTCGCGAGCATTACTGTCATCTAGTGGCGACTGAAGAGGTAGAAATAATCTAAGACAATCCATCTATGCCTGAGGCATGTAGAGAAAACAATCACTTATTTCAGTTAGCTCTGCAGGTCTGTAACCAAAAACACAACAAGAATATGCAAAAGTCACAATTAAGCCTATCTCTGTGGTTGGACACTGGTGTTATTGTGTGGTTTGTGTTGGATAATTAGACCAGCTAGACTGTATATCTTGTCGCAACACATTTTTGTTAAGTCACATACACAGCCAGGAAGTTATTTTGATCTCCGTGGCCATCTCAGTGGAATACGAAGGAAAATCTAACCAGCAAATATGAGTTTTTAAAACCACATGCACCCAAGACGATAACTGTAGCAATTCACATTTGCACCAACAGTCACACAGCAAATTCAAACTGTAATGGCACAGCTTTAAACCCTATCCTGTTCAGTGGAGTAACTTGGACATTCAAAGTCATGTGAATATGGAATGATAGCCAAGATTTTTCTGGTATCATGGCAAAATATTCATTCATGGGATGTGGGCACACTGGCAAGGCCAGTATTTATTGTCCATCCCTAATTGCACGAGTCCATGAGGTGAAGGTTTTCCTAGCAGTTTGATACAACTGAGTGTCTTGCTAGGCCATTTCAGAGGGCAGTTAAGAGTCAACCATCTTGGTGTGGGTCTGGAGTCATATATAGGCCAGACCGGGTAAGGACGGTAGATTTCCTTCTCTGAAGGGCATTAGTGAACCAGACGGGTTTTTCTGACAATCCAGTAGTTTCATGGTCACCATGACGGACACTAGCTTTTTATTCCAGATTTATTTAATTAACTGAATTTTAAGTTCCACACCTGGTTTGTGGGATTTGAACTCATGTCCCCAGATCATTAGACCAGTAACATAACCACTATGCTACCATACCCACTTACGTACTCAACTGTGGGGCAGGATGGGCAACAATGGAGAAGTGCAAGAATCACATTTGTGCAGTTGTTCAGATGTAGCAGATACGACATTAAAACAACTGTGATGGTGTAATATTTTAATATGTGGTCAGTGCAATGTTTCATTTGCAACATTCCCAGTCTGACCAAGACGTTCCTTGACATTGGAGAATGGTCCATTTAGACAAACAATGCAAAAATCACACTGCTGGCCTGTACCTATGGGCTGAAGATCAAATACACCAACAGTAAAAGGCACCAGACAAAACTTCTATCAAGAGTAGTTTTAATGCATTTCACAGCATTGGGATTCTGAAGTTTGCCTTACAGGGTTGCCTCAGACAGATTGTCAGAACTAATCCTCTGAAGTAAATGGAATATCAATCTCCGAGCAAGCCCCAGCACGCATTATACTTAGTGACCAAAGGAAACATTTTGTCTATGATGGATTAATTATTTAATTCTTGTTTACTGGTCAGAGGGTTAAAGTAAGTTACTACCAGATACTTCTGGAGGCTGTAGCAAAAATCACATCCTAGTCAGGTATGCCAAAAACAGTAATGCATATCTGCAATTTATTCCTGTAAAACAAAAGATAGTTTAATATGTTAATATATGTTGAGTGCAGAGCCATTAGTGCCATTTTCTCCAGCAGTGTAAATGATAGCTGTCCGGATAGATATCATTGTCCTACAACTATAGGTCTTAAGCCTCAAGTTCCCAAGAGTGCTGAAGATTACCTTGACCACCAAACAAACTTGGTATTTGGAAGCCTGTAAGTAGCTGGCCAGCTAAACATAGTTATAAGAAATACAGTTTTTAAATGTCCTTTATTCTGGTCTACCCTCGGAATTTGGAGCTATATCTCAGTCTGTATTCGATCAGCGCATCATTCAATATGAAGCCATCAGGGGTACAAGGTTAATCAGAGGTTCTGTGGTCGAGTAAAGCCATGCAAGCAGCATGCAATAAGTTTCAATGGTCAGTTTTATGTTTAACAAGAAGTTTTGTTATTTTAGTAAGAATAGTACTAGAAATATACTGCTTCAACTGAATATTATTCCTTTACCTAGTTAATGGTAAATAAACCTGTCTTGTAGTTGATAGTCGAACCTACGTTCTGATAGTATTTATTCCTCCCCCTACCAAAGTCTAGGCAATTACATGATTTATTCCAGTAAGCCGGAATACAGAGATGAAGGTTTTCTGGATATTGGACAGTTGCAAGGCACACTATTGTTAGTAGGGAGCAGCAGGCTCAGCGGAATGGCTAATGATGCAAACCCAAGGAATATATCTGTTGTAAAAAAAACAAAATGGAACACCTACCCACCAGCATAATAATTGACCTGAGAAACTTCTCTCGTATTTGTAAATAAGGAGCTTATGCAACTCCATTGCACAGAATGGTATATATCAGACTAAGTAGCACTGTGTCAGGCAGGTGATAGACTGGAACCAACAGCACGTTATTCCATCACCAGGCTACAACAGCTCACTACTGGGATTATCACATCATATGTACTCTACTGCAAAGTAAATTCTTCCATGTAAAGCAAGGTAATCACATTTACTGCTTTGGGTTAACCATATTTACAGTTTGTGCATAATTCATATATATGCAAGTCTGGGCAACAATGGTTCAACAACAGCTAAGACTTACATGCATCCAAGTTGCATGCTAACAGCAACATTGGTGCCAGGGGGTTGTGTAAGAAAATGAACACAGTATGAGGACATTGGAAGCAGCGGTATACAATCAAATTCAACTGCAGTGTGCAATAAAATGAGTAAAAAGAACAGTTTTGTAAGACCTATTGTATTCTTACCCGTGTTTTGGTGATTTCCATTGAAGGATCCATTCTCTAGATTTTGCTCCAAGCAGAGAACTCCACATCAGTTCTGAACTGCCAAGAGTTGGTGTAACCAAGATAAAATTCAAAATGCACTTCAATTTATAAGTTAACCAAGATTAGAATTTCCCATTTTTGACTTTCCCTTCCAATAGAACTGTAAAACACAAATACTTTTCAATGTATTGTTGCAGCATTCACTAAAGTAATAAACTCCAGCAGCCCCCCCTCCACAAGAAAAAAACACAGAAAACAAAATCCACCTCAAATCTGAGAGCAGCTAATTATCCCTATTGCTGAATCAGGTCATGTGATCACTAAAACCCCCTAACCGTGGAAGTAAGTAAATTAAAATGTTTAATCAACAAATCTATTGTCACACTATAATCTGTAGTTAATTCCAAAAAGTAATTTTAAACAGAATTTAAAAAAATGTAGGTCCCAGCAGGCCCTGGGCATCAGCATGTTTATAAATAAAGTTTGCTGAATCACAAGACTGTTTCCTTACCCTCACTGGGAATAGTATTGATAGAAAGAAAGAATTTGAACGGAACTGTTGAAAGATGCAAGAGTTGATAGCTGGTCTACAAAAGATGAGATTTGATTTTGAAATTGCCTTGGAGCAGCAGAGAGGATTTGTGGAGTTGCCATTTTCCGGCATGGACAGTGAGGAGCAAATTATAATCTGGAACTAAAAATTGGGAAAAATTAAATGCTTGTTCCTAAGATTAGTAACTGCCTTAGTATTTAAAAAGTCTGCTATTGTTTTCATAGTAATAGGAATCTAAATGTATTGAAACTAATTTTAATATATAACTTTTATGATTTTTGTTTTGTGTTGAAATTAATGATTATCTTGAAAATCAGTTTTTAAGAAGGGGTCAGAGGTCATGTTTTCCAAAATCTGAAATTCTTAATGAAAATTATGCATCATCTTATAATCAATTATTTATTTTGTTCAGATTTTGTCCAGTACTTTGAAACTGTGTTTGATATTTAATCTCATAATGATACCATGAATTTAAAGTCACAAGATCTGTTCCCCATATCTAAACTCCTGTAAACTTGGATCCCTAGTTCAGTCTGTATTTTGTTCTTGCAACTATTCCTGAATTATTTTGTGGGCAGAGTGTCTGATTCAAAGTCCAATTCCAACTATTATGAATTGGGTCTTTCGTTAATTTGAAAACAGTAATATGGACTAATTGAAATAAGTCCATCTGGTTATAAATGTTTTTTGGGGGTTCTATTGTCTTGTAATATGACAGCAAAATGTCAGTTAAATCATTTTGGTTCCAAGCTATTAAGCACTATTAGTACGTGGCCTTTAGAAGATTATGCTATCCTCCTTGAAACCTGGGATTGCACATCATGGCCTTTTTGGGGCTGGGTGGCTCCAAGGTGGCAGGCCTAGAATTGGGCGATTGTCACCAAACCAAACCTTTATGACGGGCTCAGTACTTCAAGACCTAAGCCCCACAGATCTACAATACGTCAGCAGTATTGATGAATGACCAGCATCTGACTTCTTGATGGGGAAGCATTCTATCTGTTTAGAACCACCTAACCCTGCAAGCCAACTTCCTAAAGAGGAGAGCAGTCCTTGCTGACCAGGCAGCAGGAAGCTCATCAGATGAGCTGTGTGGTTATACTCAGTTAGACATCAATATATATTTCAGAACCCACTAAACCTTGCCTCTTGGACCTATGCCCAAGTTCTTTGCTTTAGATATGTTGACTATGGGAGGAGATCCATGACTAGGCCTTGGACAATGTGGACCATTTTCCATACCTCTGGAGCCTCAACCAGGGATGATGTCGATAACTAAGTCCAACACTGTCTTCAGTGTGCCAGTGCAGCCTTTGGTTGCGTGAGGAAGTGTGTTTGAAGACCAGGACCTCAAACCTGGCACATGGACTATGTGCAGCAGGCACCACAAAGTACTAGAGAAGTACCACCATCTGCAAGATCCTGTAAATCCATTGACAGAATAGGCGCACCAATGTCGGTGTTCTCGCTCAGGCCAACATTTCCAACATCGAAGCATTGACCATGCTCGATCAGTTCTGATGGCGGGCCACAGCATCTGCATACTTGGTACTAGACTTCCCAAAGCAAGTGCTCTACTCACAGCTCCGACACAGCAAGCAAGTCCCAGGTGGGCAGAAGAAACGCTTCAAGGACACCCTCAAAGCCTCTTTGCTACATCCCCACTGACACCTGGGAATCCCTGGCTCAAGACCACACAAAGTGGAGAAAAAGCATCCGGGAAGGTGCCGAACACCTTGAGTCTCTTCGCCGGGAGCAAGCAGAAGCCAAGCGCACAAACAGCAGAAGGAGCGCATGACAACCCAAGCACCCTACCCACCCACCATCTGCCCCACCTGTGATGGAGACTGTTGGTCCCGCATTGGACTCATCTGAGAGCTCCTATTAGTGTGGAAGCAAGTCATTCTTGACTCCAAGGGACTGCCTAAGAAGAAGGATGGAAGGAGAGAATGTGCACTCCATATTACAGATGAAAATTCTAGTTACATGGATTTCTCAGTAGTTTGGTTTTCAAACTCTTGTGTGTGTTTTTTTGTGCTTGTCATACTAAAAAACAAAATGCTTATTTATCCTCTTAATTATAATGAGGCGTTTCTCAAATAAGGTATTGTGGAACGTTGGATGTATAAGTTTGCATGTGCAGACTGCAAATTTAACACCTTCAATGTGCACTAAAATGGTTTTAAAAAGTTTATTTTAAGACAATGTCAGAAGATTATCGGAAGTAGGTTGCTACCTCTTTACTGCAGTAAAGCATAGGCCTTACACTACGCATCCATAAGACAAAGGTTCTCCCCGCCGCACAGCACTGCCCTCCCCCGAAGTCATCAAGTTCCACGGCGCGGCCCTGGACAATGTAAACCATTTCCCCATACCTCGGGAGCCTCCAACAAGAGCAGACATTGACGATGAGATTCAACACCGCCTCCAGTACGCCAGTGCAGCCTTCGGCCACCTGAGGAAAAGAGTGTTCGAAGACCAGGCCCTCAATTCTGACACCAAGCTCATGGTCTACAGTGCTGTAGTAATACCCACTCTCCTGTATGGCTCATAGACATGGATCATATACAGTAAACACCTCAAGTCGCTGGAGAAATACCACCAATGATGTCTCTGCAAGATCTTGCAAATCCCGTGGGAGGACAGATTCACCAATGATAGTATCCTCGACCAGGCCAACATCTCCAGCATTGAAGCACTGACCACACTTGATCAGCTCCACTGGGCAGGCTACATTGTTCGCATGCCAGACGCAAGACTCCCAAAGCAAGCGCTCTACTCTAAACTCCTTCACGGCAAACGAGCCAAAGGTGGGCAGAGGAAACGTTACAAGGACGCCCTCAAAGCCTCCCTGATAAAGTGCAACATCCCCACTGACACCTGGGAGTCCCTGGCCAAAGACTGCCCTCAGTGGAGGAAGTGCATCTGGGAAGGTGCTGAGCACCTTGAGTCTCATCATGGAGAGCATACAGAAATCAAGCGCAGGCAGTGGAAAGAGCATGTGGCAAACCGGTCCCACCCACCCCTTCCCTCAACAACTACCTGTACCACCTGTGACAGGGACTGTGGTTCTCATATTGGACTGTTCGGTGACTTAAGGACTCATTTTTGGAGTGGAAGCAAGTCTTCCTCGATTCTAAAGGACTGCCAATGATGATGATGCAGTAAAGGGAATAGCTGTAGATGAATATTACAAAATGTTTAATGTTAGCAGGTGCAGGGAAAAGTAGTGCAGGATGTTGACTAGAAAGATGCAAGAAACACTACATGGAAGCACACTGAATAGACAAAATAAATGTAGAACCAAAAGGCTGGAATGAAGACAAGAGAATAGTCTTGCAGTCCTGTAAATATTGTGATCTTTCTTTGCAGAATCTGGTTCAGCAGTCTGCGAACTTTTCATTAAAGGTGAATGCTTAAAAGGTAAGGTACTAATCTATATGAACAACATCATAAAAGTACCAAGAATGTAACCTGTTTTGTGTTTACAAACAGAACTGCCCTCAAGTATGGCATTAGTTTAGATCAAGGTAGTTTTGAATGGAAATGTCCCATAGATGTAGTATGGGATGCTCTGTTGCATTGTTATAAGCATATTACCTTAGGCTTGATGGCTTGCATTCTAGGGTCTTAAGAGAAGTAACGGCAGGAATTGTGGATGCATTGGTTGTAATTTACCAAAATTCTCTGGATTCTGGGGAGGCCCTAGCAGATTGGAAAACTGCAAATGTAACGCCCCTATTTTTAAAAAAAGGAGGCAGACAAAAAGCAGGAAACTATAGACCAGTTAGCCTAACTTCTGTGGTTGGGAAAATGTTGGAGTCCGTTATTAAAGAAGCAGTTGCAGGACATTTGGAAAAGCATAATACGGTCAAGCAGAATCAACATGGTTTTATGAAAGGGAAATCATGTTTGACAAATTTGCTGGAGTTCTTTGAGGATGTAACGAGCGGGATGGATAGGGGGAACCAGTGGATGTGGTGTATTTGGACTTCCACAAGGCATTTGACAAGGTGCCGCACAAAAGGTTACTGTACAAGATAAAAGTTCACTGGGTTGGGGGTACTACCTTAGTTAGCCAATCCTCTATCCATGCTAACAGAGAACAGAGAGTTGGGATAAATGGTTCATTCTCTGATTGGCAACCAGTAACTAGTGGGATGCTGCAGGGATCAGTGCTGGGAGCCCAACTATTTACAATCTATTAACGATTTGGAAGAAGGGACCGAGTGTAACATAGCTAAGTTTGCTGATGATATAAAAATGGGTGGAACAGCAATGTGAGGAGGACACAAAAAATCTGCAAAAGGAAATAAACAGGCGAAGTGAGTGGGCAAAAATTTGGCAGATGGAGTATAATGTTGGAAAGTGTGAGGTCATGCACTGGCAGAAAAAAAATCAAAGAGCAAGTTATTATTTAAATGGAGAAAGATTGCAAAGTGCTGCAGTACAGCAGGACCTGGGAGTACCTGTGCATGAAACACAAAAGGATAGTATGCATGTACAGCAAGTGATCAGGAAGGCCAATGGAATCTTGGCCTTTATTGCAAAGGGGAGGGAGTATAAAAGCAGGGAAGTCTTGCTACAGCTATACAGGGTATTGGTGAGGCCACACCTGGAATACTGCGTGCAGTTTTGGTTTCCATAAAGGATATACTTGCTTTGGAGGCTGTTCAAAGAAGGTTCACTAGGTTCATCCTGGGAATGAGGGGGTTGACTTTTGAGGAAAGGTTGAGTAGGTTGGGCCTCTACTCATTGGAATTCAGAAGA
The DNA here is from genome assembly GCF_044704955.1 of Pristiophorus japonicus. Classification (NCBI taxonomy): domain Eukaryota; kingdom Metazoa; phylum Chordata; class Chondrichthyes; family Pristiophoridae; genus Pristiophorus; species Pristiophorus japonicus. The sequence continues at coordinate 111,925,034 of NC_091992.1, forward strand.
ATGAGAGGTGATCTTATTGAAACGTATAAGATTATGAAGGGGCTTGACAAGATGAATGCAGAGAGGATGTTTCCACTGATAGGGGAGACTAGAACTAGAGGGCATGATTTTAGAATACGAGGCCGCCCATTTAAAACTGAGTTGAAGAGAAATTTCTTTGAGGGTTGTAAATCTGTGGAATTCGCTGCCTCAGAGAGCTGTGGAAGCTGGGACATTGAATAAATTTAAGACCGAAATACAGTTTCTTAAATGATAAGGGGTTATGGGGAGTGGGCGGGGAAGTGGAGCTGAGTCCATGATCAGATCAGCCATGATCCTATTGAATGGCTGAGCAGGCTTGAGGGGTTGTGTGGCCTACTCCTATTTCTTATGTTCTTATGAATGTAAGGGAATTGTTGACCCACATGTTATTTCTGGTATGAGTCTGCTTGGTGCTGTCACTGGAGCCAAGTGGAACTACATACTATTTATTTCAGAGCAATTTCATTGGCCACCAGTCATTTTGGTTATCGTATTTTTAGAATTGATTTTTGAATGTTGAACATTGGTAAACATACTTTGGGGAATGATTGTATACAATTGCCAGTGTTTAAAGTTACAAAAACATGGATTTAAAAAGTATTTGGATTCTGATTTAATTGTAATGAAATGTTACTGACTCATTACAGATATTTTCAGCTCAACATTTTAGGCAAAAAGATGGTATCCTAGCTAAACGTTGTAGAAATGTACATTTTCATGCTTGTGTACCTGCTTATTATACTCCTGGGAGATATGCCACAAGACTTATTCAGGGATTGAACCATCTAATTAATTTACTTCATATAATAACCCATTCCATTTATATAAAAAAAAAATTCTATGGCTTTTTAAGTCTCCCACTCTCCCAACCCTTCTAGACACAAGTCATAGACTGAGGTAGTGGTTAGATATCCTGCAGCCAAGTCACTGCTGCTGTGCATCAGCAATTCACTGTGCTTTGCCCACCCCTCAAATATTTTTTGTTCAATAAATCTATCCCCCAACAATCCAGTTGAGCTCTGGAACTCTATGTGGGGATACTATTGGTGTTAGCCTGTATATATCATTCCCTAGCTGTGACAATGGAGCATGTACATGCTGACTGTTCTTTTTTGTCTTGGTCTAATGCCATCAACCTTATTTTAGTGTGGAGACCATTAAGGTCTTCAAATGAGATATTGGGGCCTGAAACTCTCCTTGCTTAATGACTCAGCCCATTTATGTGTAGGTGAAATGGAGAATGATCATCTTCATTTCTTAATGACTGTGATAAAGGTAAACTATCCCTGCTCCTCCTTCTTGACTTGTCTGCAGCCTTTGATACGGTTGACCACTCCATCCTCCTCCAATGCCTCTCCACCGTCATTCAACTGCTTGGGACTGCACTCGCCTGGTTCCATTCCTATCTAATCGTAGCCAGAGAATCGCCTGCAATGGCTTCTCTTCCCTGCTCTCACACCGTTGCCTCTGATTTCCCCAAATATCTATCCTTGGCTCCCTTCTATTTCTCATCTGCGAGATGCCCGCTGGTGGCATCATCAGGAAACAGTGTTTCCACATGTATGCTGACAACATCCAGCATCACCTCACTGCCACTTCTCTTGACCCCTCCATGGTGTCTAAATTGTCAGATTGCTTGTGCGGCATCCAGTTCTGGATGAGCAGAAATCTTCTCCAATTGAATATTAGGAAGACTGAAGCCATTCTTTTCAGTCCCCGCCACAAACTTTTGTTCCCTAGCTTCTAACTCCATCCCTCTACCTAACATCTGTGTGAGGCTGAACCACACCGTTCGCAAACTTAGTGTCATATTTGACTCTGAAATGAGCTTCCGACCACATATTAGTGGCGTAACTAAGACCGCCTATTTCCACCTCCATAACATCGCCCGTCTCCGCCCTTGCCTCAGCTCATCCACTGCTGAAACCCTCATCCATGCCTTTGTTACCTCTAGACTTGACTATTCCAACGCACTTCTGGCTGGCCTTCCACATTCTACTCTACATAAACTTGAGGTCATCCAAAATTCGTCTGCCCGTGTCCTAAATCGCACCAAGCCCCGTTCACCCATCACCCCTGTGCTCACTGACCTATATTGGCTCCTGGTTAAGCAACACCTCGATTTCAAAATGCTCATCCTTGTTTATAAATCCCTCCATGGCCCCGCCCATCCTTATCTCTAATCTCCTTCAGCCCCACAACCCCCCCGAAATATCTGCGCTCTCCAATTCTGGCCTCTTGAGCATCCCTGATTATAATCGCTCAACTATTGGCGGCCGTGCCTTCAGCTGCCTAGGCCCTAAGCTCCAGAATTCCTTCACTAAACCTCTCCGCCTCTCTACTTCTCTTTCCCCCTTTTAAGATGCTCCTTAAAATTTGATCAAGCTTTTCGTCACCTGCCCTAATTTCTCCTCATGTGGCTGTGTCAAATTTTTTGTCTTGTAATACTCCTGCCAAGTGCCTGGGGATGTTTTACTACATTTAAAGGCGCCATATAAATACAAGTGTGGTTGTTGTTGTAATATGGATGACATTCTGTGAATTCAAATAAAAATTGAATTTCAGAAAATGATTACAGTAACATTTAAAATCAACCTTGGAAATTGCCGCTTTAAATGTAATTGTGTAAGATGACAGCAATTAATTACTACAACAATGTAGAGGAAGCATTTGATGTAATTTACAAAATGGATAATTGCTAAGTAATTCCTCATTACAATACCTATGATGAAGACAACAGTCTTAGTGACTGAATAAGTTGATTTCTGTTTTGTTACTTGCAATTACAGGATATTTCAGTGGCATGATTGATTGTCAACCTTTCCATGAAAACTACAAAATGGTGGCATTTCGCATGACATCTGCTTAGTAATAGGCCTCATTCACTTTTCTCCTATTCTCTTACTGCACCGATTCCAATACTTGTGTAGTTTTTCAGTCTTGCTACAGTTGTAGTTAATGCTATCTTTTTGGTTGTTGCAGCAAAGATGTGCCCATTTTGGCACATGTGTGGTGACCAGTTCATTGTCTGCAAACATTGGCTCCGAGGCCTATGTCAAAAGGGGGATCAGTGTGAGTTTTTGCACGAGTATGACATGACCAAAATGCCACAGTGCTACTTCTACTCAAAATATGGTAAGATTTATTTCTGTGCATAATCTTGGGCTAATAATAATGACTGATTTGAGATACCAAGGGTAGAAGATTTCACGTTAGATGATTGGTAGGATTTTTTATTTTATAAAGAAACTTTTCCAAGATCCAAAAAGACTGGATAGGACTGCTGACTGAAAGTGATGAGTAGACAAAGTTGAAATTAATTGCTATAAGCTTCTAATGTTGAACATTATAAATAAAATAATACAACTGGAATTTTGCCCATTCATTGTTAATGGGTAGAAATTCTTGCTGTCTCAAACTTCAAAATTAAACATTTCTAAATTGTGATGCAGAAAGTCAGTCTGAGTGCACACAATTATTTTTTGCACCTCCCTGACCAGGGTATACATAATATTGGAAGCTTATCAGTTAGAAGTTTCTGTAAAGAGTCTGATTTTACTTTTTTAGTAAAGTTCCTAATTGACCAGCATCACTGCAAAAGGAATACACTGGTTCAAGAGATTTCACAGAAAGTATATTCTTGAATAACTTTTACTGTGTTGTTCTTAAAGAAGTTCCCAAATGCTTCAGTGGGTAAATGTCATTTGATGTAGTATTCAGTTGCAAAGGCTTCAAGTTCAATCACTGTCTACCTGTCTGAGGTGGAATTAAGGCACTGACAGTCCTTTGTTTCCAGTCGAAGGAAGAGAAAAGTCATGACAGGGTTTCTGTCCATGATCATTATGAAGTAACTTTTATACAAGGTTGATGAGGCAAAATAGGATTGGAGTTGGTTGTGCTGACACTTGAGCCTAGATTTTTGTTCAACTGCTGGGAGCACCTATTGGAAAACCTACTGCCCATGATATTCTGTCCATTAAAATTAAACACTTGCTCGATTTTCCAATAGGTACACCTCGGGGGCAAAGCTCTATATTGTAATGGAATTGGCCTTGTTGTCTAAGTTCACACATGACAAATGGGCCCTTGGCCAAGGCATTGGAACTTTACCCCAAGTAACTGCAACTTGTGGAACGTTACCCCAGCATGAGTTGTTGCCTTCCTAGGAACATAGGAACAGGAGTAGGCCACTGACCTCCTCCCCCCCCCCCCCACCCCCTCCTCCCCACCCCCTCCTCCCCCCCCCCCCACCCCCTCCTCCCCCCGAGCCTGTTCTGCCATTCATTAAGATCATGGCTGATCTGCGACCTAACCCTCATATCCCTGCTTTTGGCCCATATTCCTTAATACCTTTGGTTAACAAAAATCTATCAATCTCAGATTTAAAATTAACAATTGATCTAGCATCAATTGCCATTTAGGGAAGAGAATCCCAAACTTCTACCACCTTTTTTTGTGTAGAAGTGTTCCCTAATTTTATTCTTAAAAGGTCTGGCTATAATTTTTAGACTATGCCCTCTAGTCCTAGATTCTCTAACCAGCAGAAATAGTTCCTCTCTATCTACCCTATCTGTTCCCCTTAATAGCTTGAAAACTTCATTCAGATCAACCCTTAACCTTCTTAAAATCTATGGAATACAATCCTAATTTGTGTAATCTCTCCTTGTAATTTAACCCTTGGAGTCCGGGTATCATTCTGGTAATCCTACACTGCACTCCCTCCAAGGCCAATATGTCCTTCATACGGTGTGGTTCCTAGAACTGCTCACAGTACTCCAGGTGTAGTCTAACAAGGGCTTTGTATAACTGTAGCATAACTTCTTCTGCTCACTTGTATTCTAGTCCTCTAGAAATAAAGGCCAGCATTCCATTAGACTTTTCGATTATTTTCTGTACCTGTTCATGACATTTTAACGATCTATGTACCTGGACCCCAAGCCTCTTTGGACCTCCACTGTTTTTAGCTTTTCACCATAGTTGAGGCCCCAACACCGATCCCTGCGGCGCACCACTAGTCACAACCTGTCAGAGTATCTGCCCATTATGCCTACTGTATGTCTCCTGCCGCTCAGCCAATTTCCTAACCAGGTCAATAATTTGCCTTGAAGTCCTTGTGCTTCTACCTTAGTTAACAGTCTCTTATGTGGGACTTTATCAAATGCTTTCTAGAAGTCCATATAAATAACATCCATAGGCGTGCCCCCGTCCACTACCGCTTCAAAGAATTCAATCACGTTTGTCAGGCCTACCTTTCACAAGTCCATCCTGGCTCTCTCTGAACAACTGAAAATTTTCAAGGTGTTAACATAAGAACTTAAGAAATAGGAACAGGAGTAGGCCATTCGGCCCCTCGAGCCTGCTCCGCCATTTAATAAGATCATGACCTGATCTTGGGCTCAGTTCCACTTCCCTGCCCGCTCTCCATAAACCCTTCACTCCCTTATCGTTCAAAAATATGTCTATCTCCACCTTAACTATATTCAATGACCCAGCCTCTACAGCTCTCTGGGGCAGAGAATTACACAGATTTACGACCTTCGGGGAAGAAATTTCTCCTCATCTCCATCCTAAATGGGCGACCTCTTATTCTAAAACTATGCCTTCTAGTTCTAGGTTCTCCCACGAGGGGAAACACCCTCTCTGCATCTACCTTGTCAAGCCCCCTCAGTATCTTATGTTTCAATAAGATCACCTATCATTCTTCGAAACTCCAATGAGTATAAGCTCAACCTTTCTTCATAAGTTAACCCCTTCATCTCAGGATTCAATCTGGTGAACCTACTCTGAACTGCCTCCAATGCAACTCTATCCCTCCTTAAATAAGGAGACCAAGACTGTACACAGTACTCTGGTGTGGTCTCACCAATATGCTGTACACTTGTAGCAGGACTTCCTTGCTTTCATACTCCATCCCCTTTGTCTCCCTGATTACATACTGTACCTGCATACTAACTTTTTGTGTTTCATGCACAAAGATCCCCAGGTCCCTCTACTGCAGCATTTTGTCATCTCTCTCTCTCAAATAATTTGCTTTTTTATTTTTCCTGCCAAAGTTGATAACCTCACACTTTCCCATATTATACTCCATCTGTCAAATGTTTTCCCACTCACTTAGCCTGTCTATATCCCTTTGCAGATTCTTTGTGTCCTCCTCGCAACTTGCTTTCCCACCCATCTTTGCATCATCAGCAAACTTGGCTACATTACACTCTGTCCCTTCAACCAAGTCATTAATATAGATTGTAAATAGATGAGGCCCCAGCACTGATCCCTGTGGCACCTCCACTAGCTACCGTTTGCAAACCGGAAAATGACCCATTTGTCCCGACTCTCCGTTCAGTCACTCCATCCTAATTATAGACTCTTGTAATTTTCCGATAACAGATGTTAGGGTAACTAGTCTATAATTCCCTGGTTTTCATCTCTCGCCATTCTTAAATAGCAGAGTGACATGTGCAATTTTCCAATCTAAAGGAATGATTCCTGAATCGGGGTGGGGCAAGGTGAGAAATTTTGGAAAAAATTGATTTTTCAATGTTATTATTTCTCAGTGCTCATCAAATGTATTGCATCTTGTAGAGATAGTGAGCTTGCAAAAGGAATCCATAGTAATTCAAATTAGGCCAACATTATCTGTGGGAAGGGACTTGCATTCATCTGTTCTTTTACAGGCAACAATATGCTTATTCAAGCTGTTCATATTGAGGAGTCAATTTGTCTTCCTTTTTCTTTACTGCTTCCCAGAAGACCTGGCTAACATTGGGAACCGTTTGTGTTGGGATTAGCAGCCGTAATCTATTCTATCACCGCATAGTATAGTTCTGATGAAAGGTCATTGATCTGAAACGTTAACTCTGTTTCTCTCTCACAGATGCTGCCTGACTTGCTGAGTATTTCTAGCAGTTTCTGCCATTAGTTCAGATTGCCAGCATCCACAAATATTTTGCATTTGTAACGTGTAGTATAGTATTGGTGCACCCAAATGAAAAGCCACTAACTTACCTATGTTGGATGTAGGTGAATGCAGTAAGAGAGAGTGCCCTTTCCTACACATCGATGCAAAGATAACAATTCAAGACTGTCCCTGGTATGACCAAGGATTCTGCAAACATGGTAAGTAACTGCTGGTTTTATCTTTCTTTGTGGTCAATACTGTATTCATTATCAATTTCTCTAGTGCTAAGGATTCAAAAATGTTAGTCATTGCGAGAAAAATATTACAATTACCAGAACCCTTTTTGTTCTGTTTAAAATATTTTTCCACTCTTCTCTTAAGTAGGATGTCCAGCAGATAATAAAATTAATAACATCCAAGGAGTCGATTTGTCCCATGCTGTTCTGCTTTTGATTTCTATTCCTGTTACTAAAATGAATAGTTTTAATTTGTACTGGCCATCTGCAGAGCAAGGAAGTAGAGTTGGGCTATTACATTCAATCCTTCTGGCGTTTATCTGGGGAAATATGTTAGTCTGGTGCTAACCTGGAGTTTTATTGTTCATATGTGGTTGAAGGAAATTGGCTGTAAAGCTGGCTTCAGATTGGCACCAGGAAGGTGTACAAGAATAACAAAGACAAAAGAATATAGGGACGGGTGTTTGCTATTGTCCTATTGCTGGTAAACTAGTGAAGATTGAATACAGAAATATAGTAAACCATAGATTAATGGACACTTGCAACAAAGAAGGTCATTCAGCCCATGCTTTTTCCTGGACCAATCCACAATTAATGGCATTGCCCTGCTCTCTTCCAATAAACTATTGGAAACTTCCTGGGTTATCGAGTTTATTTATTTAAAATTTTCAGGGCCTGTGACAAATTTTGGAAGATCATTCAGCTCTAGAATTTTCTGGCATCTGGAATATGCATAAACCAGAAATCCTAATGCTTACATGAGGCCAAACCAGATTAAAATCATACAATCAAACTTTAAGATGATAAATTACATCAAATGACTGCAAATCTACTACACTCTGAAACAGTCTTTTATAAGTACCATTTTTTTATAGAATTCTGTAATACTGATTTAAAATATCACTTTTTGTGAGTTCCTCTTCACGCAGGTGCTGAAGGGACATGGTTTGAGCTGAGGAAAAGTGCTGATAGCCATTAATTACAATAATTCTGCTGTTCATTTCTATGTATGCAGGAATATTATTGTGACTAAACCCGATCTGTTTTACTGCTATGCTGCTTGATGCATCTTACTGTGCACTAGCAAACAGAAACAACATGGCAGTATACAAAGTAACACACACACAATTGTTTCAATTTCTCCAGACTGAACCTACAACATTGGGAATTTCTTGCAATTCCTATGCAAATGTGCATAAAATTGTTACCCCTGGTCTGGTCGTCACATCTTTTCACTGAGAAACATTATATACACAATACAACCAGCACACTGACCAACGGTTCCAATGAGTGAAGAGAACTCGTACATTAGTTTCCCTCAATTCAAGTAACATCAAAGAGAAAATGGTTCTGATTGGACGACCAGCTACAGAATAGGAGAATTGGAAAGTATTTCTATAGAAATCATCATAGGCAAAATCCTTCTAAAACAAGACCAAACTGAACCTAATCCTTTAGTATTCCATTAATCTAAGTTTGCTCAGATTTAACCAATAAAGGTTTTTTATACAGGGTAAGATGGGGATATGTTGTAAAAGATTTACATGGTCTTTATTCAATAAATCACATGTATGTTGTAATATCGCTTAAAATGATTTTTTTTAAAGGATATTTCTGATTATTTTTGCACTCTACATTTGCACTGCAAGTATATTTGCCTATGTTTCTAAAAACCCTTCTTCAATCTCTATTTTCATTTGCTGTACATATTTCAGACACAAAACCAGAAAATACTGAAAATACACAGCAGGTCCATCGTCGTCATGTAAAGGGGGAAAGGACAGGTTACTGTTTCAGGATGAGATCCTTTGTCAGAACTATCTTTAAGGGTTTCAGTACAAAATGGCGACCGAACTCTTCTCTTTGCTGATGCTGACTGACCTGTGGAGGCCCTGACCTGCAAGAGACCATCAGCGGCAGGTCGGGGCCATAAAAGGAGCAGCGTGCGGAGGCCAAGGAGCAGCGTGGAGGCGTAGCACAAGGTACAGAGTGAGCTGGTGCAGGAGGGAAATGGCAGCGAAGAGTGACGTCGGTGATTGGAGCGTGGGCAGATGCAGCAGGAGCTGAGACTGTGGTGGGGTGTGATCGGGGCCCAGGGGAGTTGTGAGTTCGGGGCCCAGGGGCAGCACGGGCGAGCCCACACTGATATGTGTGCGCACTAGGTCCGTGCAGCAGCGCTGGTCTCCGGTTGTCTTGGATAATCCTTGCCAGTGGACCAAGACCTAGCTCTGTCAAGCCTGTGTGGTGGCTGGTGTGCAACGGCCACCCCATGTTTTTTTTTAAAAATCCATGCACCGGCATCTTCCACCCTTGAGGATGTAGTTCGGATTCTTCATTCGAAACACCTGTGAACTCATCCTTTTTTTGGGGGGGCGTGGAAGCAAGTCATCCTCGTTTCGAGGGACTGCCTATGATGATGATGATGGGGGTATTTTGAGCACTGTTTTTATTTCCACTGTTTGCAGTTTTTTATGCTCATGTATTGTAGATGGCCTTCTCAGTTTATTATTCCTTGGGAATGTTGACACAAAAATAAACTAAATTTTGTGTTTGAAGATTTTAAAAAAATTTCATTCAACCATGTCCATTTAGTTTTAATCACTCAATGAACGAATGGTTCTTTTCCTGATTTTCTGATTGGGAAATTACTTACTGGGAATTAAGAACATTCACAGTCAGAAGGCTAAATCCAAGATACATTTGGTACCTGGACTGGCCTTGTCACCTGTATTTCAAAGAGGTTATTCAATGGTCTCAGACATAAGACAAGGAATGAAATGTGTAAAAATGCAGCTGAATGTTTTTTTAAAGTGACAAGTGGGAATTGACACAGTATTGACATTTTTTAAATTGTGGATGCATTAAATTTTAATTTTACAAAAATAGTGAGAAGTAATAATAAATAAATTAAATCCACTCCATTTGACTTGTTTCTGTGACAGGCCCATTGTGCAAAAATAAACACACCAGGAAGGTAATGTGTGCGAATTATCTGGCTGGTTTCTGCCCCGAAGGAACAGAATGTAAATTTCCACAGTAAGTACTATACAATTATAGTGCCCTCCTTGGCTTGTCGAAACAACTATGATACTAGGTTAAGATCAACTATTTTGGGTGATATGAAGTTAGGTACAATCCTACTACGTAGTTAAATGTTCTGAAAATCTTTGTTAAAATATTAGATGACATCTTCAAATTTTATATTCATCAACTTTGAGTACATATTTATTGGCAGCTTGGCTCAATAGGCAACACACTCACATCTGACTAAGAAGGTAGTAAGTTCAAGCCCCACTTTTTTTTCAGCACTTCAGGTGGCATGTCAGTGTAGTGCTGAAGGAGTGCTGCATTGTTAGAGATGCTGTCGTTCAGATAAGATATTAAACTGTTACTTTGCATGTTAATGTACAAGATTGCATGGCACTTTTCGAAAGTCAGGGAGTTCTCCTTCGACTGACACCAACTGATCATTCATCTCATTTATTTGTGGCATCCTGCTGTACGCATATTGGTAGCTGTGTTTGTCAACGTAACAAAAATGAATGCACTGCAAAAGTAATTAATGGGGTGTGAACGGCTTTTGAGACATTGAGGATGTGATGAGGGCTACGTAATTACGAGTTCTTCATCAGCTGAATTTTCGGCGACTTTGCGACCGGGTTTTCACCGCGATTTGACCCTCCGCGACAAAAACCCGGTCGGCGGGATCCTCGGTCACCTCTGCGGCGGCGCTTCCACGTACCACCGGGGAAAGGTGCACCAAAGTGCAACGCCACGGATTGCAATACTGTCGTATTTTAAGCACTCTCCCGACCTTTACGCCACGCCCAGAATACCGACCGATCAAACCTGTCGGTGCAGCCCTGTCGGCAGTGATCAGTATGAAGACTTGCAAAAAGGTAAGTTCAAGTTTTTATTAATTATTTTTCAGCGATTTAATAGGTAAGGGTTTTTTGAATGCTCTTGCAATTTTTTTTTGTTGGTTTCCACCCCGTCCCCCACAACCCCGTCAAGGCACCTCTCTCTCAGCGCTACCAGCCTTGGACTAAAGTTGCCGAAACTCGCGGTTTGTGCCATGAATCCTTGTGCAATACCGACTTTACCATGGCGCAGAAGTAAAGGCCTAAATGGTAGCGCAGTGAAAATGTTAATTTTGGTGTAAAACTACCATTTTCGCCAAAAAAACAAAAATCTATCCCCAGATGTGGAATATCTGTCCAACTGCAAAATCATAGGGATGCATGTAGTCCGTCCTTTGCTGAAAAAGCTTCCCCAAGTAGCCATTCCCATTCCTTTCAATTGTTGATGGGAGCATGAAGTTAGAAATAGATTGAGGAATGGTTTAACTTGCCAAAAGTAAAAAGGTGGTGGAAGGGGAATGGAAAAAAAATGTTTCAGTGCAACAACTATTTTCTTCTGAGGACAAATAATTTGTGTTTGTTTTCTATCTTTTTCAGTCCAAGTAATGAATTTGCTGAAATGGAGCACAGATCTAAACCAGGTAGGAATATATTTTTCTGTAAAATTAGTGAAGTACCTTCACTGAAGTGTGTGTGTGTGTGTGTGTGTGGCCATTCAGCCCTTCTAGCCTGCACCGCCATTCAACGAGTTCATGGCTGAACATGAAACTTCAGTACCCACTTCCTGCTTTCACGCCATACCCCTTGATCCCCCGAGTAGTAAGGACTTCATCTAACTCCCTTTTGAATATATTTAGTGAATTGGCCTCAACTACTTCCTGTGGTAGAGAATTCCACAGGTTCACCACTCTCTGGGTGAAGAAGTTTCTCCTTATCTCGGTCTTAAATGGCTTACCCCTTATCCTTAGACTGTGACCCCTGGTTCTGGACTTCCCCAACATTGGGAACATTCTTCCTGCATCCAACCTGTCCAAACCCGTCAGAATTTTAAACGTTTCTATGAGGTCCCCTCTCACTCTTCTGAACTCCAGTGAATACAAGCCCAGTTGATTCAGTCTTTCTTGATAGGTCAGTCCCACCATCCCGGGAATCAGTCTGGTGAATCTTCGCTGCACTCCCTCAACAGCAAGTATGTCCTTCCTCAAGTTAGGAGACCAAAACTGTACACAATACTCCAGGTGTGGCCTCACCAAGGCCCTGTACAACTGTAGCAACACCTCCCTGCCCCTGTACTCAAATCCCCTCGCTATGAAGGCCAACATGCCATTTGCTTTCTTAACCGCCTGCTGTACCTGCATGCCAACCTTCAATGACTGATGTACCATGACACCCAGGTCTCGTTGCACCTTCCCTTTTCCTAATCTGTCACCATTCAGATAATAGTCTGTCTCTCTGTTTTTACCACCAAAGTGGATAACCTCACATTTATCCACATTATACTTCATCTGCCACGCATTTGCCCACTCACCTAACCTATCCAAGTCACTCTGTAGCCTCATAGCATCCTCCTCGCAGCTCACACTGCCACCCAACTTAGTGTCATCCGCAAATTTGGAGATACTACATTTAATCCCCTCGTCTAAATCATTAATGTACAATGTAAACAGCTGGGGCCCCAGCACAGAACCCTGCGGTACCCCACTAGTCACTGCCTGCCATTCCGAAAAGTACCCATTTACTCCTACTCTTTGCTTCCTGTCTGACAACCAGTTCTCAATCCACGTCAGCACACTACCCCCAATCCCATGTGCTTTAACTTTGCACATTAATCTCCTGTGTGGGACCTTGTCGAAAGCCTTCTGAAAGTCCAAATATACCACATCAACTGGTACTCCTTTGTCCACTTTATTGGAAACATCCTCAAAAAATTCCAGAAGATTTGTCAAGCATGATCTCCCTTTTACAAATCCATGCTGACTTGGACCTATCATGTCACCATTTTCCAAATGCGCTGCTATGACATCCTTAATAATTGATTCCATCATTTTACCCACTACTGAGGTCAGGCTGACCGGTCTATAATTCCCTGCTTTCTCTCTCCCTCCTTTTTTAAAAAGTGGGGTTACATTGGCTACCCTCCACTCGATAGGAACTGATCCAGAGTCAATGGAATGTTGGAAAATGACTGTCAATGCATCCGCTATTTCCAAGGCCACCTCCTTAAGTACTCTGGGATGCAGTCCATCAGGCCCTGGGGATTTATCGGCCTTCAATCCCATCAATTTCCCCAACACAATTTCCCGACTAATAAAGATTTCCCTCAGTTCCTCCTCCTTAATAGACCCTCTGACCACTTTTATATCCGGAAGGTTGTTTGTGTCCTCCTTAGTGAATACTGAACCAAAGTACTTGTTCAATTGGTCTGCCATTTCTTTGTTCCCCGTTATGACTTCCCCTGATTCTGACTGCAGGGGACCTACGTTTGTCTTTACTAACCTCTTTCTCTTTACATACCTATAGAAACTTTTGCAATCCGCCTTAATGTTCCCTGCAAGCTTCTTCTCGTACTCCATTTTCCCTACCCTAATCAAACCCTTTGTCCTCCTCTGCTGAGTTCTAAATTTCTTCCAGTCCCCAGGTTCGCTGCTATTTCTGGCCAATTTGTATGCCACTTCCTTGGCTTTAATACTATCCCTGATTTCCCTAGATAGCCACGGTTGAGCCACCTTCCCTTTTTTATTTTTACGCCAGACAGGAATGTACAATTGTTGTAATTCATCCATGCGTTCTCTAAATGTCTGCCATTGCCCATCCACAGTCAACCCCTTAAGTATCATTAGCCAATCTATCTTAGCCAATTCATGCCTCATACCTTCAAAGTTACCCTTCTTTAAGTTCTGGACCATGGTCTCTGAATTAACTGTTTCATTCTCCATCCTAATGCAGAATTCCACCATATTATGGTCACTCTTCCCCAAGGGGCCTCGCACAATGAGATTGCTAATTAATCCTCTCTCATTACACAACACCCAGTCTAAGATGGCCTCCCCCCTAGTTGGTTCCTCGACATATTGGTCTAGAAAACCATCCCTTATGCATTCCAGGAAATCCTCCTCCACCGTATTGCTTCCAGTTTGGCTAGCCCAATCTATGTGCATATTAAAGTCACCCATTATAACTGCTGCACCTTTATTGCATGCACTCCTAATTTCCTGTTTGATGCCCTCCCCAACATCACTACTACTGTTTGGAGGTCTGTACACAACTCCCACTAACGATTTTTGCCCTTTAGTGTTCTGCAGCTCTACCCATATAGATTCCACATCATCCAAGCTAATGTCTTTCCTAACTATTGCATTAATCTCCTCTTTAACCAGCAATGCTACCCCACCTCCTTTTCCTTTTATTCTATCCTTCCTGAATGTTGAATACCCCTGGATGTTGAGTTCCCAGCCCTGATCATCCTGGAGCCACGTCTCCGTAATCCCAATCACATCATATTTGTTAACATCTATTTGCACAATTAATTCATCCACCTTATTGCGGATACTCCTTGCATTAAGACACAAAGCCTTCAGGCTTGCTTTTTTAACACCCTTTGTCTTTTTAGAATTTTGCTGTACAGTGGCCCTTTTTGTTCTTTGCCTTGGGTTTCTCTGCCCTCCACTTTTCCTCATCTCCTTTCTGTCTTTTGCTTTTGCCTCCTTTTTGTCTCCCTCTGTCTCCCTGTATAGGTTCCCATCCCCCTGCAATATTAGTTTAACTCCTCCCCAACAGCACTAGCAAACACTCCCCCTAGGACATTGGTTCCGGACCTGCCCAGGTGCAGACCGTCCGGTTTGTACTGGTCCCACCTCCCCCAGAACCGGTTCCAATGCCCCAAGAATTTGAATCCCTCCCTGCTGCACCACTGCTCAAGCCATGTATTCATCTGCGCTATCCTGCGATTCCTACTCTGACTAGCACGTGGCACTGGTAGCAATCCCGAGATTACTACTTTTGAGGTCCTACTTTTTAATTTAGCTCCTAGCTCCTTAAATTCTTTTCGTAGGACCTCATCCCTTTTTTTACCTATGTCGTTGGTACCAATGTGCACCACGACAACTGGCTGTTCTCCCTCCCATTTCAGAATGTCCTGCACCCGCTCCGAGACATCCTTGACCCTTGCACCAGGGAGGCAACATACCATCCTGGAGTCTTGGTTGCGTCCGCAGAAACGCCTATCTATTCCCCTCACCATCGAATCCCCTATCACTATCGCGCTCCCACTCTTTTTCCTGCCCTCCTTTGCAGCAGAGCCACCTACGGTGCCATGAACTTGGCTGCTGCTGCCCTCCCCTGATGAGTCATCCTCCCCAACAGTACTCAAAGCAGTGTATCTGTTTTGCAGGGGGATGACCACAGGGGACTCCTGCACTATCTTTCTTGCACTGCTCTTCCTGTTGGTCTTCCATTCCCTATCTGGCTGTGGACCCTTCTCCTGCGGTAAGACCAACTCACTACACGTGATACTCACGTCATTCTCAGCATCGTGGATGCTCCAGAGTGAATCCACCTTCAGCTCCAATTCCGCAACGCGGACCGTCAAGAGCTCGAGGCGGATACACTTCCCACACACGTAGTCGTCAGGGACACCGGAAGTGTCCCCGAGTTCCCACATGGTACAGGAGGAGCATATCACATGACCGAGCTCTCCTGCCATGTCTTAACCTTAGATACCCTTAAATTGGTAATAACAATGTTATAGTTCACTTACTGATATAAAAAATAAAAGAAAAGCTACTCACCAATCACCAGCCAATCACTTACCCCATTGGCTGTGACGTCACTTTTTGATTACTTTCTACTTCTATTTTGCTTTCTCTCCCACTGTAGCTGCCTTTTGATAGGCTGCTCCCGCGTCTCACCAACTGCCGCTGGCTCTCGATCTCCCGCTGGGCTTTTGATAGGCCGCTCCCCTCTCACCAAGTGCCGCTGGCTCTCGATCTCCCGCTGGGCTTTTGATAGGTCACTCCCCTCTCACCAACTGCTGCTGGCTCTCGATCTCCCGCTGGGCTTTTGACAGGTCGCTCCCGTGTGTGTGTGTGTCCCAATGGAAGGCTAAATGTTCTTTCTACTTCATTGTGGATGGTGCATCAGCACTGTAGAATGTACGGAGAATAAATATATAAGCTTTTGAATTCACAGAATGCTCATTTATTCAGTACATAAATGTCAAGGACAAGAGCCAGCAGCTTCTACTAGCCTGACTGATTGTTTGGCTATTTATCACTGTTTCTAATATGTTTTATAGTTATTTCCCACTAGTCTTAAATTTATGTCTGCTATCTTAATCTGAAGCCTTTAAATTCTAATTCTAATTTCGAGCTATCACAAATGCCTCATTTCAATTACCACAAGGACAGAACCTGTAACATAATTCAGCTGTGTTAAATTACACCGCAGTCATCTCGATCAGTGACATCCATTCTGTTTGTTGCATTTAATTTGAAATGAGATAGCAAAAGAGAAATTATGACAACATTCCCCCCCCCCCCCCCCAAATATCAGTTGGAAACATAAAAGTTAGGAAAGGGGTAAAAAGGAGAAATGTGAGTGAAATGCAGAATCTTAAAATGGGAAAAATGAACAAAAGCAAGGATTTAAAAACGAGAGTAAATGCTGCAAGGTGAAATAAACCAGGAAATACAGTAAGGAAAATAAATCTGCAAAATTAAATGATTGGATTCCAGGAGTGCAGATTCTGGTGTGCAAATGTTTCACCAGGAGTAATTTTGCAGTTACAACTAATCTCCATGCTCTTCTATCTGCATGTATGTTTCTAAAAAAATTTAAATCGCTTCAATTGTTGCTTTGTTTTAATCAGGTTGGTCGATTTTAAGTGAAGTCAACATTCATGTTTTTTTTTTAAAAAGTGTTCCCACAACACTGATTCCCTCGGCTCACTGATTTTTTTTTCTCTCTCATGATGATGTTGCCGTTCCAAGTTCAGGAGGGGTGTAGTGTATGAAATGATACAATGAACTCCATACTGTGAGCCAGTGACTAGGGTAACCTGGTCCGTCTTTAATGGTTTCTAGAAGTGAGGATACAAAGGTGAAGTTCAGGTTATATTCTGGGCCCAGCACGAGTGTACCTATGATCCTAGGATCTCCGATGGTAGTGCTCTCTGGTGGTGGGCAGACCTTATGTACATACATTACATCATTTCCCCCACCCAGTTCATGGCACAAGTCCATATTACAAGTTCAGACGGTCCGGAGCCCTTCGCTCCATGGTTGACCGTCTCAGTACAATCCCAGTGCTTTCTGAGTTTCACGACTTGGGGCTGTGCGTTGACCACAGTGGGTTCTTCTGATGGCTGGACCTAAGTTGGTTGGTCGTCTAAGCTCGCGGTGTCTTCTTCCAACTGTTCTGGTTTGTCAGTGTGCCTTAGCTTAATTTGATCAATGTGTTTCCTGCACATCTATCCATTCCTGAGCTTAACCATATACACCCGGTTACCCTCTTATCCGTAACATTGCCCGGGAACCACTTCGGTCCTTGACCATGGTTAAGTACTTACACTGGGTCATTTACAGATATATCGCGTGACACTGCGGCGCAGTCGTGATACCACTGCTGGGTTAACGTCAGGTTTCAGCATAATCGTTAAGGTCAGGAAGGACTAGAGAGAGCCTGGTTTTCAATAGTTCCACAGGAAGGACCCCAGTGAACATGTGTGGCCTTGTCCCGTAACTGAGCAGTATGTGTGACAGGCATGTCTGCAAGGAACCGTGAGTTACACGTTTCAGGCGCTGCTTGATGGTTGTGAACTGCCTGCTCCACTTGACCATTGGACGCGGGTTTGAACGTGGCTGACCTCACGTGTTTTATGCCATTGCGTTTCATGAACTCTTGAAACTCAGGCTCGTGAAATATGGTCCGTTGTCACTGACAACGATGTCTGGCAGACCATGTGTGGCAAACATGGCTCTCAGGTTCTCAATGGTGGCAGTGGAAGTGCTGGATAACATGATCACACAATCTATCCATCTGGAGTATGCATCCACCACCACAAAATATTTTTCCGAGGAAGGGGCCTGCAAAGTCGATGTGGATTCTAGACCATGGTTTGGATGGCCATGACCACAGACTGAGCAGAGCTTCCTTTGGGGCATTGCTTAACTGCATTGAAGTGCTGCACTGATACACGCATGACTCTAAGTTCGAGTCAATGTCAGGCCACCAAACATGGGACCTGGTGATGGCATTCATCATGACAATACCAGGATGCGTACTATGTAACTCCCATACAAATCTCACCCTGCATTTCTTGGGCATTACAACATGATTACCCCACAGTAAACAGTCGAACTGGATGGAAAGCTCATCTTTGCGACGGCTGTACGGTTTGCATTCATCACCCATTTCCATGGGGATAGTCGACCAGTCCCTGTTAAGAACACAATGTTTTACAACCGATAGGGTCGGATCCTGGTTGGTCCAGGTCTTACCTTGTTGAGCAGTGACGGGCGACCCTTCGCTCTCAAAGGCATCCATGACCATGAGTAGCTCTGCTGGCATTGGCGTTTCCACCTCCGGTGTGGGCAACGGTAACCAGCTCAATGCATCAGCGCAGTTGTCGGTGCCTGGTCTATGGCGAATGACATAATCATAGGCAGATAATGTCAGCGCCTACCTCTGGATGCGGGACGACGCGTTGGTATTGATACCTTTTATGTTCCGAGAACAATGATATAAACGGCTTGTGATCGGTTTCCAGCTTGAAATGAAGCCCAAACAGGTACTAGTGCATTTTTTTTTTAAACCCCATAAACACATGCTAAAGCCTTTTTCTCTACCATGGCGTAGGCTCTTTCCGCCTTGGACAGGCTTTGAGACGCGTATGCAACTGGTTGTAGTTTGCCTGACTCATTGGCTTGCTGGAGTACGCAGCCGACCTCCTAGGACGACGCATCACAGGTCAAAACTAGATGCTTGCATGGGTCATACAGTACCAGTAGCTTGTAGGAACACAACAGATTTCTAGCCTTCTCAAAGGCTCTGTCTTGAAGTTCACCCCACACCCAGTCGTCTCCTTGCCTGAGCAGCTTATGCAAAGGCACTAATATTGTGCTCAATTTGGGTAAGAAGTTACCGAAGTAGTTGAGAAGACCCAGGAACAAATGCAGCTCCGTCACATTCTGGGGCCTGGGCGCATTTTTGATAGAAACAGAGAAACATAGAAAATAGGTGCAGTAGGCCATTCGGCCTTTCGAGCCTGCACCGCCATTCAATGAGTTCATGGCTGAACATGCAACTTCAGTACCCCATTCCTGCTTTCTCGCCATACCCCTTGATCCCCCTAGTAGTAAGGACTACATCTAACTCCTTTTTGAATATATTTAGTGAATTGGCCTCAACAACTTTCTGTGGTAGAGAATTCCACAGGTTCACCACTCTCTGGGTGAAGAAGTTTCTCATCTCGGTCCTAAATGGCTTACCCCTTATCCTTGGACTGTGATCCCTGGTTCTGGACTTCCCCAACATTGGGAACATTCTTCCTGCATCTAACCTGTCTAAACCCTTCAGAATTTTAAACGTTTCTGAGATCCCCTCTCATTCTTCTGAACTCCAGTGAATACAAGCCAAGTTGATCCAGTCTTTCTTGATATGTCAGTCCTGCCATCCTGAATCAGTCTGGTGAACCTTCGCTGCACTCCCTCAATAGCAAGAACATCCTTCCTCAAGTTAGGAGACCAAAACTGTACACAATACTCCAGGTGTGGCCTCACCAAGGCCCTGTACAACTGTAGTAACACCTCCCTGTCCCTGTACTCAAATCCCCTTGCTATGAAGGCCAACATGCCATTTGCTTTCTTAACCGCCTGCTGCACCTGAATGCCAACCTTCAATGACTGATGTACCATGACACCCAGGTCTCGTTGCACCACCCCTTTTCCTGTCACCATTCAGATAATAGTCTGTGTCTCTGTTTTTACCACCAAATTGGATAACCTCACATTTATCCACATTATACTTCATCTGCCATGCATTTGCCCACTCACCTAACCTATCCAAGTCACTCTGCAGCCTCATAGCATCCTCCTCGCAGCTCACACTGCCACCCAACTTAGTGTCATCCGCAAATTTGGAGATACTACATTTAATCCCCTTGTCTAAATCATTAATGTACAATGTAAACAGCTGCGGCCCCAGCACAGAACCTTGCGGTACCCCACTAGTCACTGCCTGCCATTCTGAAAATACCATTTACTCCTACTCTTTGCTTCCTGTCTGACAACCAGTTCTCAATCCATGTCAGCACACTACCCCAATCCCATGTGCTTTAACTTTGCACACTAATCTCTTGTGTAGGGCCTTGTCAAAAGCCTTCTGGAAGTCCAAATACACCACATCAACTGGTTCTCCCTTGTCCACTCTACTGGAAACATCCTCACAAAATTCCAGAAGATTTGTCAAGCATGATTTCCCTTTCACAAATCCATGCTGACTTGGACCTATCATGTCACCTCTTTCCAAATGCGCTGCTATGACATCCTTAATAATTGATTCCATCATTTTACTCACTACCGATGTCAGGCTGACCGGTCTATAATTCCCTGTTTTCTCTCTCCCTCCTTTTTTAAAAAGTGGGGTTACATTGGCTACCCTCCACTCCATAGGAACTGATCCAGAGTCTATGGAATGTTGTAAAATGACTGTCAATGCATCTGCTATTTGCAAGGCCACCTCCTTAATTACTCTGGGATGCAGACCATCAGGCCCTGGGGATTTATTGGCCTTCAATCCCATCAATTTCCCCAGCACAATTTCCCAACTAATAAGGATTTCCCTCAGTTCCTCCTTCTTACTAGACCCTCTGACCCCTTTTATATCTGGAAGGTTGTTTGTGTCCTCCTTAGTGAATACTGAACCAAAGTACTTGTTCAATTGGTCTGCCATTTCTTTGTTCCTAGTTATGACTTCCCCTGATTATGACTGCAGGGGACCTACGTTTGTCTTTACTAACCTTTTTCTGTTTACTTATCAATAGAAGCTTTTGCAGTCCATTTTAATGTTCCCTGCAAGCTTCCTCTCGTACTCTATTTTCCCTGCCCTAATCAAACCCTTTGTCCTCCTCTGAGTTCTAAATTTCTCCCAGTCCCCGGGTTCACTGCTATTTCTGGCCAATTTGTATGCCACTTCCTTGGCTTTAATACTATCCCTGATTTCCCTTGATAGCCACGGTTGAGCCTTTTAAAAAATTTTCACCTCTGTTTTCGCATCTGTAGGGCTGATTCCATCTGCAGCAACCTTTCGTCCAAGGAAGTTGACCTCTGGTGCCATGAAAACGCACTTCGAACGTTTCAGCCTGAGTCCCACTTTGTCCAGATGACACAGAACCTCTTCCAGATTGTTCAAGTGCTTGGCGGTGTCACGACCTGTGACTAGGATATTGTCCTGGAATACCACAGTCCTGGGGACAGATTTCAATAGGCTCTCCATGTTTCTCTGAAATATGGCTGCCACTGAATGAATGCCAAAAGGGCACCTGTTGTAAATAAACAGTCCTTTGTGCGTGTTGATGCACATAAGTTTCTTTGATGATTCAACCAGTTCCTGTGTCATGTAGGCTGACGTTCGATCCAATTTGGTGAACGATTTCCCCCCCCCCCATTAGCGTTATAAACAGGTCATCAGCTTTCGGTAGCGGGTACTCATCTTGTTTCGAAACTTGGTTGATCATGACCTTGTAGTCTCCACAAATCCTGACTGTGCCATCACTCTTTGGGCCAGCCCCATTGTTCCGGTGTTAATCATTAAATTCAACCGGTGAGATGACCCCCTCACATTGTAGCCTGTCCAATTCGAGCTTGACCTTTTCTCTCATCATGTGTGGAACCACCCTGGCTTTGTGATGGATGGGCCTTGCGTCTGGGCCTAGGTGAATCTGCACCTTAGCTCCCTTGAAGTTGCCAATTCCCCATTCAAGCAGTGAGGGAAATTTGCTCAGCACATGAGCACACAAACCATCATCTGCTGATGACAAAGCTTTGGTATCGTACCATTTCCATTTTATTTTCTCGAGCCAACTCCTGCCGAGTAACGATGGGCCGTTGCCTGGGATAATCCATAATGGTAAATCATGAACCGCTCCCTCGTATGACACTCTTACTGCTGCACTACCGATCACTGGTATGAGCTCTTTGGTGTAGGTACACAACTTCGCATTTATCGGACTCCACTTGGGTCTCTCTGCCTTGGTCTCCCACAGCTTTTCGAAAGTTCTCTGGCTCATTATCGATTGACTCACACCCGTGTCTAATTCCACGGATACCGGCACGCCATTTAATTTTACCTCTATTATCGGTTGGCTCTTTGTTAGGAATGCCTACGCTATACACTTCCTCCTCGGAGCTCTCAAATGTCTCGGGCCGCATCGCCAGATCCCCGCTGAACTGATCATCATCCACGTGGTGTGTCGCAGCTCACTTGCTCCACTGCAGACACGTCCGCTGAAGATGCCCCGTCTTCGCACACCCTCTGCATACATAACTGCCTGAAGCGGCACTGATGGGGTCGGTGATCGCCCCCGCAACGCCAACACATTGAGCTCGGATTTGCGCCCGATGGCGGGCTTTGAGCGGCTCCCGGTCTTGCAGATGCAGTCGAGTAGGCCCTGCCATATGCAGCTTTGCTGGCCGTCTATATAATTTTGTACACAGTACTTGCCATGGAGTTCCTGTTTTGTCACGATATCTGCTTTGTGCTTTTCTGCCTGGACATGCAAGCCTGGGCAATGGTGATGTCCTTGCTGAGGTCCAGTGTCTCCGCAGCCAGTAGCTTACTTAAGATCGCCTCGTGGTTGACCCCGATCACGAAAAAGTCACGCAGCATGTCTTCCAACGCAGGCCCAAATTTGCAAGGCCCTGTAAGACATCTCGGGTCGGCAACAAATGCCGTTACGTCCTGGCCTTCTGGATGAACGTGCGTATAAAAGCGATATCTGGATATGAGAATTCTTTCCATAGCTTTAAGGTGTTCCTGAACTAGAGCACACAGTTCTTTGTAATCCTTTTCTGTAGGAAGAGTGGGTGAGAGCAGATTCTTGAGTGCATAAATCGTGGGGCCACAGACGGTGAGAACTGTTCTGCACTTCTCTGCATCCTCATCTTTGTTTAGGTCGTTTGCTACGAAATACTGGTCAAGACGATCCATGAAATCTCCCCAATCCTCTCCCTCCTTGAATCTCTAAGAATTCCAACAGTACTCGATTGTGCTGTGCTCGCCATACTTTTGCGTGGGTTCGTATTTGCCTCGTTGCCAGTTGTAGTGTATGAAATGATACAATGAACTCCGTACTGTGAGCCAGTGACTAGGTGTAACCTGGTCAGTCTTGAATGGCTACCAGTTCAGGTTATATACCGGGCCCAGCCCTGGTGGTGGGCAGACCATATGTACAAGGGGGAAGAGACCGATTTCTGTCATCCTACACCCGAAAAGTTCTATGCTAGCCTCCACAAGCTGTGTTGTTACTGGGGGTGGGGGAATGGAGAAAACAAGAAATCCTCTTGTGGGTGATGAGGGAAACGTGGAGAAATCCTGTTTATAGGGTGGGGGGATATGGAAAATCCAGTGTTGGAGGCAAAGAAGCAGACACTTATTTGGAGCGATAAGGGGAAAATGATGGAGACGGAGACTGGCCCTATGGGAGAAGGTCATTTTATTTTAAAACCTTCCATGCTGCCATGTCTGTTTTGTGTGCGGATGGGTGCTGAATCATAGCTGGATGTGGGGTCTGCAGGAATTGGGCAGAGGGCCTCCAGTTGGTCTGCCTGAGTCTGAGGGCACCGCCAATAGTGCAACACAGCCAGGAATTGAAGCTACGACAAGTGCAGGGCTTAGGATAGAAGTTCTTCCAGTACTTGCAGTTTAGAATCTCTGTCTTGAAGAACTCCAATACTAACCAGGTGCAAGAGTGTTAAAAGATGTGTGTATTTGGGGGTCTATAAGGCTTCAGATGTCGTACGTTGGATACTATCTTGCTGCATGCCCTAGCCTTTTTTTTTTAAGTATAAATCCGTAAAGGAATTCCTTTGACTAAATTAGTAAGGATTATGTGTGAGGCATACAGAACGTGGGAGACAAATGAGAAATTTCCCTTACAGATTTTTTTTTTTACTAAGCTTTGCAAATTTATTTAGCCAATGCATAGTGTCTGGTAGCATAGTGGTGTTCCTGGACTAGTAATTCAGAGGCCTGGACTAATGATCTGGGGACTGAGTTCAAATCCCACCACGGCAGCTGAGGAATTTAATTTTTTTTTAAATATCTGGAATAGAAAGCTAGTAATGACCATGAAACTACCGGATTGTCCTAAAAGTCCATCTGGTTCACTAAATGTCCTATAGGGAAGGAAATCTTCTGCCCTTACTTGGCCTATATATGACGCTAGACCCACAGCAATGTGGTTGACTCTTAACTGCCACTTTCTCAAGGGCAACTAGGGATGGGAAATAAATGCTGGCCTTGCCCACATCCCATGAACTAATAAAAAAAAAGTTATCTCCTCGGATATAACTGGCTGCAAAGTTTCCTGTCCAATTAAGTTGAACTTTTTAAAGCCGCTTAATGTTTGGTATTGTTGAGCGACCAGAGAATCAATGCAATCACTAATTTTAACATGGAATATTGATCCAAATACGCATTTATTTTAGAATTCATTTTGATAAATATACAATTTTACCTCTGGGATAGTGCACCAGTAACCAAATGTAAAATTGGTCTATTAAGAGATAAGACCATTGCATCTGCTCTGAATTTACAGGCAGGGATAGCTAAGAAATGAATTATTAAATAATTGCTTCCTACTGATCTTGCATTGAGTTTTTCAGTACACGTGCTTTGAAATGGATTTGCCCATCAATATTGGGAAATGATTAGTTGGTGTAGGTACGCGCAGACATATGCTGGCCATATTACACAGAGTACTTTGAACACAAGATAAATAACCCAAAAGATTTGTGGTAAATACACAAGCGAGACTTGCAGGTTGAATACGCATGTTTAGTCACACTTTTTATTCTGGTTTATAATGAGCTACGTTCAAGTAATCGAGATCAGAATTGATGGCAAACTTTCATCAGTGGTCATTGGCTGCACCGCTTCCAAATTTAAAAAAATTAATTCACGGGATGTGGGCATTGCTACCAAGGCCAATATTTATAGGACAATAAGGTGGTGGTGAACCACTGTCTTGGTATAACTGAGTAGCTTCCTCGGCCATTTCAGAGGGTAATTAAGAGTCAATCACCATCAGTGTTTAATGCTAGTTGGTTGATGGTGGGGTTACTGATTCATCTCATAGCTTTTCAGTTTTTAAAGCGAATCACTTCCTGATACAGCTGTAATCCTACCCATAGAGTGGGGAGGTCATTGAGGACTCTGGACACATTCAAATCGCTTTTGGAGAAGGATTTGTCTTCTGCCCTCTTCCATCCATCCCAGATTAGCAATCTGAGTTTGGCGAAATGTTGAAATTACATGTGATTGTTTTGAAGTGGAAAAAATAAAAATGCCTTAACTAAATTTTTTTGATTAAGCTGTGCTCATACATAATGTAGTTTGGAAAATATGGTACATTTGAGTTCCTCTTAATTTATTACATTGGAATGAGTAAAACATGATTGATTCAGTTTAAATAAACACTGTTCCATAGACCTACACATAAGGGGTGGGGGAATCCAACAGGTAAACAAATATCCTTTCCTGAATTAAATGGAACTTTATTGCATAACTCAAACTTGTGTGTTTCGTTTCTCTCCCCCTCCATTTCTTCAATGTAGAGAGAAGGGCCACTGTACCAACAAGTGTCCGACAATAAACAAACAACATGTGGACTAGGGCAACTGTGTAAATGGGACTGAAATCCAGGACTCTGGACCTAATGAGCAGAAGGACTTTTCTTTTTTTTTGAACTTTTGTAATATTGAATAATCTATCCAGATTGTATTCTTCTTGTCCTTAAGCAAAATAAATAAAAGACAGATTAAAACTGTTCTATTGGAAACTAGATAATTGCATTGGATCATGGTTCCTAGTTTTCTTTCCTTCCCTCGAAGGTTATGCACTTGTTGCTGGGGTAGTTTCATGATTGGATCCTCATCCAAGTGGCCATTATCCATGTGTGAACCCTTACAATGTTGCCAGACTATTCAACAGGCAGGGGCATCCAAATTGATCCTCATCTGATACCTACACAGATGCACTTAGGTGGTGATCAGGGGCAACCTCCCTGGCCAATTATTCACTCCCCTAACCTGGCAATAATTAGGCCAATTCTAGTGCCCCTCTGACCTTCCCCCAGATCAGTAGGTTAAAACTTCATTGTATTGCTCCATATGGCTTTGATGCACACTGGATAAATTTTCAGGGCCATTTAAGGAGCTATGATTTGTATTTTTGAATCCCATATGTCTTGCAGAATCTACATAACCCCATAAATACTACATTGAGAGCAAAATCACTTGAGAAAAATGTAATTTGAAAAGATTGTATGATCCTTCTGCATAGGTTTACAATGTATGCTTGAAATAATGTTGTGTGTTTCAGAACTGCAACAGAGGAGTATAATATTTCAATACAGTGCTGCCCCAAAATGATTTGTGGGTTCAACTTTATTTGTTAAACCAATACCTTACTTCAGGACATTTTCCTAGATGTTGTTTTACTTACTTTCAATGGCAACTGTTCCATCTCTCCAAAAAGACAGATTTTTAGAACAGCAGGTGCGAGAAACGTTTCAATGGGTACAGTCTAAATGACCTGACACAATAGGCTAAGTGACTGGAACAGACTTTCTCAAATTACTGATCTAACTGACTGCCCATCATGTGAGGTGGTCTCATTTCTCCTTCTGGACACTGATTCCAACACCTGTATGGTAGTACTAGGTTTCAGTGAAATGTGATTTTACTGCTCCACAGGGAATAGCTCCCATTTAATAATGCTTGAGCAGAAGTCATTGCTATAGTTATATCCTAGCTTGCAGCCAATGTGGCTGTGTATTGGAAGATCATACAGGCAGATAACTGTTTCTTTAAGCTGGTAGTATTGAAAGATTATCCTAACTTAACAGCTGTTTTAATTAAATACATGGCTTTAACACCAGCTGCATTTGAAGACTTCTCTGTACTAGTGGATAAATATTTGATGCTGGCTGGTGTCAAATAGCAGCAGTTAACATGGTCAACAGTCAATGAAAGTTAGTTGGCACAATTACATACATGCCATCAGGAAAGGTCATTCCAACCTGTGACCTGGCCAAATGTCACTTCCAACACACTACTTCTTGTGCTCAATCCAACTGGCACTAAACTTGTCTTATGTGGCACTATTAGTTACATTCCTCATAACTGCTGAGAAAATTACACTAGAATAGATCCAAGGAGTTTATGGGCCTCAGACAATGGTGTATCTAGTTTGTATTGGTTGTTCCCATTGTAAAATGGTCCTCATTCACAGTTACACCAGTTCTGTTCTTGAACAATGGAACTCCAGTGTATGGGGTCTAGTACAAGAAACCTAGATATAATTCACATTTAAACATTAGATACTCTGAGCACAAGAGGTGACCATTTACCCATCATAGTATTGTGGTAAAGGAATGCTAGACCTGGGAGTAACTAACACATGACCCACAGGTGCTTATTTCAAACCTGTAGAACTCCTGCTGGTTCCTATCCTGTGTGCAGTCGATTTAGACTTCCCAAGTTTGGAGGAGTGAAAAAGGCTACTCCCTGCTTACCAGGGCTCCAATTCATTATTGCATAAACTTGTGTCTGAACAAGTATTTTTTGTGGATTATTAGTAAAATGACATCCACCCACCATGAGAAAAATTCAGACCTTGGAGTCAGTTGCACTTCCAGCTATAATGTACATGTCTCCTACAATAGCACAGTGCATCATAGGATTAGTGCATTGTTGGGAAATAAAGCTGAGAGAACTACTGCAATATAGATTCAAGAACTGCTCCATTTAAACTGCATCAATAGCCAAACTTAAAAAGTAATCCCTGATTAGTGATTTCACCTCTGATATGAACTGGGGTCTATAGTGCCTGTGGGGTTAAGTTCACCATTAATTGCAACCAATTTTTTTTTTACTTTCTCAATCAGTGATTCAGATTCTCCTCTGGCCACATGGTACCTTTGGATATAGAAACATAGAAACATAGAAAATAGGTGCAGGAGTAGGCCATTCGGCCCTTCTAGCCTGCACCGCCATTCAATGAGTTCATGGCTGAACATTCAACTTCAGTACCCCATTCCTGCTTTCTCGCCATACCCCTTGATCCCCCTAGCAGTAAGGACCTCATCTAACTCCTTTTTGAATATATTTAGTGAATTGGCCTCAACAACTTTCTGTGGTAGAGAATTCCACAGGTTCACCACTCTCTGGGTGAAGAAGTTCCTCCGCATCTCGGTCCTAAATGGCTTACCCCTTATCCTTAGACTGTGACCCCTGGTTCTGGACTTCCCCAACATTGGGAACATTCTTCCTGCATCCAACCTGTCTAACCCCGTCAGAATTTTATATGTTTCTATGAGGTCCCCTCTCATTCTTCTGAACTCCAGTGAATACAAGCCCAGTTGATCCAGTCTTTCTTGATAGGTCAGTCCCGCCATCCCGGGAATCAGTCTGGTGAACCTTCGCTGCACTCCCTCAATAGCAAGAATGTCCTTCCTCAGGTTAGGAGACCAAAACTGTACACAATACTCCAGGTGTGGCCTCACCAATGCCCTGTACAACTGTAGCAACACCTCCCTGCCCCTGTACTCAAATCCCCTTGCTATGAAGGCCAACATGCCATTTGCTTTCTTAACCGCCTGCTGCACCTGCATGCCAACCTTCAATGACTGATGTACCATGACACCCAGGTCTCTTTGCACCTCCCCTTTTCCTAATCTGTCACCATTCAGATAATAGTCTGTCTCTCTGTTTTTACCACCAAAGTGGATAACCTCACATTTATCCACATTATACTTCATCTGCCATGCATTTGCCCACTCACCTAACCTATCCAAGTCGCTCTGCAGCCTCACAGCATCCTCCTCGCAGCTCACACTGCCACCCAACTTAGTGTCATCCGCAAATTTGGAGATACTACATTTAATCCCCTCATCTAAATCATTAATGTACAGTGTAAACAGCTGGGGCCCCAGCACAGAACCTTGCGGTACCCCACTAGTCACTGCCTGCCATTCTGAAAAGTACCCATTTACTCCTACTCTTTGCTTCCTGTCTGACAACCAGTTCTCAATCCATGTCAGTACACTACCCCCAATCCCATGTGCTCTAACTTTGCACATCAATCTCTTGTGTCTGTTTACATTTTAAGCCAGTCTTTTGCTATGTCTCATTCCATTATGCTATGGAGGTAAAAGCATCAGGTAGCAGAGTTTTTAAACACTTCAAATTCCAATTGTACAAGTCCATAGTTCCACCAGCAATGTGCTGGCATTGCCACAAAACTAATATGCTCTACTGGCTGAAGATAAAAGGTGAACAGTAAGGCATCTCCAGCATTATGTATACATAGTAGCAAAATTCCCAATATTAGACATAGCCCAGAACCTAAAAAATTTTTAAAATTACATTTCCAAGTATATTTCTACAAGTAAATAATAAAAACTTCATTCTAGCTTAATACTGTCGAGCCCCTAGTACAAATTTGATGAAAGCGCAAGACAATTTTCCCCAACATGTTTCAAAATTAAATCAATTCCATAGTGCATTAGAGCTATTTCTTTTTAACAGAACTCTCTGCTGGTCAAGTTTTCTTCCATATGAAGTAAATGATATTGCCTACATAATGCTGAATTTTTCTAGACAAAAAAACCCTTGAACAAGATTGTGATGGGTGGTAGAATCCCAAAAAGCTTAGAAATGAATTGATTGTGCTTGTTCATTTATTTAATTAACATTTACAGGCCAGATTGTTTTACTAGTTTTGAATGTCACATTTATTTTTATGAAAGATTTAATAATTTATTTTTAATTCTGTTCTTGCCTGCATTAGTCAGGTAAGTGCATTTTCAAATCACTTTACATAAATATAATCCATCTCCAAAAATTGACATTTACAAATAAGATCTTCATTACAGCTTGTAAATTTACTCAAGAAATTGTTTTCATAATGAAGCAACTTTGGTACACATATTTTCCTGGTCCTCCCCTACACAACAAAGGGACAATAATTAAATGTTTGATGTTTTCTTGTTGAGGTAATGCTTCCATTGTTCTTGACTTATGAGTGGAGTGAATCAGAAAAACATGATAGTCTTGGGGTTTCAGTGGTATTTTTTCCATCAATTGTGTTCTGAAAACAAAGGTTTTAATACTTGTTAAAAAATTAACGGCTTTTAACATGAACCTTCCTTACTAGGTCTACTAGATAATGCACAGGAATTGCCACTTGATTTTTGTCAGGGGGTGGGAAGACTTGCAAATTGGATGTTAATTTACATTAATAAAAGTAGTTCTGGAAAATAATTAGCATTAGAAAATTAAATCTAATTCCAATATGATATTTTAAAATATTTTTTTCTGCATTCCCACTGTCAGAAGGTACAGCTGTACTCACTGATGTAATCATAATTCCAGATGTAGCGGAGGGTTGCATATCCCATAAGCAGCGTGATCAGACCTCCGACTCCTCCTTTCCTTGCGTTAATGTATTTATTGTAATACCTACTACAACCTGCAGAGAACAAGTTTCAAAATAATTATCTCTCCAGTTTTACTTACAAAATTGTTTGTCATTTTTTGCTCTCTCATTTCTTGCCTCTTCCCCTGTCCCCAAAAAGAAATTCCCAACTACGAAGGCAGATTGTTTCTAGCTATGGCATTCCAATCATCAGCCTGGACTCAGTTGGTAGCATTTTCGCTACTCTCGCCTCTGGTGTCAGAAGGTTGTGGGTTCAAGTCCCACTCCAGAGACGGAGGGAGTGCTGCACTTTTGGAAATGTCGTCTTTCGGATGAGACAGTAAACAGATTCCCAGTCTGCTCTCTCGTAAAAGATCCCATGACACTATTCAAGGGGTTGGGCCTGCTCAACATTTATTCCTCAGTCAACATCATTAAACCAATTGGGCCCAAGTTTCCGATATCTGCTAGAACGGCATACATCCGAGAGGCCCGCCTATTTTGTGGAATGAAAAGCGCACCAAAAATTTACCTCGCGATTCTCCGAGTGCAGCAGGCCTGTTCAGCAGTCAGTGCGACGCAGCACGGGGAGGGAGCTATAGCCCCGGTCCAAAAAGAGTGCCGGCAGGTGCGCGCGTGCGCTGTAGTTCCTGGCCCCCAGATTCTGTGTACGTGTGCTGCTGGCTGTGTGGGAGGGGCCCGAAACATGCAGTCCCTAGCTCTGGCCGAATGGGCTCCTGGAGCAGGCAGAGTGCCGATTTCCAGCACACAGCTCCTAGCCCGGGCTGGCCTCCCGAACGGGTAAGGTGAGATAGGAACTTTTTATTTATTTATTATTGATGATGGTTCTTTATTTTTAGAAGTGAAGTGTTTAATGCTTTGGAAAATCCCCCAATTTCCTTCCTCCCCCCCCCCTTATCACTGGCTTACCCGCACCTAATTCTAAAGTGTACACAAGGTTTTTTCTGAGCATATAAAAGTTGACACTTACTCCATTCTGTTAGTTTGGAGTAACTTTTCGGTGCCTAAACTTGCAAAACAGGCGTAAGTGGCTGGTAATGCCCCCTTTTGAAAAAAAAACTGAACTAAAACGAAACTAAACTAACTCACTAGAACTGAAGCAAACTAAATGCCGAGAATTGCCATTTCTAAGATACTCCAAACTAAATTAGTTGCTCCAAAAAAAAGGAGCAATTCCACCTGAAACTTGGGCCCAATCTCATTGCCGTTTGTCGGAGCTTTGTGCTCAAATTGGCTGCCAGGTTTCCTACATTACAAAACCGACTATACTTCATTGAATCATTGGCTGGAAAGCGCTTTGGAATGTCCCAAGGTCATGAAAGACGCTATATAAATGCAAGTTTATTCATTCATCAGCATGTCATAACAGGAAGAATGAGATCTGTTTTCCTAGGGCTGTATGGATTCCAAAAAGATTTTCTGAAGTTAGGGTTGATAAAATCAAGGCTGAGACCTTGCATCCCATCAAAACTGCTTGAAGAAATGGGCAAAGGGTGGACATAATTTTCCATTACAGGCTCAAACATAGAGCACCATTAACAAAGGCAATGCATCAAATTTTGAAATTCATGGAAAAATGATTTGCAATAATTAATCGGTGAAATTTACAGTTGCAAATGGGTGTCAATTTTTGTTGCTCTTACAAAGTATTCATTTTAAACCCAGTGTTCAAATATTGGAACTACTTTTCTAAAGCTGAGTGACTGCTGCCAACGAACCGGAAGCTGTGCATAACTGTCAGCTCCCAAATTTAAAAATTAACATTCACCACAATAGACGGAGGATCTGAGAAGTGCTGAAGTACATCACGAATAAAGTCTCATTAATGTTAGAGATTCCAAATCTACCGTCCCTACGTTTGTTAGAGAAATCTCCGAATGCTTCTAGTCTCAGAACAGTAATTCTCAAAATATTAACAAACCTAACTACCCGTAGGCAAAATAGACAGTGCTGGGGCCAAACTACCGACTCTGACCAACCACAATTTAGTGCACAAACAAGTGGCTCATACCGGAAGTAATTCTACAATTCACACAATTAATAAATTAAACTACAACCAAATAAGATCTTTTTTTTAAAATCCGCTTTATTCCTCATTTTAGGAAGTGCGGAGACAAACAAAACAAATACTGGAACTGTGCATGCGCAACTAGTTCCAGTTCGTTGGCAGCAGTCACATCCTTTCTAACAATGCAATGCATGTATCAAACATAATACCCATAATTCTTAGACAGTGTAATGGCAACTCGGGAGTTCACAATAACATTACATGAAACAGCTTTTACATTTTTACAAATCAAATAAAATGTGTAAGTGTTTACCCAATACCTATACAAAAATTGATCCAATACAGTTGTACATTTCCAGGCTACCTGATTAACCCTAAGAGAGTTTGGAAAGTAGACATCTGTGGATTGTAGGAAGCAGCCGGAAGTATTTCCTTGAAGGAAAAGGTATAGCATTGCTTGCAGTTATAGCGGAACAGAATAAACCAATCCAACATGGTCCAATTACTTACACAGT
The DNA here is from genome assembly GCF_044704955.1 of Pristiophorus japonicus. Classification (NCBI taxonomy): domain Eukaryota; kingdom Metazoa; phylum Chordata; class Chondrichthyes; family Pristiophoridae; genus Pristiophorus; species Pristiophorus japonicus. The sequence goes on from NC_091992.1 coordinate 111,958,285, forward strand.
AAGCACTTGTTACATTGCTAAGATGAGCCGCTGTCAGGTTATAGAGATTACATCTTTCCATAGTAAGGAAATGCAGTATAAAAAGAGATACATTACAAGATACTGTGGCAAAGTATCATAAAATTCAATAATTTTGTATTTTAAATATTTTAGAATTGCATTTTTCCCCAAAGCAAATATGGATTGAAATGTGTGTTTAAAGGCATGTTACAGCAGGCCAATCAGCAAATGCACAAATATGGCAGAACTGACATAACATTCTAAGTATACAGCTGATTGTACCTTTTGTATTTTCACTCCGAGGGGCAGATAGCCTTTTGGGTATTTGCAACTGTGCAGTTTGCTCAGGAAGCATACACAACCCAATGCTGTGGTATCCTGGATACAATTCAGGAAACCACTCCATTCCCACCCCAGCTTTCCTGCAAACACTGGGATGAAGTTCTTTAATCCTTTCATTCAAATATTGTGTTTTTGTGGAGCTTGTTGATAAAAACATCTCTTTGTTCCAACACTTTTCTTTTTGTGACAAATGCAAATATTCAGACTGTGTGACACCATTTATGTTTAAGTCACTTGGTTCTATTTTCTTCACAGCCAGATAACCAGTATGTGGATTTCCTTCATATTTATTTAAGTCCTTCACTCGCATAGAAGCCGTAATTATGCTGCAAAAATGATTGCTAGTAGATGAATCACAGACAGAAGTGCTATGACTAGTCTCTAAAATGTCAGCTATATCACCATCTTCCTTCACACTTGTGTTCACTTTCAAAATAAACTCCTGCCTTGCACTGGAAGTTGTTGTTCTACACAAATTCTCTTTAATGTGATGCCACACACTAGTTTTGATGTTGTTTATTGAACTCTGTTCATATATTAGTTTATTTGAGACTCTTCCTTCTGTGACTTCATTCTGGTTACTTTGACATCTTAGGTCAACCTTAGGAACCACATTCTCTAGTCTTATGGAGTGAAGTGAATTTGATCTATCGGCACCAGATGACTGAGATGCGATGACATGGGACTGCAGATCCAAAACAGCTGTCTCCTTCTCAAATTCTGGTCTAGTCTGAATATGTTCTAAGTTAAGAATTGACTTCACTTTAGGAAAATATCTATTTTTTGATAACAGGTCAGTACTTCCTTTTTCATTCAGTGGGGGTCTCAGTGAACTGTCTTCAATATTTTCTTGTTTTTTCTTTATAGAGTTATTACTTACAATCTTTTGAGTGCTCTTCACTTTTGTTCTGGTAGTGCCTTTGAACTTTACATCTACTTTGCCTTGGTCTTGTTTTAAAGAATGTTCACTTGGCTTTGATTTTATGAACATTTCTTTTGTTGCCTCTTTAAGTCGTCCTTTAGTTGTTCTACTAACAGACTGTTGACATTTTTCTCCAATTGGCTTTCTGTTGTTCATCGAAGTTCCTTGATTTGACTGTGGTTCATTAATACACCTACTCCAAATAGTTTGTTCTGAAGTACACGATTCATTCACCATACCTATTAAATTCTTCTTTTTTTCTGTTGCTGCTGCTTTTTCTTTCTGTGTTAATGTCTTTGCTGAGTTTGTTTTAACTTTTATCTTCTTGTTGGGAGATGATGCAGTTCTCACTAATTTGCCATTCAATTCTAGCTGTGGAATTGCAATTGGTACCTCTGTCTTTTTGGAATTAGATTTACTGTTCACATTTCTGTTCATCTTACAGTGAGGAAGATGAGCTTTTAGCCGCTTAAAAGCTTTACCACAAAATGGACATACTTGCATTCCCGGTGAAGCATTCTCCATTTTTATATTGGAGAGAAAAACAGAATAGTATTAAACTGAAAGTGTGAAGTACACAAAATAGTCTTGATTAGTTGAAACTGTTAGCATTTTTGGCATCTGTAACAATACCATGTTCAAAGACAAGAGTATTCCGCAAATCAGTGGCAGAGGTCATAATATTGTAATATTATTGCTGTAACAGTAAGAGATTGTCCTTTTCCTTGGAGTTTTCATTAATATATTGTAAGTTTCACAAAATGACCTGTTCATCTAATTTCTTCATCACAATATGATTGTTTTATGATCAGCTCCTCTCCTGAAGATTAAATGTTTTCCATTAAAACAAGAAGGTATATCAAGTTTAAGACAACGACTTAATTGATAACTAGGTTATAGTTCAAAGCAATAACATCATTCTTATTCAGACTGTTTCACTTTACATACCATGACTAAGACCTCATGTGGAAACAGAAAAATCAGAACAGCACCAGTTTTTGGAATAGTTTTTCAAACACGAATCATGTCTATTAAATTACCCCTTTAAGTAGTTCCACTCAGTTATTTTTCTCATTATTTGCAGACACAATATTGGCTGGTCCAGATCATATATTCAAATTTGCCATAAGGCTGTGTTTGTTTATTTTGCACATGACTATTTTAGAAGCCATTTTTCTTGGAATATTATTCCATTTCAGTCTTCAAATGCTGCACAGGGTGGAGAAAATCTTTACCCAAGACAGGATTTATAAAAATGAAAATTGAAAGCAATATCTTCATTAGTGTCAGCCGTGGCTCAGTTGGTCGCCTGAGTCAGAAAGTTATGGGTTCATGTCTCACTCCAGAGAATTGGGCACAAAAATCTAGGCCGACACTCCGTAGTACTGAACGAGTGCTGCACAGTCAAATTAAATGTTAAACCAAGAACCATCTGCTCTCTCAAGTGGGCTTAAAAATCCCATGGTACTATTTCGAAGAAGAGCAGGGGTGTCCAGGCCAATATTTATTCCTCAATCAACATCACTTAAAAAAAACGATGAATTGGCCATTGTCACATTGCAGTTTGTGAGAGCTTGCTGTGCACAAATTGGCTGCTGCGTTTCCTACCTTACAATAGTGATTACAATTCAAAAGAACTTCATTACCTGTAAAGCACTTTGGGGTGTTCTGAGGTCATGACAGGCACTAAATAAATGCTCTTTTTTCTTCATGCCATACAAAAATAGAAAGTATAGCAATAAGGAACAATGCAACCAGATTCAAAAGAATTTGGATCTTTTGTGTAGTTGAGTCAGTTTGGTGTTTGCTATTCAACGTAGATTATTGGTTGATCATTACAAGAGGAAGGAACTAAAATACACTTTAGCATGATTATTCAGTATGGCAAAAAACTGGGAGAATGGAATGGATTTTTACAGGATGCGGTGTAGTCCAGGTAGCTGTAAGAGTCAGTGGGCTTATAGTAGTGGATACTGGTCGAAAGCCTATCCCTAGAGATGGGACTTAGAGAAGTCGGGAAGGGAAGAGTCAGAGATGGACCATATGAAGGTGAAGGAAGGGTGGAAATTGGATGCAAAGTAAATGAAATTTCAGGGCGAGAGCAGGAAACGGCACCGATAGTCATCAATGTACCAGAAAAAGAGGTGAGGGAGGGGGACCCGAGTAGGACTGGAACAAAGAATGTTCCACATATCCCATGAAAAGGCAGCATAGTTAGGACCCATGCGGGTTCCCATAGCAACACCTTTAATTTGGGGGAAGTGAGTGGAGTTATAGGAGCAGTTGTTCAATGCGAGAAGAACAGTCAGGTTGGAGGGTGGTGGAGGACTGGTGGTAGACTCAGAGAACAGAGGGGGCCTTGGTTTAACCGAAAGACGACACCTCCGACAGAGCAGTACTCCCTCAGCACTGCACCGGAGTGTTAGAAACATAAAAAATAGGAGTAGGCCATTCGGCCCTTCGAGCCTGCACCACCATTCAATATAATCCTGGCTGATCATGCAGCTTCAGTACCCCATTCCTGCTTTCTCTCATTACCCCCTGATCCCTTTAGCCATAAGGGCCACATCTAACTCCCTTTTGAATATATCTAACGAACCGTCCCCAACAACTATCTGTGGTAGAGAATTCCACAGGTTCACAATTCTCTGAGTGAAGAAGTTTCTCCTCATCTCGGTCCTAGATGGCTTACCCCTTACCCTTAGACTGTTACCCCTGGCTCTGGACTTCCCCAACATCGGGAACATTCTTCCTACATCTAACCTATCCAATCCTGTCAGAATTTTATATGTTTCTATGAGATTCCCCCTCATCCTTCTAAACTCCAGTGAATACAGGCCCAGTCGATCCAGTCTTTCTTCATATGTCAGTCCTGTCATCCTGGGAATCAGTCTGGTGAACCTTCGCTGTACTCCCTCAATAGCAAGAACGTCCTTCCTCAGATTAGCAGACCAAAACTGAACACAATATTCCAGGTGAGGCCTCACTAAGGCCCTGTACAACTGCAGTAAGACCGCCCTGCTCCTATACTCAAATCCCCCAGCTATGAAGGCCAACATACCATTTGCCTTCTTCACTGCCTGCTGTACCTGCATGGCAACCTTCAATGACTGATGTACCATGACACCCAGGTCTCGTTGCACCTCCCCTTTTCCTAATCTGTCACCATTCAGATAATATTCTGTCTTCCTGTTTTTGCCCTCAAAGTGGATAAACTCATATTTATCCACATTATACTGCATATCTGCCATGCATCTGCCGAGGTGTTTGTGCTCAAGTCCCTGGAGTGGCGACTTGAACCCACAACCTTCTGACTCAGAGGTGAGGATGCTGCCCACTGAGCTACTTGACCGATAAACTAAAACGTCTAGAAAAACGTATTTTGAATTATTGTAATCGATATTTCATTGCAATTTCTGACTCACGTGCCGCATCTTCTCTTAAACCTCTCTTTAATCGCCAGGATGCGTTTATTTGCCTTGCTTCGTTTCTTTTTGGAATCAACGAAAAGTGTCTGAAAGGTTTCTCTTGGGCAAACAAGGCCATAGAGCGGCGGCGGCGGCGGCGGCCACCCGGTCCGGCAGCGTGGGCAGCGGAGCCTTCCAGAAACATCGCTCTTTGACGCCGGGCCTGACGGGCGCGCATGCGCCCTCTTCCAAGGGCCGAATATCCGGTCCGCTCGCTCTCGGGTCCCCGCACGGAGGAGCGGGGATTGCGGCGCGTGCGCACGGGGATGTAAACAGGAAAGCGAAGGAGTTCCGAGAGACCAGTGGGTCCCGCGGTCAGAGAAAGCGGAGCGGCGAGGGGGAGATCGACAGCCGGAGAGAGAGAGAGAGAGAGAGTAGGGTGACAGACAGACAGCGGGAGGCTACCGGACCCAACCCACAGAGAATTATCCCTGCTGACAGCCTCGACCTTTTTCGGATTCAGTCTTTTTTAAAAAGGAAGGGGCGAGTACTGACTGCGCAGCCGCAGCCTGTGGACCGCGCAGCCGCAGTCGGTGGCAGCCTGTGGACCGCGCAGCCGCAGTCTGTGGGCGGCGCGGCACGTCACTATTAACGCGTCGGAGGGCCGGCTCCGCCCCGCCCCTGGCCCGAGGGCAGCACAGACGCAGCGAGCAGCAGCCCGGGTTAGATGTTATCAGACGGCAGGTGAGTGGTAGCTTGGCTTCCCCCTGGACAAGTCCGCCGCGGGGAGCCCCCCTCTGCGTTTGTTCGGGGCATCGACACCGTGAAAAGGGGGTGGTCACAATAGGGCGGCGGCCGGGGTTGGCCTGTAAAGGTCGACCCACATCGGGACCCCGTTACTTGGGCTGTGGGGGCCCGGGGCTGGAGGAGAGGATGGCGATCCTGGGGCTTATTGCGGTGTGAAGGGGTCCCGAGTGTCCGGGGAGGTGTGCGGCTGAGGCAGCCCCCCCCCCCCCCAAAGCGGCTGCTCCTCCCCATTCTGCAGCAATAACGTGAGCGAGTGAAACGCTGATGTGCCGAGGCCCAATGGCGTAGGCGGCAGCTTGTGTGTTAATGCATGTTTTCAGGCATTTAACTGAAGGCAGGTTTGTACCGATCGATTTCGTGTCATCTTTCGCCTGCCCGGCCTTGTGTTCGGTAATATTGCCTCTGATGGGGATTTGTTAAAGGGACATTGTCCCTTCCCAGCCGTAGATGTATTGTCTGGGTTTCTTTTTCCTTCTCCCCAATATGGTGGCAGCTCATTGTGAATTTGGGTTTGATCGACCTACAGGCTACAAATGGTGTATTTTGGCTTTGTGGTCTTGGGTTGATGCAGCACCGACGGTTTAATACATTGAGAAGTTATACCATTTTTAAAATGATCAGGATCACCTTTTGTGTCCCTGTTGCCAACGGTTTCTAATGTATTTTGCATCATCATTAGTTTCACTTTGTTACTGTTCTTCGAATCAATGGATGACACATTTATTTATCCAGTAATTTGTTTATAGAACCAATAAATTCCCTTCATACTAAATTATCAAATGTGCAAATTAGCTGTGGCTAGGACTTTATTCCTCCGGTTAGAAGGTAAATGCTATTTATCTAGATATGTCATGCCTTTTTTCTGGCAAATTGTTTAGACAGACAGCATACTCCCAAATCAAGACTCAGACCATTTATTATCCTAAGATGATATTTTGGAGGTGCATAACAGTGGGCTTGTTTATCCTTATGAGTAATTACCTAGCTGCTCTTTTTCTCTCTCTCTGATGAGTATCCTCACAGAACAACGGCTAGGTTCCCATAGAAGGTAGAGCTGAGCTTCAGTTAATCTTCTTCATGGACAAGATGTATTAAAGGAACAGGCATATTTGGTACTCCAACAATTATATATTTGATAATCTGGGTTAATGGACAAGTGACTCAAACCCACTGATTGGTACCAATTTAGTATCCCAAAAATCTTATTAAAGTTTGCACTGCAAAATAGTTCATTTGCTCTCTGATGCTACGGTGATTAATTTCTCTCAACAAATCTTGGAGATTCCTGTGATTTTTATCCCCAACCTTTGCTCAACCAACAACTGGTTGAGAGAGTGGTGTTAGAATGCCAGCCTCTCAACCTTTTTCCTCGAGATGCAGATTTAAATTCAGCCCAGAATGAAGGGATGAAAGTGTAAGAACTATGCAGGTATGAGCGAAATGAACCAGTCTGTTCATGGATACAAATCCAAAGCAGATTTGCTTTTAACTTAGCTCACAAGAAGTGGAGTCATTCTGGTGTAGTCATGGGTGTTCTGAAATGAGAGTTTGTGTGCCTGACATTTGGTACCTCATTTCTCAGTGGATAACGGAAGGGTTGAATGTCCTCTGCAATTGAGTTTCATGAATGCCACATGGAAGATGAGACCTACTGTCTTGGCTTCAATATCCAACCTTGGACCTGGTTCTCTAAACTTAAGCATGCTGTATTCTAGTTTATCATTATCCTTGCTAAAATCTTAGTATAATAACTAAATCTTACCACTGGTGTCAGCATCAGGCTTAGCTGCAACACATATCTTAACACATGGTAAAGGTCTGTCTACAATGCACCATAAGTTTTAAATACAGAACATCCTTTTCTTCACCCTTGTCACATTTCTGTTTCCCATCACCAGCAGTGGTTGGAAGCAGTTTTGTTGTGGACTCATCAGCTAAGGGCTAAATTTAGATTTCACAAATTCGCTTTACCTCTACAATGGCCATTTAATCCCATCAGCCTTAGCTGCATTCATAGCTGGGTTCCAGAGATAAAAGTGTGGTCAAGCAATGAATTATTCAGGCAAGTTACCAAAAACATAGATTTTTTGATGTATCTACCTTTAATTTAGAGTTTCAATCCCTCATTGAAATTTTTGGGATAAAGGTTGAAAAGAGATATGTGAAAAGTATGAAATATCCTCCATGCTTATGAATGATTAAATTGAGTGTCTTACATTAAATGCTGCACTTGTACAGTAACACTACTGTATAGAATACAGAATTTCTTATTTGATTCCTTCATTTGTGGGGGAAATGCTGAACTCAACTGCTTGCATGGAGGAGCCTGAACAATGCTTTAGATTTGTAAAATGCCAGTTAGATAGCCTTGAGGAATGATCTCTCATAACTTTCTTGACATGGGGGTTGGTTCTTACAACTATTTTTGTATATACATTCTGTAATATATCTCTATTATAATTTGGAGGATGTAAATGAATGGCTATCTCTAATCTGGATCCATATACCCAGAGTAAAATCCATTGATGGTCAAAGCGCCATAAAATGAAAGACAAAGTTTTTTGGGGAGAGAACCAATGATGGGGTGTGATTGATCTGTGACGGATGCAGAACTCAATTCAGGCAAATTTTGCTTCACCAGACAGGAAGAAATGGATCTGCAGAAGTCTCTGATATATTGCAATACTTGACTGGCTGGGCCAATGATGCAGGAAGTTACCAGTTAGAAATGATTATATGGATATTAGGTGATGAGTTCTGAGGTACAATTGTGTCCTATAAGTGGACTGACCTGATGACTTGTAATAAATATAATTTATGAAGCACACAGGACTACAAGGCTCCTCACTTTACAGTTTATTTGCCTTGTCTCTTTTCAAAATTGACAATCTCCCTGTAACCTGAAAAATTCATCAATGGTATACCCTGTGTATTTAGGAACAGCAGTTGGCCATTCATCCCCTTGAGCCTGTTCCATCATTCAGTTAGATCATGGATGATCTGTATCTTCACTCCATCTACCCGCCTTGGTTCCATAACCCTTAATACCCTTACAAAAATCTCTCGGTTTTAAAATTTTCAATTGACCTAGCCTCAACAGCTTTTGGGGGGGGGGGGGGGGGTGAGAGAGAGAGAGTTCCAGGCTTCCACTACCATTCGTGTGAAGAAATGCTTTCTGCCATCACTCCTAGCTCTAATTTTAAGATTCTGCATTTAATTGTGTATCCACGAGCAATCCTGTTCACAAGCACATGGTAACATAATTTCACAATACCACAGTACGATGGACATGTGTGACACTATAATTAAATGTAGTTCAATAATTAAATTACAAGAGCATGGTTAAAGTGGGATGTGGTATTTTTTATAGTTTTGCCAACACCAATGGAGATAGGATTTTACTGTGCCAATTCGTCAATTTTATTTAGAAGGCGAAAGCTAGTGGTTTTGCCAGTATACAACCCGCCACTGAACCTCGCCCCTTGAGTGATTAATTCATATCGAAGAGCACTGGTGAGATTTACAGGAAAAAGATACTGAAGTTGGATACGAGAAGAAAATTGCAGAACTGTCATATCAATGAGGTTTCGGGCTCCTGCATTTTGTCCAAATAGCTGCATCATTTCCATCATCTAAAATGGTCCCACAAGTTCCAGATTTCAGCAGCATTTTAAGATTGGTACATGTCTCAATAGATTGTTTTGTAGTTTACAGGGATGTGCAGAAATAATAGAGCTGACTGCTTCAGGAAAAGCATAATTTGGCAGCATTATTGCATGAAATGTCAGAAAATGTAACCAAACATTCTTGCAACTGATTTGTGCCATTCTTCAAGTTTTAACAATATTTTGAGAAGGAGACAAAGATTGAAATGTTAAGTAATAAAAATGTGGGCCCAAACTAGTTGGAAAAACAGGAGACAACAAAGTCATTCCAAGTATGTTAGCCAGCCAGACTCAGCACTAGAACATGGGTACAGTATGTACTTTCCAAGTAAGTGATGCAGAATGTTCACTTGTGCCATCTAAGGAAATGCTTTTAAAACCACAGGATCAATCCTATTTGAAGAATTCTAGAGACTTGAGTTAAAGAAAGAACTTGCATTTATATAGCAACTTTCATGGCCTCAGGGCATCCCAGAATGCTTCAGACTATGAAGTATCGTTGAAGTGTAATGAGGAAATGCATCAACCAATTTGCATACAGCAAGCTGACACAAACGGCAATGCAATAATGACCAGATAATCTGTTTCAGGTGTTGGTTGAGGGATAACTATTGGCTAGGACACCTAAGATAATGTCCCTGCTGTTCGAATAGTGCCATCATGGGGCAAACGTGGCCTCGGTTTAACGATTCCTCTGAAAGACAGCATCTCTACAGTGCAACACTCCCTCAGCTATTTTACTGGAATGTCAGTCTGAATAACGTGCTCGAGTCTCTGGAGTGGGGCTTGCACCCACAATCCTCGGCTCAATAACAACTTGCATTTATATAGTGCTTTTAACACAGCAAACATCCCAAGGCACTAAGCAAGACCGTTATCAATAAAAACATTTTTGACACCGAACCATAGAAGGAGATATTAGAACAGATAACCAAAAGCCTGGTCAAAGAGGTGGGCTTTAAGGAGACACAAGTGGAGAGATTTAGGGAGGGAATTGCAGAACTTGGAGCCAAGGCAGCTGAAAGCACGACCGCCAATGGTGGAGCGATTAAAATCGCGGATGTGCAAGAAGCCAGAATTGGAGGAGTGCAGAGATCTCGAAGGCTTGTAGGGCTGGAGGAGTTTACAGAGATAGGGAGGGGCGAGGCCATGGAGGGATTTAAAACGAGGATGAGGATTTGAAAATTTGAGACATTGTCAGACCGGGAGCCAATGTAGGTTAGCAAGCACAGGGGTGATCGGTGAACGAGACTGGGAGCGAGTTAGAAGCAGCAGAGTTTTGGATGAGCACAAGTTTATCTCGGGTGGAAGATGGGAGGCGGGCCATTAGAGCATTGGAATAGCCACGTCTGGAGGTAACAAAGGCATTGGAGACGGGTGATGCTACAGAGGTGGAAATAGGCAGTGTTGATGATGGAGCGGATATATGGTCGGAAGCTCATTTCAAACACCACATGAAGGTTGTGAATGGTCTGGCTCAGCTTCAGACAGTTGCAAAGGATGGAAATGGTAGCTGGGGACTGAGGACAATGGCTTCAGTCTTCCCAATATTTAGTTGGAGAAAATTTCTGCTTATCCAATATTAGATTTCGGATAAGCAGTGTGACAAATCAGAGACGGTGGAGGGGTCCAGAAAGGTGGTGGTGAGATAGAGCTGCATGTCGTCAGCGTACATGTGGAACCTGATGATGTGTTTTCGGATGATATCGCCGAGGGGTAGCATGTAAATGAGAAATAGAAGGGGACATGGATCGATCCTTGGTGGGGGGCTCCAGAGATAATGGTGTTACCATTGAGTTAAGAGAGAGAGTATTTGATTGATTGCGCTGGTACAGAATCTAAACAGGACACTATCATCTTATAGAAAGGAAAAACAACTAGAGATTGTGCAGCAGAACCAAAGAATGCAGCCCAACTAAGACATTTTTCACCAAAGTGGACACTAAGGGAATCAAGGGATATGGAAATAGGGTGGGAAAGTGAAGTTGCGGTGGCAGGTCAGCTATTATCTTTTTGAATGTTAGAGCAGGCTCAAAGGGCCATATGGCCCATTCCTCCTACTTCTTAGGTTCTTAAGAAAAACACATTTTTGAACTGTTCACCCATTCCATTTTCCAGAAACAGTATCCCTCCTTCCTGCAGTCACAGCTAAAACCACTGGTCGGGGGCTAGGTCTCGCTGACTGTGGCAGGATTGGGGGAGGGGCGGATTGTGGTGAGGGCACAAACTCGAGCTTGGCTGAGTTCCAAATTCATACTACCCTTTCTTTTTCACGCGAAGTGTAGTGGAAGCTGGGAACTGGACAATGCTGACTGACCCACTCCGAACACTGGTGACCGAGGTTTCTGAGAGCGAGATGGAGGCAGTCCCAAAAGTCATGTTGGCTAACCTCAAAATAAGAGGGGGGGGGGGGGGGTCATAGCCCTACCCCCCTCCGCGGCTAAAACACATTGCAGTGCCTGGTGTTGTATTGAGCTGTACAAACCAACAATTTAGCCAACATGGTCATCAGTTTTGTATGACACCAACACAGTGGGCATCTCCTTTCATAATGAACTTTCGCACTGAGCTCTGAATAGCTTGCTATTCTCAATCTTTATAATTGTTGAATACAGCTTTAAAATGTTGTACAATTATTATTCAAGGATCATCTTTTGAGAATCTTATGATAAAAACATAAGAACTAGGAACAGGAGAAGGCCATTTGGCCCCTTGAGCCTGCTCTGCCATTCAGTGAGATCATGGCTGATCTACCTCAACTCCATTTGTCTGCACTATCCCCATATCCCTATCCCTTGATAGGCGGTGAACTGAGTGATTGGTTATGCTTAAGGAATTGTATATCTTAATTGGTGTTTGTAGATTTCTAGGTATTTTGTCTGCAGATTTAAATTAAAGTCCTGTTCTCTCTCTTTCCTCTTCCCACCCCCCCCCCCCCCAAATTTCAGGAAGCGAAGGCGGAGCTGTAATGATGAAGAAAACCAACCTGTCCCACCGCCAAAACGTCTCAGCAACAATACTTTGTTGCAGGATCTACCAAGAGACAGCTGGGACTGCGAGGTTAGAAATGAATTGCAAAATTGTAATAAGTAACCTCCTGATAATACCCTTCTGTCAAATAGTCTGCCAAAGCTAACTGTCCAGGATAGGCACTTGACTGAGGTAATGGTTTGTTCCTGTTCCGGAACAGTATCCCAGCATGAATCACTACCTTTAGGAAAAGGGAGGGGGAAGAAGGGGAGAAAGATGAAAATATGCATATCAACAGGACTAAGGACCTCTTAATATCAGAGCAGGAATTGGAACTTGATGTCATGTAACGGAGAACTGCTTTTGTAAACTTAAAAGTCAACTTTTGTCTTTTTTTCTTTAACAACTCTTTTTTTTTAGAAATTTCATAAGGAGATGCCTTTACTAACTGACCTTTTCTCAAAAATGCTGTTTCTGCACAACATGCAATATGTTTTATGTGGCCTTTTTAGTTGTTTAAAAAAACCCGACATGGGTGGAAGCATTAATTATAAAGATTCAGCCCAGAGCTGCCTCAGAAGCTCAATAAGATAGTGGGGGGGGGATTCTTGATATTGGGTGCCTTCATTTAAATTAGTTCCCACATTTCTCGGGGTGGGGAAGGTGGGTTGCAGAAGTTCCTATCATTAACTGACTGCATGATCATAACAAGAAAACAGTGGCCACAGTGCGAGTGAACCTTGCAGCAAGTTCTAGATGGTGCTGTAGTCTTCTAAATACAGTTTGAAAAGACTATCTTAACCATGGAATTTGTATGTGAAATATGATGGTTTGAAGATGTTTTTGTCCCTTTCCTCCACATCAAGGAAACAAATAGGAGGCATTTTGATAATTCAGCTAATATTTTTGTTGAATTTCTTCATCCCTAATATTTTCTCTCCTTGCCTCCTTCCATACCCAAAAGAAGAATGAGGGACAGACTTTCAACTTACTGCATTTGGGTAAATTGGATCGACTGAGCCTAGTGCACAGAGAAAAATTGGGGTAGGAAGGATTGTACACCAATGTTCCCTCTGAAATATTTTGGCCCGCGCGACCCCTTTAATGGGCTGTGTGGGCCATTCAAAATTTGGGATCAAGATCCACCAACGAGAGAGCTGCCTTTTCCAATCCTATAGGAATGGGAAGTTCAAACAGCAGAAGAAACACCCGGGAGCCGGCAATGAAGAGTGGATGATGGAGCAAAGTAGGGGCAATAGCAAGTACACAATAGAGCGGGGAAGGCCTCCAGTATGACTGTCACATGGAGAAGACCATCCTTTTTCAGTACACTAGTCTGCCTGGATTTGGATTGTAATGAATGAGAAGTGGTTTCCCTCCAGTCTACCAAATTTAGCAGAAGTCCGCTTAGGACCCAGGTTCCTGATGGCTCTTTTTTTCCAGCTGTCTTTCCTAATGACTTGTTGCAGTGTAAAGTATAAAGTTATGCCAAAAAGTTAAATGTTTAATTGGTGAATTTGATATTCTTTGACTGTGACATTGCCTCTCCAACTGTGTTTTTAGACTGAAGTTTCTCAGTGTTGAAGGTTACCATTTGTTGGGCTGCTGTCCAGTTCTGAATTTACATGCTGCATTGTTGAACTGGTTATGGGGCAACATGTGAAAGAATGCTGCAGCTATTGACTGATTTTGTACATCCACAAAGGAATACATATACATGCATCATTTTCTCTCTGCTTAAAATATATAGGGATGGTATTGGTATTCAGCTGGAGATGTGGCGTTTCTGGCAATTCGCAACAGCCATATGATGTACCAAGATGCCAGTATATGAAGAAATGTACACATAACTTCTGTGTTTAAAGGTTTCAGCTATGTATATTGTATGTTACAGTTGTATTCCAGAGTTGCTCTCTCACCAGCTAAACTTTCTTCTTTCTGCAGTCCTCGAGCAGTGACAGCAGCAGTATTATCAGCAGTCCTGACAGACCCAACGGACACTTAACAGCTGAAGCCAATTTAAGCCGGACCAAGCCAGGCAACAGCTCGACTATGCTTCAGTTTTCTGATTCCAGTGAACAGTCTGCACAAGGCCCGTACTTCCAAATTAATCAGATCCTGAGGGAGGCACACTTCTATAGCTTGCATCAGCGTGGACACCAAACGTGACCAGAATGTGGGACTGTGTGCCTTCAATGAAGGACAGGGACTGTAAATGTAATCTTTTGCAGTGGATGTTTGTACTTAGATGATTTAAATTGCACAATCTTTTCCTTTTTTGCTCCATTTGGTTAAAAATTTACCATCTCTTCACTCTTTAAATGCCCTTGGACAAATGTAATATCAAAGTTGTGGGGACTATAATAGCAAACTGTAGCCTTGATTGCTTCATTTACCCTGTCTGGCACAATTCTAACTCACTAAATCTGTTTTCTATGGAATTAGCCTGCAAATGAGCAAAGTCCTCCAGTGCTATTGCAACAATAGTTGTTGAAATTGCTTTGTAATGAAGAAACAACAAGAAGGCGTTTATTTTTCATACGCAGTAGGGTCACCTTGGTCGAAGAAGTTTTTTTTGCATTCCACTGCATTTTAAAAAGTGATATGAATCTGAATTACAACCAGATTGAAGGTGTTTTAAAATGACCTGAACTGTACTAGGCTTACAGCAGTTGTCCTGACATTTTACAATCATTTTTTTCTTGAGCCCCTCTAATGTTATAGCTGCAAACTTCCAGTTGTTGTGAATTTGCAACTGTCTTTCAGAGAATGAAGCAGATAGTGGAATTTATATAATTACTGGAGTAAAAACTGGTATCTTGTCTCTGGTGCAGAGTTTCCAGCCATCAGGCTGGTATAAAAGATTTGATCTGAGAACCTGTTTAACCAAAAAATGTCAAGATGGGTTCTGTTAATCCTTGGCTATATAGTTCTTTGTATAGTTCTGGGGTTGCATTGGGTACAGATCATTTTAACCTGTACTAAACCTGAACATGTCCTTAACTGCAAATACAGCTTAAAAATTGTGGCTATAGTTATGAGCAGGTTCCAGATGTCTGTATTTTTCAGCTTTTACATGTAACTGTAATTGATGTGATACTTTCAAATGGCTGTTATGAGCTTCCCTGATGGCTCAGAGTGAATTGTGAGTAGTCGAGCCATACAAACCGTACAGGTTCGAGGTTCGCCCCCTGGCCTGCACTGTTTGTTGGTCTCAGTTGGGACCGCAGTGTGGGTTCTACTGATTATCTTACAACCCGTGCTGGAAATGTGCATGTGGGGACAAGCTCAAGCAAAATACAGCATGAGGTTCAGCTGCAGTGACCCCTATGGTCAACTCTGCTGCTGACAGCTAGGTTATGTACCAGAGGATGTCTTTGGAGCAGTATCCTAGCAAGGAGTCACATCTGCCAGAGGGTGGGGAGGGGAGTGGCAAAAAGAAAAAAAGATTCAAATAACTGTCTTCTATTTTTAGTTATTTATGTGTTGAGATTGGGTAAAAGTGTAACACAGGTATGACACAGTTGATGACATTCCTAATTACTCGTGAAAGCCTCAGGGTGCACATGCCTGACTCTTGATTTGGAATGGGACTGGGAATTTGTTCTTCGTCAGGGATTTTTTAAATTTGTTCTAGAGTCTGAGAATTTATTTTATTTGTAAGCCTATAGTTACCAAGTTTAACCTTCAGAAGTGAGTACAAAATTATTGTAACCATTTACATTCAATAAAATTAATGAGATCATTTGAAATACAATCAAGAATACAGTGATGTGGAAGTCCACAGTACATGAACAGTAGCTTTCATCAAATCTTGGGTACTAAGTAGCCATGAGGTCAGGTATTGATATCCAAGACTTGTGTGTGTGCTTTTTTTTTCTTGCCTACAACCCAATCTTTTTATATGCCACTTGCACTGAAGATCAGGTTCAGTTTGGAGAAATGTATCCAGAATTTTAAGGTATTCGATTCTGGACATCTTGCTCTTAAGTTGTCAATTCCTGGATTGCGGAAGCAGCTTGACTCTGCTAAAATGTGTCTGTTAATTATAACCAGTGGTTTACTGATAAATAAGTTCATCAATTTGTCCTTTTAGGGTTGATGGATGGATTCTACGGTCTAATTGCACTCTCTTATTCAATAAATCACTGATCAATTTAAATCTGGAACACTTGACTTTACATTTGAGCTGCCATTTATCTACAAACTACTACATATGTTGACGGATAACAGAGGAGTTGAGCTTCTGGTCTACAGGTAAAATGCTGTATTGATAATTATTTTCAGGTTATGCAAGTTAGAGTTTCTTCTCATGGCAGAACTTGGATATCGCAGTATCTCAATTGTCTTTTTGAACATCTATTACAACAAACAACTTGTTGAGATCCACAATTGCAATCGATGTATGTATTTTCAGGGACTATTCGAAATGCTGCACAACATTGCATCACTCATATTCTGGTTCTTTGCCTGCAGTTCCTTTCAATTATGTCAGGTAGTTGCCAAGTGGACGCCACACAGCAAGAAAGTAAATTGTACAGCAAATAATTCTATTAAAAATAAATTAAGAGCTGTTTCACTTGCTGTATTTAAAATGGTTAGGAGTGGCACTTAATCCTAGCTCAGTCATTACATAGATAGGCCATCAATGGAGCTCAGTAGAACAGTATGTCTGGAGGGCCACAGGTGAAGAGGAAGCTGACTATTCCGAATACTGTGCATTTGGAGCTTCAAACATGGAATTTTCAACTGATGACAACAGTTCCTGTTGGGTAGCGAGGCAGAAACATTGCAATAACCTGGTTTGTTTACACCAGCCACTTTATGATTCTTGAATCTCAACCAATGTTGAACTAGTGGGCTTAGTTTGGGGATTTTATTGTATTTGTTTGCCCTCAACCAACATACCAGTAAGTGGGTTTGCACAGTTTAGAGTTCAAATTCAGTGTTCTGAATTTAAAATGAATCTGTGACATTTAAGCTGTAGCAAAGATCATGGCTGTTCAAGATCTCGAGCATATTGTCAAAGCCAAAATGCACCTGTTTCTTGCAGAAGATGCAAGTTTCTTTTTCAGAGAAATCCATTTCTTGCTTTCAACAATTTTGAAATAAAATTTATTTTACCTAAATTTCTGATGACTCAGTCTTTGATTTCAGAGTTATTGAAAGCACTATCTGTTTTATGATGCCCTTTTTCACTGTGTTTAGCTTTGAGATGCTTTGGTTCTGTACTATTTGGAAACATAATTCAGACTGGTAGCAAAGTGATTATTGTGCTTACTTCATATTCTTTTTCATAGAATGGTTACAGCACAGAAGGTGGCCATTCGGCAAGTTTGAGTTCTGACAGAATGCAGTAGTCTTTAGCTACATTTGAATATATAATCAAATGTTAGCCAAGGTATTTTGAGACTAGGGAGATTAAAATGTGCTTTTGTAATATCAAAAATTTGGCTTCACAGATAATAAATCTTGGATTTGATGTCCTGGAGGAAAACGATTAACTCTGCTCTGTTCTTGACATGGGCCAGACTGGCACTAAACCAAGATGGTGGTTCTCTTACAGGAAGAAGGAAAAGAAAATCAGATTGGTAAATGTTACCTAGGTGGTGCTTTGTGCACCTTGGTAGCTGGCCGAGGAGCCTAATTAAACATCTGAAAGCTATGGTGTGATGTCAGATGGATTGAAGAATTACAGGCATAACTTGGGTATGAAAATTACATAAATACTAATGTTGACATGTTTGGAAATTAAATTGAGAGTTTAGGGATCTTCGTGCATTGTCCTCTCTGGATATGTGTTTGAATGTAGTCCAGCCTGAGATCGCATTCTTTGATTGTAAGGACGTAGTTTGAATCATTAACACAGTTGCCATTCATAGTTGACCCAAAGACTGACACGAACTAAGTTACATGTAGGCAATGCAGATAGCTGGTTTAGAAAATGAAGATGTAAGAGCTACTCTTGTGAAGTTCAGTTTAAGGCCTGTTAATTGATGTAAACAGAGCTTTGTCTATGCTCCATTTGATCCTAACTGACTACCAAAAGTTGGAAAATGTTCCCTCCTTCACCATGAACTGTACAAATATTATACGGTAAAAGGGGGACAAAAGTTGCAGAATTCTAGAGCTTTTATATTTTGAAGTAACAAGCAGAATAAAATGATCTCGCAACAGTCAAAAAGATTAATGCTTGATTGATAAGTAGCTTCCTTTGAAATGCACCTGCAATAAAGCTGTAATACAAAGCGTAATATTACAGGGAAGAAAAAATGTTTGAAATAAAATTGTATGTATGTACAATGGGTATAAGACTTTATCTGCACACTGCTCTATGATAAGTAGTGGAATTTGAGAGAAAACCGGAGATAATTTGTGAAAAGGACCACGAGTCCAATGAATTTGTTTTTTGAAGTTAATGTCTGGCTTACAGTAACCAAAAATTGAGAGGAGTACTTGAACATTTACCTGCCACCCCCAAAGCCTCTAATTATCAGCCTAGATGATTTTTGATTTAGCCCCTGGCTTAATGTTGGTTGCCAATGCTGGGATTCAATATTGTTCCATCTCGGCAAGAAAAGCCTTATAGTATATGGGACTATTCTCAATGCAGTGTCTAAGTGATAAAGCTTTAATACCATATAATCCTACTATAATCTCACTGATGCTATGAAGATTTGGATAGCCTGTTCTCCAAATAGCATTACTTTGTTCTCTCTCACTGGATAATGAGAAGGAATGCTGCTGCATGTTAACACCAGCAACTGGCAGAAAAGATGTATGGACAGTATTGTTGAGGAACAGCAAAGATCAACAGTAGTACAGATGAGTGACAAAGTGGGAGAGAAATGATGAAATAGCAAACAAAAATCAAATGAGATATAAAGACTTACATTTCTATAGCACCTTTCATGACCACAGGACATCCCAAAACACTTTACAGCCAATGAAGTACTTTTTTTTTGCAAGTAGGAAACTCAGCAGCCAATTTGTGCACAGCAAGCTCCCACAAACATCAATGTGATAATGAACAGATAATCTTTTTAGTGATATTGAGGGATAAATATTGGCCAGGACACAAGGAATAACTCACCTGCTCTTTGAAATAGTGCCATGGGATCTTTTATGTCCACCTGACTGGGAAGACCTCATCCGAAGGATGGCACCTCCGACAGTGCATCACCCCCTCAGTACTGCAGTGGAGTGTCGACCTAAATTATTGTGCTCAAGTCTTTGGAGTGGGATTTGAGCTCACAACCTTCTGACTTGCAGGTGACGATGCTACCAACTTAGCCACAGCTGATAAGTTGAAGCAATGTGTTTTTTTTAAAAATGCTACTGAAAAATATTTTTTTTTAAAAGCGGTGAAGACAGTGGTGTCAAAATTAGTGTCCTAAGCTCCAGTGCAGTTTTATCTTACGAGAAGCCAATTTGCGCTCCGCAAGCTCCCACAAACATCAATGTGATAATGACCAGATAATCTGTTTTTAGTGATGTTGAGGGATAAATATTGGCCAGGACACCACTGCCATTCTCAAACTTTGATACAGGCACAATGGAGGGCTTTACACTTCATCCAGTATAACAGGGACACATACTATAAATTTCTGGAGCAGCTATTTTTATGTATTCCTGATTGGCTTGTTGAAAGATTGTGAGATCTGGGCTTGTCAGGAGTGGAATGCAGATATGTGGGACTGAAAGATTAGTGTGCACAGATAATACTAAGGATTGTTGCACCACAGCCTCTACACGACACTATAACGGATCACCACATTTGATCTTTATTAGAAACAAGCAACTTTACTGTATCTTCACTTCCATGTCTCCCATGAGTCCTCATCACTAATTTCCATGAGATACACCTCTTACAGCCCAGCTCCTGACCATTCAGCTATCTTTCCTGACTCTTCAACTGTCTTCTGTCTGCCCAAAGCGTAGTGACATCTCTTTTCGCAGACATGTATCTCATTTCAAAACTACTGTCATCAACCCCTCCTTAAAACCGAACATTGATTACTCCATTCACTCCAAACTGAGCATCAAATCTCACTTCATAGTCTCATTATCAATACCACCTATTTCTATTTCTGCAAGATTGCCTTCGTCCATTCCTACTTCAATCTCAGCAACATTGAAACTCATCAATGTCACCCTTGGGCTTAACCTTTCCAACATTTTACTCAATCCTATTCAGTCCCACCCTATACAAACCGCCAACTCATCAAAAACTCCAATGCCCTTGTCCTAGCCCTTATTTAGTCCTGCTCCTCCATCACCCCCATCCTCCACTGGCTCCCCAATGCACTGATTTGAAAATAATCGTCCTTGTTTGCCAAATCCAACATCGACAACCTCCTTGCATCAAAGCTCATAGCCTTGGATCTTCTGACTTCAGGCTACTGTGCATCTTCCCATTCCTCTGCCCCACTATCATTGGCAGTGCCAACAACAACAACTTGCATTATATAGCGTCTTTACCATTGTAAAATATTCCAAGGTGCTTCACAGGAGCGTAATCACAGAAAAATTAACACTCAGGCAAATAAGGAGATATTAAAACAGCTTAGTCAAAGGGGTAAGTTTTAAGGAGTGTCTTAAAGGAGGAAAGAGAGGCGGAGAGGTTTAGGGAGGAAATTCCAGAGCTTGGGGCCTAGACAGCTGAAGGTACGGCTGCCAATGGTGAGGAAAATTATTTTGGGGATGTGCAAGAGGCCAGAATTGGAGAAAGACAGAGCTCTAGGAGGCTGGAGAAGGTTACAGAGATAGGGAGGGCGAAGTACACTGTAACATTTGAACACAAAGATGAGGATTTTAAATTCGAGGCATTGGTGGACCGGAAGCCAGTGTCGGTCAGCGAGTGCAGGGGTAATGACTGAATGGGACTTGGTGCGAGTTAGGAAATGGGTAGTAGTATTTCAGCAAGCTAAACATCTGATGCATTAATTCACACATTACATAAATGAACTAGCAGCACACCGGAAGAAATGAGGTTTCACAATTTAGTTCAAAATTTACTCCAAAACCCCTTGCCTTGCCTTAGCTCTCGCCACTGTCAAAAACCTCCATAAGACATCTCTTTTTGGTCACCTCCCCAGACTTTTGTAACTTCTGGTCAGTGTCTGTTTCTCCACCCCACCCCTCCCTCACCTTCGTGAAGCACCTTGTATCATTTTGATATATCAATGATGCCGCAAACATGCAAGCTATTGCATTAGAGTTGCTTTTGATCCCTGAACATATAGAATTGTTTGGCATGCACGAAAATAAAAATAAAAGGAACTGACAATACTGTATCAGCTTTTAACAGATTGACAGGCTTATGTCGCTCAAATCAAATGTCAGTTCAAAAAGGAAAACGTGCCCCTCAAAGGAAAGATGTGGTCGGCAGTTCTGTAATGGCAAAATTTAGCAACATATTAATTAGCATTCTTTCTCTTATGTGCATTCTCCAAAAACTCAGATTCAGAGTTTCACCATTCAAGGCAATTACATTTGATCTTTGGCTGTGACATTTCACAGGCACAGAATTTGGTGCAAAGTACAACAGCTGTGAAACAGGAAAGTAGGATACAGCCACTTTCAATGCAACATTAAAAATGGTACTTTTATTAATCAGCAGCATTTGTGATACAGTGAAACCATTTTTGGTTAACTTGATTAGGCAGACACCTGTTATAAGCAGTCTTCAGAATTGAGAATTTTTTCATTTTCACACACCTGCATTAAGCAGCTAACCAACATGATGACGACAGTTAGCAAAATGACAAGTTGGCAGCACAATTAAATAACTGAAACCTGCACCGTACTGTTTTTGTTTTATCGCTTTTATCATATATTCTTTCAAAGCAAGCTTTGGTTGTTATATGATGTGATGTGAAACTAAGTATATATATATATATATATATTAAATTCTTTCCAATTTCATTAATATAAGATAGCAATTTGCATACCAGAAACATATTGTTCCTAAAGTATGCTGTGGAAGAATGTATGACATGCAATTAAATATTTACTAACAAATTGAATGTTAAACAGCCACCTTAAATGCAGTCACATTTAAAATTGCCATTGTGGTTGGTTCAAAGGCACAAAATTCATCATTTGGATTCAATGGTGACTCAACTTAAGCAACCAGTTTTGTTCTCAAGTTGGCTGCTTGATAGTGTTCTGTGTGTCTCTAACATCACAGTATCCAAATACCAGATTCTGAAATCAGGATTTTAATTAGCAGATAAGGCATAGTTCTGTTTACCTTTGTGTTTGGGCAAGAATAGAAACTAAAATAAGTTGAGTGTGAAAGTGCAGTACTGGTTTCACTTTGGTTCATTGCTGAGTTGACACAAGAACTCAGACACTGCGTGAAGAAGAGGCTGTGTTAAGAAATGAAAATACAGATGGTTGGTTACGTTCGGAGTCGGTCTGTCCCAGGTCACTGTGCAGAATCTTCACCTCAGTGATGCTGCATGTTTTATTCTGTTCTACTAATGTGTGCATTTCTCCAGATGATCCTCGGTTGAGACAGGGCTTCAGAAATGGAGCGGGAGCTTCATGTGGCACAAGAACCATGTCGGCAAACAGACACAGTTTACTGCCTGTTGTGTCCTCAGAAGCCGTGCTCTGGCACTGCGTGGGATGTAGCTTGGGTTCTTCAGTTATTCTGCTATGTTGCTCACAATGGAAATTTTGCTCAGTTGTAGAAGGGAATGTGCCTGGGTTTACAGGTGTTTCTGAGCATGGGTCACTTTTTTCAGTGTCCACCGCACAGGATAAAATGTCAGTCGCTTTTTCTGTGTGTTGACTTTTAACCTCTGATGCTGAAAGAGATGGGAATACTGGCCCTTGGTTTTCCTGGGAGACTGAGGTTCCTTGTGATAGCGGAGTTAAACACAATGATGATCCCTGTTTTTTCTCTGTTGGTAAAATCTTCTCTGACCCAGGACGAAATTGCAATGGTTGAATCAACGTTTTCCCTTTCAGCCCTGAAGTGAAGCCCATTAAAGGTGTTTCAGCATTACATGACAAAGTGTCACTGGAAATAGACAGAGTGATTTCCGATGTTGAACCCTGAGTTACTGGCTTACTCCCATTGAAAGCCTGAAACTGCCTCAGAATCTTAAAAAAAAAATGAACAAAATGTTAATGTTATCTGTATGTTTTGATGCTACCTTGGCACCACTTCTGGTGTGCACTGCTGGGATTTTCCACCTCACCCCACTCCCACCACCACACTGCCAGGAGTTACCCCATGCAAATATTGACAGATTCTTTAAAAAAAACACGGACCTTTTTCTTTCACTCCTATTTTTTCTTAACTACCCTTCTCCTCGCTGGGGTACAGTTCTACGGGCACATCTTGTCCTCTGTTACCTAGCCCAAGCTGTTAATGTGTGAAGCTGGACATTAAAGCCCCAAAGTTTTTTCGATCGGCATTCTGGCAGTTACGTCGGGTTTGTGCCCGACAGTGTACTCCAGCGCTGATCCCACCAGCTCAGTAGGAGGGCACCTCATTAGCAAGGAACAGTAGATGCCAGCAACACTTCGGGCACACCTGTGGTGCCCACCTGCCCTATGCTCATGGAGATTCTGGCATGATTTTGTCTAGGGTCCCCCCCGACAATGTTCCTATCAGCCACCTCAGCAAAGGTTCGCCTAGCTCCAACCACCATTACGGAAGAACTTACATTTATATTGCACTGTTGAAAGTGTGCACGACATCTCAAAGCACTTCATAACCAATGAATTAGTTTTGAAGTGTAGTCACTGTTATGCAAGCAATCATGGAGCCAATTGCATACAGCAGAGTCTCATAAGCAACCAATATGATGAATAATCAGTCAATCTGTTTTTGGTTGGGTTGGGTGAGGGAGGAGTGTTAGCCACGATGCCGGGAGAATGTCCTATTCTTTCTCAAGTAGTGCCACATCTATCCAAACCACTAGGACAAGCAGACATCTCATCCCACAGTGCAGCATTCCCTCATACTGCACTGAAGTGTCAGCTTGGATTATGTCTTGAGAGCAGCACTGTGATAATCACAACTGAAAATCAAGATTTACATTTATTAAACTGAAAATCAGGTTTCAGCTGTCAAAAACAAAATGATTTATAAAATTGTTGTTGGACCCTGAATTCTGATTGGCTGAAGGGGCCTTACTGAAGATATGCTAGACTCAACTAAAGGCAACTGTGGGGGAAGAGGAACAGGAGATTGGGCCCTAAGAGAAGCTAATACTGAGTGAATAAGTAAATAGGAAGTACAGGCTTGGGAAATTAAATATGACTAACATGGAGTCATTAATTGATGTGCATACTGTATTACAAACTAACGGCAGGCTAGAAAATGAACGTTATTATATTTGAAATCATTCAACCTATTCTCAAGATTACAGACATATAGCAATTATTTTACAATAAGGTCCCTGGGGGTTTTGTTTATGAATGCACAAAGTTTTGAAAGAAAACATTTTGTTAACTGCAGAAAAGGTGCTGATTTTGACGAAGAACTTACCTTTGTGGCTCGATTGGTCACAGGTCCTGGTCCACCCTCACTCAACTGCTTCAAGCACTTGTGGGTCATTGCAAATATCTGGTCATGTGATAACAGGTCAGAGCACATGAGGGTGGAGAGAATGCTCATTGACCTCTACAGGGAGAAAAAAAATCACCAAAAACAATATATTCAAAAAAAGGCAAAACAAGTTCCTCCAAACACAGTATAGACTCAACTATTAAAGGCTGCACATCTGCTACTTATTGCTTGTGAACAAATTACTGAGGTTTTAAAATAAACATGAGTTGAGGAATCCAAGATGTCTGTGAAGATCCAAGTCTACCAACCTCAGTCTAAACAATAACTGTGTTTAGGAAGAACTACAACCTTCATAGGAGCCTCTCATGAGTCATTGGTGACAGTGGTTCTTTTAAGCTCATGGAAAACTAATAACTCAAAGCAGTGGCGATTGTCCCTTTGCTCGTGTGAATGAAATCTTGGCACTCCACACCACCAGGGAGAGACTTACTGTTATACATTAGCCTTCAGTCCCTCTTTGAACTTAGGACCTTCATTTTAATTGATTCTGGAATATCCTTTTACTCCCCTTTCATATATGTGACCAAAACTTACTTCTGTCTGTAGATTAATCTTGACTATCTATTATTTTACCTATATACGCTGTAGGATATTTATGGGTTTTGTTCCAGTTTAATAGCTGGAAATAGTCTATGCTGGCACTGTACTACCTCACTAATACAATTTTTACAAAGCTGGAACTACTCAGTACTGAGTGTCAAATCCCAGGAATCATTCAGAGGGTGTTAAATTATCAGTCTGACAGGTGCACTGAGTTTTGATTTGCAAGCCTCAAAAGAAAAAGAAAGACTTGCATTCATCTCGTGCCATATTTGCATTCTCAGAAACATTTCAAAAATGCTTCATATATAATGAGTTGCTATTAAACCTCTGCTAACAGAAAATAAAATTAAAACATAAAATACCATGTTGACCACGTCGGAGTGGTCCTTTAGTTTCTCATTGAGAAGCTCCACAACCACTTCACAGTTGAGTAATCCACACCTGAATTTGGTAAGAAAAAAATACTGAATTATAGCAAAGTGAATTTTACAAGAAATAAATAGTTTCCCAGAATGAAGTTTTAAACTTCAATAGTTAAGTTGGTTAATGTTGAACGGCAACTTCTAGATTCAACATCTTTGATTACATTTCCCTCAACAAGAAGTAATGTTTTTATCAGCAAAAGTGATGTAAAATCCACTACCTCCCAATTATTCACATCTTTTTCCAAATTGTGGCAGATCAAGATGCATCCATTGTATATTTTTCTATGAATGTGTAGTTAGGCCTAGATGATGTTTTTTTTTAAATTAGCCATGGTTGCTATTGTGTCAATTAAAAATTTCTTTGTATAAACATGAAGGTCTGAGTGTAATATAATCCACACAAATCTGTCTGGAACAAAATGTTATATTCAAAAAGAACATCCTACCTGCATCCTCTCACATGACAGGTGATAAAGAGGCCCTGGAAAAGGTTCAGAGGAGGGCCACTAGATTGATACCTAGTTTAAAAGCCTTTAGTGATCACGATAGGCTTCGAGAGCTAGGACATTTTATACTTTAGAAAAGCATAAAGTTTAAGGAGATTTGACTGAGGTCTTTAAAATAATGAAGGGATTAGATTGGGTCTATGAGGATATGCTAGTTAAGTTAGATAGGTTCGGGAGGACTAGGGTACATGGGCATAAGTTACATTAGCACAGATCTGGGTTGCATGTCAAGAGGAAATTCTTTTCACAGATAGTCTTTGATCTGTGGAACAAGTTGCCAGCTCGTGCATTGACTGTGGATTTGCTAAAAGATTCAAAAGGGAGCTGGAAGAGTTCCTGATTGTGACCGACATCACTCTGTTTAGAAGGTAGGTCAGATGGGGGGATGTGGTTTTGAATCACTGTAATCTCCTGAAACTTGCTTAATCAACTTCAGAGATCGGAGAGGAACGTCCTTGGGATTTTACCCCCTAAATTAGTCTAGGATTTTTTTCTCTGGTCTTTTGCCTCTTCCAGGAGATTGAATGGCTGACTGATAAGAGGGTGGGGAGGGGATAGGCAGATGGGGGGCATGGTGTGAGTAGGTTGCACCAGGACTGTATGGGACAGGTTTGATGGACCAGCTGATCTTTTTCTGTCTGTTGTTTTCATATGTACATGTGTTTGTTTAAGACTTTGTCTGTAAACAGACAGACATTCATCAGGTCACAATTGATTTGATTAATTCCTCAGAAGCATCTGGTCACTTAGGACCAAGGTATTTGCATTGCCTAATTAAGAAATTCCACAGTTTTGCAAGTATCATTGGTTTTACAATATTGTGGCAGAGGGGTATGCAGCGAATCTAAAATGAAATACTTCAGCAGAGTGGACTCTCTCGAGGATGCCAACTTTGAAATATGGCCATTTAATTTGCGCCAGTGTAAGTCAAAAGGGGGTGTTCCCACTTATGCCAATTTGGCCAGAAAAGAGTTGTACTAAACTAATTTAGGGCAGCGTATGTGTCCACTTTTGTCCGCACAGAAAGACTTTACAGTTAAGGAATCGGCGCAAGTAACTACATTTAAAGCACCACCAAGCACCAAACAAAGCACAAAAAGTAATAAGCAATTAATTAACAAATAATAGAAGGAACCCTGCCCCTAAAGCACCAAGACCAAAGTAATAAGCAATTAATAAATAACAAATAAAAAAATAGAAGGAACCCTGCCCCTAAAGCACCAAGACCAAAGTAATAAGCAATCAATAAATAACAAATAAAAAAATAGAAGGAACCCTGCACCTAAAGCACCAAAATCAATCAGTAAATAACAAATAAAAAATAGAAGTCCTACCTTAGGGAACGTAGCGGGCCGCCGATGAGGGAGCCCATTCGGCCAGGGCTAGGGACAGCGTGCTTCGGGCCCCTCCCACACAGCCTGCAGCACGCACTGACAGATTCGGCCTGGCCAGGAGCTACTGCACATGCACGCAGACTCTAGCGCGCATGTGCAGAGGTCCCAGCACTGTTTTCAGTGCCGGGACCTGGCTCCGTTCCCAATCCATTGGGCTACGCTACGCCACGACAGAGAAAAGCCCGGGTGCAGCCAAAATACGGAGGTCTTTTTTCGGCGTGCTTGGAGGCGGGCAAAAACTGCGCAGCTCGAGTGAGGGCACCAGAAAAAGAGGTTATGGAAATTTGGGTCCTATATTCTTGGATTTTAATCTTATGCACATTACAGTTTTCAACCAATAATCCATTACAGTGCTTGTCAGAAATGTAAATGTAAAAAGGTGGTTACCTATTTCAGAAATTCACTGAAGCAATTTTATCAAATGGTTCATCAATAGAATCGTACTCACTCTTTGATAAAGTGCTGCGTTTCATCTCTCGTCAGAAATACTTTTGACCCTTGGGTCAGGTTGTTCACCAAGGTTATTTCTTGCATACAATCATTCAGGTTTATTGATTCGACTCTATTGACATAATAATGACATATCAGTGTCATAATGCAGTTTAATTCTTCGAAACAGTTCCAGCGTAAATTCAAGTTATGGTCTTGTTGTTCTTGGAAAGTTTACTGAACTATATTGAGACCAAAACATTCCCTGCCATCAGTGTTAAATGTAATTGTAACCAAGCAATAAGTTTGCAAAGGGTGTGCTCATAATAGTATTTTAACCATTTTAAAATCAAGTTACGACTTAAAACTGAACTTATTAGGAAGATCAACTGAACTTTTAAATATATATATGTATAATTAACAGCTCACCAATACACAAATTATCACAACTAAACATGAAGTTGTTCTAACTATGGGAATTTTAAGTGTTTTGTACACACACACACACATTTTATTGAGCTACTGCCTGTTCTAATTCGCACTCCTGTGTGGACACTCAGTCAGACACTGATTAAAGGCAACGAGCTGAAATGTTAAGACTTTTCACACAAAGACCAGAATAAAGCAGAAACCCAATTCACTCTGCACAATCCTCAGTGCAATAAGAAACTCTTTCAGCAAATTTTTATGTTCCCACACACCTAATTGGCACTTTTTTTCAATGTTTTCAAACATATTTGTTATTGCACTGTGATCAGAAGTTAAGCTCCACTTCAAACCCACAAGTTTGTACTTGTATTAACGTCACAATAGTCTGGCACTAAACTAGCTCATTAGTAGTCTGTTACATTTTCATAACTTTTTACCTTTCCATCAAGTCTCCGCTCTCTCTGCTGCCCCCTGATTGGCTGTCTGTACCTGCTTTACTATTGCTACCATCTGAGATATAATTGGTCTGTGAGGAATTCTGGGAACTGTGTCCACTGTCACTTTCTTCCCAGCCTCCCCCTGGCAGACCAGGTTGATGATGAGCCACTGTGAAGAAAGAGAAGTGATAATGTTACCAAAGGCAAGATAAAACCAGAGCAAACATAGTTGCTCCCCTGTTTCATTTTCTTCAGTTTTCCAAAGAACTTTTGTGTTCGCTGTTTAATTGTGTTTTTAAAGACAAGCTACCACTTTACTTTAATCAAAGGCAGTGAAAAAAATAAAGTCCTTCTATTTCATATTTAGGTTACGAAATTCTAGTTAGTGTGTACCACGGGGAGAGAATGAGAAACAGAGAGGCAAGTACCTCACAGTCATTTGTCCAGCAGTGGATTGTTCAAATGTGAGCGTCCATGTATGAATGAATGAAAGCACTCTAACTACTGAAGACTAACTTACCCTTTGCACTGTGTATTGCAACAGGACTTTTAGGAACCGGTTTCATTTCTTTTGCTTCAGAGCAGGCTGATAATACTGGCTGGTAGCCCTCACCATGATAATGGTTGCCACAATTTTTGGGACATTCTTGAGGAAGTACAGCATTCGCAACAGCTTCTGCTGCTTTCTGTATCTTATTAAGAATTGCATCACCGGCAGAACCTGATAAAAATGTAAAGATTATTTTTTTATTGCCGATTACAATGTAGCAGCCAGACTTGGTAATAACCACATGTACTGCACTGGCAACAGGCTGAGACAAGTCCAGTGTAGATAAATCCACATATGCAAATGTTAGAAAAGAAAATGTTTACTATAGTCTAATTTGTAGACTGATATTATATGGTATTCTGCTGGTATAGCCATTTTCATTAGATATACATCTAGTTACATGAAGCAACTTTATGTGATGTCCCCAATTTGTGCATAGGGAAACATTTATCTTTGAAGTGTTACCCATCCCTGGGGCCAGTACATCAGAGACATGTTATTTAATTAAAGAGCATGCTGCTGCGAACTCTGTTAAGACTAGTGCAAAACAGATCTTTTATTTGTGGTACTTCAATAGACAACAAACCATCCTGCATCATCTGGTATCTTTCCAATTGGATCTAAGAAAGACACAACTATTGTCAAACGGCTTGTTTTTCAAAATTTATACTGCTGATAAAATACTTTTCTTCTCTAAATGCCTACATATCCTAATTTCAACCAAAGGTTTCTGCTAATTTATTAAATATATATGTACTTAATATATAAAAAGCCTATCCAGCCCAGCACCATTCAAGGTCATCTGTAACTCGACCATGGTCAAATACGATGGCTCCTTTTCACATCCGATTTCTGAATGACATTGTAATGTTGCAGGGAGAATGATCTATGCGCCAATCACACAGCTACGAAGCTGTTTCTCCTAGGTTCAAGATGTCTGGTCTGGTTTAAAAAAAAACCTCACCCATCACGTTTTATAGTTAAAATATAGTTAAGGTTCATAGTTTGTCTTTATTAGTGGTAGATTAACTACAGGTAGAACCTCTCTAATCCGGCACCCTCGGGACCTGGCCTGTGCTGGATAAGAGAATGGTTATTGCTCTCTTCCATACATGGATGTCAGTGACAACTGTTCTCCCTGTCACCATGAACATGCCCGTTGCTAGGTGTGGTCCTGTTTAGCCAGACAGAACGCGAAGGCTCACTTTAGCTGGCTGGAATGTTTACTCTGTGACTCACGCTTACCACCATGAGCGACTCACTTGTCCCACCAAGACAGGAGGACAGTTGTCACTGACATCCATTTATAGAAGAGAGCAATAACCATTTTTGCTTATTAAACATGACGATGACGAAGTTCTAAGCTAGGAATGGCACGGCGATGTGCACAATTAATCATTTTGGTTTCATTTAGTTTAAGTGCTCATCTGCGACTGGGAGGTGTCGTCCTTGTTTGAGAAAGGTGGAGCCGGGAGTGAGTGGGCGGATGTGGTGCAGGTCAAACCTGTTACTGGCTGCGCTCGGGTTAGATCTGGTGCCACAATACATACAGTTACTATTTTATGTATGTTCTGGAAGGCTCCGTTTTAAAATATCGTTCATGCATTTAAAAGCTTTTGTGAAGCCGAGTGATTTGGCACTCTTAGGAACTTGGTGTAGTATCCTCTTCGTGTTTAACTGCGTGTTAGTGTTTAAGACATGAGAACCGGGGATGTGATTCCGAAGTTGTGATTAATATTGTGTGGGGTGTCTTTGTATGTAGGTGTTTAACTGTTTGTTCTGAATATCAAAATCAAGATGTGCAGTGTAGGAAAGAAAGGGGGATCGGACAATTGTAAATTTCATTTGCGATCTTGACCGCCTTACAATTTAGTTCATTCTGGGTTTCAGAAAAGGGAAGCTAGTTATAATGAGGATGTGTCTACCCCGTATAATTAAATGGTTTAGTTCCTGTGTACATTTGTTATTTTTTGTGAAGAACACAACGTGCTCTGCACATGCCCCCCACCCCCCAGCCGGGAATGATACTGGACGAGGGAGGCTGCCGGATAAAAGAATGCCAGATTTGTGAGGTTCAACTGTAGTGACAAAAATAAATTCCCTTAATAGGAGAGGTTACTATAAACAAAAACTGCACACAAGTAAAGTTTAGTCAGACACTTATAGCTTTCCAGCTCTTAACCATACAGGACAAATTCTAGCTACCCCCATATTAAACAATACAAGGGCAATAGAGATGCTAAAATATAGCAGAATAACCTTATTTTATAAAGAGCATCATTCCTGGACTAATATGACATTTTGATCACCATACAGGAACACCAATATTGTCTCACTATTTGACAGAAAATATATGTATACCTGTATCATGAAAAAAGGGAAATTTCCCTCTTCTCTCTTGTAGACAGAATGCATAATTTTAACACAGTCTGTTCAGGCAGTCAGGTAAAAACTTGAAATTCAGCCAAACTGTGATAGTTTTAAATAAGAAGCGGCTGTAGGAATCAAACTTGAAGGTGTTTAGAAAATGCTAGTGCTGCTCCTTATGATAAATTACTTGTAAACCTGTTTAATTTGAACTGAAATTACAAATGTTGGAAAAGAAATACAGGGGTAAATTTTCATCTTCGCCGCCTAGATGGAATGAAAGTCGTGTGAGTTCAATAAAGGGCAGGTGATCCGCTGTGCCACATTGCTGACGAGGCAATGAAGACAAAAATCACCCCACAGAAGCACAGTCACTTTAAATAAAAGTCAAAGTCCCTAATAGAATTTTGCAGACAATTACATGGCAGAGATTAGAAATTTCTAAAATAAATGTCAAAATGGATAGGTGCAGGCTGGGCGAAATATCCAAACGAGAAGATACAAGTAGATATATATGTGTGCAACAGCACAATCTGTGGTACCCTAATAAGTTGCGGCTGAAGTAAACCAAACTGGGCCTCACTCCAGTTATCACCTAATGATGTCTGGAAAGTCAAGTAATGGAGCCTGCGCCACGTTTTTCCTAATCTAGACAAGAGAATACACAATTCATGATTGAGTCACTGGCTGCATTTCTTTAGCCAAGAGTTGAGCATAGATTTGTTTCTGCAATCACCTGAAGGCATTTGTCCTGCTGTGTTCCCAAAGCCTTGCATTGTGGAGCCAGATGAAGGGCTTGAACCCATTCCTATTAAAAACAAACATCATAACTTATCTTCCAAATTAATGCCAATAATTTTTGCATTGCATTGTGGTTATAAATGTATACTCATTTGCAGTCATGAGCTAGCATTTGATCTTGCGATACCTCAAATTTAAATTAGTTTTAACTCAAGTGAGTCTTTTATTTGGAATGCATGAATGATGAGCGAAACATTTGCTTTATCTAATCATTGTTCGGAACCAAACACTACCAAACATTTCAGAAATTGCCTGGGAAATTGTCTCCTTGAAAGAAACAGAGGTTAGGCAATTTCAGTTGTCAGCTTAATCAGTAGATGCTATTCCCACTTTAATACCAAAATTTGAGAAGCAATCCATTAAATTATCACAAATAGGAAACACAAGGAATAGAATCATAATAGTTTTGATGCAATACCAATGAAACATTTAAAATTAATCCCATTAAATCTTTGGATTGGCCAATAGAAGATGAAAATCTTCTTCGAACCATTCCCAACATCCTTTTTTAATATTGAGGAAACTAGGTGAATGATCTATTACCAGAATGCAGTTTCAATAAGGTTCAAAAGAACAATAAAGAAGGCAATCATCATCATAGGCGGTCCCTCGTATCGAGGATGACTTGCTTCCACGCCAAAAAGGGATGAGTTCACAGGTGTTTCAATGAGGGACCTAATATTCCAGATCCCGAACTACATGTTGAAGGGTGGAAGATGCCTGTGCGTGGATTTGTGCGTGGCCGTTGCACACCAGCCACCACACGGGCTTGACAGAGCTAGGTCTTGGTCCAGTGTCAAGGATTAACCAAGATGACTGGAGACCAGCTCTGCTGCGCGGACCTAGCGCGCACACATAGTGTGGGCTGGCCTGTGCTGCCCCAGGCCCTCGCCTCTTCTGGGCCCCGAACTGACGCCTCTCCTGGGCCCCAATCACGTCGCTCCATGATCACTCGCCGTTCCCGGTACAGAGTCCAGCTTCAGCCTGTGTTCGTCTCAGCTTAATATAACTCAAGAAGCAGCAGTTAGAGCACACCAACATCAGCTTTTGAAAGTTTGTAGATTGTAGAAGGTAGGAAAGACTGAGGGAGACTTGAGGTCCTAAGAAAAGAAGAGATAAAGTAGGAGAGACTGTAATGTGTTGATTTCAATACAGTAAGAATGCAGGGATGATGAGGAGAAGGTGAAGGGAGAGAGCATATAGTAGTCATTTAAAAAAAAAATTATGTACTGATGTACAACATCGCATGGCAGAAAACTGGCAAATTAAGTTTAATGTTAATTGATACTGGTATTCCAGATAGCTACAGATATTGCCCCAGCACACCTCGTCTGTGATAAGCCTTGCTATCCCACAAGGTTGGAATCTTACATAATAGCAAAGTTAGACAGACTTCTTTTTTAAATCTTTTTAACTTTAATTATCTAATTCAACTCTGTTTACATGAGTAGGTACAATTTAAACAAAGGAATTTAAAAATTTTAATTTAAGCACCAACATATAAACTCTGACATTCAGTTTAAATGAGGATGAGTGAATGAATTTGAATGAAACAAATCTGGAAACTCCCAAATTTCTGATTTGGTTTGGTCTGAGATCTTTTATTTTGAATCATGCCAGATTTGCCCTGTGTAAACAAATACATAAAGTGTAACCAGTATACTGGAATTCCATAATCTCCACTATTTAAGATAAAATATAGAATTACACTAGTAGATTTCTGATGGCCTTGATCATAAACAAAAGGAAAATAAAATGTATGTCTTGCTTTCTTTCTGTAATAATCTCTCTGCTTGTCTCCAATTCTAATTCTTTCTGTCACTTTTAGACTCCATTCTTTCAGTCTCTAATGTTACAGAAAAAGACAACTAGGTTTTGTAATATACAGCTCATTACAGCTCTCACCGGCTTTTCTCCACGTTAGAACAGTCTCTCGGGGAAAAGAAAGTCCTGAGACAATAGTCCAGCCTTCTTGTGCCTGTTGGTAGCAGAATGCTTTCTCAAGTTGTATCCTTCAGGTAGGGAGTGTCACGTGAAATGCATGAGCCAGAGGCTCAAGGAGGTCTTTTGTCTGAACAACCTTCAGAATCCAGCAACAACAAAAGAAACTACAGGTGGACCCTGCTTTTGTCCGTTTAAATTCTTTGAAAAAAGTTTAAAGATATTACGTAACAAAAGTACAATGGAATAACATTTCCTAGCTTTTGCATATTCCACAGTACTTTTACAGTTACGAGTTATGCAGTTTTTTAACATGAAAACAAAACTAAACCACAACTGAATCTGTGCAGTTCTAAAATGATGAAATTCACATAAACAATCCCCAATTTAGAATTCAATGGCTGGAATCAATTCACTGAGTTCCAATACATCAAAACACAGCATCTGACATTTACATTTAATACATTAACTTAATTAACTAAGCTAGTTTCCCCAAGAACAAAAGAAAGCAACCCTCTTTGAAGAAAACAGACGTATTTTCCAACATTTATCTGTAAAAATATTGCGGCTGTTTTTAAAAATTATGTTTCTGATATTGCTACAAAATGACAAACAAGAGGCTCATTTATTTCTAAAAGTAGAGAGAGAGAGAGAGAGAGGTGTCCCATAAGACCCCTTGCCTCAGAATAACTAATTCCCCCTGCTGGTGCTACAAGGCATTTAGACTGTGGACTTCTGCAAGATGGCTACCAATAATATTCCACAATTAGCTGACTGGAGATACTGAGAGAGCATTCTTTCAATATATGAATCTGAAGGATGAATTACAAAATTATTTGGGGCATTTCAAATCTTACCGAAGTTATGACCAACAAGCTTTACCTGTCTGTGGCTGTGATCTGGAAGGAGACAACGTGCAAGAAGCTTGATATGGCAAAGCATCAGAGAATAGCAAATTGGCTAAATCCTGCCAAGAGGAAAGGAGACATTAATCACTGGGCTCAGGGACTCTATGACCCCTTTGCTGAGAATCTTTCAAAACATGCACATAAATTAGATTAATCAGCATCCACAGAACTGATATTCTATAAATTTCAAACACTAGTCATTTGAAAGCCTTTAAATGACTGGTAAACGACACTGATAGCCTTAAGAATGTAAATACCTCTGCAGTTGTTCGCACCCTCTGGTATAGGGCATTTCCGTGAAGCAGATCTGGAGGCCCACTAAAAACTACACAATAGAGGACAGTCAGAGGCATAACATTTATTCCAAGAGTGAGAAAAAACATTTAAGTGACAACATTGATATGTGAGTTATTGTTTTAATTGTGACCAAAATAACCATTCTATTGCACTTTTCTTTTGTGTGTCAACTCATAATACAATTAAAAAATTAGACACATAAATTAGCATGATATTTAATATAGGACTAATTTTAGATATATGACAAACCTGCGATGAACAAGTTAGATAAGGAAAAGGGTATTGCTGTGCAGGTTGTAAAATGGAAACTGGAAATAAGCTTGAGCACCAAAATACTCAAATCATCACTTAAAATAAATGCCGGAGGCTGGTCTGAGGCTGTCACGTTAGTTAGATTTGACTGTAAAGGTACGATTTCAATATAGTGGCAGAATATCTTTTACAGTGTTAAGAATACAAGGAAAGTTTCTAGTAGCTAGCAACAGAATAAGTAATCCGTATTGAAAGTTTTTAACTGGAATTCTTATTCAAATATTCTCTGACAGCTATATAGAAGAAAATAACAATAAATAGGCACATGTTCACACTTATGAAATTGCAGACTGGCAGTACCTTTTGTTTGACTTTTCTATGTTTTGTTAAGTTAAGTTATCAATGTACTGTAATTTAGGCTGGGTTTCTGCTCAGTGAGGCTCATTTCTCAAAGCTAAATAACTGTTTTGATTTTTCCATTATTTTAATTCTCTTCTGAAAGTTTATTTTGGTTAATGCCTTTGTGTGTTGCAAAAAACTTATCTAGTGAGATTTTGACTATCACTACTCCTGACATTTAGCTGTCTTGTCCTATGCTTTAGTTTTACCCAGTGCCAATCTGTTGTATAATTGTTTTAGTTTTACCCAGTGCCAATCTGTTGTATAATTGCTTTAGTTTTACCTAATACCAATTTGTTGACTAATTTTGCTCAGTACTTTCTTTAATCCTTCATTTGTATTCACTAAGGCTTTGAAATTATACCGTGGGATAATAGTGTGCTAACACTTGAAGCATCTGTCTAGAATTTTTTTTATCTGCCAGTTTAGCAGTGGAGTTAATCTGAAATAAATGGGTTAATGCCTCCTCCAGAATAATGGAGGGAGGAATTTCAGACAACTTGTTAAACAGTCAGGTACTAGTATACAACAATGGAATGTTAGACCTTAGACTTCTCCACATTGTTCCAGTTCTTTACATGACTTCTTTTTTTTGTCTGATCTATTACCTACGAATTTATCTTCAAAGTTCACAGCTACGGATTTCAACTTTTTAAAAATATAGTTTTGCTTGCCTATTCTTTTTTTCAGCTTGTCTTTTGATAATAACATGTTTAAAATCCCCCTTTCTAGGCTGTTCTCTCTGTATCCTTCCACAGTTCCTCTTTAATTAATCGCAGTGGATTTACCTTTTTTTAAATCCTTCCTCGTTCTTGTCTTATGCTACATGATTCTGTCTCCCTTTGACAGTCATGGTCTCACTTGATATAGCACTATTGGTTGCTGCAAGCTCTAACATAATGACGATATGAATGTCTTCAAATGGCTTTTTACATGTATTTTTACGACATTTTGGGCTCTTGTTTAATCTGGCAATATAGTTGAGCTGCTTTGTACCACAATGAAGCAGTCACAACTGATATAACTATGACCTCATGCACAAATCATTGTTATTCAAAAATCTAATTTGCCAAAGCTGTGAAATGAAGGCAGGCATGTTTCATGGTGTAATCTGTGTTCTATTGCACAAAATGTAAAATCAGCATAACGCTAAAGCACGGACACCAAAATTTCATGGAGTGGGAATGTGCCACTCCCTGAGGCATTTCTGAAGACACAAATTAAATCTTCTTTGCATTTTTAGAAATGTTAAAGGAAGCCTTGGTGGTGATTTCTGTGGAATATCTTCACTCAGCCGGACATTAAATTGATTTGACTGCTGAAATCTGGAAATATTTCATTTTCTATTAAGTTACAACTTTAGCCTGTGGAGAAAAAAACCTTTCCTTGATGCCCTAATCGCAGTTAATCTTTTTAATTGAACAACTGATAGTTGGAAAAGGTTTAATTTTTCAGCAGACATTTGCATAGCATATCAGTACTCTGCTCATCAGCATTAAGAGTTAAACAATCTCTGAACAGTTTTGTGCCTATTAAAACATAATCTCACAGACCTAATTTTTCTCTGACATAAACGCGCTTTAAAATAGTTTATTTCGTACATTTCTCTCTTACAATAACTGCAGCAAAATCACATTTCTTTTTAAGTTGTAAATTCTGGGAGCTGAATAAATGACACAACACAGTTTAACTGTATTAGTTTAATTTTGTGAGGCTCCTTTTCCAAATGTAAAAGCTTGATTGATTTTTCTTTAAATTTTTATATACCAAAAATTGTGATAGAATACAAGGATACACAATAACCCAGCAACTTTCAGCACTGGTAGCGTCCCGGCTGCTAAATCAAAGGCCACTTGTCTGCAACTGTCAACCTGAACAATGTATCAGTGATTCATATATTGGCAGAAATGTCTGCCAATGCCACCTACAGAGATCCCAAGGTGGCTGTCAGACAGGTTTTGCTGTATTAAATTGTAGTTGGTCAAGGGAAGGGTTCTGACAAACTGAGCACCATTGTAAGATTCATAAAAGATAAGTGGTCTTATTTAGCCTCATATGCTTTTACTGCCTGTGTCAGAACTGCTGCTAGGAAGTTAGATTTTAACAGGAGAAAATTGATTGGATCCATCCTATTTAATGTAATAATGAAGTCAAAAGTGTGCCAAGCCAATTTCGTAGAGCACTGAGTACCAACATACTCCACTGTACATACTCCAAGCTCGTGACCTGAGCTTTGGGAAGATGCCAAGCTGAGACCAGCTGCTTTTCCACAGGGAGGACAGTTTCACCCCAGGCTGTGCACAAACATCTCCAGCACTTGGTGTCAGAGATCTGGTAAAGATCTTTCTGACAACTGCATTCAATTTAAACAAAACAAGAAGCCTATGTCGACTAATTTATAAAGTAGGCAAGTGCATATGGTTGGCTTGACCTGTACGATAAGGCTGAAAGATGATTGAGGAGTTCTGATGATACAAAACTGGCATAGTTTGCACAAACATAAAAACTCACAAGATTGAGTTAAATCTTTCAGTTATACCCCACTTTTAATTGACTGCCTATATAATACTATATTATTTTTCCATTTACAACTGATTGCAGTGCTCTGTGAGCTATGGTGGTCTTCTGAAGACAATGATCGATGATATCTTGTGTCAAGATGAGGCAGTAATGAATGAAAAATCTCAAAGTGTCGTTTTTTTCATATGGCAGGAACAACCAGTGATACTGGAAATTTCACAGCTCACTATGTACTTTAGTATAATTAACACTCTAACAAAATTTAAATGGAATGGATGACCCAGCCACTGAGTGGTTCCAAGACTATCTTCCCAATTAGATGGCAGTACGTTTCAGTTCAATAATGTTCCTCACAGCTGGGATAAGTTCACCGAGTCACTAAGTAGAGCACTATTGCAAAATATTTCAATTGTCAAATAAATTAATGGACTTAGTCCATTTTATCCCACCACAGAATTAATTCCAATCAATCAAGTATGAAGACTTTACAGCCTAGGCCATACTTCCTATTAGGAGAGGCTGCTGGAAGGCAAGTTACCTCAAAAAGATCATCTTTTCAATAATCCAGAGAAAATAACTGACAGTAAATTGTACTGGTCGTTATTGATCTCCCAAACAAGAAGGTTATATATACAGGTTTCTCTGTATTTAATACATGGGAAGATGAATGTGTGGTCACACTTACAAAATAGGCAATCATCATAGCTTACATTCAGGTTTTAGAAATTTAAATTGGAAATATTGGGCGGAACTTTCAAATTCAGCGGGGGCATAAGACACTGCCCGATGTTCCTTGAAAATCCAGCAGGTTATATAATAGGCGACCAATATGCTACTACCCATTTCAATTGTGTCAAGCGCAGATAAGGCCATTTCAGATCATTTCCTTCTATCGCTCTTCACCCACAACCCCCTTCCACTGTCCCCCCAACCCTTCCTCCTTCTGCATCAGCCCCTTGAAAAAACTCTCTCCCGACTCTCTTACAACTGCACTTATGAACTCCCAACCGTCCAGCCTTTGGCCCTCCATTCACCATGACATTTCTGCAGCTACCAATCTACTCAATCACACCCTCACCACCACCTTTGATGACCTAGTCCCTGTTAAAACAATTACTCTCTCACCCCCTGACCATTCGTTCCCCCTGGTACAGCCCTGATCTTCACTCCCTTAAGTCCAAGGGACGCAGACTTGAACAGATAAAGCAGACAACTGGTTTAGCCAGTCACCGCTAGATCTGACTGGACCACATAAAGCATTATCGGGTCCTGCTCTCTCTGCCAAAATTGCTCATTAATCCAGAATCATTCTGGAACGTAAAGATAAATCCCGGCTTCTAATCGCCACCGCTAACCGTCTTTTTAAACCCCTACCTCCTGTTTCCACCCTCACCTCCGACAATAAGTGTGAGGAGCTCATGAACTTCTTTGTCTCTAAGATTGAAATCATCCGTTCGGCCACCTCTGCCTCTTCCCTTCCTTCCCCTAGCCCATCGTGCCAAACTTCCTGCCCCTGCCCTAGCCCTGACCTTTCATCTTTCTCCAGTTTCTCTCCGATCTCCCCTTCTGACCTCTCTGAGCTCATCCTGTCCATGAGATCCACTTCCTGCTCACTTGATCCTATTCCCACCAAACTGCTGACCACCCAACTTCCTTTTCTGGCTTCTGGCTCATGTTAGCTGACAGTTCTCTCTCCTCAGGTACTGTCCCCCTCTCCCTCAAATCTGCCATCATCACTCCTCTCCTCAAAAAAACAACTCTCGACTCCTCTGTCCTTGCAAACTATCGCACCATCTCCAACCTCTCTTTCCTCTCCAAAGTCCTTGAATGTATTGTCGCCTCCAAAATCTGTGCCCATCTTTCCTGCAATTCCATGTTTGAATCCCACCAATCCGGTTTCCGCGCCTGCCACAGCACCAAAACGGCTCTCACCAAAGTCACAAATGACATCCTTTGTGACTGTGACAAAGGCAAACTAACCCTCCTCATTCTTCTTGACTTGTCTGCAGCCTTTAACACGGTTGACCACTATCCTTCTAGACGCCTCGCCACCGTCGTCCAGCTGGGTGGGGCTGCGCTCGCCTTGTTCCATAAGAAATAGGAGCAGGAGTAGGCCATACAGTCCCTCGAGCCTGCTCCGACATTTATTATGATCATGGCTGATCCGATCATGGACTCAAGTCCACTTCCCTGCCCGCTCCCCATAACCCCTCATTGGTTAAGAAACTGTCTATCTCCGTCTTAAATTTATTCAATGACCCAGCTTCCACAGCTCTCTGA
The DNA here is from genome assembly GCF_044704955.1 of Pristiophorus japonicus. Lineage (NCBI taxonomy): Eukaryota > Metazoa > Chordata > Chondrichthyes > Pristiophoridae > Pristiophorus > Pristiophorus japonicus. The sequence goes on from NC_091992.1 coordinate 111,999,468, forward strand.
GGCAGCGAATTCCACAGATTTACAACCCTCCGAGAGAAGAAATTCTTTCTCATCTCAGTTTTAAATGGGCAGCCCATTATGCAAAGATTGTGCCCCCTAGTTCTAGTCTCCCCATCAGTGGAAACAACCTCTCTGCATCCACCTTGTCAAGCCCCCTCATAATCTTATACATTTCGATAAGATCACCTCTCATTCTTCTGAATTCCAATGAGTAGAGGCCCAACCTACTCAACCTTTCCTCATAAGTCAACTCCCTCATCTCTGGAATCAACCTAGTGAACCTTCTCTGAACTGCCTCCAAATCAAGTATATCATTTCTTAAATATGAAAACCTATCTAATCGTAGCCAGAGAATTACTGCAATGGCTTCTCTTTGCACCCCCACATCGTTACCTCTGGTGTCCCCCAATGATCTAATCATGGTCCCCTCCTATTTCTCATATACATGTTGCCCCTTGGCAACATCATCCGAAAACACAGTGTCAGTTTCCCCACGTACGCTGATGACACCAAGCTCTACCTCACTACCACTTCTCTCGACCCGTCCACGGTCTCTAAATTGCCAGACTCCTTGTCTGACATCCAGTTCTGGATGAGCAGAAATGTTCTCCAATTGAACATTGGGAAGACCGAAGCCATTGTCTTCGGTCCCCGCCACAAACTCTGTTCCCTAGCCACTGCCTCCATCCATCTCCCCAACTTCAGTCCCACAGCAGCCCCCCCCTCCCCCGCCCGCCCCCCACCGAGATGTCTGCGCTCCTCTAATTCTGCCCTCTTGAGCATCCCTGATTATAATCGCTCAACCAATGGTGGCCCTGCCATCTGTTGCCTAGGCCCCAAGCTCTGGACCTCCCTACTTAAATCTCTCCGCCTCTTTCCCTCTCTTTCCTCCTTCAAGGTGGCACTTAAAACCTACCTCTCTGACCAACTTTTTGGTCACCAGCCCTTAGTTTTCCTTATGTGACTCAGTGTCAAATTTTATGTCTCATAATACTCCTGTGAGGCACCTTGGGATGTTTCACTATATTAAAGGTGCTATATAAATACAAGTAGTTGTTGTTGTTTTACATTAAAAGTACTGCTCTCTGTTTTATTACAAACAATACAATGGGAGTTATATTACAACAGCTTACCAGTTTTATTTTTAATTCCTACCTGTTACCTCCTGAATAAGGGTAGCATTCCTCCGAAGCTCCAGAGTAAATTGAGGTGAGCCATGACTACATACATGCCGTAAAATCTTGAGAACCTATCAATGAGCATAAAGATTGAGCAGACAGGTTTACTACACTCTGAATATAAGCCAGTGCAGTGTCTAACACAGCACAATGGCATCTTTTGTCTATTTCTCTCCGTGTAACTGAAGTTGACGAGAGCCAGCTAGAACATAACCTTTATATTCATGGATTAACACCTCATCTGAATTTTATGCAAGCAGACAAATTATGACACTTCTCAGACAGGTGGTGCACTATATTTGAGTCCTTACATATCTTTTTTTTTTACTTTTGTATTTCATAGCATTGTTTAGGGATTGAAATAAGGCAAGACTTTTACAATTGGTTCATTTTCCAGCCGCTCCTGAACTGTATTTGTCAGGTAATCAAAGGAAGAAATTCCAGAGAGTTAGTTGGAAATTAAGAATCCCATTTAGCTTTGCTTTTATTGGCAATTGTCTGCATATTTTCTTTGTTTCACAAAATGTGTATAACCCCTTTTTATTGGCAGTGCTTTATTATAAAATTGCACTAAAATTTACACCTTTTGTACACCTCAAGCTCCGTTGCTGTAATTGTGTCATGTTATAAGTGATTTACTAGATTTTTAGATTGAAGTATCATTGAAGATAACGGAGGAAAAGAGAAGAGGTGAGATCGGGCATATAAATGAAATATTCCTCACTCCATTGTCTACTTACCCAAAGAGTGCAATATCTTGGGACAAACAATTTTGTATTAGTTGGTTCAAGAACAAACAAGTTGACCATACTGTACAATTTAAAATTAAAAGATAAATAAAATCAGGCAGAAGAAACAAGAATGTGGATTACATATTAAGTGGCAAAGTGTTCAAATAACATAGCAGCAAAGAGATATGGGAGTTTTCGTCAATGGGTCATTAGAACCATAGAAGTCTGATGAGGTGATGTTGACGTTGTATCTGGCCTTGGTGGGGTCACACCTTGATTACTGTGTTCAGTTTTGATTTCCATACTATCGATCAGCAGTAGAATGACTGGAGGGTGTTCAGAAGAAGGGCTACAAGGATGAACTTAGAGGGCAGAGTCTTGCAGAAAGATTGCCTACACAGATAATGAATTCTCTGGCGAAGAGGGGGAGTGGACTTGATCGAAGTCTTTACGATTTACAAAGGTAAGGAGAATTAGATCTGAGAAAGTTCCTTAATTGGTCACAGGATTGGAGGATGAGAGAGCACAGTATAAGATTAAGGGTGTCAAACAAAAATAGGAAATTTAGGCTAAGTAAAAGGGTGATAGAATTGTGAAATATGTTATTAGTTCTGGGATTAGGGTGAGGAAACTGATGGGAGATTTGGAAGGGTAAGCTACATGGGTTTCCCAAAACACTATCATTATATAAGAGCAGAAAAACTCCCCATCATAACAAACAAAGAAAATGAGGTAAACTCAATAAAATCACTTTGTAACTTTCTGTCTCCAACATCATTTTGCTTAAAACCAGAGTATCTATTCTACTTTGTTAAATGATTCCTGCCGCTAGTTTAAAGACAGCCACCAAAATGGAACAGTTATAGATACAAAAATAACGGACTAAAAATGTGAGAAACACTTACAAACATCCCCTCACTTTGGCAGAGAAAATTGTGAATGTAATTCAGAACAGAGGCAAAACCGTATAAAAAAAACATTTACCAGTAAAAACCATTGAAGCAGTCTTAAAAAGGGAAAACAAATAAGGAGGGGTTTTCTAAATAAATAATCTTTGGGTTAATAGAACTTGCTTTAAATGGGAAACTCTTGCCATAATTTGTTCAGTATTTTTAATGCTTGTTACGTTTTTAGTATTTTATTTGCAGCAATGATTGCAGTGGTGTCCCCTTGAAAACGAACATAATCAGAAGTTGACTTAACCCTAGGCTGCCTTGGGTTTGGGCAGGGTCTTGCTTTGTATGTCCTCATTCACTGACACTTAGCACTGCACTTGGAAAGAAAACTTCTTTCTAACTGGGATGCTAGTTTTCATTGGAATAAATTGATCACCCCATGATACAGGGGCTTGACTTTGTAAAATAGTGTTTGTAACAAGTTATTAATAAAACTTACTGTTACAATGAGGTTTCATTTATCTTTGATATTAAAAACAGTTCATTGCAGACTACTTTGCGCAGAAATAAATAAATGACTTGGGTTTTTTAGTGCTGTCTGGAAATTTCTGCACAGTGGCAAACATTTCTTGCATGGGCAGGACAGGAGTTATGTTTCAAACACTTCTTGCCTATTTAAATTGGTTATCCTCATTCCAGAAATTCCCAAGGACAAATTTTGTGAGTAATTTAAACTTTTGGCAATGATGTAAAATGGACAATATCGGATCGGCAGGCCTTTCCATTGAAGTCAATGGAAAAGAAAATTGGGTGGGGTGCATAATGGATGGCTGATTCGATATTGCCCATTTTACACCATCGAAAAAAACTAAAATTACCCCCCAATGAACTTTCAATAGATTGTTCCTCACTAGATATGTAGATAATACAATTAACAAAATAAAAACAAGTTAGAGGTTTTGGAGTGAAACACAAAATGATTGATCTTTGTATGTTTTCTAAGAGATGGTCAGTCTATTTTAAAATGATTTCGTCCCAATTTGTAAGTTATTTTCTCCACCACTTGATTCACCCTCTTTTCCTTCTTTCTCAGTACAAATGCTCCTCCAGTGTTCCGGCTGAGATCAGAAACTCACTAAGATAGAAATCTCTGGGGAAGACCATCATAGCCCATCCCCCATCCCATTTACTGTCACATTATGTTGATATACAGTACTAGAGTGCTACAATACAGCACCAAAAGTGTTTTCTTTTATAGATCAATTCATATGGAGATGAACAGACTTATTTTCCTGCCTTTTACAGAACTAAGAACTTTGCAATCATGCTGGATCTACACTGGGCAAAGAATAGGTCAAGTCAAAAGGAGTGTCACCTACCTTCAGTTTGACATGACAGGAGTTGTTCTGTAGTCGCTCCAGCAGATACTCCAGTAGGCACTGACAGGTTCCCACAGATTCGTGAGAAATTTCTGTAGTTCCACTCAGTTATGGAAATTGTTAACAGCAAACTTACACTAGCTATACAAGAATGATTATTTTTTCTTATGGTAGACAATAAACCAAAATCTCTAGCTTGATGATATCATAGTACTCATCCTTACAATGTACTAGACCACAGGGTTGGGTAAATAACTGCAACAACTCACAGTTATATGGTGCCTTCAACATACAAAAGATTCCAGGGCACTTTACAAAAGTTACAAGAACGGACGTCTCAAAGCGCTTTACAGCCAATGAAGTACTTTTGGAGTGTAGTCACTGTTGTAATGTAGGAAACGCGGCAGTCAATTTGCGCACAAGCAAGCTCCCATAAACAGCAATGTGATAATGACCAGATAATCTGGTTTTTTTTGTTATGCTGATTGAGGGATAAATATTGGCCAGGATATGGGGATAACTCACCTGCCAAGCCTGAAGAGATAATTTAAGAGGCTGGTTAAAGACTTATGCAAAAAAGTTTTCAAGAAGTAAAAGTTTGAGGGAGGGAGTTCCAGAGAGGCAGCTGAAAGATGGAGTAAAGGGACGAAGGATGCACAAGAGGTCAGAGTTAGAAGACTGAAGAATGCAAGAAAGTAAGGAAATCTACAGGAGGTTTCAGAGGTAGGGTGGAGGCCATGAAGGGTTTTGAAAAAACAAGGAATTTAAAATTTAATGTGCAGGGCATAGTGCTTAGTAAGGCCATCAAGGAGAGCATTAGAATAAATAGGTTTCAAAGTGACAAAATATAGATAAGGATTTCAATCATTGTTAACGGATTCATTGGTGGAAGGGTTGAGGCAGGGGGTGAAATAAGCAAGGTTGTGGAGATGGAAATAAGTGATCATGCTAATGGAGAAGATGTGGGTTATGAACCACAGCAGAGGGTTGAACAGGACAAAATGGCTTTGAATGGCTTTGATCAGCCAGAGCAATAGGCCAAGGAACGGGATTGAATTAGTGTCAATGGGGCAGGGTTTGTGGTAGGGACTAAGAACAATGTCTTCATTCTTCTCAATGGGGAGCTGTGATTCATCCAAGACTTGATGTGGAACAAGCAGTCTGGCAATGGCAGAGGTGGTTTTGGGTTTGAGGAAAGTGATGCAGGTGTAGAGCAGAATAACAACATATGTAAAAACTGAAACCATGCCTGCAGATTATGTCAATAAGGGGTAACATGCAAATGGGAAGTACAAGGACAAAGATAGGTCCTTTGATGGCTCCAGAGGTTATAGTACAGAGTAGGAAAGAGAAGCCATTGTTAGAGATGCAGTGGCTGTGTCTGGATAGGTGGGAATGGAACTGTGGAGGATCAGTGCCATGGAGCTGGACGATGGCGGAGAGGTGGTGAGAAGAACAGCATGTTCAATTGTATCAAATCTTGCAAAAAGACCATGGAGGCCAATAAATAACACATCATGGTCACAGTCACAGAGGATGTCATTGGTCAGGGCATGGGTAGAAGCCAGACTAGAAGGATTTGACTACTTAATTTTGGGAGAGATGGATATGGAGCTGGGAGGTGATGGCACATTTGAGGACTTTAGAAGGAATCCATTCAAAATCAGTCCCATTCTAGTTGTTGCTCCAATGTGTAAAAGCTTGATTACTTTTTGCAATTTACTGGAACCAAAAATAATTTGTTACAAGGATCTATTTTTATTTCTCCAACTGCACGTTGGGCAGTTAAACTCATAGAAGAAATCTTTTATGCACCATGTAAGGATACTGGTAATCTCCTCAAACAGATACCCAGGACATGGTACTTCATCATCTGATGTTGCTTTCATCAACACAGGAAGCTGGAAAGAAACACAGAGAAAATAAGAGAAAAAGAAGCTTAGATACAGCGACCAGTTATGCACAAATATGCATATGGAGGATACCTGTTGATGAACTGGCACACAGTTTACTTACTCTACGAGACACAAGACCTAATAATCTACAAATGCAAAGTCATAAGCAAGTTATAAAACATCTTACAAATGTGATAAACTGTCTATATCATTGTCCACAACTTATACCACAACTAAAAGTGTCAGTACACAAACAAGTAATGTTACACAGCTGCTCCTTTCATCTGGGGCTCCAGATAATGATGGTCCATTGCAGTCCTCAGCTGAAACATTATCACTGAATTCCCCAGTAGGATGTCAGGAGTTCATGCTCCATAATTGGTTCTAAGCCTGGCCACTAAAATGAAGCACAATAATGACGCAGAGTAATGGTGTTCCTCATCACCCTAAATGGGATCCATGGCCAATTTCTCGGGTAGATGTGTATCACTACTATTAATGGTAAATTGCATATATAAAGCACTTTTAATGTAGTGAACGTCTCAAGCTTTTCAGAGAGAAGAAATAGATATTGACCAATAGGAGACTAGTTAGGGAGATGTCCAAAGATGTTGTTAAAGTGATGAGGCTTTTGAAGGTGGCAGAGGTAGCATGGTCAAAAGGTTTAAGAAAAGAGTTCCAGAGAGTAGGAGCATGACAGTCGAAGGTTTTGCCACCGATGGTGAGCCGATGAAGGGAGGATACACAGAAGTTAATGTTGGAACAGCAGAGGGCGTGACCTGAGAAGCAGTTCTGAATAAGGTTACAGACATAAGGTGCAGTGAGACCATAGAGGGATTTGTGAATGAGGATGAGGGTTTTGAAAATAATGAGTTGGAGGTTAAGAAGACAGTGGAGAATGGCAAGGAGAAGGTTGATGGGCAATTGAAACTTAGTAAAGAACAGGATTCTAGTGATGGAATTTTGTACAAGTTGGAGATTATGTCGTTTAACTGTACGTTTAAGCCTGGGGAGACCAGTGAGGGATGTCTTGGAGAAGTCGAGTGTGGCCATCAGGTTTCAGCTTTGATAGGACTGAACAGTGCCCAAAATTCAGGAACAGCAGCGATTGGACAAAGAAGAAAATTTGAATTTCTAAAGTCCCAAACTAATATTCACTGTTTTTTTTGTGAAAACTAGCTGCTGTATTTCAGAGGGGAGAACAAACCCTAAGAAGATAGCAGGCCATACACCACAATTAAAAGCACCAAAAAGAATGAGTTAAGCGGTTCGCTAAATTTAATTCTAGAATAATGAAGAAAACTTAATTATTAAAAGTTATGTCAGTCACCTTCAGAACCACCTATGGAGTAATTAATATAATTTGCAATTCTTTAATGTATACATATTTCTAAGAACCTCCAGTGTGAAGTAATCTCAGATTTTAATGCAAATATGTCAATATACCTTAGGCCAGAAAAAACTTTTAAATAAAATATAATAATTTGATTATGCTTTCTAGATTCTCACTGTGCAGACCAATTAGAAATATCACACCTTCCTATGATGCTGAGAAAAAAATTAAAACAAAGAACTGTTTGGTCTAACAGCCAAATGGGGGCTGTAAATTCAAGGACAGTTATACTTCTGCTTTGCATCAATACTAAAGTGGCAAAAGTAATTCGGGAACCATGACACAATAAGGCCAAGAACTGTGAGGACCCCTCATGGAGGCTGTTTGGCACCCCTTGGGCCTGATACTGGTAAGTATAACTTAAATGTCAGCCTTGGCTCAGTGGTAGCCCCCTTTCCACTGTGTCAGAAAATCATGGGTTCCAATCCCATGCGAGAGTCTGGAGTATATAATGTCAGCTGACATTTCAGTGCAGTACCCTGTACTGAGAAAGTGCTTGTCGGAGGTTGCATCTATCAGATGAGATTGAACCTGAGGCTCTGTCTATCCTCTCAGGTGGATGTCAAAAGATCCCATAGCACTCGTCGTCATCGTCATCATCATCATCATAGGCAGTCCCTCGAAATCAAAGAAGACTTGCTTCCACTCTAAAGGTGAGTTCTCAGGTGGCTGCGGGAATTACAGTCTCTGTCACAGGTAGGGCAGACAGTGGTTGAAGGAAAGGGTGGGTGGGGAGCCTAGTTTGCCGCACGCTCCTTCCTCTGTCTGCGCTTGGTTTCTACATGCTCATGGCGACGAGACTCGAGGTGCTCAGCACCCTCCCGAATGCTTTTCCTCCACTTTGGACGATCTTAGGCCAGGGATTCCCAGGTGTCAGTGGGGATATTGCACTTTACTAAGGAGGCTTTAAGGGTGTCCTTGAAACATTTCCTCTGCCCACCTGGGGCTCGCTTGCCGTGTAGGAGTTCAGAGTAGAGCACTTGCTTAGGGAGTGCGGACGATGTGGCCCACCCAACGGAGCTGGTCGAGTGTGGTCAGTGCTTCGATGCTGGGGATGTTGGCTTGAGCGAGAACACTGACGTTGGTGCGTCTATCCTCCCAGTGGATTTGCAGGATCTTGCGGAGGCAGCGCTGGTGGTACTTCTCCAGCACTTTGAGATGGCTGCTGTATATAATGATACTATTTGAAGAAGGGCAGAGGAGCTTATCCATTGTCCTGGCCAACATATCCCTCAAACAAGTAAAACAGATTATCTGGTCAATTATTTTATTGCTGTTGATGGAACTGTGCTGTGTACAAATTAGCTTCATGATCACTTTTTTCTGATGCCAGTGTTTTAGTTCTAGATTTCCCTGCATTACATTCCAAAGTACTTCTATGTGAAAAGTGCTTAATAAATGCAAGTTTTTTCTAAAATGTGGTGCGGATCCAGGATGAAGAAAAGTGCTGAGAGTGGATTATAAATGTAGTAATTTGCTACAAAGTCTTTTTCATAATGCTTTCAGAAGCAAACGCCGTGCTCCAAAACATGAAACATTTACCAGCTGGGGAGTGGATCACTGTGCAGAACTACTAACACACATGTGCAGAGGTTAGGTCCAGCAGAATGTGATCCACTGTCAAGCAATAATACTCAGGTGATACGAGCTGCACTTTTCAGACCAACAGTACAATATAACCACAGGCTTAGTTTAAACCGTCTTTAAAGTTTTAGGACTTGTGTTACATAGAGTTAAATGAATGTCTGGTAATATATAAGGGTATCACCTTTAAACAGTGTAATGCAATGGGCTGGGCACTATCACAGTGTGGCAAGTTATCCTGCTGCAATATTATTTGCCATCCTGTTGCTAGCACAGAGAAAATAAAAGAAGTTGCATTTGTATATCATATTCGCACATCCTTGTCATGTCCCAACGTGCTTCACAACCAATGAGTTGCTTTTGAAGTGTTATCACTGTTGTTATGTAGACAAACGCAGCAGCCAATTTCTTTCACTACTCATCTGGGCCACTGAAGCTCTCTCTGCTTTGCCAGATTTTCCATTCTTTCCACCCTCCCCTCTGCTATTCTGTTATAAACACCAAACAAAGTAAATAACTAGTTAAGCTTTTTTTCGGTGGTGTTGGTTAAGGCACAAATGTTTGGCAAGGCACCAGGGTAACTCCTTACTCTTATTCAAATAGTGACATGGGATATTTTACAGCCATCTCAGCAGCCAGAAAAGAACTCTGTTTAATACCTTATGTAAATGGTGCAACAAAAATGTTTGTTTTGCTGTTAATCATTGGATGATTTCTGCTTCAGTGTTTTGTTCTGTATACACACCAACCACTGTTTCATGTTGATAGACAGTATTCGGGGGGGGGGGGGGGGGTCTACTCAAGTCCTGTCATTAATAGGAGGGATTCTGGGCCTTGTATAGTGTAGGCAACAATTCTCATGAAAAAAGATGTTCTCACCCACAGTATGTAGTGGTCGGAATACCTTGCAGTTGGACTCAGGTAGATGTGCTGACAGGAAGTGGGGGAGGGGAAGGAAAAGGACAGAGAAGGGGATGAGGAAGGGATGGATTGCAGTAAAGGGGGATGGAAAGAGGGGGGAAAAGGACATCAATGGAGGTGAAATGGAAGGTGCAAAACCTGGCAGTGATGCTTGGGTGGGAAAGGGCGAAGTGGCATTTTGGGATATAGGAAGAAGCATACCAGCTTTAACCAAGGGCGGAGAGAAAGAAAAGAATTAGCAAGAACTTAACCAGTTTGAGGGCAGAATGATTGCTAACTTAAACTGGAGGATAAAAGTGCCAGTTTGAATGGGAGGGTGGGGGAGGGAGAATGATGTCAGCATGAATGAAGGACAGGAAAAAGAATATCAGTTTTTACTGGGTGGTTGATAGATGAGGGGAGAGGGAGAAAATGCCAGGTTGAACTGAAGGGGTGAGGGAGGACCATTATGAACTGGCAGGGTGAGAAGGGAAAGAGAGTGTCTCTGTGAAACTGTGTGGAATTGGACAGGGCACAGTGTCTCTGTGAGCTGATCTAGAGGATGTATAGAACCTCTGTGAACTGAGTTAGGGAGTTAGTTGGATGCAGAGAGTGACATTTGAGGTAATGCTTGGGAAATGATGGTCTGCAGATTTGTTGAAAATCCAAACACCACTTTGTTTTTTTATAATAAAATCCATAATTGGGAAACTTAAAAGTGTTTAAAATTACTTAGAGTATGTCACTTCCAATGTATCTCCTCCTTAGAATGCACCATCACTTTTGTGCCTTCAACATTTGACATTAGGCTTCCATGTACTTACATTTTTTCCCTCCAATATAAGTGAAAGAATTTGGGGTATATCTGTAGCTTATTACAAACCCGTGCAATGACCCATTGACTTACTCAGGGCTATTCTTGAATGGTTTACTTTTTCGAAGCTGTCAGCTCAGTTTTTTCTAGGGTGGCATCTACGCCACTGACTTAGATTTGTGAGTGAAAGAAGTTTAGAAATAGCAGTGGAATTCACACAACATTGCATTCAGAAGCTCAGACCCGCTGAACCCCAGTCTAGCCTCAGCCCATCTCCCAACATTGAACTGCTCAAGGTCCTGAAACTCAGGGGGGCGGGGTAGGGGGGGTCATGGGGACGTGGGGGCAAAAGGGAAGAAAGAAGAAAGAAAGGAGAGCTTGGGTTAGCATTAGTGCACGCGAGGCAGACTTACTTGACTGGCCAGGATATGGAATCACTGCTGGGAGGAGGGCAAATCAAATGGGAGCCTAGTCTGGGGGAAGAAGGATCTAGCTGGCTGGGTGTGAGTGGACAGCGTAAGCAGCCCAAGTTATTAGCTTATTAAAGTTTCCCCGGATATGAAATTAAACAAGGAGCCATGGAGATTTGAGACTGGCAGCTCGAGGCCACCCACGCAGACACCTGCAGCCGCAGACCAGGGAGGTCAACGTAGGGTATGTGGATAAAAGGAGTTCCTACTATTGGAAGAAAAGAAATCTGATGAATTCCTTCTCCCTGAGGATCACATTCTCCATACAGGCAATAAAAGTAATGCAAACATGCTCTAGTGATTTCTGTGGAACCGTCAAATCACTGGAAGATAATATAGGTTATATGATAGGCACAGGCCAAACAGATGAATGAAAGATACATAGACAGGTGCAAGACAATCAGATTGATAGAAAGGGAGAGAAAAATCAACATTTTTATTGGTAGAAATGTTACATCCAGAGCCAACACCAGCATACTGAACAGCTCCTGCAATAACCACATCTAACCCCAATAAGACTTGAAGCACTAAATTTGGTCAGCTACTGCATTATCAGCAGGAGGTGGTTTCCATATTTATGAAAGGATATACTTGCTTTGGAGGCAGTTCAGAGAAGGTTCACAAGATTGATTCCGGAGATGAGGGGGTTGACTTATGAGGAAAGGTTGAGTAGGTTGGGTCTCTACTCATTGGAATTCAGAAGAATGAGAAGTGATCCTATCAAAACGTATAAGATTATGAGGGGGCTTGACAAGGTGGATGCAGAGAGGATGTTTCCACTGATGGGGGAGACTAGAACTAGAGAGCACGATCTTAGAATAAGGGGACGCCCATTTAAAACAGAGATGAGGAGAAATTTCTTCTCTCAGAGGGTTGTAAATCTGTGGAATTTGCTGCCTCAGAGAGCTGTGGAAGTTGGGACATTGAATAAATTTAAGACAGAAATAGACAGTTTCTTAAACGATAAGGGGTTATGGGGAGCGGGCACGGAAGTGGAGCTGAGTCCATGGTCAAATCAGCCATGATCTTATTGAATGGCGGAGCAGGCTCGAGGGGCCGTATGGCCCTATTTCTTATGTTTTTATGTTCTTATGATAAAAACTCACACTTCAATGAAAAGAAAAAGTTAATATTTTTGAAATCTGGAAACAGTAAATACACAACACAGTTCTAAGTATCTCTACCAGAAACGTTATCCAATTTTGTTTCTCACGGGAATACCTTGTGTATCTCCATTATTGTGGGTTTTTTTTAAAACAGTTGGCCAAATGTTTTTGTCACTATTTGCCAAATGTTGCAACACGATGACACTAGATCAAAAAATAACTTGTAGCTGTCCGCTTGCCTGTCAACAAAGTTTGCTACTCTTTAAAACAACCAATGTTTGAGCAAAGAAATAATCCCCAAACACCAACACAGGTATGGTATAAAAAAAACAGAATGCCATGCATCAGCAGGATAGCACTTTTTAATAAATATAAATAGCACTGCTAGCACACAATACACAAACACACACACATATATTTATAATATAAATAGCACTGCTACACTGACAAAACATGCTCGAAATTACTTTAACCCAGCCCAGCCAGTGCCTGACAATGCACAGTGAGTACAGGTTAATCAGGGACAGTCAGCACAGTTAAGGGAAGGTCATGTCTGACTAACTTGATTGAATTTTTCAAGGAGGTAACCAGAAGGGTCGATGAGGGCAGTGTGTACGATGTAGTGTATATGGATTTTAGCAAAGCTTTTGATAAGGTCCCACTTGGCAGACTGGTCATGAAAATAAAAGCCCATGGGGATCCAGGGCAAAGTGGCAAGTTGGATCCAAAATTGGCTCAGAGGCAGGAAGCAAAGGGTAATCGTAGATGGGAGCCCATTGTGACTGGAAAGATGTATCCTGTGCAGTTCCGCAGGGCTGTGCTAAGTTCCTTGTTTTTTGTGGTATACATCAATGATCTAGACTTGAATATAGGGGGTATGATTAAGAAGTTTACAGATGATACAAAAAAAGGCGATGTGGTTGATAATGAAGAAGAAAGTTGCAGACTGCAGGAAGATATCAATCAACTAGTCAGGTGGGCAGAACCGTGGCAAATGGAATTTAATCCAGATAAGTGTGAGGTTAGGAAAGGGAATATACATTAAATGGTAGGACATTGAGAAGTATAGAGGAACAAAGGGACCTGGGAGTGCATGTCCTCAGATCCCTGAAGGTAGCAGGCCAGGTGGATAAGGTAGTTAAGAAGGCATACGGAATGCTTGCCTTTATTAGCCGAGGCATAGAATATAAGAGCAGGGGGGTTATGTTTGAACTGAATAAAACACTGGTTAGACCACAGCTAGAGTACTGCGTGCAGTTCTGGTTACCGCATTACAGGAAGAACATAATTGCACTGGAGAGGGTACAGAGGAGATTTACAAGGATGTTGCCGGGAGTGTAGCATCTTAGCTATGAGGAAAGATTGGATAGACTGGGTTTGTTTTCTTTGGAACAGAGGAGGCTGAGGGGAGACCTCATTGAGGTGTATAAAATTGAGGGGCCTAGATATAGTGGATAGAAAAGGCCTATTTCCCTTAGCAGGAGGGGTCAACAACCAGTGAGCATAAATTTAAAGTAATTGGTAGAATATTGAGGGGGGAATTTCTTCATGCAGAAGGTTGTGAGGGTCTGGAACTCACTGCCTGAAAGGGTGGTAGAGACAGAAACCCTCACCACATTTAAAAAGTACTTGAATGTGCACTTGAAGTGCTGTAACCTGCAGGGTTACAGACCTAGAGCTGGAAAGTGGGATTAGGCTGAATAGCCTCTTGTTGGCTGGCATGGACACGATGGGCCGAAACGACCTCCTTCCATGCTGTAAACTTCTATGATTCTACAGAGGTGACTCCAGAGACTTGCCCTTGCCTGTCGGGCCTGGAAGCAGGAGCCAGGCTTCTCCCAGCAGTTTCCAGTCCCCACTCACAGGTGTGAAACTCAAGTGCTTCACTGGCCCTCAACAAACAGCCTTTCCTGTACAATGTCGCTGATTTAAAACCCACACCCCACCATAAAGCTAACGCCCCCGCCCCCAAATGCGGCGGTAACAGGCTGCCAAACGTCACTCACTCTCTGCAAGAAGCCGAGCTTCGCCCCCACCGTTGCCATCACCTCCGTGGCCGGTCAAGCTCTGACGGGCAAGGCGGCTGCCCAATCAGCGGCCGCGCTGTCACCGCCGTGACGTCGATTCGCCAATCGCCAGCCGGCGGAGGGGCGGGCCTTCTCCGCGCAGGAAGTTCGTCATCGCGCCGCGACCGTTGGGTGGAAACAAGATGGCGGCGCCCTGTGCGGGAAGGTTGGTCAGTCGACGTTGCTCTGGTGGTTAGGGCCATGTCCGGGAAGGAGGTCTGGATCCGCACCAGGGAAAGGCTCAGGAGCTTCCCGCAGTTCATGGCAGCATGTGCTGAAGAAGTGGGTTCATTATTTTATTTCCATTGCCTTGCAAAATACCAGAGCACTGAAGCGCAATTGTACAATGTCGACAACCTGTGTTCATCGAGTGGACCTGATGGAAAAATGTCCCAAGACGTTTAACCACAAAAGAGAGACTTGCACTTATTCAGCGCCTTTCATGAGCTGAGGACGCCCAAAGCGCTTTACAGTCAATTAATTCCTTTTTTTTTTAAGTGTAGCCACTCCTGTTGTAATGTGGGAAACGCAGCAGCCAATTTGCGCACAGCAAGCTCCCACAAACAACACTGTGATAATGAGCAGATAATCTGTTTTTGTTATGTTGACTGAAGGATAAATATTTGCCAGGACATCGATGTCTGCCCTTGCTGATAGTCTCCTGAGGTATGGAAAATGGTCCACGTTGTTCAAGGCCACGCCGTGGATTTTGATGACCGGAGGGCAGTACTGTGTGGCGGGGTCAGGTTGGTGGAAGACCTTTGTCTTAAGGATGTTTAGTGTAAGGCCCATGCTTTCGTACGCCTCGGTGAGGGTGTTGACGATGGCTTGGAGTTCGGCCTCTGAACGTGCGCAATGCAAGCGTCGTCAGAGTACTGTAGTTCAATGACAGAGGATGGGACGACCTTGGATCTAGTCTGGAGATGGCAAAGGTTGCAGGTTCCCATTGGTTCTATAGTTTCGTTCCACTCCAGCGGGGAGCTTGTTGAGCATGAGATGGAGCATTGCAGCAAGGAAGATCGAGAAAAGTGTTGGTGCGATGACGCAGCCCTGCTTGACCCCGGTCAGGACGTGGATTGGGTCTGGTGGATCCGTTGTTAAGATCACGGCTTGCATGTCATCGTGGAGCAGGCGGAGAATGATGCCAAATTCTTGGGGGAAGCTGAAATGGAGGAGGACACTCCATAGTCCCTCGTAGTTGACCGTGAAAGGCCTTTGTGATGTCAAAGAAGGCCATATACAAGGGTTGATGCTGTTCCCTGCATTTCTCTTGTAGTTGTCACGCAGTGAAGATCATGTCCGTTGTACCCCTTAGTGGACGGAATCCGCATTGCAACTCTGGGAGGAGCTCTTCAGCCACAGGGAGAAGATGATTGAAGAGGATTCTTGCAATGACCTTCAGTGACCGACAGCAGGGAGATTCCTCTGTAGTTATCACAGTCGGACTTGTTCCCTTTTTTGAAGATGGTCACAGTTATGGCATCTCTGAGATCACCTAGCATGCTCTCCTTCCAGATAAGAAAAATAAGGTCATGCATCCGTGCCAATAGTGCTTCTCTGCCATACTTTAGTGCCTCGGTGGGGATTCCATTTGCTCCTGATGCCTTGTTGTTGAGCTGTCGGGTGGCCTTTTCTACCTAGTGCAGGGCTGGGATTTTGCTGAGATGGTGGCGGATAGCATGCTGCGAGATGGAGTCGAGGACACTCGTGTTGAAGGCAGAGTCTCAACTAAGGAGATCTTCGAAGTGCTCCTACCAGCGGGCCCTGACTGCCTCGATGTCCTTAATGAGTGCATCTCCAAAGCAATACCCGCATGACAAAATTCTGGACCCACACAGACCTGGCCCCACAAAGAGCATCTTCACAGGATGGGGGAGGGGTGGAATTTCCCGATATGTGCTCCCTGCCAGGAGCACTGGTGAGAAATCCGGGCTTGGGCATGCCCAGAATTTCACTAAACTGTGCTCTTCATTTGAAAGTAAGCCATTGTGAATCAGCCACCCCAAAACTCGGGCTCCACTACGTCCAATAACACTGATGATCTGGGCAACATGCAGAACAAGTTTGAATTGATGGGAGCTCACAAAGGAGGGCATTGGGCTAATCAAAAATGTGGATAAAGATTTCAGTGGCAGAAGGGCTAAGGTAGTGCCAGAGCAGACACCATTGCTGAGGTAGCAATAGGTGGTGTCGGTGATGGATAAGATGTGTTTGAAATTCAGATCTGGATTGAACAGGATCCTGAGGTTTTGCATGGTCTGGTTTAGTCTGAATCACTGGCCTGATAGGGTGATGAAGCCAGTAGAGTTTTCTGAAGGAAATGAAAATGATGGCTCCTATCTTCCCCAATGTTCAGTTGGAGGAAAGTGTGACTCATTCACGAACCAACGTCAGATAGGCAGTCTGACATCAGCAGGGTTGAGAGCTGGGTATCTCACCATATATTTGGAAGCTGACCCTGAGAGCTCGGGTGAGGAGCTGGTAAGGAAGGAGCCAAACATAGATGCTTGGGGGACTCGTGATTAAAGTGTTGGTAGTGGCAAAAATTAACAAAACTAATTTTGCTTCCAATAAATAAAAACTGCTGCATGTCGTACAATGTTGTCAACAAAGCTAAAGGAATGTTATGTTATTCTGGGCAGCACTCTGGTCTGAATTTATTAATTTCACACTGTCGCTTTTTCTCTTGCTGAGACTAATGAACCTACTTTTTGTTTCCAACATTTTCTGTTCTCATTTCAGACCCCCTGCATCTTTTATTTTAATTATCTTCTTGCCTTTTTACTTCTTCGGGTTTCTCCAGTGCTTTCCACCCTCTTAGCTACTTACATTTTGTTTTCGCCTATTTATTGCCTCGCTATAATCTATTATTTTATTAAGCTGACTAGGCATCCAGCCCATTAATTTCCTCTCTGTAATTAGTGTATCTGCTATCGCCTCCTTCTGTTTTCTTCTTTCTTCCACCCTACTACTTCATTACCGTTTCAATTCTAAGGAAGGGTCTTGCATCTAAAATTGTGCAGATGTGACTGTTGCCAACAAGATGGAAGCAATGTGTGCATGCCCTGTCATTGCTCGTTACAGTTGCTGACCGACCTGTGTATGTTCAGTATTTTCTGTTTTTACTTTGGGAGGAAGGGTGCTAAATGAAACTGTACCAATGTGATCTCTTATCATCTTTAGTATATTTGCTTATTCCATCTCCCCTTTTTTGATTTGAAGGCATCAGCATATGGAAAATGTGTGGCTACAAATACCCAAGGAAGCCAGGACCTCAGAAAGGACATGTGTGCAAAAGAGTTTCAGGCACTTAAGAACTGCTTCACATTAAATGTAAGTATTTACTGGCAGAGAAAGAAAAATGAGAAGTGCAGCAACATTTTGTCTACATATTAGTCTGAAAATGTGTGCAGTATTATAGTATATATTTTCCATAGCTGAAATAGTCTTAAATATTATTCACAATTGCAAACTGAATTATAAATGATTGAAATAAACAATAGTGGTACATTTAAAGATCATTGTAACTACATTCCTTACACTTTTCTAGTCAGTACATTGGCCCTAAATTTGCGGTCTGAATCTTCCCGCGGGGAAATGCCTGAGATCTGCAAATAAAATGCCCACTTACCTGGTGATAGAGATTCGCAGTCCTGGGCCTCTCCGGGTACCGGCCCACATTCCCAGGTGCACAACTTGTGTAATAAGGTCACAATTCTTCTCATCTTTCTTTGTACTGGAAAAAATCTGTGTGTCAACTGTAGAAACATAACGTTTATTTGTATCTTAAGTGTTTTGTCAAACTTCAATTTTTTTTTTGAAAAAGCTCCACTACCAGGCTACTGCTCAGACTCGGAAACAATCATTGCAACAAAATAACTTTTTAAAAAGTAATTTCTTCATGACCTGCACTGTTTCCCATGAGAGATTGGAGTACCTACATGCTCACTAGGCTTTAAGACAGCTCTACCCTTAAGCCTACCCCTAACAGCAGTCTGGGTAACCTGGCCTCTGACTTCTCTCTTCTTTTCCACCCTGTCACATTCATTTTGATTGTACTCGCTGCTTCCCTTCACAGCCTGCCTGTGACTGGGAACTCTGATGGATGGTGCTTTAATATGATGCTTTTCACACTGTGTAGCACTGCACTGGACCATCCTCCTTTAATATCTTACTCATTTTTTGTGTAACTAATGTACGTTTTTACTTCTTCCTCACAGGCCAAGAAAGCAAGGTAAAAAGCAAATGTTGATTTCTGAAAAAGAAGCCTACAGAACACAGCACAAAAGGAACCACCAAACAGACTGTTATCCAGTAAATCTGAGCATCCACATCCTGTAACAGGAGTATTATGGTGTTGAAGATTAGAATGAACTCAAACACACCACAATCTTTTTAATTTTCTTGGCTTGGTGCATATTTAATCTTTGTGAAAGATGTTGGAAAATTTAACCTTTTACCACTTGGTATCCAGTATTTTTAGACCAGGCATTACTTCAGACAGATACGATGTGCCTGATCCTGAACCCCAAGTACTACTTTTGCACTGGTATGACTTGAATTCCCAGCACTCTTTCTAATTTTCTGTTTTTGACACTGCCTTCTCAATTACCATCATTGTTTGGAATAATGATGTTATATGTACGAGAATTAAATAGATGGAGACTCAGTTTATCTAGTTGGCAAATTACTGCTGGGCTTAGCTTCCTGCATTGTAAATTTTGTGATACTTTGTCATCAGCAAAGTGATGGAAGGTGTCGTCGACAGTGCTATCAAGTGGCACTTGCCAAAAACCTGCTCACCGATGCCCGGTTTGGGTTCCGCCAGGACCACTTGGTTCCAGACCTCATTACAGCCTTGGTCCAAACATGGACAAAAGTGCTGAAATCCACAGATGAGGTGAGAGTGACTGCCCTTGACATCAAGGCAGCATTTGACAGAGTGTGGCATCAAGGAGCCCTGGTAGAACTGATGTCAGTGGGAATCGGGGGAAAAACTCCACTGGCTGGAGTCATACCTAGCACAGAGGAAGTTGGTTGTGATTGGAGGTCAATCATTACAGCCCCAGGATATCGCTGCAGGAGTTCCTCAGGGCAGTGTCCTCGGCCCAACCATCTTCACCTGCTTCATCAATGACCTTCCCTCCATCATAAGGTCAGAAGTGGGGATGTTCACTGATGATTGCAATGTTCAATTCCATTTGCAACTCCTCAGATAATGGAGCAGTCCATGCCGGCATGTAGCAAGACCTGGATGACATTCAAGCTTGGGTTGATGAGTGGCAAGTAACATTGACGCCAGACAAGCGCCAAGCAATGACTATCTCCAACAAGCGAGAGTCTAACCACTGCCCCATGACATTACCATCTTCCAGCATCAACATCCTGGGAGTCACCATTGACAAAAAACTTAATTGGACCAGCCACCTAAATACTGTGCAACAAGAGCAGGTCAGAGACTGTGTATTCTGTGGCGAGCATCTCAGCTCCTGACTCTCAAGCCTTTCCATCATCTAAAAGGCACAAGTCAGGAATGTGATGCAATACTCTCCACTTGCCTGGATGAGTGCAGCTTCAACAGCACTCAAGGAGCCTGCTTGATTGGTACCCCATCCACCACCTTAAACATTCACTCCTCCACCACTGGTGCACTGTGTCTGCAGTTTGTACCATTTACAAGATGCACTGCAGCCCCTCCAAAACCTGCGAACTCTACCACCTAAAAGCACAAGGGCAGCAGGCGCACAGGAACACCACTACCTCCACGTTCCCCTCCAAGTCATACACCATCCTGACTTGGAAGTATATCACCGTTCCTTCATCATCGCTGGGTCAAAATCCTGGAACTCCTTCCCTAACAGCACTGTGGGAGTACCTTCAGCACATGGACTGCAGCGGTTCAAGAAGGCAGCTCACCACCACCTTCTCTAGGGCAATTAGGGATGGGCAATAAATCCTGACCTTGCCGACAAGGCGCTCATCCTATGAACAAAGTTTAAAAAAATATATATATATGTTCCATCTTGTAAAACATTAAATGACTCCAAGTATGTTTGAGAACATTTCATAAAAGTAGCTGCTTAACCACAACCTGCTTAAAACAACCAGAGTAAATGCTGCAACAAATATACCCCTTATTACAGAATATTCTTCTGCATATGAGCTTACCTGTAAACACCATATTTCCTAATTCAAGTTTTGTTCATTCATATAGAATACTGTACATATATTCCACAACCAGGCTGGTCAGAAAACTCCAAAAAGACAAAATACAGGTGAAACGTATGTGAAACGTATATGAATCTCTGCCCCACTGTGTCCAGGATGTCAAATCAGGCCCACCATCTAAATTGAATTTGACCCCCGTCTGATTTACAGCATTCTACAGTGCACCCGTACCTTGTGAAGCCTCACTATTTCTGTGGGAAATCTATGAGAAGTGGTGAGAATTCTCAAATAGTTGTCAACTGCAACATTCTGTGACTGACAGTAATCATTCTGCAGTTACATAGGAAAAGAATGTGCGCAACTTGAAGAGGGTGTAGAGAAGATTTACAAAAATGATACCAGAAATGTGAGGTTATACCTATCAGAAAAGGATGAACAGGCTGTCTCTTTTTGCTTGAAAAGAGACTGAGGGTGACCTAATAACGGTCTTTAAAATTATGAAATGTTTTGATAGAGCAGATAGAATGTATCCACTTCTGAGGAAGAGCAGAACTAGAGGCCACCAATATAAGATAGTCACCAAGAAATCAAATAGGTCATTCAGAAGAAACTTCTTTACCCAGTGAGTAGTGAGAATGTGGAACTTGCTATCACAGAGAGTGGTTGAAGCGAATAGTGTAAATGCCTTTAAGGGGTGGTTAGATAATCATATAAGGGAGAAGGGAATAGAGGGTAATGCTGATATAGTTAAATAAGGGAGGAAGGAAAGGAGGAGGCTCGAGTGGAGCATAGATGTCGGCATGGACTGGATAGGCCGAATGGCCTGTTTCTGTGCTGTATATCTTATGTAATATCTGAGAAAGAAAGGCAATAGGTGGACGGACAAAAGCAGGAAGACATAAAGCAAATCCTGGGAACACACTCAGCTAATGCTGTAGGGGATGGAGATATAGAAGATAAATTAATTCTGAGTGATAGAGATTAATGAGGAATTGACATAGGGTGTTTCATAACTCCCAAGGAAGCCAGAGGATGAGGTAGTGGAAGTGGAGAAGATGTACCCAAGTGGAGGCTTAAGAAATGTCAGATCCTTGCTCTTGGGAATTCAGATGATGATCACAGAAATCGTGCCATGAAAAGACAAATGTTTTGTAAGCATCAGAACCATAGGAAGGTGCTGCAAAGTCTCTCTGAAGATGTGTGACAGATGGCAGGGTTAGCAACAGAGGCCAGTGCTATCTTTCGTGGCACTATCCGAGAGGGTTTCTGTACAATTTAGCGTGTACTGAAGTGAATGGTAGTTCCAGGAACTTATGCAAACTTACCACATAACATCGGCTTCTTGACAACTTCATGGATATACTAAGGAATGATCTGCATCTGTACCTGTTGCTGGATCGGTAAGT
Source organism: Pristiophorus japonicus (assembly GCF_044704955.1). Taxonomy (NCBI): domain Eukaryota; kingdom Metazoa; phylum Chordata; class Chondrichthyes; family Pristiophoridae; genus Pristiophorus; species Pristiophorus japonicus. The sequence goes on from NC_091992.1 coordinate 112,021,454, forward strand.
GGAGGTGGATCCAGACAGGTTACTTGCTGTTTCTTCTCGTCTTTCTCCAATAAATAAATGATAATGATGGGAATCCCATTGGGAAAAACATTGTGCAGTCTTCCATTCCATTTTAGGAAAATTCCCCAAACAAGAAACAATCTCGGCAGACTTCTAAATGAAGCTTGGAGTCTCTGAAATAAAGAGCAAAGCAAATTCTGACAAAAGATAAATCCGAAGACAAATTCTAAACCTCTATTTATCATTTGGCCCAGATGAGAAAGTTGAACTCTTTAACACTTCACCCATTTCTTCTTGGCAAAAGGTAAAGTTATTGGTCCACATGTAGGAGAACATTACCACTTTTACCTGGGTGTAACAAACTCTCTGCCACAGGTCCACTGGACATTTCTCCAGGCAGAGAAGGAGTTGACACCCTTGAAATCACCAGCTTTTCCGCCATTTTGAATCTAAACGCCACAGGAAATGTCAGGGTTTCTCCTGGCACCCCCTCAATGGTTGCCCTTGATGGTAGTCTGTAAATCCCAATCACCTGGGGAATGTTATCCTCACTCAGGATCATGGTGTATTTTGGTTAGGATGGTACCATTGTCAGAAATTGCATACCTGATGCTTTGTGAAGTTTCCCCCGCTCCCATTTATCCGGGGGTCTGTGGGCATTTTAGGGCCCAAAATAAAAACACTTTAGTACCAAAAATGTTTTGAAAACGGAAAACCCTAACACACTTACAGTCTCCCTCCACCTACCCCATGGGGCCGGAGCCACACAGGCACCAAGTGACTCCCTGGTAATGACGTCCCTAAATTAAAGCAAGGCCCCGCTGGGAGTCAAAACCAGGACCTTCAGTTTACTCGACAGGCAATTTAACCTACTAAGCCACGTAGCCAAAGCAGGTGATGGAGGCAGATTCAATCGTGGCTTTCAAAAGGGAATTGGATAAGTACCTGAAGGAAAAACAATTGCAGGGCTATGGGGAGTGGGACTAGCTGAAGTGCTCTTGCAGAGCGTTTGCGCGGGCTCTACGGGCCAAATGACCTGTGCTGTAACCATTCTATGATTCTATAATGAAACAGGGCAAATCATTTAAATATCCCACCCAACATCAGCTTTACTCAGATGGTGTTAAATTTAACTTGTTGGCTCTGCCTCTATTTCAAAATTCTCATCCTTGTTTTCAAATCCCTCCATGGCCCCACCCCTCCCTATCTCTGTAATCTCCTCTAGCCCCACAACCACGCACCCCCCGCCAAGATATCTGCGCTCCTCTAATTTTGCCCTCTTGAACATCCCTGATTATAAATCGCTTAACCATTGATGGCTGTGTCTTCTGTTGCCTAGGCCCTAAACTCAGAAATTCCCTACCTAAACCTCTCCACCTCTCCACCTCTCTTTCCTCCTTTAAGTCGCTCCTTCAATTCCTTTGTCTAAATCATTAATGTATATTGTAAATAGCTGGGGTCCCAGCACTGAACCTTGCGGTACCCCAGTTGTCACTACCTGCCATTCTGAAAAGGACCCGTTTATTCCTACTCTTTGCTTCCTGTCTGCCAACCAGTTCTCTATTCATGTCAATACATTACCCCCAATACGATTTTAATTTTACACACTAATCTCTGTGTGGGATCTTGTCAAAATCCTTTTGAAAGTCCAAATACACCATATCCACTGGTTCTCTCTTGTCCACTCTACCAGTTACATCCTCAAAAAATTCTCGAAGATTTATCAAGTATGATTTCCCTTTCATAAATCCATGCTCACTTGGACTGATCCTGACACTGCTTTCCAAATCTGCTGCTATTACATCTTTAATAATTGATTCCAACATTTTCCCCACTACCAATGTCAGGCTAACCGGTCTATAATTCCCTGATTTCTCTCTCCCTCCTTATTTTTTTAAAAGTGGGGTTACATTAGCTACCCTCCAATCCCTAGGAACGGATCCAGAGTCTAAAGAATGTTGGAAAATGACCACCAATGCATCCACTATTTCTAGGGGCACTTCCTTAAGTACTCTGGGATGCAGACTATCAGGCCCTGGGGGTTTATCGGCCTCCAGTCCCATCAATTTCCCTAACACAATTTCCTGACTAATAAGGATTTCCTTCAGTTCCTCCTTCTCGCTAGACGCTCGGTCCCCTAGTATTTCCAGAAGGTTATTTGTGTCTTCCTTAGTGAAGACAGAACCAAAGTATTTGTTCAATTGGTCTGCCATTTCTTTGTTCCCCATTATAAAGTCACCTGATTGACTGCAAGGGACCTACATTTGTCTTCACTAATCTTTTTCTCTTCACATATCTATAAAAGCTTGCAGTCAGTTTTTATGTTCCCTGCAAGCTTACGCTCATACTCTATTTTCCTCCTAATTAAAACCCTTTGTCGTCCTCTGCTGAATTCTAAATTTCTCCCAGTCCTCAGGTTTGCTGCTTTTTCTGGCCAATTTATATGCCTCTTGGATTTAACACTATCCCTAATTTCACTTGTTAGCCACAGTTGAGCCACTTTCCCCGTTTTATTTTTACGCCAGACAGGAATGTACAATTGTTGAAGTTCATCCATGTGATCTTTAAATGTCTGCCATTGCCTATCCACTGTCAACCCTTTAAGTATCATTCGCCAGTCTATCCTAGCCAATTCACGTCTCATACCATCGAAGTTACCTTTTTTTAACTTCAGGACCCCAGTCTCTGAATTAACTGTCACTCTCCATCTTAATGAAGAATTCTACCATATTATAGTCACTCTTCCCCAAGGGGCCTTGCACAACAAGATTGCTAATTAATCCTCTCTCGTTACACACCACCCAGTCTAGGATGGCCAGCTCTCTAGTTGGTCCCTCGACGTATTGGTCTAGAAAACCATCCCTTATACACTCCAGGAAATCCTCCTCCACTGTATTGCTACCAGTTTGATTAGCCCAATCTATATGCAGATTAAACTCACCCATGATAACTGCAGTACCTTTATTGCACGCATCCTTAATTTCCTGTTTGATGCCATCCCCAACCTCACTACTACTGTTTGGTGGTCTGTACACAACTCCCACTAGCGTTTTCTGCCCTTTGGTATTCCGCAGCTCTAACCATACAGATTCCACATCATCCAAGCTAATGTCCTTCCTTACTATTGCATTAATCTCTTTAACCAGCAATGCTATCCCACCTCCTTTTCCTTTCTGTCTATCCTTCCTGAATATTGAATACCCCTGGATGTTGAGTTCCCAGCCTTGGTCACCCTGGAGCCATGTCTCCGTAATCCCAATTACATCATATCCATTAACAGCTACCTGCGCAGTTAATTCATCCACCCTATTACGAATGCTCCTCGCATTGAGACTCAGAGCCTTCAGGCTTGTTTTTTTTTTAATACTCTTTGTCCTTTTAGAATAGTGTAATACCTGTATTTGGAATGGACAGAAGGGTCAAGGGAAACACGGGTACCAGTACAAAAAAGTCTGAACGGGGAGGAATGTTTGAAAAAAACAGGACTTTTATGTGTCAACAGTGGGTTTTTCAAGGAGTGGAATGGTGATGGTAATCTTGAAGGGCAGAGGAGCAATAACCGAGGAAAGGGAGCTGTTCACAATATTAGCAAACAGTGGACTAAGGGAAAGTAGTGATGAGGTCAGAATTGAGTTGGGAAGAAGTGTAATCTCACAGGAGAATCCTCTTTTCTCCTGTACAATAAGAACATAAGAAATAGGAGTAGGCCATACAGCCCCTCGAGCCTGCTCCGCCATTTAATATGATCATGACTGATCTGATCATGAACTCAGGTCCACTTCCCTGTCCACCCCCCACAACCTCTTGTCAGTTAAGAAACTGTCTATCTCTGTCTTAAATTTATTCAATTATCTAGCTGCCACAGCTCTCTGAGGCAGTGAATTCCACAGATTCACAACCCTCAGAGAAGAAATTCCTCATCTCATTTTAAATGGGCAACCTCTTATTCTAAGATTATGCCCCCTAGTTCTAGTCTCCCTTATGAGTGGAAACATCATCTCTGCATCCACCTTGTCAAGCCCCCTCATAATCTTATACGTTTCGATAAAATCACCTCTCGTTCTTCTGAATTCCAATGAGTAGAGGCCCAACCTACTCAACCTTTCCTCATGTCAACCCTCTCATCTCTAGAATCAACCTAGTGAACCTTCTCTGAAGTGCCTCCAAAGCAAGTATATCCTTTCGTAAATAAATATGGAAACCAAAACTGCACGCAGTATTCCAGGTGTGGTCTCACCAATACCCTGTATAACTGTAGCAAGACTTACCTGCTTTTATACTCCATCCCCTTTGCAATAAAGGTCAAGATTCCATTGGCCTTCCTGATCTCTTGCTGTACCTGCATACTAACCTTTTGTGTTTCATGCACCAGGATCCCCAGGTCCCGCTGTACTTTGCAGCACTTTGCAATTTTTCTCCATTTAAATAATAACTTGCTCTTTGATTTTTTTTCTGCCAAAGTGCATATAACCTCACGCTTTCCAACATTATGCCAAATTTTTGCCCATTCACTTAGCCTATGTCCTTTTGCAGTTTTTTTTGTGTCCTCACACTGCTTTTCCTCCCATCTTTGTATCATCAGCAAATTTGGCTACATTACACTCGGTCCCTTCATCCAGGTTGTAACTAGTTGGGGTCTCAGCACGGATCCCTGCGGCACTCTACTAGTTACTGATTGCCAGCCCGAGAATGAACTCTTTAATCCAGACTCTCTGTTAGTTAGCCAATCCTCTAACCATGCTAATATATTACCCACAACCCCATTAACTTTTATCTTGTGCAGTAACCTTTTATATTGTCTTTCACACTTTTTGGCTGGAGGTGGAGCTGAAAAATGAAACTTTGAAGCACAATCATCAGTGCACTGATACCATGGTGAAAACTTTGTTATTTAAAAAAAAGTATACACAATAAAGCCGTTTTTTTTCCAACGATTCCTCTCCAGTTCATTGAATTTTTAGTACTGGTGCCATTGTGTCTGCTACTTAGCTAAACCTCAGAGTGAGTGAATGCCCAGTTCTATCAGTGGAATGCAAAAGATCGGTGCATCAACAGAAAATACAATGTTGGTCTGGGTAGCCACTGTGAAGACAAAGTGTAGACGTCTGAAAATAAAATCCATATAATTATGGTGCAGAGAATTGTGTTTTGCCAAACTCTTCAGGCAAGGGAAGTGGTACCACCTGCAATAACTGAGCTTGTGATAAGATTATACAACATCCACCCACATTAACTTTTCTCTGCTGAATGTCAGTGAAGTTATTTTGGTGCTGTGACATTCTCATTTCATATATTTCTGCCATTCTATGTTTATTGCTGTTTGAAAACCTGATATTTTTATGCTCAAATCGAAGGATTAGGACATTTTTTTAATAAACTTTTTTCACCCAGTAACACCATGCATTCCCAAATCAAGTCCAGCAGTAGTTAGATAGAACATAAAATTCCTTCAAAGTTGTCCCATCCTAGCTTTAATGCTTTAGAAGAGGCTTTTATCCTATTACTGTTGTTTGGAGTAAACCAGAGTTCCCATCAATGAAAGGACAGTCAGTGTTCCAGCTCAGTGACATCCATTTTACTCAGATCTCTAATTCCACCCAGCATTGAATTCCATTCTCGAAACCATATTCTCTTTCTGCAATAATACATTTTACTTTTGTTTTTGATTTTTACATTTTCTCAAAAGATTAACTTCCCATGAGGATTAGCAACATCACATAGTTAAAAAAATTGTACTAGATTTGAATATATATCTGCCAGTTCTATTATTTAAATACAGCTGTTAAACAATCCTGTGACATTGGATTCAAATCTTTCTGTACCAGGTAGGCATGTTGCTCTCACTATCGTTTGAATGATTGACCTTTTTGCTCATATTTAAGAACATAAGAGGATAAGATATAGGAGCAGTAGGCCATCTGTCCCCTTGAGCCTGCTTCACCATTCAATAAAATCATGGCTGATCTGATCTTGGCCTCAAATCCACTCCCCTGCCCTCTCCCCATAACCCTTGACTCAGGTATCATTCAAAAATCTGTCTATCTCCACCTTAAATATATTCAATGACCCAGCCTCCATTTCTCGCTGGGGTAGAGAATTCCAAAGATTCGCAACCCTCAAAGAAATTCTTCCTCCTTTTCGTTTTAAACGGGCAACCCCTTATTCTGAGACTCTGCCTCCTAGTTCTCGATTTCCCCGTAAGAGGGAACATCCTCTCTGCATCTACCCTGTCAAGCCCCCTCAGAATCTTATACGTTTCAATAAGACATAAATATCTCATGATATAAATACTTATTTACACAACTGCTTCCCAATTGCTCATAAATGAAGTTGTTGGAATTGGATATAAAGATATGCTCTGGTCAGTAATAACCTGCAAGTGACAAGATCATAAGTAACTAATGACAAGTTTTATGAATGGAAATATTTCACCACTGGCTATCGGTGCATCTTACACCTGTCAGCATTCCTTATGGAGATTTCCCAGTTAATCATATTCATACCTCGATATGTCTATTCCCTATAGGTTGCATCGTAATAGGGTTTTCCTATTTAAAAGTGCTCAGTCCTTTGTTACATTTTTCAGTCACAAAAGCTTGTGTGTGACTGCAATTTCCTATTAATAAGCTTCTTTTGAGCCTGCCTGCAGTTCCATTTTCTGGCCACGGTTAGCCCTGTAGTAATTCTGCCTCCTCAATCTCCTCTTGCAGTCATGTTGGTGCTGAGAGTTTAAATATTGTTCATTATTGTCCCCAGGGTGAGGCATGCTTTTTAAGTTGCCATTTTTAAACTCAGTGCAGCTAGAAAGTCTGCCGCCTCTTTAGCAGAATAATACATTGCGCATTATATCTTATAAAAGTCTTCTTAGAATTAATATGATTCTGTCCTCCGGATCATTCAGAGATTTTTGGTAGGCTCCCAGCCATGGAAGATCTGCTAGTGTGATATAAACTTTCTACTGCCAGTTTCAAACACATATTAAGAAAACAGTAAACAGACCCTCTTTAATGGGCCTCTCAAATCTCTGCTAATGTAAATGAACTCTCTATGCTTTTGGCTTAAACAAAAGTGCTGGACCATGCATATTTCATTCAGATTGCTCAGGCTCTCAAGATTATAGTTAACATTTGAAAGGTGCACGATGCTAACTTGGAAGAAAAAGATTCACTCACTTAGAGACAACTGTCTCCCAACTCCAGGAATTCAGTGCATAATCTAGGCTGCCCCTTCACTAGGGTAGTAAAGGGTGCTGCATTGTTGGAGGTGCTTTTTTCTCCACATGATGTTAAATCAATGTCCCATCTGATGAGCTTGCTTACTTGCATTTATATAGTGTCTTTCACAACCTCAGGACATCCCAAAGTGCTTTACAGCCAATGAAGTAGTTTTGAAGTGTAGTCACTGTTGTAATGCAGGAAATGTGGTGACCAATTTGTGCACAGCAAGTGCCCACAAACAGCAATGTGATCATGATCAGATAATCTGTTTAAGTGATGTTGGTTGAGGGATAAATATTGGCCAGGACACCAGGGAGAGCCCCTCCTGCGAAATAGTGCTACTGGATCTTTTACATCCACCCGAGAGCCGACAGGACCTTGGTTTAATGTCTCATCCGAAAGATGGCACCTCCGTCAGAGACTCCATTTGGCCCCTCTGGTGGACGTAAAGATCGCACAACTCTCACTGCTGTTTCTTGCATTGCAAGTGACTACACTTCAAAAGTACTTAATTGGCTAGAAAGTGCTTTTGAATAGCTTGAGGCAGTGAAATGCCCAATATAAACCCAAGTTCTTTCTCATATAGATATTAAAAATCTTGTATATTCCATGAACTTCCTGTAGGTGTCACTTCCTGTAACAGTTTTGGGGTTGATTCTGTGGATTTGCTCCAATTAGAACAGGAACAAATCAGAACTGAGGAGGTAAGGAATGTATAAATCAAAATAGAAACTACTAATGAGAAATTACTACGGATTTATGAAAATAACCAATCTTGATGTTCAGTTAGCAGAACCTACCAAGAAAAGAAAGGTGAGAAAGTCAAATCACTTCAAAATGCTTTTTGGAAAGAAAATCAGCTGCCTTTTTTTCCCTCAGCAACTGAAATTCTTAATGTCCAAAATGAAGTTTTGTTTTTAATTTAATTGAGGATGTGGATGTTGTCAATACAGATTGTTCAGGAAACATGACTATCAAATAGTTAAAATTTTCAGTGATGTTTAATTATGGGATAGAGATATGTGGATGAAAATGCATGGGATAGGATTTATATCCCATAAGTAACTCTTAATTAACAACTGCAAGTGAGTTATGATCAACATCATGAATAAGATATGGACTGGTTCACATAGTTGGCTGCTTATATATTATTCTTGTACTACAGATTAATTAAATGAAAACTGTTGAGTGAATTGCTGAGTGAATCACAAGAGTTCTTCTGGTGATGACAGAACTTTTTTTCTACTGCACGGTCTTCACCCAGTTGTAACATTTCCATGAAATACAATAAATAAAAATCTACACTAAATGTTTTTATTAATTGCACTTTATTGTTAAACCAACCATTTACAATAGGACAGAATACAGTGTATCTGCAAGATATGTTCTATTACATTTTCCATCTGTAGCTAATATTCATTTGGAATGTTATTTTAGATTGATCTCATCAGAAATGTTTTTCTGGCTTCAACTGCCAATGGCTTAGTCCACCTTCACCATCATCCAATTTCATTTTGTATGTTCTTGGACTTAACTTCATTCACCCCTTGAAACCTGAAGGATGACTGGTTGAAGGATAATCCTGAAATAGGATGAATCACCTTGACGAAGAGATACTATTTCAAATCGTACCGAAAGTGATTTCACACGAGACCTAACTACAAGCATTAGGGAAATGTTTTTAATATACAGTACAGTAAATTCTAAGCAATTCTAAAATAAAAAGACATGGTTGGATGAAAATGTAAGTATCTTTTAAGAGGAATGGGAAAATGCACTCTTATCTAAACTTTACCAACTCAGCTGAGGTTAAAGAACTGGAAAATTGACCGTATATTTTGTCCTTCAATTTTTTTTACCTCATCAATGTCTTCATTATTGTTTAACCTGCATTTTGAAGGGAATAAAACATTTGAAAAAGTGAAAAGGGTAGAAAAGGTGATATATAATCAGAGGCATTTCAATCACCAATACCAGGCACCACTTAGGAATCAGATTTAAATGTCTTCAGTAAAAATATACTTACTGAAACCTGCTGTAGGAAGTATAATTTACACTCCCCATATGGCAAGTTCACAGACTTGGCTGCACCTTGAGAGAAGGCACCAAGTGGAACTCAGGCACTTATCTATAGGAAACAAGGAACTCCAAGGGTAAGACAATGAATACCTTTTCTGCTCATCTCCCAACAGGTAGCTTAAGCAGCACTAGCCAGGGTCTGAGTGCAGACCCATCCTCTTTGTTCAGATTGTGCAGAATATATATTTTTGAAACAAAGTAACTGGTACACTAATTGTCTGAGGACGATAGCATTTAAATGTTACAGTTTTGTAATGTTGCTAGAAGATAAATACAGAAAACACATGCATCAACTCAAATTACATTTAAAATGACTCACAGAAAGCAACAGCAATTGGTACATAGATGATTTTAACTTTTGCTCCCTTATCGCACTGGCAGTGAACAGATACCAGCTATTAGAAGCTTAAATATGAATAGGACGCAAATATATTTCAAGAAAAATTCAGCTAACGGTCATGTTTGTGATTTGGTGATGTACTGGAAAGTTGATATTCATCAGAAGATGTTATGGGCCTAAAAATATTTGCAAAAATAGTGACTATATTTAGGCCACAATAATTTGGGCATTTACAATAACCTGGTTCCCTGTTCTGATCAATTTCCATAAATAAAATTGATATTCTAACAAATAAGGTTCAGAAATTGAAAAATTACTGCCTGTTCCAAGCCCTACGGAGAACCTATCATACTATATGCGTTAATACTATTATTTACAAGTGTGCAGAGTTTATATAAATTGGCTTTGAACATTAGATGTTTGTAATTTGTTTTTAAATATATAACTAAAAATTTACATCTGTGAGAAGCCTCTAAATGGTGGCAGCAGCAGCATAGAATTATTTGAACAGCCCAACTAATTAAATTCCAGTGAAGTACTCCAGCAGACTTGCACTTATTTATGTTTTAAGATACAATCCATTATATGAATTTACCTCCACAACCCCCACCAAAAAAGCACTTGGTATCTGCTCTTCGTCTGTGGTGTGGGTGCGGACACATGATGTTCTCTCACTGACCCTTGACTGGTACATATTTTTATCGACTAGCTGAGGTCCTGGTGATACAATCTCATGTTCAGTCAAATTTGAGAATCCAAGTTTTCGAACTCTAATAAAAATGGCAGCCAGACTGGGAGGTTAATCATATAAAAAATGTTAAATTCTTCATAAAAATATACACAGAAATATATTTTACTTGAGGATAAAACCAGTGTGTAGGGCCTTATTTTCTTATTCCTTATTCTAGATTATTCATTTAAAAGTACACTGGTCTCAACTAGTTTCTATGTTGCGTGACCTTATAGCTGACCTATATAGCTTTGCTTCGGAGTATGCTGCACAAAAAGGTTAGGAAAAGGGCACTATGAAATATTGCACCTTTAGCTTTCCATAAAATACACAAGTAATTTCAGATTGTTACTGTGCAAAAAATTGTGTTGTCAAATAATTAAATTTAATCAGGGCTTCGTGGTGTCAAAATTACTATAGATGCAACCATAATAAAAGTTATTGTACTTAACTTACTATATTAATTCTAATTAAGAGAACAGACCACATTTTAAAGCATAAATTATGTTCTGAATTGGTTTATTTTAGCAGGAAAAGTTGAAATGTTTGAAATAAAATTTTGAAACATCAGCCATTATAAAGTGTATATCTAGAAGTTTAGATGTTAACTTTCTCGTGCACACGTGTAAATAAATTAGGCATTAATTGCATAAATCATTAAATTATTAAAATATACAATCAACTTCCTTACTGAATACCCATTTAGAAATCCATACAAGAAAAGCCTACTGCTTACATTGAAACAGCACGTTATCCCTGAGAGGAAATAGAAGACACTAGTAATTGCAGTTCAAAGGTTTGAAACTGGACTTCTTACAATCAGTGGTACATTTAACTGTCAGAATCTCCAACAGGTTGCACAGTGAAGTCATTTTCATTCATCCTTGGTGGCTCCTGGTCACAGCTGCGCAGAATGACAGGACTTGAAGTTTCCAGTAATTCACAGACACCTCTTTTAGAATTTCCTGGTTGTGCAATGCTTTGTGGTAATCAGCATTTCAGTACAATTAGTATACCGAGCTATGCAGGTGCAGTTATTAGCTAACCTCCTTGTTGGATAATCATTATTTCAGCAGGTAACTAAATTCTGACAACAGTTTTTTTTTCCTGAATTCTTTTGGTCTGTTATTTTAGAATTCTTCTTGAAGTCCTATTGAATTGATCTGCTTTAAGTGGACCTTGTTCACACAATGCAATGCAGACGTGACATTGTATAAGCTGCACAGAGGACAAAAAGATAGCTTAGTATTGTCGAGGAGACATTTCATTTGAACCTCAAAATAGGCTTCCTCTGGAAATGAAATGGGAAGGAAAGGGGATTATAGTTGAATCACGTATCGTTTTCAGTATCTGTCACTTGCTTTATCTTTCGGCTCTGAACTATCTGGAATGAGGCTCCTGCTCCCTGTTTCAGTTGGCTCTCCAATGCACTTCGAAGATTATCGGTTTTAAAGTTTGGCACTGGGTCAAGGCTGATGATCAGTTTACCATCGTCGTCTTGATAGCTTTCATCCATGCTTGACCTTAAATCCCGCTTTCTTCTACGAAGATCACCGCCTCCATCAAGTTTCAAGTCTTTGTATGGTTCACCATTCTTCTGGCTTGGGTTTTTTCCCTTGTGTTGTGGCGGTGCATTTGGATCCAGATGCTGAAGGTCAATGCTTTCATCTAAAGCCTTTTCTTTTCTCTGACTTTTCATTGGATCTTCCTCAGATTTCCTTTCATTAAATTCCTGTGCTCCATCAATAGGATTTCCTCCTTGATTTGTGTGAATTTTACCTGCATTCACCGGCAAGTGGATCTTTTCCTTCCCGTCTTCAATGTGTTCACCTGGCTGGTCATTCTTTTCCCTTAATGTAACTTTCACGTTTTCATTCTCATTATGCCCATGTTTTTCTACTTCATCTTTTAAACGTTTGGTCTCAATTTCCGATTCAATCTCATGAACATCATCTTTTGATTTTGCTTTGATATGGAGACCTTCGGAAATCTTTGGAACTCTGGCCCCATTATCTGGGATATTTGGATTTCTATTCCCAACTTCACGTCCTTCCCTTTCAACTTTGACCCCACGCTCCAAGGGAACGTTTGGATTTCTAACTCCATGTTCTTGGGCAGATTTGGCTCCTGCATCATGAATACCATTTTGTGGAACAGCCTTTGGAACTTCAGCATCAGAATGTGGCACCACCCTTTCGCCACCCCTACCTTTTGGCAGAAGGTCTGCAGCCCCAATGTTTTGGTTGAATTGTTTAAATTTGTCCCTCAGCTGAGGGGCAACTTTGTGAGCTTCAACATTAACTCCAATTTCAACATTCTGGTGTTTGGAATCATGAACTTGATCCTGTTTTTGTGGGACATTGCCCAAAGCTCTTTGCAAACTATCTTTAGGCTGAACAATATCCTTATTGTGGTTAGCTGCTAGTAGATCCTGACCAACTTTAGGAGCGTCACCCTGGAAATCAGTATTGATTAAATTGGGCTTCTCTGCCTTCTGCCCATTTATAGCTTCAACATTTTTCACTTGATCTTCACTTTCCTGATCTGTCTTCTCTTTCGCAGGGTTTTCATTGTCTGCAGAAGTTTAAACAAAAAAGGAAAGGTGATGACAGTATTTTACAGGAACACACAAAGCCAAAGCCCGAGAAAAGGCCAACATGGCTCAATATGATTCTATGTTTATACTTAGAAATGCCTATTTCGTCCCCAGCTCTGCTCTTAACCAGGAATCTTGCAAGCTATCTGTTGGTGCACTCAACAGATTCAGTATTCATAGTGCTTGATGGCAGTTTATTCCACAAGTTCACAATATTAATTTACTTAAATTTAGTTCAGTTTCTTAAACTCCACATCTTCTCCCCTAGTTTCTTTCAAACAACTTCCCAATAGTCGCTTCATCTAGCCTCATCATCATAACTTTAAACACTCGCATCATGTCCCCATGTCCCTCAAATCTGTTTTTCGAAGGAAAAAACAAAATGTCTCTCGAAGTCATTTAAGTTCTATTAATTACCCTTCTAGCTTTCCTGTGGAATTTTTCAAAGGCACAGAGACAAGAGTTAGGTGCAATACTCCAAACAACAGCATTAATGCATTACAGATCAACATTATTTCCTTGGGCTATATTAACCTAATTATACACAAGTATATATTCCATTTGCCTTGGCAATCACAGCCATACATTGTGGAAATTTTTTAAAGACAGTGTAGTGTTCAACCTGTTCCACATTTTGTAAAATTCATTACTGGGTAGCCATTTTTAAAAGTTTCTACCTGTACACATAACCGTACATCTACGAATACTAAATGTTACCCAACACTCAGCTGCTTGGGGAATAAGGCTGTAGATCCCTTTAAATGGGATAAAACCCGGTGCCAGGATTAAGGACATCTCCTCTGGGCTGGAGAGGAACTTGGAGTGGGAGAGGGAATGATCCAGTTGTCGTGGTCCATGTAGGCACCAATGACATAGGTAGGACAAAGAAAGAGGTTCTGCTGAGGGAGTATGAGTAGTTAGGGGCTAAATTAAAAAGCAGGACCACAAAGGTAATAATCTCTGGATTACTACCTGAATCATGAGCAAATTTGCATAGGGTAAATAAGAGCAGAGAGACAAACACGTGGCACAAAGACTGGTGTGGGAGACATGGGTTTCAATTCATGGGCCACTGGCACCAGTAATGGGGTAAGAGGGAGCTGTTATGTTGGGACGGGCTTCACTTGAACTATGCTAGGACTAATGTCCCGGCGAATCGAATAACTAGGGCTGCAGAGAGGGGGGGGGGGGGCGGGGTGGTTGTTCAGGTGAGCAGAAATTTAAAAAGTCAAAGAGCAAGGAGAAGGCAATAGAGCAAGGTAGCACTGGGAGAAATGATAACCAGTGTGATAGGAAAGTACAGAATGTATAAACATAAGAGTGCATCAGAAAGTGGGGCCAAAGCAGGGAAAAATGGTAAAAAAACAAAATTAAAAGCTCTTTATCTGAATGCACGCAGCGTTCGTAACAAAATAGATGAGTTGACGGTACAAATGGGTATGATCTGATAGCCATTACAGAGATGTGGCTGCAAGGTGACCAAGGCTGGGAACTGAATATTCAGGAGTATTTGACAATTCGGAAGGACAGACAGAAAGGAAAAGGAGGTGGGGTAGCACTGTTAATAAAGGATGAGATCAGTGCATTGGTGAGAAACGATATTGGCTCAGAAGATCAAGATGTAAAATCAGTTTGGGTTTTTATTAAAGAAATAATAAGGGGAAGAAGTCATTGGTGGCCGTAGTCTATAATCCCCCTAACAGTAGCTACACTGTTGGATGGAGTATAAATCAAGAAATAATGGAGGCTTGTAAAAAAGGAACGGCAATAATCACAGGTGATTTTAATCTTCATATTGATTGGACAAATCAAATTGGCCAAGGTAGCCTTGAGGAAGAGTTCAGAGTGTATGGTTTCCTTGAACAGTACATTGCAGAACCAACCAGGGAGCAGGCTATCTTAGATCTGGTACTGTGTAATGAGACAGGATTAATAAATGATCTCCTAGTAAAGGATCCTCTCGGAAAGAGTGATCATAGCATGGTTGAATTTCAAATTCAGTTGGAGGGCAAGAAAGTTGGATCTCAAATCAGTATCCTGAGCTTAAATAAAAGGAGACTATAAAGGTATGAAGGGAGAGTTGGCTAAAGTGGACTGGGAAAATAGATTAAAATGTAAGACAGTTGATAAGCAGTGGCAGACATTTAAGGAGATGTTTCATAACTCTCAACAAAAATATATTCCAGTGAGAAGGAAAGACTAAGAGAATGGAGAACCATCTGTGACTAACTAAGGAAATAAAGGATGGTATCAAATTGAAAACAATGGCATACAAAGTGACCAAGATTAGTGCGAGGCCAGAGGATTGGGAAACTTCAAAAAAACACAGCACAACTAAAAAATTAATAAAGGGAGGGAAGATAGATTATGAGAGTAAACTAGCAATACATATAAAAACAGAAAGTAAGAGTTTCTACAGGTATATAAAAAGGAAAAGAGTGGCTAAAGTAAAAGTTGGGTCGTTAGAGGATGAGACTGGGGAATCAATAATAGGGAACAAGGAAATGGCAGAGACTTTGAACAAATATTTTGCATGGGTCTTCGTGATAGAAGACGCTAAAAACATTCCAATAGTGGATAATCAAGGGGCTATAGGGAGGAGGAACTTAAAACATTCACTATCACTAAAGAAAAAGTACTCGATAAAATAATGGGACTAAAGAAGGACAAGTACCCTGGACCTGATGGCTTACATCCTAGGGTCTTAAAAGAAGTGGCTGCAGAGATAGTGGATGCATTGGTTGTAATCTATCAAAATTACCTAGATTCTGGGGAGGTCCCAGCGGATTGGAAAACCGCAAATGTAATGCCCCTATTAAAAAAAAGGCAATCGGAAAGCAGGAAACTATAGACCAGTTAGCCTAACATCTGTTGTTGGGAAAATGCTGGAGTCCATTATTAAGGAAGCACTAGCAGGACATTTGGAAAAGCATAATACAGTCAAGCAGAGTCAGCATGGTTTTATGAAAGGGAAATCATGTTTGACAAATTTTCTGGAGTTCTTTGAGGATGTAACGATCAGGGTGGATAAGGGGGAACCAGTGGATGTGGTGTATTTGGATTTCCAGAAGGCATTCGATAAGGTGCCACATAAAAGGTTACTGCACAAGATAAGGGTTGGGGGTAATATATTAGCATGGATAGTGGATTGGCTAACTAACAGAAAACAGAGAGTCGGGATAAATGGGTTATTTTCCGGTTGGCAAACGGTAACTAGTGGGGTGCCACACGGATCGGTGCTGGAGCCTCAACTATTTACAATTTATATTGATGACTTGGATGAAGGGACTGGGTGTAATGTAGCCAAGTTTGCTGATGATACAAAGATGGGTGGGAAAGCAAGTTGTGAGGAGGACACAAAAAATCTGCAAAGAGATATAGACAGGCTAAGTGAGTGGGCAAACATTTGGCAGCTGGACTATAATATGGGGGAAAGTGTGAGGTTATCCACTTTGGCAGGAAAAATAAAAAAGCAAATTATTTAAATGTCAAGAAATTACAAAATGCTGCAGTACAGAGGGACCTGGGGATCCTTGTGCATGAAACACAAAAAGTTAGTATGCAGGTACAGCAAGTAATCAGGAAGGCAAATGGAATGTTGGCCTTTATTGCAAGGGAGTTGGAGTATAAAAGCAGAGAAGTCCTGCTACAACTGTACAGGGTATTGGTGAGGTCACACCTAGAGTACTGTGTGCAGTTCTGGTCTCTTTATTGAAGGAGGGATATACTTGCATTGGAGACAGTTCAAAGGTTCACTAGGTTGATTCCTGAGATGAAGGGGTTGGCTTATGAGGAAAGGTTGAATAGGTTGGGCCTATACTCATTGGAGTTTAGAAGAATGAGAGGTGATCTTAGTGAAAAATACTGAGGGGGCTCGACAAGAGGATGCTTCCCCTCATGGGGGAATCTAGAGCTGGGGGCATAGTTTCAGAATAAGGGGTCGCCCATTTAAGACTGAGATGAGGACAAATTTCTTCTCTCAGAGGGTTGTAAATCTGTTGAATTCTCTGCCCCAGAGAACTGTGGAGGCTGGGTGATTGAATATAGTTAAGGTGGGGATAGACAGATTTTTGAGCAATAAGGGAGTGAAGGGTTATGGGGAGCAGGCAGGGAAGTGGAGGTGAGCCCAAGATCAGATCAGTCATGATCTTATTGAATGGCGGAGCAGGCTCGAGGGGGCCTAATGGCCTACTCCTGCTCCTATTTCTTATGTTCTTATAAACTTCAATACATCTGAGTCAATTTTTATTCAGCTGCAAACTATAGACACTCCAATTATGATTTCTCATCAAGGTCATTAATAAATATTGCCCCAAGATCTACTCCAGCGTTGACCCTTCCATTGAATACGGGACCAGCTCGTGCATACCAACTGATGTTGACTGAATGCAACCCCTGTATAACACGGGAGTACTGTGCTGGGGAAGGGGTTTGGAAATTTCAGGTGCAGATTTAAATAGCGAGGAACGGCTGATGATTTCGGCAGCAGATAATTAGTTAATTTTTTGCGAGACTCAGTTGATTGGTAGGTACCTGTAATATATGGCTCATGTAAGATTTTTTACAGAATTCTTTAAAACATATATCCAAACATACACAGTACCCGCTACATTCTTGTCATCTACTAACCCACTTACATCTTCAGAAAATTTGTTACACACTACTTAATTTACCAAAAATCAAGTTCAAATTTAATACCTTTTTTTTTTAAAAACAGTCTGTATATTCAGCAAACTGCATTGGCTTAATAGAAATAACTACCTTGAGGAAATAAAAGACTTTAAGGTTTCTAAACTATTTGTTTATACAATTGTTCCCTTATAGGTATATCCATTACCTAACTATTGCTTAACATTATGTCACAAAGTGATCATACAGCATTTTCACAAAAGCACATACTACTTCAAGGAAAGGAAATACAAACCAGGGCACATTTGACAAGTACACTCGGCAGCTATAATGGAGTGTATTGCAAGATTGTAAGATAATCAAAAAGGTTAAAATTGATGGAAGGTACCACAAGATAGTGTTTCAACTATATCTTGTTCCTATAAATAAATATATTACTTGGTTATGTTACTTAGATTCTTGGTGAATAGTCATAATGTTGCAAAATGTCAATACTTCCCTTCTTGGCAATCTTGATGTGATAGTTATGCCACATGATGGGAAGGAGAAATACAAGAGTTGCGATAATGGACTGATGGTATATCAAATCATGCAACAGGACCGTGCAATAATGAAAAAATATTCTTGCTAGCATATCATTGGGAAACAATCTCGATATATTTTAAGATGTCACTTAAATAAGACTGATTGCAATAAAGTTATTAGATCAATGTACTTACTGTAATTTACCAAATATTAACAATGATTACCTGTTTTTCTCTCTTCTTACAGAAAAAGGTCACTGAATTCACAGGGGCAATGTACAATTGTGACCATTTCATATGCCTACAGGCTAATATATTGCAGATTGTAATACCTACTTTACGCCTGTTCCATAAAGGTCACACAATAATGACCAATTATTTAAAGGGGAAATATATTATAGTATAAAATATTCCAGCACCTATTTATATATCAAAAATTGGTATAAAAAAGTCAACTCTTAGATGATATAAATTTTATTTTTGATTTGCAATGCAGAGGAGTCTACCATTTTCAGTCCCTCTTTGCAGCATTAAGTTCCTTTAATGCCAGCTATGCCACATCAATGCAAACAGTGGAGTGACTTGTCTCAATCTTGTCCCGTATGTTAAATATATCAGTAAAAGTGATCCAGATTGAGGAATACTGGATGAATCTATCCATGAATGTAGCATTTCCCAGCATGATGAAGCATTGCTTAGTTTTATTCTGTTCTTCATAATGGCTCTTACCCTGCTGTCCCTTGTCCTCGTCATCAATCCTCTGCTGGTGGATCTCCTTGTGTTGTTCCTGAATGACGGCCAACAGTTTCTCCTGTTGGTCTAACAGTCGCTTCTGCTGTTCCTGCTGTTCTTTAATCACATTCAGTAGAACTATATGGTCCATATGTTTTTCATCATCTATATTAGAAAAAGGGTAAACATGAAATCAGCAATTTTTCAGCTAAACAAAGTGATAGATGAATTCTTGCTCTGCACCTTTAAATCCACACAATTATTTGTTACACAAGAACATAAGAAGTAGGAGGAGTAGGCCATACAACCCTTGGAGCTTACTCCGCCATTCAATATCATGGCTGATCTTTGACCTCAAGTTCATTTTCCTGCCCTATCCCCATATCCCTTGATTCCCCTAGTCCAAAAGTCTATCTATCACAGCCTTGACTATACTCAATGGCTCAGCATCGACAACCCTTTGGATGCTTAATTCCAAAGGTTCACAATCCTCCGAGTGAAGAAATTGCTCCTTACCTCAGTCTTAAATGACCGACCCCTTATCCTGAGACTATGCCCCCTAGTTCCAGACGTTCCAGCCAGGAGACAGCATCTATCCTGTCAATCCCACTCAGAATCTTGTATGTTTCAATTAGATCACTTCTTATTTTTTTTAAACTCGAGATTTTGGGCTCAATTTTTCCCAATGCCATTTTTTGGCGTACTGCAAGAGTTACGCCCTTTTTTTTGGCCCCGACTACTCCCCAAAAAAATCTAGCAAGTTTCCATTCTATTTTTTGAATTTGGCGCTGCGCAGCCTGTCTTTTAGCTTCAGGAGGGTGGAGCCAAATCTGCGCCGAAAAAATTATGTCTCTTCCCCTTCTGCGCATGCGCGGAAAAAAATAACTTTTTTGACGTGACTGCTATGGGCCCGCATGCCCAGTACAGCTCCCGATCAACAATCGGCCATTTTTAAAGAGCCAGTTGTATGTGAGAACTTTAATTCTCAAGGGCAAAATCGGAGATGCAATACAAGATGCAACACGGCTCAAGGACCAAGAATTTCTTACAGGATGAAATGGAGGCACTGGTTACTGTGATTGAGACCAGATGGCACAAGCTGGACACCAGCAGAGGTCACATAAAAGTTTCACCAAAAGAAATGAAGAAACGCTGGAACCAATTTGCAGAAGATTACTGTGCAATGGTGACCACTCCTAGGTCTGAAGGCCAATGCAAAAAGTGGCAGGACCTTGGTCAAGCAGTTAGTGTAAGTAATATTTTCATTTATTCAATGGAATTGCAACTGTAAATGTGACCATCTGTATATGGCCCACCCAGCAGAAAGACACCCTCTCTAAAAAGTTATATTTTCATCTTTGCAGAGCAAAGTGGCACACAACAAAAGGGAAAGAGCTCGAACAGGAGGAGGCCTGGCAAATCTGCACCCACTGAAGAAAGGGTCGCTGCTTTGATGGGTCCTGCCTGGAGAAAAGCAACCACCACTGCACAAGCTGGGCCCACCCTCGAGGGAGGGGGTAAATCCTGCAAATTCCAGTCTGGCTTTGCTAAATGTTAAGTACTGCGCGGGCTAGCCATGCTTCAGTTCCTGGGGATGTCTCCGTCAGCTACGCTTCAGTTGATGCAATGTGCTATCATTCATTGTGGATCTTCAAATGAGCCTGCTGCCTATGCTGTGTGAGCCTACTCATGCCACCCTGACCCCTCCTCTGCTGCTCACCATTTGTCTGTTCTGTTATATTTTGCAGAACTTGAGGCCAACCCTATTGAGGCTGAAGCCAATGCAGATGATGATTCAGACGCGAACGAGCCTGAAGAGGAGAACATCTTACAATCCCACCTCCCAGACCATGGGGGTGAGGGCGAGGTGATGGATGAAGCAAACACTGTTGTACTCATTCTGGAGGAGGTGCACGTGCAGCCCATTGAGGTGACAGGCCCTTTCCTGAACGGGACGAGTGTTGGTGGAACGTTCCATGGTTTCTCACAGTCCGAGGTTGCGAATTCCAGTGGGGTGCAGTGAGGTACATCCAGGACCCCACTGTCCGAGGCTGCGGTCCCAGTGGATGCAGCGAGCCACACCCAGGGTGAGGAGGGAAAGGAGAGCTCGACAGGGCTCTCCTGAGGTGCAGGATCTAACAGATATGGTTCAGCTGATGGCAATGAATGCGGAGAGCATTGACCTTACACAATCACTCCTGGACAGCAACAGTGGGGTGGGTGATGAGGTATTGGGACGGTCGGGAGAAGTAACAATACTCTCACGAGAAATGGGAACACTGTCCGGGTACATGAAGGAGGGAATGTCGCAGGAAGCTGATACACTGACGGTGCACACGAGGGAGGGAATGTTGCAGGTAGTTGAGATGCTGTTGGGACACATGAGAGGGGGAATGTCGGAGTTAGTTGGTGCAATAAGGAAACAAGCCCAGACCCTGCGCCCATTGACAGAATCAACTGCCACTCCCACTCCAATCCCCAGACCAGCCTCTGAAGAGGCCCAAGCCGGGCCTTCCACATTACCACCTGCCCCCCACCCCATCACCAGAGATGTTCGAAAGAATAAGCTTGGTACAACCCGAGAAGCGCTGCATCACCGCCTGCAGGCAGGGGTGGAGTCACCAAGACCAAGTGCCAGCGGGCGGTCTTAGAATAAGGTGGAAGAGATGGATGCAGCCATTCTTTGCTGCTGTTGTTGTTATTATTGTTGTTACAGTTGTAACTGTTCTCAAATTAAAAGTTTTTTGTATTTTATGCAAATTTACAAGTTTAAAAGTTTGTAAGTGATCTTAACTGAAAACTTTAAAGTTTGATACAAGAATATTTTTATTAAAGTTAAGTAGATACAAGTGTTTGTTAAACTTTTGAATAAAATATATTTTAAATTATAACTGAATCATTTCCATTATTTGTTCCATTATTGACATAACATTTTGAAGTAAAGAATAATAATTTCCATTATTTGTTCCATTAACACAACGCAACATTTAATGGAACAGGTCCAAACAATAAACATGGTCCATTTGGAATAGTTGCCGCTGAGCCTTCAGGCAGAAAAGCGTTCATGGATGAGCTGCTGGCGCAAGGTTCGAGCAATCGTTAAAGGGGCACAACGGCCTGCCCATCTCCGCAGTCATACTCCGGGGTTCAGGTAGTTGCATGGGTTCATCGTCCTCTTCCTCTTCATTAGCTGCATTTTCCTCATCATCAGCCACTCTCCCCTCAGGTGGGTCTTCAACTACCAGTTGCTGCTGCCTCATAATGGCTAAGTTATGCAGCATGCAGCAAAGAGTGAACTGACCAATAATCTCAGTGCAAGTAGCCTCTAGAATGGTCCAGGCAACGAAAACGCTGTTTCAAGATGCCAATGATCCTCTCTATTATGCTGCGCGTCGCAATGTGCGACATGTTGTATTCCCGTTCAGCTTCCGTCCGGGTTACGCACAGGGCTGTCATGAGCCAGATGGCGAGGCCATATCCTTTGTCTCCCAGCAGCCAGCTCTGCCCTACTGGCTGCTGCTGAAACATGACAGATATAGCGCTCTTGCGTAGGATGAACGCAGGGTATCGCGCATCAACTGACATGATGCGATGCATGTCATCACACAAGAGCTATACATTAATGGAGTGGAAGCCTTTTCTGTTCCTGTACATCTCGGAATCCTCCAAAGGTGCTCGCAAAGCGATGTGGGTACAATCAATGCAGTCCTGTACCTTTGGGAAGCCAGCAATCCTGAAGAAACCCACAGCCCTGTCACGTATTGCCTGGGTGGTCATGGGGAACTTTATGTAGTCATCCCTCCGGGCATATGGTGCAGCAGTCACCTGCCGAATGCGGATATGTGTTGCATATTGAGAAATGACGCACACATCCCCAGTTGTGGCCTGGAATGATCCAGATGCATAGAATGAAGGTGTAGCTGTAACTTTCACTTCAACCGAAAGCAGTCCTCCTGACACTTCTAGGTTGCAGGTCTGCTTTTACTAACTCACAGATCTCGGTTACAACTTCTTTGCGGAAATACAGCCTTCTCGCACAGTATGCATCACTCAGGTGCAGGTATGGACGCCTGTCTCGATATACCCGACGTTGGTGAGGCCTCCTGCCCATCATCCAACGTGCTCTGAGATTCCTCATGTGATGACATCAAATCAATCGTCTCCTCCACAGCACAATCATGCACAAGGCTAGCACGAGGTATGGCATCGTCAGTATTGCCCCCGTGATTAAATTGTACCTTTTCAAGAAGCTCAAAACAACAGGACAAGCTTCTTTGTTTTCTCTCTCTCAAGGTCGACACCCTAGTGTGGACAACATCCAGGTCTGCGCATGCGCAATAGACTTGCTTAGAACGGGAAGCTCGGCATTTAAATGAGGACATTTAGGGCAACCAAGTTCAATTTTAGATTTTTTTTCCAAAGTACCACCCCACCACCGACCAAACATCTTCTCTCCAGGCTCGAGGGTTGGCCGGCAGAATCGCTCCCTCGTCCGGACACAGGGGCTGGGCAAACCCCCCTCCCCCGCATAGTGTAAGGGTTCACATCCCTTCAGATCAGCTTCCACAAACCCCCCCCCTCCCCATAGCTTCTTTTGAAGCCGAGCCCCGAGTCTGGGCAAGTGACCGATTCTGCCAGCTGACGATCCAACCCTCGAGCCCGGTTTGGAGGCATTCGGTGGTGGCGTGGCACTTTCATGGTGCATATTTAATATGTTCTTGACTCCCTCCAAAACTTCGCCTAAAAACAATGACGTCTTTCTGCGCCGATTTTTTAATGTGCGCTGAGTTTTTTTTAAGTGCCCAGAAGGTTTTTCGGGAGTGGTCACATACATCGTCCTAGGAAAAATGTAAGTTGGTCAAACTTGCATAAATGTGAAAAACAGGCGCAGACATCAGGTTATGCCCCCTATGACGCAAAAAAAACCCTAAAAAAGTCATAACTAACTGAGTTATGCTGGTGCACAATCTTTGGGGAAACTTGGATCTTTTAATTTCGGCCAAAAAAAGTACCACTTGCCAAAAAAACGGTGCAGATCACTGGGGAAAATTGAGCCCTATAGGCCTAATCTACTCAATCTCTACTCATAGGACATCTCTCTCTCATCCCAGGGATCAATCTAGTGGACATTCATTGCACCGCCTCTAAGGCATGTATGTCCATTCTCATAAGGAGACCAAATCTGTGCACAATACTGCAGATGTGGTCTCACCAAAGCCCTGTACAATTGTGGTAAGGTGTTAGATTATCATTTAGATAAGTTTTAGAAGTATTGGGCAGTCAGTCGAGGAGGCGGGAGCTCGGAGCAGCGCGAGTCCGGGGTCGGCGAGAGGCCTATAAAGGCCAGCGGGAGTCGAGCAGTTCGAGCAGTCAGTCGAGGAGGCGGGAGCTCGGAGCAGCGCGAGTCCGGGGTCGGCGAGAGGCCTATAAAGGCCAGCGGGAGTCGAGCAGTTCGAGCAGTCAGTCGAGGAGGCGGGAGCTCGGAGCAGCGTGAGTCCGGGGTCGGCGAGAGACGTACCGGTGCAGCTACAGGGAGAAGGCAAAGATACAAAGGTGACGTCACAGCCTAGGGGGTAAGTGATTGGCTGGTGATTGGTGAGTAGTTTTTCTTTTTCTTCTTATATTGGTCAGTAACTTTTAACATTGTTATTACCAGTTTAAGTGTATCGAAGGGTTAAGACATGGCAGGAGAGCTCGGTCGGGTGTTATGCTCCTCCTGTACCATGTGGGAACTCAGGGACACTTCCGGTGTCCCTGACGACTACGTGTGCGGGAAGTGTGTCCACCTCCGGCTCCTGACGGTCCGCGTTACGGAATTGGAGCTGAGGGTGGATTTACTCTGGAGCATCCACGATGCTGAGAATGACGTGAGTAGCACGTGTAGTGAGTTGGTCTTACCGCAGGGAAAGGGTCCACAGCCAGATAGGGAATGGAAGACCAGCAGGAAGAGCAGTGCAAGGAAGGTAGTGCAGGGGTCCCCTGTGGTCATCCCCCTGCAAAACAGATACACTGCTTTGAGTGCTGTTGAGGGGGATGACTCATCAGGGGAGGGCAGCAGCAGCCAAGTTCATGGCACCATGGCTGGCTCTGCTGCACAGGAGGGCAAGAAAAAGAGTGGGAGAGCGATAGTGATAGGGGATTCAATTGTGAGGGGAATAGATAGGCGTTTCTGCGGCCGCAACCGAGACTCCAGGATGGTATGTTGCCTCCCTGGTGCAAGGGTCAAGGATGTCTCGGAGCGGGTGCAGGACATTCTGAAATGGGAGGGAGAACAGCCAGTTGTCGTGGTGCACATTGGTACCAACGACATAGGTAAAAAAAGGGATGAGGTCCTACGAAACGAATTTAAGGAGCTAGGAGCTAAATTAAAAAGTAGGACCTCAAAAGTAGTAATCTCGGGATTGCTACCAGTGCCACGTGATAGTCAGAGTAGGAATCGCAGGATAGCGCAGATGAATACATGGCTTGAGCAGTGGTGCAGCAGGGAGGGATTCAAATTCCTGGGGCATTGGGACCGGTTCTGGGGGAGGTGGGACCAGTACAAACCGGACGGTCTGCACCTGGGCAGGACCGGAACCAATGTCCTAGGGGGAGTGTTTGCTAGTGCTGTTGGGGAGGATTTAAACTAATATGGCAGGGGGATGGGAACCAATGCAGGGAGACAGAGGGAAACAAAAAGGAGACAAAAGCAAAAGACAGAAAGGAGATGAGGAAAAGTGGAGGGCAGAGAAACCCAAGGCAAAGAACAAAAAGGGCCACTGTACAGCAAAATTCTAAAAGGACAAAGGGTGTTAATAAAACAAGCCTGAAGGCTTTGTCTTAATGCAAGGAGTATCCGCAATAAGGTGGATGAATTAACTGTGCAAATAGATGTTAACAAATATGATGTGATTGGGATTACGGAGACGTGGCTCCAGGATGATCAGGGCTGGGAACTCAACATTCAGGGGTATTCAACATTCAGGAAGGATAGAATAAAAGGAAAAGGAGGTGGGGTAGCATTGCTGGTTAAAGAGGAGATTAATGCAATAGTTAGGAAAGACATTAGCTTGGATGATGTGGAATCTATATGAGTAGAGCTGCAGAACACCAAAGGGCAAAAAACGTTAGTAGGAGTTGTGTACAGACCTCCAAACAGTAATAGGGATGTTGGGGAGGGCATCAAACAGGAAATTAGGGGTGCATGCAATAAAGGTGTAGCAGTTATAATGGGTGACTTTAATATGCACATAGATTGGGCTAGCCAAACTGGAAGCAATACGGTGGAGGAGGATTTCCTGGAGTGCATAAGGGATGGTTTTCTAGACCAATATGTTGAGGAACCAACTAGGGGGGAGGCCATCTTAGACTGGGTGTTGTGTAATGAGAGAGGATTAATTAGCAATCTCATTGTGCGAGGCCCCTTGGGGAAGAGTGACCATAATATGGTGGAATTCTGCATTAGGATGGAGAATGAAACAGTAATTTCAGAGACCATGGTCCAGAACTTAAAGAAGGGTAACTTTGAAGGTATGAGGCGTGAATTGGCTAGGATAGATTGGCGAATGATACTTAGGGGGTTGACTGTGGATGGGCAATGGCAGACATTTAGAGACCGCATGGATGAATTACAACAATTATACATTCCTGTCTGGCGTAAAAATAAAAAAGGGAAGGTGGCTCAACCGTGGCTATCTAGGGAAATCAGGGATAGTATTAAAGCCAAGGAAGTGGCATACAAATTGGCCAGAAATAGCAGCGAACCTGGGGACTGGGAGAAATTTAGAACTCAGCAGAGGAGGACAAAGGGTTTGATTAGGGCAGGGAAAATGGAGTACGAGAAGAAGCTTGCAGGGAACATTAAGGCGGATTGCAAAAGTTTCTATAGGTATGTAAAGAGAAAAAGGTTGGTGAAGTCAAACGTAGGTCCCCTGCAGTCAGAATCAGGGGAAGTCATAACGGGGAACAAAGAAATGGCAGACCAATTGAACAAGTACTTTGGTTCGGTATTCACTAAGGAGGATACAAACAACCTTCCGGATATAAAAGGGGTCAGAGGGTCTAGTAAGGAGGGGGAACTGAGGGAAATCTTTATTAGTCGGGAAATTGTGTTGGGGAAATTGATGGGATTGAAGGCCGATAAATCCCCAGGGCCTGATGGACTGCATCCCAGAGTACTTAAGGAGGTGGCCTTGGAAATAGCGGATGCATTGACAGTCATTTTCCAACATTCCATTGACTCTGGATCAGTTCCTATGGAGTGGAGGGTAGCCAATGTAACCCCACTTTTTAAAAAAGGAGGGAGAGAGAAAACAGGGAATTATAGACCGGTCAGCCTGACCTCAGTAGTGGGTAAAATGATGGAATCAATTATTAAGGATGTCATAGCAGTGCATCTGGAAAATGGTGACATGATAGGTCCAAGTCAGCATGGATTTGTGAAAGGGAAATCATGCTTGACAAATCTTCTGGAATTTTTTGAGGATGTTTCCAGTAAAGTGGACAAAGGAGAACCAGTTGATGTGGTATATTTGGACTTTCAGAAGGCTTTCGACAAGGTCCCACACAAGAGATTAATGTGCAAAGTTAAAGCACATGGGATTGGGGGTAGTGTGCTGACGTGGATTGAGAACTGGTTGTCAGACAGGAAGCAAAGAGTAGGAGTAAACGGGTACTTTTCAGAATGGCAGGCAGTGACTAGTGGAGTGCCGCAAGGTTCTGTGCTGGGGCCCCAGCTGTTTACATTGTACATTAATGATTTAGACGAGGGGATTAAATGCAGTATCTCCAAATTTGCGGATGATACTAAGTTGGGTGGCAGTGTGAGCTGCGAGGAGGATGCTATTAGGCTGCAGAGTGACTTGGATAGGTTAGGTGAGTGGGCAAATGCATGGCAGATGAAGTATAATGTGGATAAATGTGAGGTTATCCACTTTGGTGGTAAAAACAGAGAGACAGACTATTATCTGAATGGTGACAGATTAGGAAAAGGGAAGGTGCAACGAGACCTGGGTGTCATGGTACATCAGTCATTGAAGGTTAGCATGCAGGTACAGCAGGCGGTTAAGAAAGCAAATGGCATGTTGGCCTTCATAGCGAGGGGATTTGAATACAGGGGCAGGGAGGTGTTGCTACAGTTGTACAGGGCCTTGGTGAGGCCACACCTGGAGTATTGTGTACAGTTTTGGTCTCCTAACTTGAGGAAGGACATTCTTGCTATTGAGGGAGTGCAGCGAAGGTTCACCAGACTGATTCCCGGGATGGCGGGACTGACCTATCAAGAAAGATTGGATCAACTGGGCTTGTATTCACTGGAGTTCAGAAGAATGAGAGGGGACCTCATAGAAACGTTTAAAATTCTGACGGGTTTCGACAGGTTAGATGCAGAAAGAATGTTCCCAATGTTGGGGAAGTCCAGAACCAGGGGTCACAGTCTGAGGATAAGGGGTAAGCCATTTAGGACCGAGATGAGGAGAAACTTCTTCACCCAGAGAGTGGTGAACCTGTGGAATTCTCTACCACAGAAAGTAGTTGAGGCCAATTCACTAAATATATTCAAAAGGGAGTTAGATGAAGTCCTTACTACTCGGGGGATCAAGGGTTATGGCGAGAAAGCAGGAAGGGGGTACTGAAGTTTCATGTTCAGCCATGAACTCATTGAATGGCGGTGCAGGCTAGAAGGGCTGAATGGCCTGCTCCTGCACCTATTTTCTATGTTTCTATGTTTCTATGAACAGGAGTAGGCAATCAACCCCTGGTGCCTGTTCCACCATTCAATTCGATCATGGCTGATCTGCACCTCAACTCCATTTACCCATCTTTGCTCAATATCTCTTGATGCCTTTACCTAACAAAAATCTATCTATTCTAGTCTTGAAAGCTCCAATTATTTTAGCATCCACAGTCTTTTGCAGAAAAGAGTTTCAGATTTCTATTACCCTGTGTGGGGAAAAAAAGTGTTTCCTGATTTCACTCCTAAATGGCCAAGCTCTGATTCTGTCATCTTGTTCTTGATTTGCCCACCAGAGGAAATAGTTGCTCTCTACCCTATCAAATCCTTTAAACATGTTAAACACTGTGATCAGATCACCTCTCAACATTCTAAACTCAAGAGAATACAAGCCAAGTTTATGCAGCCAGTCATCATAATTTAACCTTTTAAGACCCAGTATAATTCTGGTGAATCTGCACTGCAACCCCTCCAAGGCCAATATCTTTCCTGAGGTGTGGTGCCCAAAACTGAATGTAGTACGCCAGAAGAGGTCTGACCAAAGTTCTATATAACCGAAGCATAACTTCCTTCCCTTTGTATTCCAGACCCTTCGACATAAAAGTCCCCCCTTTAGAGAATGTTACAGCAGCATTATTGTTTGAGTGATTTATTTGGGATGTTGAGGTAAAGATTATAATTTAATTCAAGGTCTATTAATGCAATGATGAGGAATTCACCAACATTTCAGGGTGGAGTACATGTTTGCCACTCAGCTAATTCTGGTGAGGTGATCGAATACACCATGTCAAGCCGTTGTAAGAAGTGGGGTCCAGCCCGTGATTCCCCATATGGTAATTTTTGCAGCAAGCAAACTTTAGATGTTGTTCTACATGAAGGACACACCATCTGACTGCAAGTTGCCTGCCCAGCTCTTAAACTGGAAAAGGTACATGGTATGGAGGGGGTGGAGAGCTAAAGCTGAATAGAGATAAATGATCCAAATGGGTGAGGTAATTCAATTAAATATGCAAATTCTGCTGAGTACAACCTAGGAACTGTAAAGCTTTCAGTTTCATTTCTTATTCTGATTTGTTGAGTTATGATTCATAAAGGGGGAAGCTATGTACTGCATTGATCAGCACTGCATATTCTGTTTATTGTGCAAGTAAAATTGCTACAGGCTAGTTTTTTTCCCCCAAGTCACTTAATTTTTTTTGCAACTACGAACTAAAGAAATGTATCCTTTTGATGTCATGAGAAAGCAGTTTTAACACAAGAGGAGCAGTGATGTTCCATTGGGTAAGTGGAACTGAGTCCACGGCCAGATCAGCCGTGATCTTGTTGGGTGGCGGAGCAGGCTCGAGGAGCTAGATGGCCTACTCCTGTTCCTAATTCTTATGTTCTTATTAATGTTGGGGAAGTCCAGAACCAGGGGTCACAATCTAAGGATAAGGGGTAAGCCATTTAGGACCGAGATGAGGAGAAACTTCTTTACCCAGAGAGTGGTGAACCTGTGAAATTCTCTACCACAGAAAGTTGTTGAGGCCAATTCACTAAATATATTCAAAAAGGAGTTAGATGTAGTCCTTACTATTAGGGGGATCAAGGGGTACGACGGGAAAGCAGGAATGGGGTACTGAAGTTGCATGTTCATCCATGAACTCATTGAATGGTGGTGCAGGCTCGAAGGGCCGAATGGCCTACTCCTGCACCTATTTTCTCTGTTTCTATTGATAACTACTTAAAAATTAAAAAGGGAGTGCGGGGGGGGGGGGGGGGTAATGAGAGTGAGAGAGAGGATATACAGAGGGCAAATGAGACCAAATTTATTGTACTTGTACCAAATAGACAGCAAATTATTTCGATACCTTAAAAAATGATAACCGTGCACACATTGAGGACGTGAGCCAATGAAATGCAGGTTAATGACTTAAAATAGTTTTTATTTAAACCAAAAACTTTCCAACATTAAGAGCTATACAGCACAATCCACTTTCTGTCACAACTCACCCTCCGCTACCTCAGCTGGATTTCCATCTTGTTTTTCTTCTAAAATTGAATCGTCACTGTTCCTCTCATCACGGACATGCGGTCGTGGCTCTTCAGCTGCAGCAACTTTTTCCAGAGATGGCAAATCCCTCTCGTTACCTTAATGATGGGGGGAGCGTGAAAACAAAACCATCAAACCGACTTCTTGATGTATAACTTAATTATCTACAAATGTCAAAAAAAATGGTAATGAATACAGCACTAGAACATGAATTTGGATAAAATATGTTTTTTTTACAAATATTACTTGCTTTGTTCAGTCAATTGCAGCAACGATTTTCTGACACTAGAGGGCTTCAATGTCCTTCATAAACTCAATGCAGTGCAACTGGATCTAAAACTGGTACGTATTTAGTGGATCATCATATTTTAGCCAATAGTCTGCAGCCCTCATTTTCTGTCAGTGGACAGCTCTTCTTTACAAATATTAGTGGCTCTCCTTTGTCGTGCTCACGAGTGAGTGGATAGGCATTTCATTGGCTCATGTCACCATTTCTGCCATCTCCAGCGAGATGCCACCACCAAACACATCTTTCCTTCCCCTCCCAGCATTCCAAAGGGAATGTTCCTTCTGCGACACCCTGGTCCACTCCTCAATCAACCCCAACACCGCCTCCCCTTCCCATGCAAGCGCAGGAGATGCAACACCTGCCCCTTTACCTCCTCCCTTCCCAATGTCCAGGATCCCAAACACTCCTTACAGGTTAAACTGTGATTTACTTGTATTTCTTTCAATTTAGAAAACTCTACTGGCTGTTAATGACGTGGTTTCCCTCTACACTGGGGAGACCAAACACAGATTGGGTGACCACCTCCATTCAGTCTACAAGCGTAACCTCGAGCTTCCGGTCACTTTAATTCTCCGCTCCATTCCCACTCTGACCTCTGCCTCCTACACTGTTCCAATGAAGCTCAACGTAAGCTCAAAGAACAGTATCTCATCTTTCGATTCGGCACTTTACAGCTTTCTGGACTCAACATGGAGATCAACAATTTCAGATCATAACCTCTGCCCCTATTTTTTCCAGACAGCAGCTGTTGATGATTCTGCTATTACCATTTACACCTCCTCTAGATCCATCTTTTGTTTCTTTACTTGCCCCATTACTATCTCCTTTTGCTTCGCACCATCATCCCTTTTGTCGTTTAATCTCTCCTGCCTTCCACCCTATCAAGGACCTTCCCTTTTGTTCGTTCCTCCTCTCCTCCCTCTCCCTGCCCTTGCCCTTGCTTAAAAATTTGTTACATCTCTAACTTTTTCCAGTTCTGATGAAAGGTCATCAACCTGAAACGTTAACTCTTATTCTCTCCACAGATGCTGCCTGACCTGCTGAATATTTCCAGCATTTTGTGTTTTGTTTTCAGAGGATAGGCTGTTTTATAAGCGGGATCAGTTAAGTGTCGACACCAAGCACCTCCTCTGGCACCCAGCAGAGCCAGAGATGTCTCCCTACCTGTGAGGAACTGGCATGGTGCCTGCTCTCAGAACGTGTTTTTGCTGAAATGCAATTTTTAAAGAATGAGATAGCGTAGAATTTTTCAGTGGAATATGAGGGTAAAATGGAAATTGCAGAGAATGTTTCTGTGCAGTTTGACTGCTGAATTACTAAAGATCCACTTATCCAATGAAGATGAAAATTGAGACATACAATAGGCACAACACAGACGTCAGACTCAACATGTGCCTAATGCAAGAAATATTATAAAGAGGATACAAGATCTCCTTGCACCACTAAATGGTAGAGAACAGTATTGCTGCTATACCCTTTTAACAGATTAACATCACAATACTTACGCTGCATAATCTGTAATAAGTATTCTCTCCCCAACTTCAGTTTCTGCCCCTGACCACAGAGAGATTAATCAGGCCTTATTAAAGGATGCAGCTTTGCTGATGTTAGCTGCAGAGCAGAAATTTAAATCAGCATAATTAAGATATAAAACCATTTCTGCCAACAGGTCAACTGATACTAAAATACCTTTGGCCAAAAAAAACACCAGCCGTCATTCCAAGGAAATGTCTAATTTCTGCAGGAAATAATTAGATGAATGGATTAATTCGATTAACACAGTCCAAATAGGAACACTGAAGGCCAACAGACAGGCTGTCTGCAATTTTTTACAGATACTAGTTGATCTCCCATGGCTTTGCATAAAGGGTAGTTAAGACTAAGTGCAGTATTCAGATCAAGCAGAGTTACAAGTCAGGGAAATAATTGGACCATAGCAGGGGAGAGGAAAGGGGTAGGACCAGTAGTTAAAAGCACAATCATTGCCAAGTCCCCTACCATCAACATCAGGGGGTGGGGGAGGTTGGTCACCATTGATCAGCAGCTGAACTAGACCAGCCATATCAACATTGTGGCTAAAGCAGCAGAAGTGCTTGTGTGCTCTATGACAAGTGGCTCACCTCTTGTCTCCTCCAAGCCTATTCACCATCTACAAGGCTCAGGTTAAGAGTGTGATGGAATGCTCACCGCTCACCTGGAAGGATGCAGCCACAACAAAAGAAGCTTGGCAGCAGTCAAGGGAAAGCAGTTCACTTGATCGATGCCCCTGCCACACGACTCGTTGTCCGCGCCCCACCACTACTGGTGCAATGTGGCTGCAGTATGCACAGGATCCACTGCAGCAACTCACCAAGGTTATAGATGGATCCAACCAGATACAGCTTACCATTATCAAGCTCTTTGTTCTTCATGCTTTCTACAATCCCTTCTGGATTATGAATCACTGAATCATCATCTCCAGGAACTTTGCCATGTCTATCCTTCAACTTTCGCGGATGCAAGTCTACTCCTGGTTGAGGCACTGCACCTTGAATGTTCATCTCGGGTTCCCTTTTGGCTGGCTGTTCCTTTTGATTTGAATCAATCTTTGGAGCATTTCCAGCATTGTTGATATTGTTTTCAATCTCTTTTCTCTGTTCTTTTAATCCAGGCTTAACCATCTCTTCCTCTTTTGAGTCTTTCACACCTTTTTCATTAAAATTGATTTTCAGCTCTTTTCCATCATTTGCCTGCTCAGCGTTCATTGCTGGAAGCTTCTTCTCATTTGATTCATCACCATCCTTTCCTTCATCTACAACAACTTCATCATGTGGGATAGGTGGTTCGTGCCGATGAGCCTCTCCCACTGGATGAACAACTCCTGCAAATAAAGATGGAAAAAAAAAGCGAGATGCAAAATCCAAAGTCTTCTTCGGCAAACTACAATGGCACCTGTGATTTTTTTTAAAAAGTCAACTGTTACTTAATTATAACTTTAAAAAATGCATTTTTTTATCTTCCATTTTGGAAGTTCTTCACCATTCTCCAGTTCCTCTCATCAGACCACTCCCATCTGACAGACATTGCAGTTATAAGTTATGAGTTACAATGGCTGTACAATCATGATTTATAAAAAAATTATACCATGTTGCGGCGTTTCTACTCTCTTTCATGTGAAATGCAGCTGTAGTTTGCCAATCAATTCTACATAGCCAAAACAGTTGCAGTGGACTCGAAAGCAAGGTGACTAGTCGCTTTTATTCTACATAATGTTCATCAGGTAGTTCACAGAGTAAGTCTCGTTAATGTAGCTGACTATCTCGAGTTGATCAACCCAGTAAGCTGGTCAGCTTATGATATTGCTCAAGGGATCAATAACCAGCCAACCAGTGGCCTGGGAGCCAAATGTGAGGTCAGACGGCGGATAGGCCTCAGGATAAAATGTGAATGCATTTTCAAAAGTTGGTGGTTACATTTTATGGTTCAGTTGAAATACGTTATGCTGAAGAAAAAATAACCAGCTGATAACTTTGAGAAATATACTGAGCTATATGATCAGTTTACTTTCCCCTTTCTTCCATTGGTAGACTTTTCTTGCTCCTCTCGTACACTTAGTAAATGCTCATTGGTGGGTATCTACTGGTTTGCTCGTTATTGATTCACCTAATGACATCAATCTGCATTTCTAGTTAACTACTGTTAATTCCTTATCTCATTAAAATATTAAATGGCATTTTGTTTTAAAAAAGGCCCATTTGTGATTCACTAAAATGTCAATAAACATTAAGCGGACCTTTGATTTATACAAGACATTTTCTTTCACTGGGTTATAAGCTTGTTCTCAAGTAATATCTTTAAGCTGGTCTAATTTTTTTAATTGAGTACCAATGCATAGTGGGATGTGTATCTGTATCTGCAATCTCGCCAAGACTCTGAATAAGCTTTCTGTTAAAGCTTGGAACTCAGCAAGTTCCTGGAAAAGGGAAAACTGGAGAGAAAATGATCCCTGGGCCACTTTTACAAACCTCCAAGGGCTAGCTTGCGCAACACTGATAGGGGAGCAAGGACAAACAGAGGCTGCCTTGCTGGTCAAGACAGAACTGGAGGAACTAAGAATTTGTACTGATGTCAGGAGTAAAACGACCAAGTTGTCAGGTGTCTATAAACAACAAAATCTTCAGTTGCCATTCAAAATTAACTCCCAAACAGCAACACCATGCCGTACCTTGGTCAGGACGATCCAGCTGCACTTCCTCGCCTTTGTCATTCCTTCCTTCAGGTGGATCTATTGGGACCTTTATCTGAGGTTGTTCTATGACATCCTTCTCTAACTTTGGACGATCTCGAGCGTCACCAGCTTCTTTAAGCACGATGTTTTGAGCTAAAAACACACAGATTAATGTCCTATTAACATGAATGTTAAGAACTCAACTAGAAACTTAAACAGCTATTAATACAGAACTGACCAGTGTAAGATCTTTATTTAGCAAGGAGGTACTGTACTTTTAGCTGGCGAATTGAACAAATCTAGGCAATGCTTAGATAAATGGCATTGTTTTTACATTACATCATAATTCAACTTTCCCTCTATTTGCACCAGCATAATTATATTCAATGCACTCCGCAGACTGACTTCTATAGAAGTGACCCCAGAGAACTCTTGACTCTTTAAAACTTCATGTTCAGATTATTACTAGAAAGTTTGGTTGGCTATTTTTGCAAACCCAAATCAATGTTTGCTTTATAAAGGTGTGCATGCTTTGCACTGATCTCTACAAAGTGACTAGTTCAGCCACAGTAAAGTTCTATTTGTGCTCCACCTGCTTTCAGTTAACTTGTCTGAGCTGAGTTTGCAGTCTTTATTGAGTTTAACTCTGATAGGTCCAGACATAGCAGTGCTAAAACATCAAGACACTAAGACCGAGACTGCTCAAATGAATACATTCTGTACAACAGAATCAGGACCATTAATAGAGGCTGAAAGGCACGTTTGATTATAAAATGAAATGGTGTTCTTAAAAACTGCAATATATTTACTTGATAGATGAACGATTTAGTCTCTTAAAATCTACTGCTTTTAGAAAGGACAGTTCCTAAAATGATCAATAGGTGGCATTGTACACCACTACAAGTATGGGAGCACAGAAAATTGTACCTGAAATACAACATCTGGGACCAATTCGTTGTCATATTTAACTCTATTGGAGTCCCAGATGTTCTTTGCAGCCGAAAATGTGCCTAAATATTTTGGTAAATTTATACTACTGAATATTTAAAACCGAATTAGATGATGTTCAAATCTACAAAACTTATTTTAGATATAACATTGTAGCTTTATGCTCCTATATCTGTCCTGCATGAAATCCGTTTAAAAATGCTGTTCTAATTTATGCCAACCTGTTTTCTGAAACACAACCTCAATATCAATGTTACTTTGACTGGTTGACAATCAGATTTTTTCCAATCAGATTGGAGGACAAATGGAGGTCTAATTCCGGACGGTTTATTCTCCCATAAGCATCACAGACCACATGTGTAGCATAAACCAGGCTAATGGACCATGGCACAAATGAGAATTCGTGAGTTCATTGCATTTCTGATGGTTTCAGGGACAGGTTTTGCTATTTACTAAGTCTATCCTTGCCCTTCCAGCATGGATTTTGGATCCAATATTCTACCAGGGATAAGAATAGCAAAACCATATCAATTGTGACCCTCCTATGACCTGTGTATATAATCCTTTTAATAATGAAGTTAGCACAGTGAAGAAAAAACACAATAGTTTCCAGTTTATTCTAAAAATACTGCAAATGATGATCTCTATGTCGTACATTGTTCTGCTCTGCAAGAAAGTCACTTGTTAGCAGGAAAATGCGACCCTTTAACCAGCTGTTCGGAGAGAGGACTGTCCTGCCTATTTCCTCTTGCTGACAAGATGATTTAATCATAAACAGGAACATCACTTTTGAGGAATCATGGCAGGAACCTGCATCATACCTTGTGCACTGGCCAATTACGGCTTTGCTATCCAAATCCACTTTCTAATACTGGAATTAGAAAATTACTCCTGCAGATGTTCTATTTGAAGAGTCAGTCCAGTAGCATTATACACTGAACGGATTATTTTTAATTAATGGTGTGGGGTCATGATTTGAACTACACAGCACCAAAGATTTAGAAATTAAAGTGCTAGGCCCAGTTTCTAACATGTTAGTCGTGTCCAGAAGTGTAAGTGTGTACGAAGGAGCTGATTTCTAATAAATAAAAAGTTTTTCAGATAATTGATCAACCAGATCTTAAGCAGGACAAAACCCTTAATTTTAGAATTATTGATACAAGCACAGTATGAAACTGTAGTAATGGGCAGATTACAAAACTAACAATTTGACTGAGTATCAGTAGGCATTTATCTTGTGAGTCCTACCTTCGGAAACCATTTGAATTTCATAAGCAGCATCACACAGGTCCTTAAACAGCCACATATCACTATAATCTTAGAACAAATTAAACAAATATTTCTTTACTAGTAGCTATAGCATGATATACAGGAATTTCTATACTTGAATAAAGGACCTCATGATTAAAGCGGTCAGCAATTACTCCTGTGCTTTTGACAGCTCCTTCACCCTGTTACAATACAGAACATGCATTGGAGCTATATTCAGTGTTGGTGTGGGATTAGAGAACAGTGCTCCAATCTCATTGAAAGGGCAAACATTTCCAATTCGAAGGCTTGGGAAAGTTAGCAGTCATTAGTGAATTAACCCATGGGGAGGAATGCAGAAAATTTCTGTATCTAAATAATACAAATTGATTCAGAGAATTCTTTCATTTAAGAAACTTCACTTTTGTTTCTCTGCATTCCTCTTATTCAGCTATTTTATGTATTTAACACTTCAGCGGATGATAAAAAATGTAGACAAGTCAGAAAGCTGAAATTTAGAGCCCAAATTTGGCCAGGAGTTGCTGTTTTTTTTTGAGCAACTTGATTTTTCTGGAGTATCTTAAAAATCCCCATTCTGCACATTTAATTTGTGCCAGTGTAAGTGAGTCAGTTAGGATCTTTTTTGTTTTTTCCCCAAAAGGGGGTGTTACCAGCCACCTATGCCTGTTTTGGCCATTTAAGCCAGTTTGGACAGCTGATAGTTGCTCCAAACTAACTTAGGCCAGCGTATGTGGCCACTTATGGCCGCACAGAAAATGCTTGCGGAGAGTTAAGAAATCAGCGCAGGTAGCCTCCAAATGATAGTGTTATGATAGGAATGCTATTTTTTTTAATCCCAAGCAGTGAGACTGGACAGGGTGTCGGTGCTATCAGCCTGATTAAACCGAGTATGGGGTTTTTACAAGAATAAAAATGATCTTGTAATAAAGGCTGAAGTATAGGGGCCACTTAAGCAAGGGGAGGTTTTTCTTTGTAAATAAGACATCAAGAGCACCAACGCTCTCGCCTCATGGATACGTGTGCGGCATCACACCACATTGGATTTTGACTACTGCAGCATCAAAGAATTGCCCCGACTAGGGTTTAGAAATTTAAAGTGTTAGACTTAACAAAAAAAAGCATGTCAAAATGTAAACTTAAATTTTGGTGTTCAGCATTGCGTAGTGTGACTCTGATAATTAGTAATATTTTAGAATTTATGCAGTAGTGGGTGGTGGGTGAGCTGTAAGATACTGCAGATAGGGAATTTTTTAGTAAAGATAGCTAAATATTAAAGTACTGGAACATATTTGAAGATCCTTTCTCTCTTCCCCTCCCCCCTTATCAAAACTCTCCTGCCCCCCACCAACCTGTTTCTTGTAGCCCTCAGCGCAGAAAGGCAGCGGCCGGCCACTCGGCCCGGGATAGAGGCGGGACGCATGGGTCCCACGCTGCAGGCATCATCACTGTCATGGGAGGAGCTACTGCACATGCACGAACGCTCTACTGCGCATGCGGACAGCTGCCGGCACTGTTTTCGGTTCCCCCCCCCCCACTCCACGAGAAACGCCGCGCCAGGACCCGGGACACACAGCAGAGCAGCCAGAATCGGGAGTGCGCGCCGGAAAAAGGGGTGGGGGAAATTTGGGCCCATAAATTCAGTATTTAGTAGATTCGCTGAATCCCCCACATCCATACCCTGGGGGTCACCATTGACCAGAAACTGGACCAGCCACATAAATACTGTGGCTACAAGAGCAGGTCAGAGGCTGGGTATTCTGCAGCGAGTGTCTCAGCTCCTGACTCGCCAAAGCCTTTCCACCATCTACAAGGCACAAGTCAGGAGTATGATGGAATACTCCCCACTTGCCTGGATGAGTGCAGCTCCAACAACTTTCAAGAAGCTCGACACCACCCAGGACAAAGCAAGCTGCTGATTGGCACTCCATCCACCACCTTAAAACATTCACTCCCACAACCGGTGCACCATGGCTGCAGTATGTAAGTGTACCATCTACAAGACCATGCTTCTTCAGCAGCACCTCACAAATGCACGACCTCTCCCACTTCGAAGCACAAGGGCGGCAGGCGCATGGGAACACCATCACCAGCAAGGTCCCCTCCAAGTTACACACCATCCTGACTTGGAAATATATCACCATTCCTTCATCGTCACTGGGTCAGAATCCTGGAACTCCCTCCCTATCAGCACTGTGGAAGTACCTTCACCACAACGAATGCAGCGGTTCAAGAAGGCGACTCCATCACCTTCTCAGGGCAATTAGGGATGGGCAATAAATGTTGGCCCTGCCAGTGACGCCCACAACCCAGGAACAAATAAAAATAAAATGCCAAATTTGTAAAAAAAAACTAACCAAGTACCAATGGCATCTCCAAAACTGGTGATTCTGACGCACGTTATAAAAAGGAACTAGTTTATTTCATTACATTACAACAGCGACTACACTTCAAAAAGTACTCAACTGGCTGTGAAGTGCTTTGGGATGTCCGGTGGTCGTGAAATATATAAATGCAAGTCTTTCTTTCTTAGTATGCATTTACACTACAGTTATAGTGTACATGTAGCTGAATCTGGAGTCAGGGTTCCACTGGAGCGAAGTGAAATGAGATTTCTTGGACTCCCTTCACTTCCAAGTTAGTTTGGGCCCCGACACCCAATTTACGCAACACAAATTTAACATTGAAGGGATGCCCAAACCTCAATGTAGTGTGAATGCACTGTTAATAGTGCAGCAGTATAAAGTGAGATTGACACACTGGACACAATATAATATTTTTTAACTTTTCAAAGGCAAATCAGTCAAAGACGAGGTTACTGAGATTAGGAAGGTACTGAAAAAACCCAGAATATCTCAAAACAGCCACAGCTGCTAACCAGTTATCAAAAGTTTCCATACAATGAAATAATTATCTTCTAAATACTTTACGGAATTATTGAAGTTACGCCAAAATCTAGTAAGGATTATCATCCCTAACTTTCATGCTGGAGTAATACAGCTTTCAAAAGCAACTCACATGATTATGACAGACATCTATTTACTGAATTTATTACAAATCCATTTTTTTTAAAAAACCATTAAATGCGGACACCAAAAAGAGTAATCGGCCATGTTCAATTTTACAGGAACCCATTTAAAAAAAAAAGAAATCCATACATCACTACATCCTAGTATTTTGAATTTGGTAAACAGCATGAAAAAGACTCGTCAAGTCAGAGCTACTAAAAAACTTCACTGAAGTAGTGGGGACTTGTTTTTACACTGAAGGATCAATGGCCAGGATTGAAGCAAACTATTCTATACAGTTTGGCACAAATATGCCAAAAGACTTGGGATATTGAAATCACAAGCAACTGGCCCAAGGACAAAGGCAATCGAAAGCCTTTTAACAAATCTCTAGTCCCAAGTGTGGCGAGAAAAGCATATTGCAGTAGCAGTGCTATATGTTGCTGATTCTATATAAACTTTTAATCTAAGCTGTGCCAGAGGAGAGGTGCAAAGTAAAAGCAGGGCACTTTCTCCAAAAGGTGTGGGGCAAAAAGGGGAATGGTAGCCATTTAAAATACCGTCAGGCAGCCAACGTGAGATGACCAGTCTGAGAACACTTTGTGTACACAACCTAATGGATAAGGTATAATGCAAAGTGTGGGGAGACCAAAAGGAGAAGCAAAATAATTAACATTTAAAAATTAAATGTTCCTAATCCAAAAAAGAGACTCTTTATATTTCAGAACTGCTTGGACTGCTATAACCTTCAAAATGATATTTCTACCAATGTAATGCATTGGAATTAAAAACAATGAATAATGCTTGGATCCTGAAGTATTCATATATAAGTGCATTCACTCACTTTCTGCTACCAATGATTCTGTGTAACCCTTTATGGTCTTTTTGTTAAGAGACAGCAATAAAACAGCAGCGTATGAAGAACACTATTTAGTCTGAAGAAACCCTAAACAGTGCACTCAGTTTATTTAGCGTGAAAATTATAGTGCTGTCTTCAAAGAGCTAAAAGAGTTTACTTTGTAAAACTGGAAGGAGGATTAATTTGGTATTAAGTAGATTTTTTAAAAATCTAACTTTAGGCCAGCTGTACAGATTGTTGTGGTGTAATAAAAATGCCTTCCACTTTCATATAAATCCACTGTTTATTTCTGTAGTAAACAATAAATACACTAACAGGTGTCCTGTTGTAACAGTGAAGTTCAAATGGGTCATCAGGATTGCTCAAAAACTGATATTTATATTTTTTAAACCTCACTTCTGTCAAGGGAATTTCAATTGCATTCCAAAAAGTATTATTTCTCATCAATGTCTCTTATTTAAATAATACTTGAGCCTTCACCCATTAATCTTCCTCATTGCCTCTGGGAAATGCTTTGCTTCTACTGGGGAACTCTCCTGATAATTCAATCAAGATTCAGGATTTATTAAGGTGATAATTGTCAGGTTACAACACCTACACAAAGGGAGCGAAATTGGCGATAGCCCCGATTGGGGGCGGTAGCCTCTCCGGGGGCGGATATTCTGCACCCGATGCAGGAATCCCACCCTGGAAGCAAAATTCATGTTACTGCCCCTCACAGGAAATGGAGCACATACCCAGGCGCATCGCGGAGCACTACGTGGTCTCTGCGCCCAACGTTGACACGTTACAACACCCCTCCCCCTCCGTTAAAGGGGAGGGACGCTGCGACCTCTGTAGGCCCATTGATGGCCTCCGCTGGGCCACCAGGGATGAGGGTGCTGTGGCCGCAGCCCGGCACCAAAACAGAGTGCCGGACTGCAAGATCGAGGCCCGGACCCTGTGAAGACATCGCACAGCAGCCTGACCGATGAGTAGGGGAAGAAATTAAATGGCGGCGTGCGGCACAGCACACCTCATCTTTAAGTTTCACCCCACGATGGGTGTGCGGCATTGCCGATTTTCCACAGGAAGGGCGGAGTGAGGTTGCGTGCATGGCAATGGCACAGAGCGCCCCAGTGGCATCCCCCTTCACGGGGTGAAAATAGTTAGCGCCTCCCCCGGTGGTACATAACAAGGGTATTCCGGCCCCATAGCATCTTCAATTTTTTTTTTTAAAACATGCACCAAAGTTGAAAACTATTGTAGTATTCCACAGTAGAAACCGGGGTTCACAACTAAAATTCATAAGGCGAGTTCCAAATAACAACGTTACCCCACCACAGGAAGGCAATGAGTAGCGATAAAATACTTCCCAACAGGGATGAAAGGACAAACGTCACCCTGGACCAGTGGTTGCACTCAGCCCTTTCCCCAATAGAGGCAACCTACATACACACTGAGAGGCCTAGGATCAGGTGACTCATAGAATCCTACAGCACAGAAGGACCTCATTTGGTCCATCGTGCCTGATCTTTGAAATAGCTATCCAATTAGTCCCACTCCACCATTCTTTCCCCATAGCCCTACAAATGTTTACATTTCAATTATTTATCCAATTCCCTTTTGAAAGTTACTATTGAATCTGTTTCCACCACCCTTTCAGAAAGTGAATTTTGGATCATAACACCACGCTGCATAAAAAAAATTCTCATCTTCCTCCTGATTCTTTTCCTAATTATCTTAAATGTGTCCCCTCTGGTTACCGACCCTGCTTCCAGTGAAAACAGTTTCTCTTTATTAACTATCAAAACCCCTCATAATTTTGAGCACCTCTATTAAATCTTTAATCGACTTGTCCTGCTACCTTCAAAGTTTTGTGTATGTGAACCCCCAGGCCTCTCTGTTCCTGCAGCCCCTTTAAAATAGTACCATACAGTTTACATTGCCTCTCCTCATTCTTCCTTCCAAAATGCATTTCTTCACACTTCTCTGTTAAATTTCATCTGTCATGTATCTGCCTGTTTCACCAGTCTGTCGATGTCCTCCT
Source organism: Pristiophorus japonicus (assembly GCF_044704955.1). Classification (NCBI taxonomy): domain Eukaryota; kingdom Metazoa; phylum Chordata; class Chondrichthyes; family Pristiophoridae; genus Pristiophorus; species Pristiophorus japonicus. The sequence goes on from NC_091992.1 coordinate 112,064,648, forward strand.
CAATCTGCTACTATTCTCATCACTGTTAACTACATTTCAAAGTTTTGTCGTCTGCAAACTTTGTAATTTGGACACAAAGGAAAAAGGATTAAAAAGTTATTTATATTAATTATTCAAGAACAAGTTTGCATTATATAGTTCCTTTCACATCCTCAGGATGTACCAAAGTGTCTCCAATGAAATACTTTTCAAGTGTAGTCAAAACTGTTTTGTGGGCAAACACAGCAGCCAGTTTGCACACAGCAAGCTCCCATATACAACAAATAAATCTGTTGTGGTGATGTTGGTTGAAGGATGAAAATTGAAGTAGTGCCACAGGATCTTATGTGCACCTTAACAGGGGATAGGGGCCTCGGTTTAATGTCTCTCCAAAAGACAGCATCCTTGAACAATGCAGGACTCCCTCAGTACTGCAATCAAGTGTCAGGCTAGATAATACTCAAGTCCTGGAGCAAAGCTTGAACCCACAATCTTCTGACTCAGAGAAAAGAGTGTAACCACAGAGCCAAGATAAAATAAAACAGTCCTCTACCTGCAGTGCTGGATTTTCAACTCATGCTTATACCTGCATCAGTCGTTACTCTACTCAGACTCAAAGTTCCTTTCAATTACTTGCCAGTCTAACTATGTCATCTGAGGAAGGCGGGAAACCCACTCAGGAAGAGATTACTTCCTCCACTGCTTAGCTCATCTGATAAAGGAGTGTTGTTGTAGCATCCATAAAAATATTCATAGACTGATCCCTATTGATATGATAAAGTTGCAGGAGTTTCTTTTGGGGAAGGGGAGGAGGAATAAGTAAATCAAAATAACTAGTATGCACAAATTAAACCAACTTCAGCCATCGTAACTTTTATTCAGGAAAAAACCTTCATAAACACTCTGTACCAACAAAAAAAATTGCATTTATACAGCACCTTTCGTGACCTCAGGGCATCCCAAACGCTTTACAGCCAATGAAGTACTCAAATAAAAGTGTAGTCACTGTTGTAATGTAGGAAACACAGCAGCCAATTTTGCACACAGCAAGCTCCCACAAACAGTAATGTGATAATGACGATATTCAGCTTTTAGTGATATTGATTGAGGGCATACCATTACAAGGTGGCGCTAGCTGGTCCGGGACGGCTGTGAAGAGGGTGATTGGATTGAACGTCACCATAATCCAGGTTGCTGTACCTGCCCGTGGGCAGGTACAGCAGGAGCGGCGAGGTCGGGGCGAAGGAGCAGCGAGAGATTGCAGAGCGACGTGATCGGGGCCCAGGAGAGGCGCGGGTTCGGGGCCCAGGAGAGGCAAGGGCCCAGGGGGGCAGCACGGGCCTGCCCACACTGCGATATGTGTGCGCACTAGGTCCATGCAGAAGAGCTGGTCTCCAGTCGTCTTGGTTAATCCTTGCCACTGGACCAAGACCTAGCTCTGTCAAGCCCGTGTGGTGGCTGGTGTGCAATGGCCACCACACCTTAAAAAAAATCCACGCACAGGCATCTTCCACCCTTCAACATGTAGTTCGGGACCTGGAATATTAGGTCCTTCATTGAAACACCTGTGAAGCAAGTCATCCTCGATACACGGAACCGCCTAAGAAGAAATGTTGGCCAGGCACCAGGGATAATTCCCAACATCACTTACAAGACCTTCCAAAATTGTGAAAAGTAACCAGTAATATACCATCACTGTTGTCATTTTTTTTCCCATGCTTTGCCAAACCACTTGCTAATATTTACTGGAGAAAAATTATAGAAAATTATTTTTTGGAAACTCAATTTTAATGTGTTTTCTGAAAGATTTTTAACATTCAGTACGCAAAGAGTTAAGTATTAACAGAAAAAGAATTAAAATGCCAAGTCTTCAAATGAATTAACATGGACAGATTTCAGGGAACTTAAGTGTGCACAAAGCTTAAAACAGTATGAACCACACACTGTTCTGAATCTCAGCCACACACAAAGAGGAACTTCCTGGCCAGTCAACCTTTGGCCTTTTCATCAAGTGACGTACATTCAGAATGACATATACGGCTTTCATACACATTCTAACGAGGCCCCCACACTGAAAAGGGGCAGGAATCTACACAAAACCAGAGCCCTTGCTGCATTACAAAACAGAAAGGCTGATTAGAAAATCCTTCACTATGGTGGGTTCTTCCAAGGTGCAGTCTCATAGCACATCTGTGGACATAAAAGCTTTCTAAGAATGGATAAGCTGTTCTTAGAATGAAAGATGGATTTCTGCAGTCTTGAAGAAAGCAGGGTATGGGGTTGCCTCCAACTCAATATGCCGAAGACAACCATTACTGCTCTACATTGCCTACGTACCTAAGCGTTCCAAAATGCAGTCTTAACGAGCTGCTTCCCTCACATTCTGCCAACAGCACTTTCCCCAGAGAGTAGGTACTCCTCTCTCATCTCAAATCTACATACATGGCAAGGTTTCCCAAAGGTAGTTTTAGTGAAATCATTTTTCCCCTCCCCAGGACACAGATTAACTTCACTATTGTATTATGTGGCAACTCAAAGGATTTTACTGAGGTGATGCTGTCATATATTGAACTTTTTTTTTTATATAAAACACACCGGAGTGTTGGTTTTAGTGAGGCAGTTCTCATTTATCCTTCCCAAAATCCTGCATACCCTAGCTGTGCCCTTTCAAGGTATGTAGGAGTCAATATAAACAGCCAGTCAGATTCAGTTAGCTTCAAAGTTGGTCACTGGCCACATATAGGTAGCGTCTGTCCCTGAATTAAGCCCCGGATCAGTTGAACCCAAATCCTACACTCAGCCAAAGAGCTTACATGCACCAGTAATTCAGAAGTAGCAAGGTTTTGTGAATGTTGTTTACATTTTTACTAAGTATATGCAGTATGAATAGCCCAAGATATACTGAAAAGAGACGTTCAACCTACAGGTCTGTTAAAGGGTTCAATGCCTTCGTCAATATGGTGTCTTTTTTAAATTAATAAAGTATTAATTAAGGGTAGCCTGATAGCTCAAGTGGTTCAGCGCTTGACTTCCAACCAGGCAGTGAAGAGTTCAAGTTCCAGGAGACCTGTTACCCAAGCTCAGATAATCTGCTATAAGCGAGTGCCACACCATAGCAAAGCGTTCCATCAAGTGTTGTACCTCCCGCATCCTGATGACATAGTAGAACTAACAGTCCAAACCTTATCAACCTAATTAGAGCGGTATGTGCGGTGGCGAGGAACCTACAAGCTGCAAGTTGTTACAGCTTTGTTGTTACTCAGAGTTGCATGCTGTAATACCAAGTAAATATCACTCTTAAAATCAGAGTAAAAGCCTCATAATGAGAACATCTGGCTGGTAAGCAAAACATAGTTTAATATTAGGAACATCTGGATAAAACAAATAATGTAGAATGGGCTCTGTGTAAATGTTTATTCCCCCCTTACAAGCTGTCCGTAACTCTTTCAATAACCAATTGTGATACTGAAAAAATATGCGTTATAAATTATATACAGATTAGAAATATGAATGAATGCTTTCTGGAGTGCAGTCTGTTCAAAACTATACACATTCGTGTTGGTGAAGAGGTCAACAGGCTCCTATTGTACTAACTTTGTTAGAACAATGAAACCCAGGTGGCAATTTGTTACTCTTAATAGCTACTAAATCTAGCTGATTCTACAGAATTCTGTTTAGCGTTATTCAGACCCACTGACCTGTATCTGATTCATGTGCACTCAGAAGAAAAAAATCACAGGCTGCCTCAGATGAGATTCTACCGATGGCGTAAATTAGCAGAACAAACCTGAATATGGATTTGTGGCATGTTACAGACATCATTATGCAACACGACTAGAAAAAAGATGTTGACACGACTAGAAAAAAGATGTTGACACGACTAGAGCAGAATCTGATTTAAATAAAACTATTGATAGTATCATCAATGTAATAGAAGGCTAACAGGCAAGTCTCTTGCTGATCACCGGGCTTCAAACTTGCATCCCATGAATAAGTGTTTTTAAACCCGACAGCAGGAGTTGAAAACAAGACAAATAGATCGGCAGCTAGTGAAGGTGAATGGGAGAGGAGCAATAAATTACATTCAAACCAAGCTGGACATAACGGAGTAGCTGAAACGCTCCCCCCACACCCCACCCACCCCCCCCACCCGCTCTCTCACATTCTATATGCTAGATGCAATACAGTCAGAAAACAAGCTTCTGCTGAGAGCAATCACTATATTTCTAATCTTACATACAACAAAAGCTTGTTATACTGCAAGACTATGTCAGGTAATATATAATGCTGCAAATGCACTCAGACAAAAAATCTACAATTATGGAATTATTATTAAACAAATGCTCAAAGATTCCAAAACTTCATCTGGGGTTTCTGAGGCTTTGGAAAAGGCTCAGAAGAGGGTCACAAGAAATATTTCCAGTTTAAAACACCATAGCTATCCACATAGGCTTAAAGAGCTGGGAGCTGGGTCTATATACTTTAGAGTGTGGACTCAGGGGTGATTTGATTGAAGTCTATAAAATGAAAGTACTAGATGATGTGTAAGTTGACAAATTATTTCAATTAGATAGATTGGGGAGGACCAGTGGCATGCGTATAAATTACACAAGGGAGGAAACAGAGAATAGTAAACCAATGGAACAAGTTGCTGACTTGTACAGTGAGTGCTGATTCACAGTATATCTTCAAGTGACAGCTTGGCCGGTTCTTGGCTAGGGCGAAGATCAAATCATACAAGAGCTAGGTAGCAAATAATATAAGTCATGGTGAATGTGGTCTCATGGACTAGTTTTGATCACCGAGACGAAGTTTCCACCTCTTCCCCCTAATAGGCCTTAAATTTTTAAAAATCTGTTTTTTGCCTCTACTGGGAGACTATATGGTACTGAGAGGGCAAGGAGTTTCTTGACATGATGCATAAGGAATCACAACTGTATGGGACAGGCTGGGTGGACCAGCTGGTCTTTTCCTGTCTGACGTTTGCATATGTTTGGTGTTAAAATGAATCTCTAGTAAGGGTCATGAAAATATATGCAGTTTCCTTAAAAGTGAACTACAAAGGCAGCAACAGCTTAAAGACCACAGGAATCACAGACGCCAAGTAATAGCAAGGTATGCAAACGTCTGCGACTTAGCATCAAGGAACTGATCAGTAACAACAGGTGGTTGATTTCTGTTACAATTTAGGACAAAGAAAATAGTGCAAGTATGAGTTCCCAACCTGAATTACATAGAAGAATAGCTCATTATCAATGAATTCTGAAAGTGTGTGCAGTCCCTTCATTTTGTCTTCTAATGCAACCTTGTGGCTGCACCTCTGAAAGATTAATATCAACAAGGGATTTACTCCAAACTACTGTTTTTTTTCTTGAATACGTACCTTTTTAAAAAAATGTCTTGCGATTCATCAGGATGGACTGAAAACAGTGCATAGCTGGTTAGTAATTAAGTGAAACAAATGCATGGTTTAAAACAAATGGAAAAATTCAAAAGGCACATATCAGAGGTGCAAAAATATCTGCAAACAATATCGTGTCCCAGTATACATACAAATTCAAAACTATTCCTTGATTATATCGCAGGTCATCCTTTCAATATACATATACAAGATAGTTTTTCCTCATTCATGAAAATGGCCAGTCAACATGATTTGAATCCAGACTGGTAATGAAAAATGATGGATGTGATGTAATATCGAGAGCTAGTAACCACCACCAGAGATGAAAAATTACAGGAAAATAACTTGCACACTCTGAAATATTGGGCCTAATTCCGGCCTCGCCGGGTGCATACGAAGTGCGCACGGACCTGGCAAGGCCTCGCAAAAGCCGGTTTACGGGGCGCGATGCGCATGCACCAAACAACGGCTTTTCCGATCTGTCAAAGCTTTCTCTCGACAGATCCTCCTCGTCCCCGGGAGGACTTCCGCGCGGCAGAGATTGGGCTATTTGCCCATCTTGCGCCCAGCGAATGTCCTTCAAACTCTTACGCCTGGTGAAAGCAGGCGCAAAGCCGACTTGTACCAGCATAAGAGTATTAAAGCGTCTGAACATTACATTTAAATAGTTTTAATATGTGTAAAAATAATAAAAACCCTGTCCATTAAGGTAAGTTTATTTTTTAACATTATTAAAACATTAAAAAAATTCCAAAAAATATTTTTTTTCTAAAATATTTCATTACATTTAATTTTAAGTATGTGAGGTGTTTTATTTATTTATTATGCTGTGTTTGGGTGTTTTTCTCATTGACAGTAATGGGAACTCGTACAAACTAAGTTCCCATTTTTAATCAATGAGAATACTTCATCGTGATTGGTTGTCCAGGCACACGTGACTCCAGCTTGGACTTGCGTACCTTGAAGACAGGTCCCCGTGTGCTACGTAGCGAATCTAGGCCTCCAACTGGGATCTTACATTTCTCCGGGATCAACAGGTAGATTTGTAGATTTTTTTTCAGGTCTGAGGCGTTCGTACAGAAGAATCTTCCGACCTCAATTTTAGGCCCGATGAGGCCCCATGTACATCATTTTCACAAAATATTAGGGACAAAGTGCTTTCTCTATCTAGTATAAAACCGTCATTTTTTGATTATATATAGGAATAAATATTGATGGTAGTTGAAATCTACACAAGTGCACTATTGCTCCAATGGTTGGAAAATTGGTGCATTTTTAGTTTCTGCGTATTTTACATCTTTTTTCAACCCAATGGGCATTTATTGCAATAGCTTATTGCATAACCGCAGTTAATATTTATTGCATTGCAATTTTCTTTATATTTAAATGATACTGGGGAACAGTGTCCCTTGATTTTGGCATGTGTTTTCATAGGCTTACAGCCTGTGCCTTTCACATCTGTCATGCAGGCTCTGTGCTAAAGCTCTAATCTCAACAAGTACCACTGCCTGTAGATGTCAATTAGGAGACAGCAGCAGCAATTACTATGTGACACATGCCAACTCTTCAACAGCTACATGTGTGTTCTGGTCCAAATAAGGTACATTTTCCCCTGCCCTGCCTGTACTCCTATCATCTTCAATGGGAAAACAAATTTGGGTGTGTAATAACAGCCTGTGTTTATGCTGATATCTGGGGAAACACAAATGTTGTTTACTTCAGGTACCCGAGAGATGGAAATTTGCACTACCTTCTCTGCTGGGAAATTCAGATCAGGCAAGTACCAATGATTGTACTCCACCCAAACATAGTAGAAGCTATAAACTAAATTTGTATCGCAACATGCATGTCTGTCACAGGCTGGTTTCCAGGCAATAGTGGAAGTGCTGGGACAGATATTCTTGTATTAAACCAGACAATGGTGAACAGGTTTACTTGGCTGCAAAACCTGGACTGAAACCAATTTACATTCTTAGTAAGTTTTTTGTGAAAGATTTTGATGCTTGGGTGTTCTGTAATCTTGATCGGAGTTCAAGTCTGATTAAAATCCCCAGATTCTTAGATTCAACACACTACGTGCAATGATGACATACTGAGACACAGAATTTGTGCAACTCTCTGATCTTGGTGCAGGTTTACATATTACTTGTGTGTTTAAATATTGTATCATAGAAAGTGAACAAAATCTTAGATTTTCCCATGAAAAAGTTAAGACTTATTTCTGAAATTTGTAGCCCGCTACAAGAAACCAGATGAATCCTTCGCTGTAAATACTGCACAACAGCAACGTGGAAAATGCCAGCGTGGTTTAATAAATTTAATTTAAATTTTAGATTGTAAATTACACTTTAATATTGAAAGAATTTGCTTTTGGCACTTAAACCCATCATTGTTGTTATGTAAGGATATTAAACTTTTTTTAATTCTTTAAAAATGTGTAAACGGTATTGTGATGGTACAAGTTTCTCTCAAGCTGGCCATTTCCGCAGCAGGATGTAGAATTAAAGGAAGCAAGAGGATGTGTATTAACATATTCTTGGAGTTTAAATGATCTTCAAGGAGCTATATTCATCTTATAAGAAACAATCGGAGTTGGAATGCACAATAATTATGGTAATCTAACAATCACCCTGGAGGTTGTTTTGTATAATACTGGCAAAATAGTGTAGCACTTAAGACTTTATGAGTGGTGTCAGGTTTTACAAGCTGAGTGTGTTGGACTATAAAACCTGCTTTCCCCTGGAATTACAATCAGCCAATTCTCACAGGCTAAGCAAATTCCAGAAGCAGTGGTTTACACACACACAAACTTATTTGAGAGCTCTTCCAATATTGTTTACCGGCTTGTCTGCGCAGGTCTCATAAATTAATAATTGTACTGACATAAAAAAATTGCTACCAGGGTAGCATTCTTCTGTACAAAAAAGCTTTATATTTATCAGTGACCTAACTTCTACATGATTTTTTGCTTCATACATTTCCATTTTGTAATGCAGAGCATTAGCAAATATCAGCATAACGTTTGTAGATATAGAAAAACATACATATTTGGAGAGCTAGAAAGAAGTTTGAGAATGAAAAGTAACACCGTATTGGATAATGTTAAGGGGTAGTAGGGCTCTCATTGGGGTAAACACAACACAATAGTATGAATAAGGACCAAAAGTGGAAAAGCTACCTCTTGTGGAGCTGTCGCAAAGCTGTAGAACAGCATCAATCTCACCATAGGATAATGTACTAGTCCAACTCCAAACCCTCATAATTTTGTTGTAAATCCCAAGAAAGATTACATATGATGGCACTGGCAAAAAAGAAAATGCTTCTGATGCCAATATTGAGATTCATCAACAAGGTCCAGTATTGCTCTCGATCAATACCTGACTTTGAAAACTCAAACTGCAGTATGGCCTCGGAAGGGGGCTTTGTTAATAGTGAAGTTGCACGTGCCCATTAATCAGATATATATAAACAATCACTTTAATAATAGGAAGGGGACTTTGTTAATAGTGAAGTTGCACTTGTGCCCATTAATCAGATATATATAAACAATCACTTTAATAATACAGGAAACAATCACTTTAATAATGCAGGATTCTCCTCCCACTCTTGCATTTTTTCAAAATCTAGGTGAGTTGAGGGATTTGAAGCTGCCCTTACATTTACAGTCTGACTCCATTTTTCAGGCACGTACCCTACTGATAAGGATACAACAATAAACCATCACGCCCGTCACTATCAACAAGACCTGCTGAAGCAAAGAATGTTTTGCCATGGCTATTAAAAAAAAGTTGAACATCTTCAGGAAGAATAGGAATACAAGTTACTAAAAAAAAACTGCCCATTAAAGATAAAGAGAGTTAATTCTCCAGAAATATTCAGCTTTTTTTTTTAACCTCTTTAAAGTCTCTGCACCAAATCCAAAAATGTGTTTTCTTCCCACCAGTACTATGATTTATTTTTCCTTGATTTCTCTACTTTAATTGTACTTTTATAATATTCAGCATTAGCAATGAACCAGCAGAAGTTTTATAGGTGAAAGAAGTCTGTATTTTGAATGCTGAAATCATCTTAGAAAAATGTGGTTCAATAATCGTAGAACATTCTTCGTACAATAAATGATACTCTCATGTCCTTGAACTAAAATGTATTTCGGATGGGACGTTAAACCGAGGCCATATTTATCCCTCAATCAACATCACTAAAAACAGATTATCTGGTCATCACCACATTGATGTTTGTGGGAGCTTGCTGTGTTCAAATTGGCTGCCGTGTTTCTTACATTACAACAGTGACTGCACTCCAAAAGTACTTAATTGGCTGTAAAGCGATTTGTGACATCCGGTGGTCATGAAAGGCGCTATATAAATCCAAGTCTTTCTTTTTAAAATTGGCCTTTCAGTAGACCAACACCACAAAAAGAATTAACCATTTTACTAATAAATGTATGCGTTATATTCCTCTTCATATCAACAGATTAATGCCAGGAATGGGTTCAACGGGCTTGTAAAAGACACCAGGGCCCATCCATGGGTTTTTTGTTACTGGTCAGTAATTTCATTTTTGTTGGGGTCAGTTTCCACTGCTTGTTTTCTGAACGAGGTTTCACTGTTTTGGCCTTCGGTTTGTGTTACTCAAGTGGTTCTCCCTGTTTTGGGCACTTTAAAATCTGCCCCACAGTACTTTTCGCGCCCTCTTTTGTGTACATGTACATGTGTCAGGGCATAAGCAAAAGATAGTGCACAATGTATTCTGGAGCGTTAAGAACATAACTGGCTCTTCAGATTCCTGCACGAACGGGACTGGAACTTTAGCAGCTATGCAACCTGGCAGCAAATTTTCCCTTTTATAATTTTCTCTCCTGCTAAAAAGCACAAGAGAGTTTCAATTCAGACAGTTTTGTGTTTCAATGTTTTCAATAAATTTATTTGATATTTATTAAAATAAATGTGTTACTTGTTCAGTGAAATAAATTCATTATATGGTCTTGAAAGTAATAATTAGACCTGCCTACTTCATCAGCACAACTTATTCATCAGTTAGTGCAAAATGCTTACTGAATAGTGGAGATCCATCCATTGGTTTCTAGTTTTCCCATCATAGACTCAACAAAACTTCTCACTGTGATACTCTGGGCAAACTAAATGCAACACAGATACAATTCACAACATTACTACAGCATTCTAAAACAAATAAAAGTTGCCTATTAACGTGCCAAAGCCCAGTATAATAGGCAACTTTCATTCATGTTCAAATCTAGTTATGCTCAGTCGGAAGCTTTGTTGGCTTCAGGCAAGTTACCAGTCAGGGGACTTCATAGACCAGTCGAAGTCAAGGGAGAAAAACAACATTGTATGGAGATTTGTCCATACCTTTGCTAAGTGCTCCAGCCTCCCATCAACTAATAATGAACTGACAATTAACAACAGACGATCAAGTTTACCTGAACTTCTAAGTACCGGATAACTTTGGATTTTATTAATACTATTACCTAACTGAGTAGATTAGACATACATTTCCAATCAAATTACCAGATATGTACAATTCTGCTTGCAGGTTAAAAGTTAAAAATGGTAGATATTGACAATATGGCAAACCACTGCAAAGATATTGAGTTACACATGAGTCATAATCTGATCCTGAATGTTTATATCACAAAGGGTTGTAATATTCAGCGCTACTGTGAATAATTTACATCACCCTGCATGACACTTGCTTGAATTACTCTGAGAATATTAAATAATTGTGACAAATAATTTAAAATTCCACAAGGAGAAAGAGACAGCATTACAATTTTTTCTTCACTCTCCGTTTATGTAATTGTAAGCCCTTCAACATGTTATTGCCTTGCACAGGTATCAATTATCCTATAATTTACTTTGAAGTATGACTTGCATCAATAACTCTTAGTTCAACAAGTCTGTTCCACCATTGAATGTGGGGTGAGAGTGTGACTACATTTTAAATTATATCAAACAATCTTTCAGATATTTGTAATACCTTCTATTTACTGCAGTTTTGCTGAGTGCCTTCTGTTGCAGTCGGGCTGAGTATCAATTTATGCCTTGCGATGGATGGTGCCAAAATCCATCGACTCCCGCTAACCGCTAAATGCCCATTTAGCCTGTTCCTTTCATTTCAATCCTGTCGGTCTAAACCAAACCTTCTGAACTCCTTGTGAAAGTGCATAGAGTACAATACACAGAATTACTGAGAACATACATGAAAAACCTCGAAGTGTAGTCTTGCTGTGGATTTGCCATCACTGAGCTCAGATTTACCCAAGTGTTACACAATTTAGATTCTGGAAACACGAGGGCAGAGAGCTCAGACTCCAGGGACATCAGAGCACACCAAAGAGGTTGCAGTGATATGTCTTGCTGTTGCTGAGCTCTCTCTGGATATCCCTCTCCTCAGTGTAAAAATTGCCATTTACGTACTTCAGTGTTTCCCCCTGTAATAGAACTGATGGAATATTGTGCATAGCTGTAGCTGAAGTCACGGCAAGTTTGTGGCTCACTGCTCTCCCATCTTAACAGCTTCTTTTCTTATGTCATACATGAGGCCATGGGTTTCAATTTTCACAGAGAAACAAAGTGATTGTGGAATATGATCCCAAATCACAAATAAAAATCCTGAATTCCAATTAAATAAAAAGCCATTTAATGTATTCAGTTGCCTTGAGGCCTTTATTCAGAGCTGTTTTTCAGCTTTACTTTCTTTTTGATTTGTCAGTTTTGGGGCCGGGTCAGCTTTTTTTGAAGCTGTTTTGTCAGATTTTGAGAGTTTTGCAGGATTGCCTATATATGGGGTTCACAAGCCAGATAAAGTTCAGGAGAGGCTTTATTTTTGTACAACTTTACACTTACAAACCAAAATTAGAATTTTCATGTCATAAACATTTTACAGTGATTAACTCTGAACAGTTCTAATGTGATTTTACAATTAATCTCTGCCTGTTGAGAGTTCTAGTTTGAACTAATAATCATTAGTTCACATCACTTAATGCACTGGACTGATATGAAGTGTTATCAACTACAATTCTTAGCACAGATAAAGGGTCTTCCGTTATCAGATTTCACTTTTGCTTTTTTAGAGCCTGCATTAAAACTTTTTGCTGACTGAAAATCAGAAATGTATTTGAACACACTGAAAAACCTGATTACCAGACTAAGGCTTAATGAAAATATTCTGGATTTATCTATGTTTGCTCTTAATAGTGAGACTGAAATAAACTCAACATATGTTTTGGAAACATAAGAAATCATTTCAGAAAATGTTAAGTATTAAGTATAGAGCGCTAGAATTTCCTAACAATCTGCCAGCCCCCGATTGCCACCTAAAAGACCGCTAAGATTCCCAAGATTATCGCCGGCGAAAAATTCCCCTCAAAAAAGAAAATATCCGCCCAGCGGAAAAAATGGGTGTTGCACCCCGATTCTCGACGAAAAAGTGCAATTTTGCGTCGATTGGGCGATTCTTAAAGAAAATAGGCAATGATTAATAAATTTACTAAAAATTTACACCGAGGCTGCGAGTTGGGCCGAGGAGGAGAAAAACAAAATATTTTTTCAAAAAACATAACATTAAAAAAAAATTATAAAAACATTCTCAGGACCCTTTTAACTTAAATCACTACAAGATAATTTTAAAATAATTAGTAAAAAAACAATTACTTACCTTTTTCTTGCAGGACTACTTAACTACCGCCCAGCTCTGCTGATTCTCATGGGCGTTTTTTTTTTAATACTTACCTACGGGTCGCCACTGAGCCAAAAATCGCGCCATGGCGATCTGTGGACGGTGCACCCTGGTGGTCCGCTCCCCAGCGGAACTTCGAAACCACCGGTGTAACTCGGCTGTGGAATTTCTCACCGACCCAGTTCTCACCCAAAAACGGCCAATACCGCCGAGAAACCGGGCGATGAACCACTGGAAATTCTAGCCCATTAAGTATTACTATAAAAAAACTATTAATGGGCTTAGTTCTCTTGCATCTTTGGAGGATTCGGGTAGCTGTTCCATACCAGATAATACAAGAGAAACATAATTTGTGTCACTGAAGTGAATGCTGGGATGCATGAAACACTCCTTAGTTTTTACCCTCAAGTATCACTGACTGCTAGTCATCCTGTAACCTTGGGACAGTGTACTCCACAGTATTGCATACAAATGCTTAACGAAAAATAAAACAAGAGAAGAGAAGCCTTCCCATTATCTCGCAATATTAAGTCCTATATGAGTGAAGAGTATCCCACAGCACCTTCCCGTACAAGTGCAGTTGATGCAACACCTGCCCTTTCACCTCCTCCATTCCGACCGCCCAGGGCTCCAAACACTCCTTCCAGGCAAAAGAGTGATTTACTTCTTTCAATTTAGTGGGGAGACCAAATGCAGATTGGGTGATTGCTTTGTTGAACACCTCCGTTCACTCCGCAAGTGTAGCCCTGAGCTTCTGGTCGCTTGTTATTTTAATTCTCCGCCCCACTCCGACCTCTCTGCTCTCGGCCGCCTACATTGTTCCAATAAAACTCAATGGAAGCTCAAGGAACAGCTTTTCAAGGAACAAGGAACAAGGAACGTATCTTTCAATTAGGTACTTTACAACCCTCCAAACTCAACAGAGTTCAGCAATTTCAGATCATAACCACTGCTCCCATTTTCTTGGAAAGCAGGTACCGATAAGGATTCTGCTGTTGCCATTTACAGCTCCTCTAGACCCATTTTTTGTTTCTTTACTTGTCCCATTACCACTCACTTTTGCCTTGCACCATCATCCCTTTTGTCATATAGTGTCAACTGTGGCTCACCTCTGAGTCAACAGGTTGTGGGTTCAAGTCCCACTCCAGACACTTGTGCACAAACATCTAGGCTGGCACTCCAGTGCAGTGCTGAGGGAGTGTTGCACTGTTAGAGGTGCAGTCTTTCAGATGAGACGTTAAACTAATCCCCCGTCTGGTCTCTCAGGTGGACATAAAAGATCCCATGGCACTGTTTTGGAAAAGATTAGGGGAGTTATTCCAAGTGTCCTGGCCAATATTTATCCCTCATTCAACATCACTAAAACAGATTATCTGATCGTTATCACATTGCTGTTTGGGGGAGCTTGCTTTGCGCAAATTGGCTGCTGCATTTCCTACATTACAACAGTGACTACACTTCAAAAAGTACTTCACTGGCTGTAAAAGCTTTGGGATGTCCGGTGTTTGTGAAAGGCACTATATTACTGCAAGTCTTTCTTTCTTTTTAATTACACCTGCCTTCCACCCTATCACAGACCTTCCCTGTTCTTATATCCTCCCCTCCAACATCATCCCCACCTTTCCCTGCCTCTGTATTGATTAAAACCTGTTACATCTGCAACATTTTCCAGTTCTGATGAAAGGTCATCAACCTGAAACGTTAACTCTGTTTCTCTCACCACAGATGCTGCCTGACATGCTGAGTATTTACAGCATTTTCTGACTATATTTCAGCTTATGCCATTGTTCTGTCGCTGGAAATGGAACATCTTGGCATCGCATGACATCAACAAGTGAACTAATGAAACTCACTTGATTAATGTAGCTTTTCACACATCCATTTCACTGTAGAGATTGATTAAAGAGTTTGATTGAAGATTCAATGCTACACATAGTTGGGTATTTGCACTATCAAAATATTCCTGTCATTTCCACTTTCAATTGAGAAGGAAAATAAACGGTATCCGACGTCAACACAAACCCACCAAGTGTATTTGAACTAAAAAAGGAGCTTTACTCCACTGTCAAATTCTAATAGTCCACAGTAAATTCAGAAATGCTTCATTAAAAAAACAAATGTTATATTATAACATTTCCATTCTCCCAAAGTACAATTTGGGAATTTTCTTCTCAACTTCGCAAAATGCATCCTGAAATGTTTTATGAAATCAATTCATATTGCTAGAAGACTGATTTTGATAGTTATGTTGACAACTTTAAGTAAACGTCCCAATAATATCTCCAAGCCTTTGATGAGCCTTTGCATTGAAAACAGTAAATAGGTTTTTAAATAGTGAGTGGAGAGGCCGTATAGTAGCATAAGGGAGAGACGGTAACTGTTACACAACAATTATGTCATTTGAGAGGAAATTACCCAAGATGGCCAATGTAATCAACTTTGTGGACCAAATTTTTCAGTTTCAGCAAGTAGCTATACTCCTAACTGCCCATTCCCAGGTACTGCTCCATTGACAGTTTTAACATAATCCATTCCTGACAAATTGTGCAGGTTCACTTAATATTTTACTGTTGTAGTTCTGTATCGTACTTAATTTCTGACAGTCATACAACTGCTGCTATTGCTCTACAGGCTAACCTGACATACTGAGCTACAACAATGTTATCCATACAGCACAGCCACCTATATTCAAATCTAGTATTTGCAAAAGATAAAATGTCCTTTCTTCTCTTCCTAGTAATTCTAAGTACCTGATTATCCAACATATCTACCTCGAATTTGAATGCCTCTAATTTCCCCAGTGAAGTGTCGATCTTGGTTCCACTTTCAGCCTAGCTTATTCTATGCGTCTATGGTTCCCTCATCCATTCAGCAGCCAGATATTGATACCCAGACTCTATATAATCCGCAAGAGAATGCAAAGAAATATCATTAGAAATGGGCTATTACAGCCTTCATAACACAAATGAAAACTCTCTGCTGAGCTCTTTTCAGTTGCCTCTTTGGATAGGTTCATTCTTAATGGTATTCATTTGCTTTGTCTCAATTGAGGGAATAGCGATGAATTCCAATTTTCTTCCCTCCCCTTCTGAATATATTGACCACTTGTGAACATACAAAAAAGTGACGGAGAAGAAATAACTTCCTGATGTACAGTTCTAGGGGTCCCAGATGCCTTCTGATACATATAAATAACAAGTCATTTGGGCAAGGTATCATGAATCTAGACAGTGAGCATTAGCAGGCCATTAAACTTCGGAGATCCTCACCACACGCACACCCACCCTTTGTCTAACCCATGGATGCCACGGTCAATTGTAGCTCCTCTATGTCTACCTTAATTCAGAACAGACTGGGATGGAATCTGGGACTTTCCTGCTCCGAGCTATTCACTGAATAAACTCACTGAGCCATTTCACTTTTATTTACTTTAAGGGAGTATTAATATCTTGACAATCTAATTTCCACATACTGCTCGTTTCACCAGTGGGACATGGAGCCGATACAGATTTTTAGCTTCATCACTGGAAAATGCTCAAATCAAGTTAGCAAGAACTGAACTGCCAAACAAAGTTTTTCAAAGAAGCATTGGTCATTGAATAGAGAACTGCGCTAACCACTTCAATTACACACAGCAGGCCGTGAAGTGCAGTATCACTACTATAACACTCCTATAATTGGCTGAGAATCAGTCACATCTTCAGTTACTGGACAATCCTGTGGGGAAACTGTACCAATCTGCCAGCTAGTGACTTGGAAACGAAAGACATGCTTTTTATTGTCATAGTTGCCAGATCAGACAAGTGCTATAAATCAGAACACCTACCAAAATATGACTTGACTTTAATTCTGGCACAAATCCAATTGATAATTGTAACAGTAGTTGTATTTGAAGTAAGCATTCTAAAAACCTATGTGGAATACATTCAACAAATATGAAATATGCCAGAATGAAGCCAAAGTACTGTAGGGTGATTAGGATATGGAAAAGAAAACTGAGAGCTGGGCACTGTAGTATGGCCTGGAGGCAACAATTAAGAAAATTGTGGAGAGCATGAAGAACAAAAGTTGTTCCAAAATGGCACAAATAAAACAATACAGTAACAGGAGTAGGTTCCTTGCCTGAATTAAGAGCAAGTATGCTTGAACTAAGAAATCAATTCTGCACAATATTAATTGTGGTAGGAGTTGGAATTATCCAGTCATCTATATGACTCTAGTTTTCACTCACTTCAGGATGCTGCTTTTGGCTGAATATTTTAAACCAGGATCATGTAACTACTGTATCAGGAGTTAGCATTACTATTGCCCACAAGTAAATCAACAAGTCAACAGTAGGAGTAAAGAAATCCCTCAATGCCTGGAGCGGGCTGGTTCCACAGAAGCCCACACCAATGCTTGGCATTAGTATGCAGAGACTTCAATCTTCTTGAGTAAATCCAAAGGGTGCTGATAAGAATATGAATTGTCTTTAATCTGCCACTTTCTTTTCTACTGACAGGGGGTGTGGGTGCAAGATGGAAAGGGAAGTCATTACATCTTAGGCAGTATTCACAATAAAATTCTGACAGCCTTCCTTCTTCCCACGCCACACTACAGTTAGAACTTTGTTTTGGCATTCAATAAGTCAGCTGTGTGGTGCAATGGCAACTTCAAACCATGCGTTCACAGATATGGAGCTGCCAAGGGCCAGTGTACAATTCACCTCGCATAAATAGCCCTGGCTTAGAAAAATAGTGCGCGCATGTCACATGTGTGTATTGTCTATCTTTCAGCAAGAGGAGAAATTTGTGATTCAAATTTTGCAAAATGAATAAAGGAACCTTGATATTGGTGGGAGAAAGAGCAGAAACAATCAAAAGGTTTGATGCCAAGTGACTCGTCCTTTAAAAGGAAATAATTAATCAAAACAGTTTGTTCATCTTTTCCTCAATTCTCACTTGTCATGTGCTGTCAGTTCTCAGCTGGGCTATTAAACTTCATGACTCACAGCAACAAAGTAACTTATTCAAGAATAGGGGGGAAAAAAACGATTATCTTCCCCCCACCCCCCTCAACCCCATACCTCACCAGAAAAGGGGGGGGGGGTGCTTTAGGGTGGGTTTGCAACTGTAGCACAGGAACTGTAGACAGGGGTGTCATAATATGATCTAGAGGATAAAGAAATAATGAAATAGGATTTGATTTTCAATTTTCTTTCAGGTAATTCACATGTAATGTCGCCCACAATGAAAACAAATAATATGCTCTGCTTAAATAGGTTCCAGTTACACTGGTAATTACTTTTATGAATTTAATTATTTCCCCAGATTAATTGGGCTGATAAAAGAAAGAGCTGTTGTTAATAGTAGACTGAATTGGTTGGCATGATGGTATGACAGCAGGAATTAGGCTGCTTCAAGAGGAGAGTGAACCAAGATGCTGAACTTGTGCCGTGCCATAATGAAGTCTGTATGGCATTGCTGTGAAGTCACATGCAGACAGGCTGTAGACAACATTCCACCTACAGTAATGTGTTTTTTAGTAATGCTCCTGATGTCAGATTAGTCTCAAATGTAGTTCCAGACAGGCTTTGTAGTTGTACACCAGCAACTTTTATCCTCACAATGTATGTTTCCAATCTCAATTACACACATAAGCGTTGTAGTAATGAGTTCTTCCGTGCTTTCGAATACGAAAACAAATGCAGATTTTTTTTTTTAAATGGGGGGGGGAGAAAGAGAATTTTCTTTCCCCTCCTCATTTACCTTTAAGCAGCGCCAAATAGTTATTATGAACAGGATGGCTGCTTTTGTTTTTATTCTTCACTAACAAAAACATTGACCAATCCCATGAGCCAACTTATTAATTAAAAATCAATCCACAAAGCAAAAACAAGGTACTTGTTGTTCAAAGTAAAAACACATGTTAAAATAAAACCAGCTTGTGTAAAGTGAATGGGAAACAGATGTTTATTGATTAAGGGGGCACAGGTGATGGAAAGGCTGCGCTGGTATATAGTGCACATGCTGTTAACTAGAAAGCAGCTGTTTCCCAGATTCGAGGGCCACATCCATAATGGCTGCAATTTCATGTTAGGACAGATCTGATTATAGCATAGCTCACCCTGGCTGGTAGCCATTTGGCTATTTGAATATTTTTCCTCTACAGGGTTGAAGAAATACACAGAGGATGCACAGTGGTGAACAGCGATATGCCAAGTTTAATCCACTGGTGGGGAAGACTTTTAAAAGGTCTTCCTCACATGTGGAATAAACATCGCATTCTTCATTGTTCTCATTGTGTATTGGTTATACAATAGAAAACACTTAAAAAAAAAATACTGACTCATGGGACATGATTGTCCAGAGAGAGTACCGCAAGCTCTCAACCTAAAATAGTGCCCACTACTGTACTGGTGTGAATTTTTCCACTTCTCTCACTGGGCATCCTTATGGTTTGTCTGAATTAAGATTGTCTAGTTCTCTCAAATATGCTGTGTTTTGTACTGTGGGCCCAAACTTACTAGGAACTGAACTGCTCAAACTCATTTTACTTTGGATCTTTACGGCTCTCAGAGAGAAGAGCCTTTCATCTCATCAGTTTTACCTAGATTCCACTGTGTCACACAGTTCAGTTGTATTTTATTAATGAAAGCAGAACTGAAAATATTTAACAATTAGCTGATGGAATGGAATTTGAATTGAAAGTTTTATTTCACTTCCTTTTATAGATATAAATAGTTTAAATATACAGTTATTGTTTGAGATGTGGCTTGGATTTGGTTTTTAAACAGCATTTCTTTTACCTACAGGCTACAATATAGATCCATGGTTTCACTATGTGTACAAGAGTTAGCTGGAAAATCACTTGCAGTGGGCATGCAATTTGTCTATCTCTTCCTTGTAAGCAAAGGCCGATAAGCCAATTTGGAAGTGAAGAAACTGGAGAAAATTCAAACAGACAGATTTTACTGAAAAATTCAGAGCCTCTGTGTTAAATGCGACAAGTTGGGATCTTGCACCTGTTTCTGGTTCAGAAGTTCTTTAGATCACCTCGAGTCAACACAAAGAATGCAAGAATTCCAACCTGATTTATTTACTGCAACACAGCTTGTTTTCTACATTTCATCAAACTGCCAGTCAGATCTCAACATTGAAAATGTTATTCTGGGAAACAAGATTTCATTATTAAAGGGATCTACTGCATTGTTATGCTTTGATCAGATATTTTATGTTGAACACAGCCACAGGGCAGTTACCCATTTATAGCCGTGGTATAGGAACTACTGGCCTGTAAGGTTGTCTTGGAAGGCACGATTAAATGCAAGATATTAAGTATGCTTACCGCTTCTTTTTAATAAAGCCTCAAGGATGTGGCTTAGAGATGCATTTCAATTTTTACTAAACTTCCAGTCAGCATTTTCCCTTCCTATAGCTGCACACTAATGAACAGAGAACATCTCTGTATTGCCATTAATACTCCCATTAAGTGCATTTTATTATTTATCCCCTTGAGGCTGACTCAACTGGGACTTTTTGTTTACCACTTAATTTTGTTTTCAGTTTTGCCATTTGTTACTCTAAATACATTTTAAGAGTATTCATCTGCAGTAACTTAGAACACAGACAGGGTGATGGAACTCTTGTAGCAAAATATAAGTTCAAGTACTTATTGCCAATTAAAGGGCATGCACAGTGTATCACCTTACTTTTTTGTAAAAGGTAAATCACTATACTTATTGATACCAAAAAATAATGGCCAAAAAAATTCCTGCAACTGGTCAACGAACCACGACTGCTGTAGTTAGATTTGCCCCGTCATGCAAAATACTACGGATGTTAAACGGGCAAGTTGCTGGAAGTACGAAATGGAAACGCGCAGTGATCTGGGTGAATAGGGAAAACATCTCCTTAACCAATCAGATTGAAGGACTGTGAAATGAACAGCACAAGGTCTGATCTTATTTTGGTTAATGAGCCGGACAAGTAAGTTACCTGAAGAGTGAAATAGCAACTATAATATCATTAGGTTCACATTGAAAATTCAGGGGAAAAAAAGGATTCCAAGATAAAGGGGCTGGAGTTGAAATTAGCCAATTGGCTAAATCCAGATTAACAGCAGACCAGCAGTGGGAGATATTTCAATAGGAAATGGATACAACACTGGTTAAATTACATTCCAACAAGGAGTAAAGGTTGTGCGTCAAAGGCCGGGGTTGCATAGAAAAGAGCAAAAAAAAAGTTTTTTTTAACAATAAGGCATGATAAATATAATGGGAATACAGAAGAAAACGGAGAGAACTATAAACAGCATCATCATCATAGGCAGTCCCTCAAAACAAGGATGACTTGCTTCCACGCCGAAAAGAGATGAGTTCACAGGTGTTTCAATGAAGGACCTAATATTCTGGATCCCGAACTACATCTTGAAGGGTGGAAGATGCCTGTGCGTGGATTTTTTTTAAACTTGTGGTGGCCGTTGCACACCAGCCACCACACGGGCTTGACAGAGCTAGGTCTTGGTCCAGTGGCAAGTATTAGCCAAGATGACTGGAGACCAGCTCTGCTGCATGGACCTAGTGCGCACACATATCGCAGTGTGGGCTGGCCCGTGCTGCCCCTGGGCCCTCGTCTCTTCCGGGACCCAGATTCACGCCTCTCCCGGGACCCAGATTCACGCCTCTCCCGGGACCCAGATTCACGCCTCTCCCGGGACCCAGATTCACGCCTCTCCCGGGACCCAGATTCACGCCTCTCCCGGGACCCAGATTCACGCCTCTCCCGGGACCCAGATTCACGCCTCTCCCGGGACCCAGATTCACGCCTCTCCCGGGACCCAGATTCACGCCTCTCCCGGGACCCAGATTCACGCCTCTCCCGGGACCCAGATTCACGCCTCTCCCGGGACCCAGATTCACGCCTCTCCCGGGACCCAGATTCACGCCTCTCCCGGGACCCAGATTCACGCCTCTCCCGGGACCCAGATTCACGCCTCTCCCGGGACCCAGATTCACGCCTCTCCCGGGACCCAGATTCACGCCTCTCCCGGGACCCAGATTCACGCCTCTCCCGGGACCCAGATTCACGCCTCTCCCGGGACCCAGATTCACGCCTCTCCCGGGACCCAGATTCACGCCTCTCCCGGGACCCAGATTCACGCCTCTCCCGGGACCCAGATTCACGCCTCTCCCGGGACCCAGATTCACGCCTCTCCCGGGACCCAGATTCACGCCTCTCCCGGGACCCAGATTCACGCCTCTCCCGGGACCCAGATTCACGCCTCTCCCGGGACCCAGATTCACGCCTCTCCCGGGACCCAGATTCACGCCTCTCCCGGGACCCAGATTCACGCCTCTCCCGGGACCCAGATTCACGCCTCACCCGGGACCCAGATTCACGCCTCTCACGGGACCCAGATTCACGCCTCTCACGGGACCCAGATTCACGCCTCTCACGGGACCCAGATTCACGCCTCTCCCGGGACCCAGATTCACGCCTCTCCCGGGACCCAGATTCACGCCTCTCCCGGGACCCAGATTCACGCCTCTCCCGGGACCCAGATTCACGCCTCTCCCGGGACCCAGATTCACGCCTCTCCCGGGACCCAGATTCACGCCTCTCCCGGGACCCAGATTCACGCCTCTCCCGGGACCCAGATTCACGCCTCTCCCGGGACCCAGATTCACGCCTCTCCCGGGACCCAGATTCACGCCTCTCCCGGGACCCAGATTCACGCCTCTCCCGGGACCCAGATTCACGCCTCTCCCGGGACCCAGATTCACGCCTCTCCCGGGACCCAGATTCACGCCTCTCCCGGGACCCAGATTCACGCCTCTCCCGGGACCCAGATTCACGCCTCTCCCGGGACCCAGATTCACGCCTCTCCCGGGACCCAGATTCACGCCTCTCCCGGGACCCAGATTCACGCCTCTCCCGGGACCCAGATTCACGCCTCTCCCGGGACCCAGATTCACGCCTCTCCCGGGACCCAGATTCACGCCTCTCCCGGGACCCAGATTCACGCCTCACCCGGGACCCAGATTCACGCCTCTCACGGGACCCAGATTCACGCCTCTCACGGGACCCAGATTCACGCCTCTCACGGGACCCAGATTCACGCCTCTCACGGGACCCAGATTCACGCCTCTCACGGGACCCAGATTCACGCCTCTCACGGGACCCAGATTCACGCCTCTCACGGGACCCAGATTCACGCCTCTCACGGGACCCAGATTCACGCCTCTCACGGGACCCAGATTCACGCCTCTCACGGGACCCAGATTCACGCCTCTCACGGGACCCAGATTCACGCCTCTCACGGGACCCAGATTCACGCCTCTCCCGGGACCCAGATTCACGCCTCTCCCGGGACCCAGATTCACGCCTCTCCCGGGACCCAGATTCACGCCTCTCACGGGACCCAGATTCACGCCTCTCACGGGACCCAGATTCACGCCTCTCACGGGACCCAGATTCACGCCTCTCACGGGACCCAGATTCACGCCTCTCACGGGACCCAGATTCACGCCTCTCACGGGACCCAGATTCACGCCTCTCACGGGACCCAGATTCACGCCTCTCACGGGACCCAGATTCACGCCCCTCACGGGACCCAGATTCACGCCCCTCACGGGACCCAGATTCACGCCCCTCCCGGGACCCAGATTCACGCCTCTCCCGGGATCCAGATTCACGCCTCTCCCGGGACCCAGATTCACGCCTCTCCCGGGACCCAGATTCACGCCTCTCCCGGGACCCAGATTCACGCCTCTCCCGGGACCCAGATTCACGCCTCTCCCGGGACCCAGATTCACGCCTCTCCCGGGACCCAGATTCACGCCTCTCCCGGGACCCAGATTCACGCCTCTCCCGGGACCCAGATTCACGCCTCTCCCGGGACCCAGATTCACGCCTCTCCCGGGACCCAGATTCACGCCTCTCCCGGGACCCAGATTCACGCCTCTCCCGGGACCCAGATTCACGCCTCTCCCAGGCCCTGATCACATCCCTCTACAAACTCTTGCCGCTCCTTTGATTATATAGGGCCCTAATGAGACCGCACCTGGAGTATTGTGCACAGTTTTGGTCTCCTTACCCAAGGAAGGATATACTTGCCTACCTCAACTCCACTTTCCTACCCGATCCCCATATCCTTTGATTCCCTTAATATCCAAAAATCTATGGCTTGCTGTCTTGAATGTACTCAAAAACTAAGCATCCACAGCCCTCTAGGGCAGAGAATTCCAAAGATTCACCACCTTTTCAGTGAAGAAATTCCACCTCATCTCAGTCCTAAATGGCCAACCCCTTATTCTGAGACTGTGACTGCTGGTTCTAGACTCCCCAGCCAGGGGAAAACATCCTCCCTGCATCTACCTTGTCAAGCCCTGTAAGAACCTGGTATGTTTCAATAAGATCATCTCTCATTCTTCTAAACTCTAGAGAATATAGGCCTAGTCTACTCAATCTCTCCTCACAGGACAATCCACTCCCCCGCCCCATCCCAGGAATCAGTCTAGTGAACCTTCGTTGTATAAACAACATAGATGGAAAGTAAAAGGGGAAATTAGGAAAGCTAAGAGGGAGTAGAAGTAAATGGCAAACAAATATCACGGCTTTTATAAAAACATACATAAAAAAATAAATCAAGGAGGGATTGGCAGAGGTGCTTAGTAAGTGCTGCATCAGATCTTACAGCAGAATGTGGAACTATAGGGAGTACCTGATTATATGGCACAGCAACGACTAGAGATAAATATTCAAAAGAAAATAGCATTAAAAATAGCAAAAGGGATTGCAAGTCTCCAGGCCCAGATGGCGTGCATCCAGAGTGCTGAAGGTGTTTGGGAAGGAGTCACAAACCTCTTTGAAACAGGAATTGTGCCAAAAGGAATGGATGGTGACAAATGTATCCCTGTCCAAAAAAGACGGAATGATTAAGCCAGGAAATTATAGCCAATTAGTCTTACTTCAGTTGTGGGTAAACTTCTAAAATCTATTAATATGAAATGAAATTAGTGACCATAAAGACGAGAGCTAATCAGGGACAGTTAGCATGGAATTGTAAAGGGCAGGCCGTGCTTGTCTAATTCAACTGAATTCTTTCAGACAATCATAGTGATAAAAGGAATGCGGTTGATATTTACAAATGGATTTTCAGAAGGCATTTAATAAGGGACATAAAAATTAAGGCGCATAGTATTAAAGAGAATATAGCTGAGTGGAGAAAGGTGGCAGGGGACTGTTAGACAACTATTTTTTAATATTGGTGCGATGTTGATATTGGTATATCCAGGCTTTTGTTTTTAATTTATATAAAAAAGATTTTGGACATAACCATGAGAGGAATTGAACTGAAGTTAGGGGCATGGCAAACCAGAAAGAATAAAGGAGATTGCAGGAATACATTGAAGTCAGATAAAATGGCAGATACAAATCAATGTAAAGAGCTGTAAAGTCGTAC
The DNA here is from genome assembly GCF_044704955.1 of Pristiophorus japonicus. Classification (NCBI taxonomy): domain Eukaryota; kingdom Metazoa; phylum Chordata; class Chondrichthyes; family Pristiophoridae; genus Pristiophorus; species Pristiophorus japonicus. The sequence continues at coordinate 112,090,170 of NC_091992.1, forward strand.
ATTTTGGGGAAAATAGCAAAAGTATACCATAAATGGTAAGACTGATTAACAGAATGAGGTGTGGAGAAATCTAGGGGCGTAGATACATGGATCTTTAAAAAGGTCGTCGTACAAGTAGAAACAGCGACAAAAAGTAAATGGGATTCTGGGTTTTTAATAATAGGAGCCTTAAATATAAAATCAACCATGTGATGTTAGATTTGTACAAGACAATACTTAGATTACATTTGGAGTATTGGGTGTAGTTTTGAGCAGGATATTAGAGCTATGGAAAGGGTACAGCAAATATTTTACTAAAAACAATTACCAGGAGTTGGAGGTTATAATTATTAATAAAGGCTTTAAAAAGGTGTATTTTTCATTGGAGTAAGGAGAGGAATTAACTGAGGTTTTTAAAATTATGAAAGATTTTGAGAGAGTAGATAGCGAAAGATTGTTTCCACTGGTTATCAAATCGATAACAGGATCAGGATCATCACCAGAACAAAAAAGGGGGAGCCAGAAGAATTCTCTTTTCATATAGATGGTCATTAGAATATGGAATGTTTTGCTACATTCACCTATTGAGACAAAAAGACCAATTTCATTTAAAAGGGAACTGGGTAAATATTTGAAGAAGAGAGAATATAAAAGGGTATAGAGGGCAGGGAAATGGGGCTCACAACTGCACATGCAAATCGCCTCCTTTGTACTGACATTTCTTTGATTGCCCCATCCCCCCAATCATAGCTGTAACTACAATTCAGCAGTGTTAATAATGAATCGTCAGTGGCATTGCAGGTATAGCTGAAATATGTGGAAATTAGAGCAGTTTTATTTGTGTAAAACAAGCCATAGGACTGAGAGCTTTTTGTTCTGCACAATGTCATTCATGCACAATTTCTTTAGCAATCCCATGTCTACATCTTCTAAAAGAAAAGCTAATTCTTGTATTTTCTGACCCGTTGAACTTTGAGGAGATTGTAAGCAAATTATCTAGATTTTGCAGGGAGTCTTATACAAAAGGAATAAGCAGCTCGGGATATGCCTGTCAAATATCATTGCATCAGACAATTGTTAAGTGGCTTTGTTTGGCAGAAATTCAACATTTTAGATCATCTATCTTGTGCCTTTTTTTAAATAATCAAAATATGTAATTCTTTTGACTGTCATTCGCCACTAATTGTTCAACATTGAAAATTCACAAGATTTTGAAATAAATAAATGAAGACAGAGTTGGCTAAAGTGGACTGGGAAAATAGATTAAAAGGTAAGACGGTATATAAGCAGTGGCAGACATTTAAGGAGATATTTCATAAATCTCAACAAAGATATATTCCCTTGAAAAAAAAAGGGCCCAAATTTGCCCAGGAATTGCTCCGTTTTTTTTGGAGCAACTTGATTTTCTGGAGTATCTTAAAAATTGCAATTCTGCCCATTTAATTTGCACCAGTGTAAGTGAGTGAGTTAGTTAGGATTTATTTTGTGTTATTTGTTTTTCAAAAGGGACATTACCAGCCACCTACGCCTGTTTTGGCCATTTAAACAAGTTTGGACAGCTAATAGTTGCTCCAAACTAACTTAGGCCAGCGTATGTTGCCACTTGTGGCCCGCACAGAAAACCCTTGCGGAGAGTTAAGAAATCAGTGCAGGTAACTACATTCTAAAGCACCAAGCACTAAACAAAGCACAAAAATAAGCATTCAATTGCAAATAAAAAATACAAGGAAGCCGAGAGGACCTGCACCTAGCACCAAGACTTACAAAGCACTAAACAAAGCACAAAAAGTAATAAGCAATTAATTAACAAATTAAAAAATAGAAGGAAGCGGAGAAGGCCTGCACCTAAAGCACCAAGACTTACAAAGCACTAAACACAGCACAAAAAGTAATAAGCATTCAAGAAAAAATAAAGAACTGTAGTGAATAATTCAATTAATAAATAAAGAACTGAAGTAAATCCGACCTTCAACTAAACTCGGCAGCAGCCGGCCTGTGCAGGAGGCCATTCGGCCTGGGATGGGGCAGTAAGACACACACCGGAAGGCTAGGCTCAATGCGGCATTCTGTGAACGGGGGAGGGAGGGAGAGGCTGAACGCGGCATTGGTGAAGGGGGGTGAGGGGGAAGAGAGATCCACAGCGGGCCCGCCCCAGCCGGTGCGGGAGTCCCTTCGGCCAGGAAAAAGGGCGGTGCACTTCGGGCCCCTCCCACACAGCCTGCAGAGCACACTCACAGATTCTGGGGGCGAGGTTCTAGTGCGCATGTGCAGAGGTCCCGGCACTGTTTTCAGCACCGGGACCTGGCTCCGCCCCCCCTCTGCTTTTGCCACGCCAAGGCCTATGACGGTCCACGGAGCGGGGAGCATACAGAGCTACATTTTCGGCGCCTTTTTTGGAGTACAAAGTCAGCGCACCTCAGGCAAGTGCGCCGTTTTAACCGGATGGCCAAATTTTAGCCCAAAGATTCGACAAGAAGGATGAACCATCCCTGGCTAACTAAGGAAGATAAGGATGATATCACATTGAAACAAAAGGCATACAATGTTGCAAAGATTAGTGGTAGGCCAGAAGATTGGGAAAATTTTAGAAACCAAGAGGGAGAAAATAGATTATGAGAGTAAACTGGCAAGAAATAAAAAACAGACATCTACATGTATACAACAAGGAAGAGAATAACTAAAGTAAATGTTGATTCCTTAGAGGATGAGACTGGGGAATTAATAATGGGAAACAAGGAAATGACAGAGAGTTTGAACAAATATGTTGTATCGGTCTTCACTGTAAAAGACACTAAAAAAGCATCCCAATAATAGTAGAAAATCAGGGAGCAAAAGGGAGGGAGAAAATTTAAACAATCATTATCACGAGAGAAAAAATATTAGGCAAACTAACTGGACTAAAGGCTGACAAGTCCCTTGGACTTGATGCCCTGGATCCTAGCGTCTTAAAAGAAGTGGCTGCAGTGATAGTGGAGGCATTGGTTGTAATCTTCCAAAATTCCCTAGATACTGGAAAGGTCCCAGTGGGTTGGAAAACTGCAAATGTAACGCCCCTATTCAAGAAAAGAGGGAGACAGAAAGCAGGAAACTATAGGTCAATTAGCCTAACATCTGTCATTGGGAAAATACTAGAATCCATTATTAAGGGACTAGTAGCAGGACATTTAGAAAATCATAATACATTCAAGCAGAGTCAACATGGTTTTATGAAAGGGAAATAGTGTTTGACAAATTTATTCGAGTTCTTTGAGGATGTAGCGAGCAGGGTGGATAAAGGGGAACCAGTAGATGTAGTATATTTGGATTTCCAAAAGGCATTCGATAACGTGCCACTTAAAAGGTTACTACATAAGATAAGAGCTCATGATGTTGAGGGTGATACATTAGCATGGATAGAGGATTGGCTAACGAACAGAAAACAGAGTCAGGAAAATGGGTCATTTTCAGGTTGGCAAACTGTAACTAGTGGGGTGCCACAGGGATCAGTGCTCGGGCCGCAACTATTTACAATCTATATTAATGACTTGTCTGAACGGACCAAGTGTATTGTAGCCAAATTTGCTGCAGATAGATGGGAAAGCAAGTTGTGAGGAGGACACAAAGAGTCTGCAATGGGATATAGATAGGTTAAGCGAGTGGGTCAAAATTTGGAAAATGTGAGGTTGTCCACTTTGTTCGGAAGAATAGAAAAGCACAATATTATTTAAATGGAGACTACAGAATGCTGCAGTACAGAGGGATCTTAGATGTCCTCGTACATGAAACACAACAAGTTAGCATGCAGGCACAGCAAGTAATTAGGAAGGCAAATGGAATGTTGGCCTTTATTGCAAGAGGGATGGAGTATAAAAGTAGGGAAGTCTTGCTACAACCGTAGAGACCACACCTAGAGTACTGTGTATAATTTTGGTCTCCTTATTTAAGGAGGGATATACCTGCATTGGAGGCACTTCAGAGAAGGTTCGCTCGGTTGATTCCTGGGATGAAGAGGTTGTCTTATGATGAAAGGTTGTGCAGGTTGGGCCTATACTCATTGGAGTTTAGAAGAATGAGAGGTGATCTTATTAAAACATACAAGATTCTGAGGGGGCTTGACAGGGTAGATGCTGAGAGAATGTTCCCCCTTGTGGGAGAATCTAGAATTAGGGGGCATAGTTTCAGAATAAGGGGTCGCCCATTTAAGAGAGATGAGGAGGAATTTCTTCTCTCAGAGGATCATGAAACTTTGGAATTCTCTGCCCTAGAGGGCTGTGGAAGCTGAGTCATTGAATATATTTAAGGCTGAGATAGACAGATTCTTGAACTATAGGGGAGTCAAGGGTTATGGGGAACAGGCAGGAAAGTGGTGTTGAGGCCAAGAGCAGATCAGTCGTGATCTTATTGAATGATGGAGCAGGCTCGAGGGGCCATATAGCCTACTCCTGCTCCTATTTCTTATGTTCTTATGTTTCCATGGTGTTGGATAATTATGTCTAGCTTTTCATACATCAAAAGTAAAATGGGTTTATCTTATTTACATGTTATTTACTATTAGATGACCATGGGGTGGGTTTGGATAATAAAATGAGCACTCCTGTGTGTTGAGAAATGTGAAGGGTATTCTGCCTTCTCATCAAATTCTAGTGTAAAAAAAAACTCTCCTCTGGCAGCATTCTGACCATTGCTTTAAACGTAGTGTTGCCAGTTGGAGTGAGCCTTGGTGCTGTGGCAGCATTCCTGCCCGAGCTGGAATGCTATGGGTTTTGAGCTCCACAGTAGTTAGCCGTGCCAAGTAAGGAGAAGAGTTCTATTTTCTGAATACTGGGTTAACATCCAGAAGGATACTCACATTTGATGGGAGGAATGGAAATCCATCCCATTGCACCTAGCCTGTTATCCTGATAGGGATACACTGTGAGTCAGGCAAGTGACCTGTCCACACAATAAAAAGGTCTTTGTTACGAAAGTAACCCAGAGTACAATCTGCTGGTTGGCAGACAGCGACAACAGTGGTGCCAATACACCGCCCAACATGCTGCATCATTACCATTTTCAGCCACGTCACTGTGTAAAATGATTGAATTAAAAAGTAGACACTTCCCATAGGCGATAAAGGAAAATTATACAGGGACACTGTGGTTTACTTACTGGTAGTATGCTTCGAGCAGAAATGGGAAAAGCCTAAAAGCAAGTCTTTTGGTCTGGGATGATGCAAAGACAAAGAAAATGGAGAGAAGATGCCTTAAAATGTGGCAAGTCATCTTTCCAAAGGCTGAGTAAAGACTCAGCTCAGTATAACACCAAGGCACAGAGACCAGAAAGTTTCAAGCTAATGTTCAATCTATGTTGGGTTAGCCGATTTCAGCTAGGCTGCTACAATTAGCCTCTCAGCTAGAGAAAGGATGAAAAGGAAACATCAGCGACGATTCTCATTCTTGATTGCTATTCATTGACCACCCTCATAAGATCATTTGGGGAGTTCACTTGCCCCCTTCCAAGGTATCTTCTCTTCCTTCCCTTTGGTTTTGCATACATAATCCAAGTAAAAAAAAAATGCATTTAGGCTTTTGCCAATTTTGCTCAAAAATATAGAATGAAAACAGATTTGAGCTTGGCTGCTATGCTCTCTAAAATTAAATAGCCAGCCGAAAAACACAATGGCCCAGATTTGGCTTGCTGACGTCAAAGAAAGCTGCCCGCAAACTTTTAGTGGGTTCTGTGGCATGGATTTCTCCATTCACGTCGTTAATTTGATTCTGGCGCCATCTATAGGAGATCTCTGGCGTCCAGCAACAGTGATGTCATCAAGCAGGCTAAGCAGCCAATGACATTGAAGAATTCACAGACAGCAAACCAAGAAGTAACAAGCAGGTTTTATCACTCACTTTTTATAATTTTACAGAAAGCGAAATAAGGATTGGGACATACACATGGGATTACGGTCGAACTAAAATATCAAACAAGCTTTAAATTTTTGATTAAATCTATGGAATTTTTAACATGCAATCCATAAATTTGATATTCCACAAATATAAAATTAGTTTTAGGGCAGGGAGATTGTTCAGCAGTAATTAAGACTTAGTCTGCCATTAAAACCAGTTGCACCTCATTCCCCAAGGCTTAACTTTTTCAAGGGTTTTTACAGCGATAGTAGAGCATACAAAATAGAAGTTCACGTCAATTCAGTTATTTTAATTGATTTCCATCCACGCGGACTGCAACAGTGCACCCTGTGGAGGAGCAGGTTATCACGGACAGCAACTTCGGGATTTCTGCATTTAAATACGCACGTGTAGACTCCAGAAGTTGCTGTCAGTTTCACAGAGTAATGACAGCGAGCGCTGACAGTTTCTCCATCATTACAATTCCGGGCCATTGTCTAGATTAGCCAGGAAGAATGGTCAGTTGGGTATTGTACAGAAAGGCTGCCCAAGTGGCCATTTAACCAAACACATGCAAGAGCTATTGTGTTCAGAAGATGATGGGAGATATGGGAAGTGGAGAGAAATGGAGCAACATACTGCAATTTTTTTTATATAAAGTTAAAAAAATATATAAAAAGGTACAGCCCACAGCTAAAGGGTGTAAACTACTGATTAGAGAAGTTGGTGAGCACATGTTCTATTCAGAACAGAAACAGAACAGGATTTTTGGTCAAATGTTTTCTTTAGAGAATTTCAAATTGTGTTACGTATAAGGGTTGTGTTTTAAACATAGAACAATTGCACAGGTTTAACACAAATACCACAGGTTTGCAACACAAACAGCAGGGAATTTGATGTGTCAATGAACCAACTCTCATTGTTGTCTACAACGATCAGGATTAGTAAGCATTTCGAAAGGACTAACAAAACAATCATCGACCTGAAACGTTAACTCTGTTTCTCTCTCCACAGATGCTGCCTGACCTGCTGAGTATTTCCAGCATTTTCTGTTTTATTTCAGATTTCCAGCAGCTGCAATATTTTGCTTTTGAAACAACCATACCTATTGTGCTGGGGATAATTCTAGTCATGTGAGCCCAGCAGAAATTATCCACTGAGAATATGCTCTTGGGACAGGAGGTAGCTGGTTTAGTTGAAAGGCCTACTGGCAAACCCCCAAAAGGGGAAGGAGTCAGAGGCCCCATACTGTCAATCCTCAGAGCATACAAGAATAAAGACACGGGCAGTCAGACAGATTTTATACATTTCTTAATATCTTTTTCAATACACAACCTTAAACATAACTCAGTCCTACATCCGCTCTGTGAAGGAAACAAAAAGATCAGAAATCCCAAAACACGACATGAGCAGTGCTACATACAAAGCCATTTAGAAAATGACAATTTGTATCTATATAATTACCTCATCACATTTCTCAGAAACATCTGACAGTGCTTCACTTACAATAAATTGCTTTGAAATGCAGTGTCTTACAGTTAAGTGCAGCAACCATTTTGCACACAGAAAAATCCCACAAACAGCAATAAGATTAACCTGTTTTTGGTGGAATTGTTTGCGAGAATCAGGATAGCACACTGCTTGGAATAATACCAGATACTTTTTTGCTCTACTTGAGTCAGAAAACAAGCAGACACAGCTCCAGATTAACATTTCATTTGAAGGAGTACCTCCAACAATGCTACACTCAGTCTAGATTATGCACTCACGTGTAGTTCCAACCCACAATCTTATGACCCAGAAGAGTGCTAGTAACGGAGCAAAACCGACACTTCTGTAAATGAAGAACCTTGAAGCCAAAAAAGGATATTCATTATTTGTCTCAAAAGACTTTTGGACTACATCCTTTTCAAAAATGAGCAAGTCTTGGTCTATACTTTGTATATCGAGAATTATCTCCTCAGTGAGTCAATCATATTCGCGGATTATAGGTCATGCAAACAAGCATTCAAATACTGTATAGTAATTATAATTTGAGAACATTGGTCATAGATAACTGTATGATATGCAGTATACAGATACCACAAACCAGTGATGGTGGATTGGAGTGAATTTTAAGATGTTGGCTTTGCCTAATAAACTGCATCAAATAGCTCCCAGGCAAATGTTCTTTAGATGGCATGGATATACACAAAAATAATTATATTTTTTCAACGTAGAAAGGTCAGAGTATATTTATAAATGTGAGATGGAAATTATGGATTAAGGTGACACAGCACACAGTGGTGTCACATCACATCACAGAAGGGGTCATGTCTTCTCAAAGCAATGAATAAAAATCACATGTTCTGTTATGGTTGTCATTACAGAAAACATTCTAGTTTAGGTATCTAATCAGTGGTGGCAGCGTGGTTGCTAGGGGAATACTTGTTTAGGTCACAGGTGAAGGGAGTTAACAGCTGTTAAGAGTTTAAACAAGGGGAACATTCTGTTACACCCATATATGGAATAAAGTGTTTAATTTAGAAAGTTTGATGATGACTGTTCTCATGAATTGCGCAGGTTAAAAATTGTTTTTGATTATCAAAACTATGGAACACAGCACTCTGAAAATTACACCAATTTCATTTTTTTGTAGCAACTTAAAGTTTAATTACTTACTCCTTTACATGTGAAGATCTTAATTCACAGCTGGTATGTATAGTTCTTTTCTCCTTTATCTCTTGGCTCCAAAAACTACCCATAGTATAAATAGGGTAATCTTGTGCACTGGTAGGAACATGGTGACTGGACTTGTATGTGAATTCTGCCATGCCGATATATTACAGCTACTGGATTTATGCACAGTGGAAAAGGGCCCATTTCTGATAGCAAAAGAGCAAACTCACAGATGAGAGGAGTAAGATCAGTTGGTAGCACTCAAAAACAAATAATTGTTATATTGTAGAAGTGGTGCAAGTCTTGTATGTAAACCAGGTTGATTCTTGTTACAATAAGACAACAAGAAAACATTGCAGATTTCCATTACTGAAATGAGCCTCAACTCAAACCGCACTCTTTTCTGCTCTTCCACAAGAAAAACATAATGAGATTCCCTCCGAGAAAGTCAGGATATGCCACGTGAAAGGATTTAGGCACAATTAACATAGTGACAATTACTGCCACAGCTCATACAATTATCACATTAAACATTACCATCATTATGCTAAAAATAATCAATATTTTGTCTCATCAGGGCTAGATAATTTGGTAATCAATTATTGTGACAGCCCCAATGTTAGGATAATCCCCAGGACGCGTGTTTTACGTTTGCTCCTTTTGAATGCAGAATTGGAGTATTTTTGCATCAGGAAAAACAGGACACAGATGGTGAAGGTCAAGGCAGGGTCACATAGCACCTGCTTAAAAAGACCTTGCTGACAGGTCTGCACTGAAGGGGATGCCCTAGACCTAGGTCTAACTTGTAGCTCGCTATTCTTTCAAGCAAATTTTGAATAAGCAAGAGCTCCAGCAAACTTGGAAAATTCCAGCACCTCGGACTGGTAACGGTTGTTGGAACTTCCACCAGAATTGCCAGACATTATTTTTTTGTTATTACCGTACATTATAATGTTCAATTGTTTTTGGAACATTTCAGAAACAAATTCAGTGATTTTACAAAAAAAAAAAATACTTTCAATCACTATAATTAACCTGACAGTGGAGAACAAAGGTTAGATCTGAAATATCCAATCATATCACCAGAATTTATGTTATGACTTTACGATGGGATATTCAAAACCTAATTATCTGCAGATGATTGGATTATTACACACTTTCTATCAGGTTAAACTGTTACTGCAATTTGGGAACTACAGACAAATTGAAATGACACGTGACTTTTATGAAAAGCTCAAATTAGTGTCATTCAAGATTCTGGTTGAGGAATTGGTCGAGTCTTTTCTCAAGCCCGAATGTTGGTGGATCCTGTAGACATGTGACTTTCGTTAACGTCTTTTTATTTTAATTGGTAGCATTGCATTGAGAAAACATTTGGGGCAGAGGGGAGGAGAAGGTTAAAAGAACCCAACAGATTGTTTAAAGCAAGGCAAGAACACAGATTAGCCTGAAGGAATATGTAATTATTGTATTAATATGCTGGTAGGTAAACTACATAATGCGATCAGCGGCCAATAGGAATATACAAATAAAAATATAATATCCATTGTATAATCTCTTACACTGTTAGTTTAGTTACCATTTTGCTTTCAACAGTTTATCACAAAGAGTTAAAAGCACTTGACTAGAACTAGCAGCAAAAACTCAGTACTAATAATAATAACTTTATTTATATAGCACCTTTAACGTAGTAAAACGTCCCAAGGTGCTTCACAGTAGTGTTACAAGACAAAACAGATAAATTTGACACCGAGCCTCAAAAGAAATTAAGACAGACAACCAAAAGCTTGGTTAAAGAGGTAGGTTTTAAGGAGCGTTTTAAAGGAGGAAAGAGAGGTAGAGAGTTTTGGGGAGGGAGTTCCAGAGTTTTGGGCCCAAACAGCTAAAGGCACGGCCACTAATGGCTGAGCAGTTACAATGAGGGATGTTCAAGAGGGCAGAATTTGAGGAGTGCAGCCATCTTGTGGAGTTGTGAGGCTGAAAAAGGTTAGAGATAGGATGGAGTGATTTGTACACAAGGATGAGAATTTTGAAATCAAGGCGATTTCAGTACTGCAAGAATTTAGCCACTGTTTTGCCTCCAGAGGAAGAACTGTACAAGTCAATCCCTACCACTCATTTAGGACCTAAAGGCTCGCTCAAGAGCAGCACTCGCGCATCTGCTAACAGATTGCCTGCTTTCCTTCTGATTGGAGCATAATAGGAAAGGTTGAGCAAGTTGGGCCTGTACTCATTGGAGTTGAGAAGAATGAGAGATTATCTTAGGGTAGATGCTGAGAGGATGTTTCTCTCATGGAGAAAACTAGAACTAGGGGGCATAGTTTCAGAATTACAGGTCACCAAAGATGAGGAGAAATTTCTTCTCTCAGAGGATCATGAATGTTTGGAATTCTCTACCCCATAGAGTTGTGGAGGCTGAGTCATTGAACATATTCAAGATTGAGATAGACAGATTCTTGAAGCACAGAGGAGTCAAGGGTTATGGGGAACAGTCAGGAATGTGGAGTTGAGGCCAAGATCAGATCAACCATAATCTTATTGAATGGCAGAGCAGGCTCAAGGGGCCGTATGGCCTACTCCTGCTCCTATTTCTTATGTTCTTGTATACTTTGAAAGGGGGCGAAGGGAAATCTTAATTTTGACTGGGAAACAGGGCAAGAATACAGCCAGCCTACAATCAGTTTATAGTGGTTACTGATGCCAATGCTTTGGAGCAGATATGGTCCAAGGAAATTTCCCTGTCATTCATCACCTCAGTGTAACCTCTCCGGTGAAGGAAATAAAATTGAGGACTTTACAGAAGAGCCCTGAAAATCTATTTTTTCCCTATAGATAAATAAATAAATGAACATTTTATCCCTCACTATCCCTGTAATGTCAATATCATTGAGCTTGTTCTAGCAAAAGGATTAGTGTATCAAGCACATGGAACTTTCCTATCAAAAAAACCCAGCTCATCATCTTAATAAAACTGAACCAATGAAATATCATACAAACACACATCCCATTAACAAAAACCTGGGAATGATTACTCGGCAATAATCTCCAGAGGGATGAAAATGTGATGCAAGGTGCTCTTATCACAGACATTGGTATCTCAGAACCACTTCTCGTGTATCCATGAATTTATAAATACTTTGCTAAAACTGCGTGGTATTTAAATTCCTAATCACTGCACCAATGTAAATACCTGTAGCAAGGTTTCCTGTAGTCAGAATGGACTCATTGTGTAATTATCATGGAGCTTTGGTTACACCTTAGCCAATAGACCAGCTTATCTGAAATGTTTGAACTGAGTAAAAATTGACAGTCAAAAATAGATGTTCCTGATTGAAGGGTATGAATTTTACATTGCTTACAATTTTGCATGTGTTTATATTTGTATATTTATAAATATAGCATTTTCCAGTTGTATTTAAGAATGTAATACCTGTATCATTAAGATAGTCTGGAAACCCGACTTCAAAAGAATTAAGGGGTTAAAAGCGAGTCTCCAAAAAATATCAGAGTATCTTCCAAGGTCTGGTATCATGGCAAAGTGCTCCACTATACTGTATGTGTAGGTTACATTAAATACATTTTTTTATGATTCAAAGCAAAGCATACATGCCAATCCTGGAAGTATCAGAGATTTTATTTTTATATCCAAAAGCATTCTTTCAAATAGATGGGATTTTTCTTGTATTCATGTTTATATCCATGTTTATCTTGCTTCATCTAAATTAACTGAATAAATTAAAAAATATATTTTTAGTCTGTATTTAATATTCCCCAATCCATAGTGAGTGTTGTAGCATACCATGAGATTATGTTTAATCCTGGAACAAACTGCAAGTAGGGGTACTGTCAGGTCCCGTAAGTCTGCAAAGGGCACGTTTACTAGAAAATGTTCAGATCCCAGGTCGTAGTAGACAAGGACAGGAAATGCCAATGAATAGTTTAGGGAGAGAATGGTTCTACAAAATACCTGAAATTGTAACAGGCTCTTAATTAGTGTGTTTAAATTAGATTAATACTGTTCAGTGCATGCTATTTATAATAATGGAATCTATCACTCAGTCTGAATAAAATTAAGGACAGATATTGATACTATAATAATTTCTGTAATTTCAATGGATAGTGCTTTAACTCCAACAATTACTGGAAAATGTACATACATTCAATATTTCAAGAGTTCACTGGGTCCACCATTTTGGTTCAATGTCATGAACATATTAATCAGATGCTCATCTGTTCTTTCTCCCCCCCACCCCACACCTCCCCAACCCACCCAATATGGTGACTTTCTTCTCTCCCCGCCCAAAGATCAGGATACCAAGAAAGGCTTTGTGTTTAGATATTTAACCATTAAGGCACATGATTGCATGCTATTATGTCAAAAGCATTGGTGAAGATGGGGGTGGAATGAAGGACGTCTAAAGAATGACTGTCAACTGTTCAAAACAATTTAGCAACAAAGTAAACACATGCCCCATTAATACTGCACACTTAGCTATACAGTTGGTGGCATATAAATTAGTTCTGTGATTAAGTAATCAATGAATCACAATGCCACTAATTTTCCTTTACATCTTCTTGGCATTATACAGTATTTATGCATTTAAATTTCTAATCCAAATAAATATTGTTCCATTTAATCACGTTCTGTATCTGCTATGCTGCAGCATTCATCCATAAAATTGTGGTTCACTCTTAATACTAAGACATAACAAGGGGTTTAACACTTCAGAACCACCAAGGTCTCTTCCTCTCCACTCATGCACTTACCTGAGATTTTCTGTTGCATGTCCATCTCATTTTGTAGCTTCTCATGGTTAATGTCCTGAGGTAGCTTTTCAGTTGTGATCGGTTGGTCACTTGTTGCAGTCAGAGTGGTAAGTGTGCTGATCACCAGAATAATGAGACCAACCCAGAGAATAATCTGAAGAAATTCAAATACATCAAGAAAGGTATGTAGTATTCACCGACTTGCATAAGCATTTGAAAGACACACATTTTGTTTTATTTTAAATGGTCAGTAGTTAAATCCAATAACCAATGATTACTGTTTAGCTACATAATAACAAACATTTTCAGTCACAGAAATATACATTTTTGTTCAATATGCAGTCAGCTTATTATGATGAGAGAAAGGAGCTTCACGATTTTTTTTAACCTAAGACTGCACTTATATTGTAGCTACCAATCCGACTGCCTGGCTCGGAACTAAACACTTGGGCCAGCAGACGTCTGAGCTGGTTTTAAAACCCAGTTTGACATCGTCCCACATTGTATCAAACCCAAATAACATGAGATAGCCTCCAGCAACCGGTATCACATTGCTAAGTTCGAGAGTCAGATTAGGACCCAGCTATGGAGTTACAGAATTATGTTGCTCTGAAACTGGTTTCAGGGCGACAAGGAAGAGGTAGACTAACTGTTCCAAATAGTTACAGTCAATAAAGCAGACCAACAAGGCAGTTCAGACCCTGCTGCAAGCACTTGTTCATGAATACTTTAAACATAAATTAAAGCAATCAATAGGGTATTCAGAGCTTTATTTAATTGATGATCAAAGTATGATATTTTCAACAATTACTTTCGAAGTATATGAAAAAGTACCAACCCAGATAGGCAGAATGAGAGCTACATATGAGATGTACTTTTTACACATTTTAACTTCAATTACCTACAGATATATATTGATTTTTTTTGCAGTGCTATTGTGTTACATCCTCAGATACTCATCCAAGTGTGAGACTTGACAATATGTCAGCAACCTATTGGATCGTTGGGGGGTGGGAGGGTAATCGCAGTCAAATTCCAAGTACCAAACTTCAATCTGATGTTTTGCACAAGTTCTCACAAATAATAAATCATAATTGTAATAAAGGTGGTTGGAAACAATTCATATTATAATAGCTAACTAATGCCTGGAAGGAAATTACCAGTCAACGACCAATCTTGGAGTCGAGATAACATTCACAAAATGCTCCAACTTTGGTCTTAAATTTTATGAGGCCATCTGAAACCTTCAATAATGTTGCTGCCTAGTAACTCTATCCTATGCATCAATTACTATATATGCTCTTTGCTTCTGCAGTTTGTCAGCTGAACTGAATTGGTTTATAGCCCTGGAACTCCCTCCCCAGATTCCTAACTTTTTACCAACATTACAGTTTTAATAAGACCCATAATTGCTAGATTTTAAATAGTATATTTCTAGCTGTGAGAAGTCACTTTGAGCAAAATCATCATCATTTAAAATTGCAGTTGTGGGCGGGTTTAAGGCATAAATGTCATTATTTTTCATATAGAGTCAACAGTCCACCAGTTTAGTTTTCCCCCAAAGCAACAACCTAATACATGTGTCAATGTATTTTGCAACAGTTTTCTGCATGGATGCCACTTCCGTGTTAGAAAACGAAGCAAAAGCTGGAACCCAGCTGTCACAAAAACAGTTGACTGCTTTCTGGCAGAAATACAGCAATCGTTAAGCCAAAAGAAACATCTGGTTTTCAAGGCAGGAAACAGAAAATCACAGCAAATAATATGCCATAAAGCCAGGGTTTTCTTTTAACAATTCCTTTATAAATTGCAACATGATATATTTTCAATTTATTGTTGTATGCAATGCCAATTTTCGGAAATATAATGCAATTTAAATTCCCATAAATATAACAGCCTGATTCAGCCACGCCCAACATTAACTTAATGCAATATAAATGGCCTTTGAGAAGTGCAGGTTAGATGAAATCCCAACTTAGATTTCAAAATTTTTAACTAGCAATAAGCCTGTACTTTCTTCAATCAGAACAGCTTTTTAAAAAAAAAATCACAGTAAGTTAAGTTTTAAAAAGATTGGTCTGGTAGCTAATGGTTACACAGTTTGCTTCCCAAACAGATTGCTATGAATTTCTGAAAGTCCCACTGTTGCTTGCCACTCAAATCCACCTGCCAATTGGGATAAGCCTAATGAGCAAAGTCAACTGTACTAACGGTTGATAAATCTATATTCATCTATGGATCAAGGTGTTTATAATAGTTTCAAAATGAACGCCATAAATAAATAAAGCACATGTATATAAAGACATATTAGTTCAAACATGTTAATATTTAAGAACTAACATTTTTAAAGCACACCACACCTTCCCATTTACACTGGACCTGGATGCGAAATGATCTGAATTTCATTGGTGCATCCTCTATTCACCACCAACATCCAAAAAGCATTTCATCCTCAGCACTGGCTGCAATACCAATTGTCGCAGCAGGGACAAGTGATACATATTTCAATTTAACATTCATTGCGTGGTAAATGTAGCATGAGTAAGGTGTCACTAACAGAGTAGTGATTTCGATTGAAAAAACAAATTGAGAGAGTGAAAGGAATGGTCTATGTGTGAATACACCCCATTTCATAATACTGCCTCAGTACAATTTCTTCCTTATGCACAAAAAAATTCAATTCCACAATGAGATTTATGAGGAAGGGAATAAAATAAGAACTCTGCTTCTAGGAATCAGCTGTCTCCAAGTATCAAGTTACCCTGACCACTGGTCAAGGTCCATCATTTGTCTGTATCTGAAGTAGCATGTACAAAAAAAATCATGCTCAAGGGTCTTCAAACTGAGAAATCCAACTAAGTACAGCTTCCATTTGGTTTTTACAGATCAAGTGCTCTCCTTGTAGGGACACGCCTCACTTAGCCCAAATCCAAAATACTTATATGCAAGCCAAAACTGAAGGGACTCCAAGTTGGCATGAGTAGCAATGCGAGAATTTAACCAGCAAAACCCATGCAGGTTCCCAGCACACTGCATTAGAAAGTTTCCAACAAGTTGTCTACCCCATCTTTTAGGGGATTAAGATACAGGGTTTTCTTGGGTCAAATAGGAAAAAGCCCCCAGTGGCAAATCTCACCAGGTGACATTACCGACCCAGTCGATCGAATCATCAACAGTGCTCTGCAATACTGTGCAACTGCCTGGTTCAAGTATCGGATTACTAAGTTGCTACAGAGGATAAACCGGATTTCAATTAGTCATCACCAAGCAGGTTAACAGGGAGTTATCTCAACGCCCCCCCCTCCACAAGAGATCTTACTTACCTCATTTCACATCCCCAGCCCGCACGTGGCATTAGCTGGCTATTAGATAACTGACATGGGTGCACTTGAGCCCTTGCTAGACAGAACAACAGGTAGCAAGAACCCCTCTCAAATGGAGATAGTAAGCAGTAGTAAAAAAGTGAATCCATTGTCATTATCCCCCCTGACAAAGCATAGATACACACCACACCCTGTTTAATAGAGCCAGAAAGAAAGAAAGGTAATTTTGGAAAAAATTGTTTCAAAAAAAAAAGAGTACCCACACTAGCAGACAGAGGACCCATGGAATTTGAAACATAATACATTTAGAAACATAGAAACAAAGAAAATAGGTGCAGGAGTAGGCCATTTGGCCCTTCGAGCCTGCACCGCCATTCAATGAGTTCATGGCTGAACATGCAACTTCAGTACCCCATTCCTGCTTTCTCGCCATACCCCTTGATCCCCCCAATAGTAAGGACTACATCGAACTCCTTTTTGAATATATTTAGTGATTTGGCCTCAACAACTTTCTGTGGTAGAGAATTCCACAGGTTCACCACTCTCTGGGTGAAGAAGTTTCTCCTCATCTCGGTCCTAAATGACTTACCCCTTATCCTTAGACTGTGACCCCTGGTTCTGGACTTCCCCAACATTAATAAGAACACAAGAACATAAGAACATAAGAATTAGGAACAGGAGTAGGCCATCTAGCCCCTCGAGCCTGCTCCGCCACCCAACAAGATCACGGCTAATCTGGCTGTGGACTCAGCTCCACTTACCCTCCCATTCCCCATAACCCTTAATTCCCTTATTGATTAAAAATCTATCTATCTGTGATTTGAATATATTCAATGAGCTAGCCTCAACTGCTTCCTTGGGCAGAGAATTCCACAGATTCACAACCCTCTGGGAGAAGAAATTCCTTCTCAACTCGGTTTTAAATTGGCTCCCCCGTATTTTGAGGCTGTGCCCCCTAGTTCTAGTCTTCTCGACCAGTGGAAACAACCTCTCTGCCTCTATCTTGTCTATCCCCTTCATTATTTTAAATGTTTCTATAAGATCACCCCTTATCCTTCTGAACTCCAACGAGTAAAGACCCAGTCTACTCAATCTATCATCATAAGGTAACCGCCTCATCTCCGGAATCAGCCTAGTGAATCGTCTCTGTACCCCTTCCAAAGCTAGTATATCCTTCCTTAAGTAAGGTGACCAAAACTGCACGCAGTACTCCAGGTGCGGCCTCACCAATACCCTGCAGTTGCAGCAGGACCTCCCTGCTTTTGTACTCCATCCCTCTCGCAATGAAGGCCAACATTCCATTCGCCTTCCTGATTACCTGCTGCAAACTAACTTTTTGGGATTCATGCACAAGGACCCCCAGGTCCCTCTGCACTGCAGCATGTTGTAATTTCTCCCCAAATAATATTCCCTTTTACTATTTTTTTTCCCCCAAGGTGGATGACCTCACATTTTCCGACATTGTATTCCATCTGCCAAACCTTAGCCCATTCGCTTAACCTATCTAAATCTCTTTGCATCCTCTCTGTGTCCTCTACACAACCCGCTTTCCCACTAATCTTTGTGTCAGCTGCAAATTTTGTTACACTACACTCTGTCCCCTTTTCCAGGTCATCTATGTATATTATAAACAGTTGTGCTCCCAGCACCGATCCCTGTGGCACACCACTAACCACCGATTTCCAACCCGAAAAGGACCCATTTATCCCGACTCTCTGCTTTGTTAGCCAGCCAATTCTCGATCCGTGCTAATACATTTCCTCTGACTCCACATACCTTTATCTTCAATGTTATACACAAACAATTGTAAGCAGAGAAATAAGCAATTATCCCCAACAAATTATTTTATTCATGCTATCATTTATAATTTATTTTAAGCTTGGTTCAGTTGTTATCACTCTCTGCTCCGGACCAGTAGATTTTGAATTTAGGCCGACTCCAGGAAGTGAGCACATAATTTGGACTGACACTTCAGTTCAGTACCAAGGGAAGGCTGCATTTTCTGAGGTGCCGCCTTTTGAATTAGACTATTTTTTGAAATGTTTGTTCTTGGGACGTGGGTGACATTAGCAAGGCAGTATTTATTGTTCATTCCTGGTTTCCCTAAGAGCATTAAGAGTCAAGCAGAGTGTGGGACATGCTTCCACCACACCAAGCAGTGCGGAAAGTTCCTTTCACGTCAGACAGTCGTGAGCCAGTTGAGCTTTTACAACAATCCAGCAGCTTTTTGATGTTAGTCCACAAATTCAATTTCATAACTTGACAGGCTTAAATTTGAACTCACGATCTCTGGACTGCTAATCCAGTATCATGACCTCTAGGCTACTGTACGCATAGTAAACCAAGACGCCATCTGGCAGCTCAGGTGGATATAAAAGATGCCGTGGCATTATTTAAATAGTAGGAGATTCTTTCAGGGTCCAGGCCAAAAGTTATTCCTCAACCAACACCACCAAAAACATGAATTTGTTCATTATTTTCTGGTTGTGGGACCTTGCTGTGTGCAAGTTCACAGTCACATTTTCCTACATGACAGCACTTCAAAAGTAAAACATTCTGAGGACATGCAAAGACATTTCATGAATGCAAATTCTTTCTTTTGGTGTTCCCTACTTCTCCTTCCAATTTTCCCTCCTTTCTGCACTGTGGTTCCACAAGCGCCGGTCACCCTCTGGTACACTGCCAAGTGCTCACTGTTGATGTATGAACCTTGGCAGTGATGCCGACAAACTATTTGAATGTCACAAGCAAACCACTCCTTTCCTCACCAGCTATCCACAAGCTCACTTCTAGCAGAGATCTCTGGATCCCGATCGGAAACCTAGCAAATCGTCCTCTTCTCTAAACTAAGGGGACTGACAACAACTGTAAGCACTGCTACCTCTGTTCTACCTGAAATCAGTTAACTCAGGACATATTGAGGATCAATCGTAGAATATCTTTGTTTGTATGCCTCATTTAATCACTGGATAAGCTTACTAACAATTTGGGGAACCACATAGTTAATAGATTGAAGAGCTTGAAATAGTATATGTTGGAGCCAGTCCAAGATGGCGGTGGAATACAAATCTGTCCTCTTTCTAGAATTTGCATCTCGTCACCTTGGATACAGGAATTGGCTAGTTTACAAGAAGAAATTCCTGACTAATGCCCCAAGTTGTTTGGACTGCCCTACTCTCCAGCGCCATCTGTCATTTCAAACCTGTAGACCAAAGACAGTTGAATCACTCCATTCTTAGATAAACAAAAACATGTCTTTAATGTAAACTTCTAATGTGTTAAGCAAGGATCCAGCCAATAAGGAAATATAGCCAGCTGGCTTACTATAAACTCTACAATCTAAATAGAGTTTAAGTGACCAGATCAAAGACAGTCTTTTCTTATTTTGTTCTATTTATAAAATGTGTTCCCAATACTACGGGATTTAAAAAAAAATACAATGTGCCTTTATTCGTTGGTTGGTGAGCCTGCACTCCAAACATCAAGAAAGCAAGTCCTAAAACATATTTAATCATGTTTTGGCTGAATTAAAATCAAGGGCAACAGAAAATATGTGACTTTGATTCCATAAGAAACTAAGTACGTCTTTGTAACATGTTAAGTAAAACGTACATTGCAGTACCATATTATATATGCAAAAGAAATGCAAGAGTAAAAGGGTAGAGGATTCAATTTACAAAGAAAATAAGCAAAGTTGCTATGAGCACCATCAGGCAAGATTTCCCGCAGTTGAAGACAACTGGAGAATGTTGCTGGACACTGCACGTCAACATCTATTGCCATCAACTGTTCTGATAACTCCATGTACAAAAGTACTGAGCTTAATTTTAAGTACGGCAAACCCTACCCCAAAGGGGAGGGGGAATATTTTGTTAAATATAAAGTAAATTAACATTCTGTGGTTCATTCTTTTTCTCCAACTCTATTTAATAATTTCAATGTTCGAAGACAATGGCCTGGAAATTGTGGTCGGAGGCTTGCCGCCAGCATACGCCTCCGAACAGCAAGAAAACTCTGTACCTACCAGATAGCTCCAGACTCGTGTGGTCCCAGGCCTGCAGACATCGCCTGAGTAAAGGCCCACGGATCTCAGGGGCACATGCGGTTCGCAAGCGTCCCTGGGATCACATGGGCCAGGCCAACCAATGCCAAAAGAGGATTCCGATTATGCTTATGGGAATTCCATTTACATACGGAATCCCCATAAGCATAATAGAAGTCACCTAATAAATACAATTTCACAACACTGAAATAAAAATAATCATAGGTTCAAAATGAATTAAAATACCCTTTAATTAAATATTTAAAAAATTTAAATTTTTTGAAAAATACATGTTAACATTTTTAAATGGGATAAAAATATTCTAAACTAATTTTAAATGTAAGTGAATGTTTAAATCATTTTTTTAAAATCATTTATTTTAACACTTACGCTGGTAAAAGGTCTTACGCCTGCTTTTACCAAGCATAAGGATTTGGTGGGTATTCACTGAGCAGTAGTTGGGCAAAAAGCTCAATTCTGCACCAGTGAAAGTGAACTCACAGCGGATGGGTACGATCTGTCAGAGAAACTTGACAGATTGCACGTTCCGTGGAAACCCGGAATTTGCGGGGCACTTACGATGGCGTACGCTGGCCATACACCGTCACAAACCATGTAAATTCTGGGCCTATATTTTTTTTTAATGTGATAAAATGCCTGCACGTATTTTTAAAGCAGCAAGTGACATTCAGTCCTCACAGCACTGCAGCCGTGTCATTTAGGACAACCAAAACAGCTGCTTGAGTGTATTTCTGGTTGCAATTGCCCTAGGACAATTAAGCTAGAAAAATTATGTACGTATAAATCTAGTGTGACAGTGATGTAATTCAAGTTATTGCAAATGGAATAAAAATACCAGTTTTCTTTCATTGCCATTTTATCCTCTTGAATAGAATTGCCTTTGGCAACTACCATAGGATTTACATAGCTCTACTGATAAAACTGCACAGCACTATTTCTATTTAAAACTATTTTTTATCTCTAGGTGTTCCCGTCTCCCACTGCAAAGGTAGCTCTGCTTCACATTGCCTCTTTCAGCCAAGCTGGTAGAGCAGGGCAAACGATGTTCCGCAGAATGCCATTTCACGATCACCCAACAGGAGGGCACTTTTGCAGTGACGGGACAAACCTTCAGTTTCCCCTTTGCCACAAGGGAACACTGCACTGCAGCATAACACTCCACTTAATGCCCCACTGAGAAAGGTCGTACCCAGACTCAATCCGGTAACAAACCTTTCCTCATCAGATTGGGAAATCATCGATTTACTATATACTATAAAGGTTATTCCAGTCAATGATGAAAATCCTTTACTTGTCAGAAACTAAATTGAAATGGAGGCAATGGATTCCAAATATAAATTTTAAATAAACCTTTTGTGGGAACAGTTGGAAAAGGAAGCAAAATTCTACTTGCTGCCTCAAAGGACTGAAGTCTGAAGGCATGGGGAGACAACTGGATGGGATTCCAGACAGGAGCAAAACATTCTGGTATTATTCACAGTGCAAGTGAGATACTTTATTTTTCAAACGGAGTGACTGCTGCCAACGAACCAAAAGCTGATTTCAATGACCGGAAGCTGCACAGAAGCATTGTGTGTATTAAACTGGAAATTTCGATGATGTTTCTGCTTGGCCCGCTCCCTGTTCCCAACATTTCAGCCTCGCTCTGTTTTCCCGACATTTCAGCCTCGTTCCGTTTTCCTGGCATTTTGAATAATTTAATTTTCAGTTTTTTTCAAACAACCTCAAAAACCTTCTCCGGTTGACATGGTGTCCACGTTATTTTATAAAGATTCATCCCAATTAAAAAGTAAACAGAACCTATACAAAATAAGCACTTCCGATATGACTTGTGACAGCCTCTTCGTGGAGGAATGGCTTCACAGCATTGTTTCACCCAACAGTTCTTTTTCAAATCGGAATCATCAAAAAAACCACCGAGACTGCGCATGCACAACGACTTCTGGTTCATTGGCAGCAGTCGTGTCCTTTTTCCAAACTGAATTTTCTAGCACTGCACAAATGACAGAATTTTGAGGGGGATAAGTTCTGGTGCCTGAAATTGGTCGATGCACAAGGACCGTCCATTTCTCAGCAGTATGCCAGCAGTGCGTCGTTTCAAACCGCCGGATCAAGATCGACTTTCTCTTCGAAGGATGGTGCGACACTGAACTGCACAGCCGCGATTTTTTTCCCCTTTTTAAAAAAAAAACAGAAGCGTTTAACCCGCGATTTCGCGGGTCAGGGGTCACCCGCGCATGCGCAGTGACTTGAAGAGGCAGGAGAGTGAGAAGGAGCAGCAAGCTAGTAGATGGGCAGTTACTTGAAAAACACATTGCAGAATTTAAAAATATTCCGAACTAATAATTCTACAGTTTGAAGAATGACATTTTACAAAGCAAAAATCATAACAGAAATATTATGGAAATATTTCAAAAATCGAAGCGCAGGAACATCGAAAAGGACGGGAGGTTGAGAGCGCCCGCCTTCGACGAGACAGAGTTACCTGCTTTTCTCGAGCATGTAACAGAGAGGTACTCCGAGCTAACAAAGGATGGTTGTGGAAAGCCTCCCCCAAAGGAGTACAACAGGATATGGGACAAGATCGGGGAGGCTGTGTCCTCCAAAAGTACCATGGTACGCACCGAGGAAAGGTGCTGCAAGAGGTGGAATGACCTGGTCAGGGTCGCAAGAGTAAATAATTATTTTATTTATGCACCGCCCCGCCCCGCCACCGCCCATATGTTATGTAAATGTAGGTTCCGTGTCACACGGATGATGTTATTTATCTTAAGGTTACAACGATGTATTCATGCTTTCAGGCAATGACAAGAGGAGCTGGGATGTAGACAGAGGAGGATACATCAGCTCCATGTGGGACAGCTGGAATATTCTTCACCACGGAGTGTGTATTCAGGGGATTCCCCCATGGCTCCTTTGATTCTGGGGACCATGCCGTGCGCAGCAAGGCACCCCCAGTTTTGCAGCGCCATTGCCGCAACGACGAAGGTTGGTGCAGGAAAGGTCGGTTGCTATAGGCGTGTAACAGAACATGGTGCATCTATCACAGGCCAGTGTCGACGTAGGTCGAGAGCTGCTCAAGGCCATGACTATGATAGCCGCAAACATCGTGGCTCTGCAGAGCAGCAGTCGGAGGATATGTCGCGTATGATCACCGCGATGGAGCAAACTGCCGACGAAGCCACGTGGCAATCGACGGGATCGGGACATGGCGCGGAACCCCCCAGTGCCATAGGTCGACAGCACCGAAGGATGTGGAGCCGACAGCATCTTCCAGCCCTGAAGCCACGCCTTCCACATCGCGAGCTTGTCCTGAGGCCCCATTTATTGCGCCTGCAATGTTTGATCCCCAACGACAACAACAGTACTCGGGGTGCGGTGCTGCACGCCGGTTTGGTACCAGCACGGGGAGGGTCCAGGTTCAGGGGCACTGGGAAAGGGAAGAGCGGGAGTAAGAAAGGGGGGGGGGGGGGGGGGGAAATAGTCCCAAGGGTGGTGTAGCACGCGGTCGAGGCCGGGAGCGAGGTCGTGGCCAAGGCCAGTAAAGGGTACTTTTTTGTTGTACTTGTGCATCAAATAATTTAAGTTTGATTTGTAAAAGTTTATTAAAGTTGCAAAGTTTTGTTAAAGTTGTTATTAAAGTTATTAAAAAGTTATTAAAGTTGTTAAATAGTTATGTTTTAGAAAGTTTTAAAATTGTATATTTTTAAGATTTTTACATAAACGTTTGAATTTAATTTAAGCACTTTTGTACAGTGTCAAACTTTTGGGGTAATATTCATCAGGGTAAGGCCTCCTGCTCATCATCATCAGTCTGTGACCTCCTCCATTACCCTTATAACTCTGCTCAATAAACCTTCTCGCATCCAGTTCTTCCATTAGACAGGTCGTCAGCAATACAGACCGATAGTACAGGCCCCATTTTTAAATCTCCACAATATCTTTCGATGAAAAAAATATAACTAAAATGCCTTGTATCTTAAGTTACTCAGTAACAATAAAAATACCTTTTCCACCTTAAATTGCACTGTAAAATCACTGTTCACCTCAGAAATACAGAGGTGCTGCTTTAGCTGACAGTTCCCGATTTCCAAAATGGCGGATCCATGCATTCCGCCCATTCCCGCCCAGTTAACATCACGTAAAACCACCTTTTCCAGGACGGTATGCAGCTCCAGTGATATGTCGGCGATATGCGATAAAAATCGGACTTTTTGGGCGGTTTGCGGGCGGTCCTGCACGGTGGACGGTGTGCATACTGCTCGGCAGTATGTCAATGATGAATCTTCCGCCGAGCGTTATGTCAGCAGTATGTATTGACCAAAAATTGCATTTTGCGGCGGTATGTGCACAGTAGGGGGCGGTATGTCGACCAATTTCAGGCCCCTGGTGTATTATAAATGCTTATATGCCCCATTTCGAAATGTTATTCCACAAAACAACTGAAGTAGCTGTCAAAATGAAAAACTGCACAACAGCGTGGATATACGGCAAAACTCACTGGTATTGTATTGGGATTTTTAACACAGCCAATCACCCCCTCCCCACCCCCTAAAACCAAGAGAAATGAAAGTAGGGATTTACAAAACTAAACCTGAATGCGAGACAGCAGTTATCTTTCGAATTGGAAGATGGAGGGCAGAAGTAAATTGGTTTCCCATTTCTTTCGTGGGTTAGGAAACTAACCTGTGAAGAGAGTCCATTCTTCTGGATTTTCCTGTAGATAAGCGCTGGGCAAATAAAGCAGATGAGACTCCCCATGGTGGCACCAGTCAATCCAAGGATCGTTTCCACTGACAAAGAAGGAATAATAAGTGTTAGAAGATAAAAATGGACATCCTTTCTGGTGTAATGTACAACTGCAATAAAAAATATGGCTTGCCCTTTTGTATTCTATTACTGAAATTAATAATTGATATCCTGAACTGCGAGCATATTGTCCAAGATCCAGCACATACACAACCCACAAATGATAGCTACAATTCCCAGTTCTTCTACCCTTTCTACTGATATATGCAAATTGCCCTGCTAATAAGCTAAACAAAAGTTGACAAAATTGGTAATGTACTTTCAAATGGGAAGTATATGACGGTTATCTGCATAATACTCTACCATGTTAATATCAGCTTGCCCAACAATGAGG
Organism: Pristiophorus japonicus; assembly: GCF_044704955.1. Classification (NCBI taxonomy): domain Eukaryota; kingdom Metazoa; phylum Chordata; class Chondrichthyes; family Pristiophoridae; genus Pristiophorus; species Pristiophorus japonicus. The sequence goes on from NC_091992.1 coordinate 112,115,964, forward strand.
CAATCAATCACTTAGTTTGTTGCTAATGACATCTTTAACTGGCAGAAAGTTAATATGAATCCGAGCATTCAATACCACTAAATGGCTTTCCCGAAATTGTCATGCATCTTCCACTAACCATTCCCTCCATCAATATAACTCATACAATATACTTCCACTGTCTTTCACATGCACAACAGGAAATGCCATCCAGTATATATCATTAAGGAAGAACTGCATAACAATAATTCTAATGTGGTCACAGAAATGAATCCAAGTGCAGTAGGATAAATGTGCATCATTGAAGATAGGTATGTCAAATAATTATATTTTACATTGCAACTCGATGTAATGAAAAAGATTGAAGTCCTCCACTCCCACAAAAAAAAACCTTTCTTCAGTTGAAGTAATATTGACTTTCTGCTATTTTATACCATATGTCTTCTGCAAGTTATGTGTAATTAGTTTATAAAAGCTAAAGTCATCTGGAGTTGGGGCATCAAAATTGCAACTTTTCTTCATTTTTTTTTCTGAAAGCTGGATTGAGTTTTGTCCTCATCAAGATAAGTGGTATCATGGAATTTTTAGTGTCCATGTCAGCACTGAAGCATTCTGTGACGACACAGCCAGATGTAGATTGCACCCCTTTCTATGCTGACCCAATTTGTGCCTTAAAACCCAACCTTAGAAGAGCACCACCCACTACACAAAGGTGGCACAGCTAATTCCCATACCACCCATCCTCACAACATTCTTGAGCAGGAATGCCGATATGTGCTGAACTGTGTCGAGCAGAAGTTGGCAAGAGACTGTCCAAGTTGATCCCATATAGGACCCTTACAGTCAGCACAGAGAGAAAACAGTTTCATCAGACGGTGACAATTACTCCTACTATTACTGTTTAGGGCTTGAGATAGGAAAAGGTGAGGACATGAAGGGACACAAGCACAGGGATAATTTAAAAATTGGAGGGATAGGTCAGCGAGGACAGGGTGATGGGTTAGCAGGACTTGATTAATATCAGGATATAGGTAGCATAGTTTTGGTTAAACTGGCGTTTAGAGAGGGTGAAAGATGGAAGGCCAGCCTGGAGAGCATTGAAAGAGTCAATTCTGGATGTGACAAAGGCATGGATGAGGATTTCAACAGCAGGACGGGTTGAGGTAGGGGCAGAGGCAGGCTATGTTACGGAAGTGGAAATTAGCAATGTTTGTGATGGGAGAGGTTCTGGGATTGGAACTTCAACTCGCAGTTGAATAGGACGCAGAGCTTGCAAACAGTTTGTTTCAGTCTGAGACAGTGGTTGGGGAGGGGTATGGAGTCATTGGCAAATAGACAGAGTTTGAGAGAGGAGACAAAGCTTCCGTATTCCGAATTTTTAACTGGAGGAAATTGCGGTTCATCCAAGACTGGTTGTCAGACAAGCAATCTGATAGCAGAGACAGTGAAGTGTTGAGAGAGATGGAGAGGTAGAGCTAGGTGCCATAGTCATACGAGTGGAAGCTGACCTCATGTCTACAGATAATGCCACTAAGGGGCAGCATGCAAAAATGGGGACAAGGGTTGATCTTTGGGACTCCATAGATAATGGTTGAATTCAAACCCACTGTGTAAATTTTAAACCACTGCAACAGCAACCTGCCAGCACTGTGATTAATTCAGGCATATGTTTCTGCTTCTTCAATATTTTGCCCTATCCGTGTGAACATAAAACTTAAATTCCATATTAATGCCACAAAACAGCTAAACAGAGCTAGGTAATACTTCATTAAAAATTACTCACAGGCGGGTAATACAAGGCGTACCTGTCCTAATTCTGTGCATTGCTGCAACAATTTGCGAGAGGTAATCAGTTTGGTATTATGATTGATTTAAAATTAAATAAACAGCAGATCTCACAAGGCATTGTGTACAAGTCAGGGAATACTCGATTTTATAAGGACAACAGCATTGCACTGTGTAATACACATTGGCCCACAATTTGCGGCCAGCAGCAAAGCAAAGGCATTCGCTGCTGGCACCAAAGAAAACTACCCAGAGATATCACTCTGTGGTGAGAAGTTTGCCTTTTTTGACGTTCAATGATTGCAGTGGTGCGAATAGGAGATTCCTATGGCGATGCTGCAGTGATGTCAACAAGCTGTCTAAGCAGCCAATCATACTGAAGAATTCTCACAGACCGGAAACCAGGAAATGAGAAGCTGCTTTTATCCAGAATTCTTAAAAATGTTAGAGAGCAAAATAAAAATTGGGACTTTCACATTGGGATAAGGTAGAAGCTGAAATATCATGAACAAACTTTAAAAACATTTAAATTTTTTAAAATTGTAATTTATCAAAATGGAGAAATTTGACACTCCTCAAATATAAAAATTAGTTTTTCAGGGGCAGAACATGTGTTTACCAGTCAATACGCTGTTAAAACCCCAGTTACACCTATTCCAAAAACACAACAATTAATGGGGTATTTAACAGCAATATGATGATACCACCGTGGATTGCCAGCTATTGGTGGGGGGGGGGCGTGCAGGAAAGAGAGGAGATGGGGAAGACGGTTGGAGGACTGGTGGGGTGGGTGCACAGCAACATTCCAGACACGACACGCCTCTGCTGGTCGCACGAAGCCCGGGAACGGATTTTTCAATATAAAGTTTTGCGCATGTGAATGACCAAAAGAAGGAACATTGTTCCACAGCCCAGATCCCAGTCAGTGCCAGAGCAGTAAACGACTGACCACAACTTTAGGATTTCCACGTTACATGTGCATGCACTATATCCTGAAGTTGCAGTTAGTTTCAGAGGGGCATCGATGGCAAATGCTGACAGACCGCCGTCATTACTCACTGTAAATTTCAGGCCAATGTAGCATTTTGGCTCAGGTGGCACTGTATGCATTCTGCCCTGCTCCTTAAGATCCACAAATATCAATTGCAGTAAGTGGGCACAAAATGTGGGCAATTCCTCTAAGGCACTTCCCAAGGTCATTAGATAACTATTTATTTTGCACTGGTAAGTGCTTATAAATCACTGCTTCAGTTTATCTATAGATTGGCACATGCTCGGCTCCTCCCAAAAGGTCAGCAAAAACAAACAGGAAATCATTGTCATTCTTTCATTTTATTTTTAAGATTATTCTGCATCTGCAACAAAGCGTAATGAACTCAAAACATTTTATATATATATAAAAAAACATATTAAAAGCCGCCCAAAGCTGTCGAGCGGTTGTAGAAATCATAAGTACATAGACATCTCATATTACTGTTCTAAAATAAAATTGAGCAATGTGTTTAGTAATACTTTTTATATGTACAAAATCCATTCCTGCTATTTCCACTATATCTTTTTTTTAAATGATGAATTTTGGAGTCATGTAAATTTACTGTAACATTTAGGTTACATTGCTAAACACGCTCTCATAAACAGAAAATTCTTGCCATGAACTTGATAAATTAAATTCCCAAGAAGTCACCTATAGGTTTGGGTAAAACCTAATGAAGTCTTGAATTTATTGAGGTCACAAGTCAATGTTTATGGGTCATCGTGTGAAACAAGAACATCTCATGCATTGCAATGAATCTCTGTGAGAAACAACTGTCACAGCAAATCTATACAAGGAATAAGAATAGTATGGAAAATCGCTGAGAAATAAGAGAGCTACAGCAAGAGAAAAAAAATCAGCAAGTTGTTGGGAGAATCTATATTATTACACCAAGCCTCTGGGAGAAACAAAAGTACTGTTGCAAAAACTATGAAAAACTAGTATCCTGATGGATTTCTGCAAGAAAACAAGGCTATTACATTAAGTCACAGGCATTACAGGGTAAATGTTTCAAGAAAGGACAGCACTGCATCAAGTAATTGTGACAAGAGCATTATGGCAACACAGGCAGATCACAGGGACCCTCAGGAAGAAGAATGCCATGATTGTTGTGGTAAATTGCAGAGTGAATTTGAGAAGCATAAAAATGGGAGTAGCTGTGGAAACCAAGACATCAGTATGATGAGAAATTGGTACATTGCAGTGAATTCTGAGAAATAAGAGCATCACGCTGAATCATCTGAGAGTTTTGGGGGCACTTTGCAGTGAGACACTGGACCACAGTGATTCATTGGGAGGAACTAGTGTTATGTGCAATGGAATCCTCCTTTCTCATTGGAAGACATGGCCCACATGATCTCAGGAATGCTTCCGAACCGCCTGCGACCCTGGGATCAGTGGGCCTTTCCGCTGTCGTATGCATGGAGGCCCGAGAAGGGAACGCTCCACAGCTTGAACAATAAGCAGGTAAGTGCAGCAATGTTTTGCAGGTCGGAGGCATACTCCGGAGGTACGCCGCCGACTACAATTTCAGGGTCATTAGTTCAATGAGATAGGTCAGGAAGGACCTGGCTTGTGCACTTAAGTTACATAAAACGAAGGTAAAACTAAGTTAGATGTCAGAAGATCCTTCTTTTCCCAGCGGACAATGGACCTATGGAACAAGCTGCTGGCTCGTGTGGAGAGTGCAGAGTCACTGTATACCTTCAAAATAGAACTGGACCAGTTCCTGGCTGGTGTAAAGATCACGACGTACAACAGCGAGGTAGAACAATAAGCAATATAAATCGAGATCAATGTGCTCTGCTGAACTAATTTTGATCACCTATGGCAGACAGAAAGGAATTTTACAGATTTTTTTTTCTCCCTAAATTTGCCTTGGGTTTTGTACCTGTTTTCTGCCTCTCCCAAGAGATCACAAGACTGACTGCTGGCAGGTGGTGGATGTTGTAAATGATGATGGTTAAGGCATCATGTCTGTATGGGGCAGGCTAGATAGACCAGCTGGTCTGCTCCTGTCCGTCATCTTTCGTCTGTTCACAGATTTCCCAGTAACATACACAGAATAATGAGTACCATGGAATTAATTGCCAGGCAACAATTCAGTAGCTCCTAAATTCCAAGAGCATAGTTGGACAGATGAATGATCAACACAACCTCCAGGCTGTAATAATCAAGAGGATATGATGCATTAAAAAACAAGACTGTTACAAACTGCCGACCTTTTAACATATATTCTCTACTGACTGAGCTTTTCCATTCAATTCCATAATGTTTTGCAGCTACTTTTTGTCTCATTTTAACAAGTTTGTTATGTAACTTTGTGACCAGGAAGCATCTTTCTTGGCTCCATTTCCCCTACACCTCTGTGAAATGCCTTGGGACTTTTTTTTTTTTAAAAACGTTGAAGGCACTATATAAATGCAAGTTGTTGGAGAAGTGTGTAACAAATAGTTCTAACAGCATCATAAACCAAAGAACAATGGCTCAGCAGTTTGTGAATGTCAGTGCCGTGAAGTGACTGAATCACAGTTTTAAACTCGTGGCCAGAAGTTTGCTGTTGTATATTTAGAAGGTATGGGATATACAGACGTTGTCCAATACAATGTTTATTCTACAAGTGAAGAAGACTGTATAACTCACAAGCAACAATCACGAGCGAGTTATGAAGTCTCTTCCATAAGTGAGCCTGGAATGCGGTTTCTAATGTTTAATGCAGCCTGAACATGGCAGCCATTGCTTTAATACAACAATGCATGACATGACAGACAAAGTAAAAATATTACATCTCAGATACAAAGAGAAATATTTTTGCAATATAATTTTCCTACTACTTTATGAAAATTGTTAAATGTGTAAGTAACTTTGTTATCATCAGTCTTGGCTCAGTGGTAGCACTCATGTCTTAATTGGAAATTTGTGGGTTCAAGACCCTTTCCAGAGACGAGCATATAATCTAGGCTGACACTTCAGTGCAGTATTGAAGCAGTGCTGCACTGTCGGAGGTGCCATCTATCAAATGAGACATTAAAATGAGGCTCTGCCTGCTTGGCCAGGTGGACATAAAAGGCCCCATCAGACTATTCAAGAAGAGTTCCCCCAGGGTCCTGGCCAACATTCACCCCCAACCAACATCACAGATTATCTGCTCATATCATATTGCTGTTTGTCAGAGCTTGCTGTGAGTAAATTGGTTGTTGTGTTTCCTTGCATTACAAAAATGACTACACTTCAAAAATGATTCATTGGCTGTGAAGCACTTTGGAATGTCCTGAGGATATGAAAGGCGCTATATCAATGCAAGTACACACACACACCTCCTCTCAAATCATACCATTAGCTCAGAATTTTTATTTAATGACAGAATTTTTTCTGCTGCACACACTTAAGTTATTTGTAAATCAAACATGAATTGTTGTTGAGATTTATTCGTTCTCAGTTGTTTACATTTTTATATCCCGCAATGGATTTTAGAATCATAGGGCTAGAATTTGCAGCGGCTCACCGTCCGGTTTCTCGGCGCTATTGGCCATTTTGGGCGATAACCAGGTCGGCGGGAAATTGCCCAGCTGAGGTACCCCGGCAGTTTCGAAGTACCGCTGGGGAGCGGACCGCCGGCACGCACCATCCACAGATCACCTTGGCGCAAAATTTGGCTCAGCGGTGACCCGTAGGCAAGTAATTTTAAAAATCCCCACGAGAATCAGCATGAGTAGCTCTGTAAGAAAAAAAAGTTAAGTAATTGTTTTTTTTACTAATTATTTTAAAATTCTGTTGTGGTGATTTAAGTTAAAAGGATCCTGAGAATGTTTATGATTTTTCAATGTTACGTTTTTTGAAAAAATATTTTGAGTGTTTTTCTCCTCCTAGGCCCAACCCGCAGCCTCGGGGTAAATTTTTAGTAAATTTATTAATGAATCGCCCATTTTCTTTAACAATTGCCCAATCGACCCAAAATTCAACTTTTTCGCTGAGAATCGGGGTGCAACATCCATTCTTTTCGCTGGGGGGGGGGGGGGGGGGGAGGGGTTGCCGGCGATAATCTTGGGAATCTTAGCGGTCTTTTTGGGCAGCAATCGGGCGCTGGCGGGTTGTTAGGAAATTCTCGCCCATTGAATCTTACAGCACAGAAGGCAGCAATCTGGCCCATCATGCCAGTGTCAGCCGGAGAAAAACACACATACACAATTTATCAGTAAGAGCTGGAAATTCTGAATGGCCAAAGCCAAATAAATCCCAGACTCGTGCAAGAAAACTTTTTTTTTAAACTTTTCTAAAAAAATAACACACCATCCACACGAATCTGAGCGAAGAAGGAAAATGGCAACCAAAAACAGTGAGATGAAATTAATTGAACTGGATTGCTTCATTTTGTGTTCATTGTTCAGTGCTGATTGCCTTGTAAACTGAACTTTAAAAAAAAAGTCTTGCATTTAGGCAATGAGACATTTAGGCCAATCACAATTTCTTTACACGATAAAAGCATGACACGTTTGAGGTATGATGCTCCAGACATGTGTTCGATATAAGACTTTTAGGTATATAGATAGTCTATCATTTGAACTTTAGTATGCGATGGTGGGATTTCTTTCAGTGCATGGTGTAGAGAACCCCAGATTGAAGGGTATTCATCATCATGGTACGACTTGCTGCTGGGCTGAAGATGATGCAGAAAGATTGTGCATATATTCATTATAAGCACACCAATCAAGCGGAGAGATTAATTTGATGCTCCTTTATACAAGTTTACTGTGAATGTAAAAGTTAATGTCGAGTACTATAATGTTCCAGAAATCTTTAGGTACAGATATGCCAGGATTACAGCATTCATTGATGCAATGTGGGAGCGTGTACAGCTTTCAGAAAGATAAATTAGATTGGGTCAGTATGTCATAACTGAAAAATAGTCACCAAGTTACATCTGAAGCAGAATTCATTTAATAGAAACTGACTGTAAAGTTTTTTTTCATAAATTATACACAGATTGACCGATTTTCAAACAAGGAGATAAATGGCATGGAGGGAAGAAAGGGTAATTTTGGTATAAAATGCAATCCTCCAATTATTTCCACCATCCATTTGGATCTCCTCTTCTCTCAGACATGTCAGTTTATAGAGGAATCAGGAAGCAGCTGCATCAACAAACCTAGGAATCACCTTTTGGAAGGGGCTGTGTATTAAAACCCGTAGTACTGATGTTTGCCAATATAGCAACTATGGCCCATGTGTCCTTAACTTATGTTATTGGAGCAGCTTTGTGGTGGGAGTGAAATATATCTTCTGCAATACATACTATATATTTTTAAGATTTATCATATTTTATAAATTGGTCAGAAGAAAGGGGGTGAAAGTACTTTATACTGAAAGTACTCCCAAAGCTATCCTTCTCTTAACTTTTTATTAAAGTCTGAGACAACATAATAGCTTTATTCTGTGGGGACATGCCCTCAAGCAGGACTGCTGGATGCGACATGACACAAATCTGTTGCACTGTAATGTGGTCACAAGGCACTTAGTGTATTCAGTGTGGAGGCAGCTGGCTGCACATTGTAAAGCATCGGAAAATTGCATACAGTGTTTATTGCAATGCTAATCTTCAAGAAATTGTTTGTTCAGGTTAAATAACTAACTAATGCAAAAAACTGGAGTAAGAGAAAACTCTTTAAAACAATGCCATTATTGGATATGCAAGTACATGAATCGATTGATGTATCACACTAGCTTGAAAGTCAAATGAGGGACAGATTCAGAAAACTATGCATAAATACTGATATTCAGTCTACAAGCAAGGTATAAATAAAAATACAAAATTAAGAGCCAGCATAAATCTGTCTTTAATTTATAATGCACTCGTCTTTTCAGTAACTAATTGAACATGATGTGATCATAGAAAGACACTGCAGTTTCTCCACTAACTTTATCAAGCCAAATTATCAGTCACAATCAACAATTGGCACCAGAGTTTATGCCATCAGCTTATCCAGCTTTCTCTCGTCAGAGTTGCTTAGAAATCACAGTAAAGTGCATCTTGCTAGGCAGCAAAATTTAGGTCCAGGCCTTGGTAGAAATGTTACTGGCCACACTCAGTAGGATGACCAGCACTTTAAATGTAACTTTTGTCATCGGACCTGTTCATCACAAGTCTGCCCCTAGTCGGCTCAGGGCTGGAGATTTGGGAGATTCTTATATTTACTCACAGTCTTACAAGTTCCTCAGCCATCAGACAGTGATACATAAAGAACACAGGATAACCATGCATCAGTGTCAGTAAGGAAGGAGCTGTGGTAATGTTTTTAATTACAATAGCAATCTTTTAAGAGAAAAATGTTACCAATTCATAAGAACAGGTCGTTAACAAACCATGTCAAGGAATTTAAACCAATTGCAACAGTATTATTTCACACTCACTTTACTGAAGACAACCTGGCTATAGGACATCATTGCACTTATTTTGAAATTTGTGCTTAAATGGAAAAAAAAGGTTTTAATTGTTATTAACAGGGTACGATATATACTGTAAATCAGGTATCAATACTGACCATGTATCACCATGCATAATGTAATGAGTTTGTCACCGAGTAGCCATCTATATTAAAATGCAATCAAAATAAATAATTTTGCCCGAGGGCACACTTCAACTATTGGAAAGTTTAAAAAAAGTTAAAAGAATAAGAATTTTAGGCACTAGCTCGTAATTTAAGGCTTATTAGCAACCAAAATCAAAGCACCTTAAAAATGAAAGCTTAAAATGAGGAAACTTTACCCACAACATCTAAAAAAGGCCCCCCAAGTCCTGGTGCTAAGCACTGTATTTGCATTCTTTTGGATTGCATCATACTCAACTGAAGATATTGATTTAGGATTCATATGCTTTCCAGAAACCATACAGCAACATTCAGCCCTCACAAACTGTGTAATTATGGAACCAAACAATGTAAAAGACAACATTGCATATTACTGCAACCTGGCAGCAATACTCGAATTAAGTCATTGCTAAAAGAACTAATGAAACCACTTTTGCCAGCTATTTTAAATATTTTGCTTCATTATCAAGCTGTCAGGAAAAGCGGGGTGCTAGGAAAGTGCGTTGTGCCACAGCCAGCACTGATCAGAGCTTGGGTTTTTCTTCTTCAAAACACACTATTTTTGAACACGCAAATAAAGTAAAACTCAATAAACGTAGAGCTTTAGTGAAGCCATCTTACCATTCGGAATCAGAATTCCACCCAACATGGTGCCAAACACTATGCCAGCTGTAATGAGCTTAAACCGCAAAGGTGGCATGTACCCTCCTGCAGCAAAAGTACCATCTTTCTGCTGAAATCAAATGGGGAAAAAAAAGGCTGGGGAATTAGTCTATACGCTTCAAAACAAAAAAATCGGCAGTTAGGGAATCATGGAAATATAACTACCAAGTGGATATACAATTATGAGAATTGCACTTTGCAGTCAAAACTCATAATTGTATTTAGATTGCAAATTATCTCCATTTTCCACACTTAATAAAATACTTCTGATTGACAAGAAATTTATGTTCTACCATTATCCTACACCAACTACTGAACACTCAAGTACTTTTTTCAGTCGCCCTATTAGATTGACATCTAGAATCAAGAATGTTGATTCTATTGAATTATACATGCTGACTGAGTCAACGGGTCTCATCTGTGACAAGACTGAGTCCATAGGATGGTACGCGTACTGTTGGTAAATTTTTCTCAACATCTTGGCATTGTTTAAAAACAAATACAGAAATATTAATATACATGCAGAAAACATTGGGCTGGAATTTAATCAAAAACCGCCATCACCGGTTTACCGCCCAAAAAACCGCTATGATTCTGGTATTAAAAACGGCGGAAAATTAATGAAAAAATGGAAAAGAATCCACCGGGCAGGAAAAAAAAAAATCGACGTTGTACGTGGATTCTCGGTGGAAAACGCGATCCTTGGCAAATTTAGTCCAAGGTTACGAGTTGGGCCTCGGGAGGGGGGAAAACCACAAAATATGAATCGCTGCAAAATAATTTTTTTTTTTTAAACTTTAACTTACCTTTATTTGCAGGGTTTCATACCTACCGCTGATCGAAGGGCTGCTCCGACTGTTTTCTCCTTGGTGTTTTTTTCTCCCCCAACTACGGATCGGCAAACTCAGGTGGGAGCGGTTTTTCCAGTGTTGCACACCTGCGGTCCACAACGGTATTTCAAAACCGCCGGCAGAACACTTCGATGAAATTCCCACCGGGAGGTTTTCCACCCAAAACAAGGAAATACCTCCGAAAAACGCGGCGGAAGGCTAATGAAATTCCAGCCCAATGTGTCTTAAATATTTCCCATAGGAGTATACTTCTGCTTTAATAATGTAGGTTCAATTTTTAGGACAAATTCTGCCTTCATACCAATTAGTGGAATAATGTAACAATTGACTTGACACACCAGGGATCATTAATTGCGGTTGGAGGCTAACGGCTTATGAACATACCGATAAATGGTGTAGCCCCAAACCATCAATGCTATGGAGTAAACTTGAGCAGACTGCAATGGGAAACAGTTTAAAGTAGCTTAAAAACATACATACTTAGCTTTATTTAAATCAACCTATTCCATTCCACCCCATATTTTTATTAAGAACATAAGAATTAGGAGTAGGAGTAGGCCATTTGGCTCCTCGAACCTGCTCCATCATTCAATAAGATCACGTTGTGTATAGATAAGTCATTTTCCAAATGTGCTGCATTTATACTGTGTAGTTACCTGCAATTGCTCAAAGAGAAAGGTGTTCAGAGCTTGTCTGCAAGGAAGAATCATCATGGGGAACCCCACAGCAACAGACATCATAAATCCTACACGAATCATCTCTGTGACTAAGTTGGAGGGAAAGTTCATCATAACATTCCCAGCAATGTTATCAGTGTAACTGATATAACCAAAAGAACCAACCTGTAGGATAATAATATGATTATAAGCTTTGCCGCTCTGCTATTTTAACCTTAATATTTGGCGCTTCAATTGAATGTCCATCATTATGCACATTTACGAGTTGTAATCTCGAAGGTTGTGAGCAATGCAAAAGTTTGTAGTCTTAGAAATACAAATTCACACTTGCTTTTTAAAAGTGCAAATTTTCTTTTATATAACGTATCAAAAACTGTTTATTTTCAGCACTGAATATTGTAAAGGGCGACTATGAAAGTTCATTTTATAAACTATTACTGAAATTTAAAATATAATTTGTCTTCAAAATTCAGAAGAATGAAAAAAAAACAATGGTGCTCAATACACAGCAGTTACATGAAAATATCACTATCGTCTCAGTCTGTGCAGAATTTCAAAGTTTTTTTGGTTAGGTTTAAATTGTAAATAAATATATTTATATAGTTCATACTATGCACATTTAAATTAATACTCTGTACTTTTGTGATTTTGTCTGGATCGTTCTACATTTACTTTTCTTTATAGATCCCTGCTCACTTAAAAAAAAAACTATTACATACAAATTTTTTTTTTTTTTAATTGTTTTAAAATATTGGTAGGGAACAAATTAGATGCACATGTAGATGTTTGTTGGTTCCAAGATTGTATTTGCATTCCACAAATTGGCCTGACTGTATGTACGTGTAATTTATCTGCTATTCTGTACCAATTTCCAATTTAGCTCATTCCCAAGATGCAATAAAGGATTTTTTTCCCTAGCAAAACTAATTACATAACTATCAGAATTTATTTTCTTCAAAAACAAAAAGTTAATCATCAATAAGACTCATGCATTATGCTGGCCATATCTACAAGAATACGTTTTTTTTTTCAAATTGCCCCTTAATCATTTCACCTATTGAAAGTACAAAGTAGAAAGAACAGTTTACATGATTAGATCTAAAGTGCTAGGATATTAAATAAACCTTAAATAAATTGTTATCTTTGCTCAGTGGTTTGTGATATTTATCAGGAAAATCTATCGAACACATTATTCTAACCATGCCAGTGAAACATTACATTTAGGCACACTTTTGTCTAAGTTTTGAACAACATTCAATCCAACAATTTTTTTCTAATTTTAACAGTCTAGCATTGCCACTGCTCACATCATTTATTAATTTGAAATGTTGCAATACTTAACATGTTCTACAATTCATTCTGAATACAAGTTGTTTTTATTAATTTTCACAAGCTATTGCAAAGTCATCTAGTTACATGCAGTATAAACCACCAGAGACTTACAGTCATGTAAAACATATTAACCACATTCAGGGCCGATGTGAAGATTGTGCTCATCCTTTTAACAGATGGTTCATCCAAACTGTCATATGTGGGCAGCACTTGTCTATGAGGAAATTGTGAAAATAAACCTGTAAATCTGAGCAGCATATTCTTCCCCTCAAAACAATGAAATCTGTAATATCTCCAATGCACAAAACAAGAAACAGCCATAAATAGTACAGTAATACTTCTTGTCTTTATTAAATCTTGGTATATCATAGTAGGTAACATTCTTACAAGCCAAAAACCAAGAAAATCGCTAAATTAAGAATATCACAGGTGGATTTCTATATAGCACAATAAATCATCTGAAAAATAACTCTAAATTAAAAATAACTTAGATGTCTAGACTATTGTAAAACCCACAAATTACATAGGCAGCGAGTCTACACAGGCTATGCTGATGTTTAACAAGACAGTGGTCTGAAGACAGTCGATGTACTATAGTTAATTTCAGTCATTACACCACGAAAAGGGCACGCATGCCTTGATAACAATGTTCCCCAGTCTATAGGGGCTGAGCTATGGGAAAAGATTAGAGAAGCTCAATCTCAACAGTTTTGGAAGGAAATCAATTTATATAAAATGGCATATTATAAATACAGAATATTATTTCATAGTCAGGCAGGTTAGACTAAAAGGCTTAAATTTAAATTAGTGAAATGAAAATTCAAACAAATATTAGGAAGAACGTCTTTACCCGATGGACAATAAATGTTTGGAATAATCTGCTTGGCAATGTAATTGAGACAAAAGCCTTCGGGGAATTCAAAATACAGTTGGGTGCCAAACTGGATGAGGTGAACTTACTGGAGGGATAAGCTTCAATGGCCTGAATAGCCTTCCCAATCTGGATTGTTCTTGATAACAAACTTGAAAATACAGCAAAATCTTCAGGAAATTGAAGCTTATTCCCCAGTAACTGGGTTTTATTCAGAAGTGCAACCAAGTTTGCAACTTTGGATTTAGCTGGTCTAGGCAACAAAAAAAAAACACACATAGCCCCAACCCCTCTCCAAGATATAGAACCAAAAATTGATAGGTAAGTTCTGAAAGAGAAAAACACTTAAAATTCATCTGCAACACGTAATGTTATACAGTTATAATTGAAATCACAAGATAGATAGCACTGGTGTAACAACTAGCAATTGAACAGGTGGTAAAGCTCCGTCACTTTGGGCTAGATTGCCCACCCATTATCGATAGGTGGAAAATCTAGTCTTATTTGATGAAGAGCAGGGAGTTCCCCTGTATCATGGTCAACATTCTTCACTCCACCAACAAAAACACAAAAAATTAACTGGTCAAAGTAAGCTTTAAGGATGAAATGCCCTTACTGCACAAAAAAGCACAAAGCATTTGTTAGAAAGAGAAACCAAAGTACTTACGATTGGCAGGCAAAAGACATGCCATAAATAGGGATACACCGGAAGATGCCATCCCAGCGGACATAACTGACTCGTTTCAGCCACTCACCACTAAAGAGGCCATGTTTGAAGGAAGACAGCACAATCTGTGGTGAGGGAGAACACCAAGATTAACAGTCAATAAACACACCATTCTAAGCAATCGCTTTGAGAATAAAAGGGGATGGAGTATAAAAGCAGGGAAGTCTTGCTACAGTTATACAGGGTATTGGTGAGGCTACACCTGGAATACTGCGTGCAGTTTTGGTTTCCATATTTACGAAAGGATATACTTGCTTTGGAGGCTGTTCAGAGAAGGTTCACTAGTTTGATTCCAGAGATGAGGGGGTTGACTTATGAGGAAAGGTTGAGTAGGTTTGGCCTCTACTCATTGGAATTCAGAAGAATGAGAGGTGATCTTATCAAAACATATAGGATTATGAGGGGGCTTGACAAGGTGGATGCAGAGAGAATGTTTCCACTGAGGGGGGAGACTAGAACTAGAGGGCACAATCTTAGAATAAGGAACCGCCCATTTAAAACTGAGATGAGGAGAAATTTATTTTCTCAGAGGGTTGTAAATCTGTGGAATTCGCTGCCTCAGAGAGCTATGGAAGTTGGGACATTGAATAAATTTAAGACACAGATAGACAGTTTCTTAACCGATAAGGGAATAAGGGGTTATGGGGAGTGGGCAGAGAAATGGACCTGAGTCCATGATCGGATCAGCCAAGATCATATTAAATGGCGGAGCAGGCTCGAGGGGTCGTATGGCCTACTCCTGCTGCTATTTCTTATGCTCTTATGTAAAACCCAATTGTGAGATAAATGCCATGATCACGATTACCAGAAAATTACAAATGAGGAAGGCTTTTGGCCCATCTTAGTTCATCCATCTAAAATGGCCCTGAAGACCACAGCAGCATCTAATGTTCTTGAATAATTCCAGGGTTTTCACCCCCATTAATGTATCTAGGAGCCCATTCCACAGATTGATCTTTCATGAAGACCTTCCCGATATCACTCCTACATTTGTCTTTCAATGGTTTGAACCCAAGGCCCCTTGTTCTATTTGTGAAACGTAACTTAAAATTAATGTAATGGATGTATCTTTTCCATACTGTTGACAATCTTATACACCTCAATAAGATCACCACTCAGATACCTCCTTTTGGAGGCTAAAATCTTCAAGTTTCTAGTACAGGTAAATCCCGAATTCTGAAAACCAGAATTGTCCAAAAACAGGACATTTTTGAGGCGGTCAAGATGGTGACATCAGGCAGCGAGGGACAAAAAAAAAGGTAAAAAACACAGCACCGGGGTGGGGGGGGGTCGTGGGCAGCGGGAATCGGCAGGCGGCGAGGAGCGGAGGGAATCGGTGAGTTGCGAGAAGCGGCAAGCAGCGGAGAATCGGCGCACGGCGAGATCCAAAATCCGGCACGGATTCGGTCACGAGGATTCCGGATTTCAGACTATTGATCTTCTTGTCCAAAATCCAGCAAAATCCAAAATCCAGCAAAACCCAAAAACCGGCACGGACTTAGACCCAAGGATTCTGGATTTCAGACGTTGTACCTGTATTTCCTAACTCAGAACTCTACAATACGAGTCAGCCTTATGGCTCGTTTCTGCATGACCTCCAACTCTTGTATCTTGGTGATCAGAACTGGACAAACTACTGTAGGTATGCTCTGAGCAGAGCACTATAAAGTCTGTGAATGACTTTATTGCAGTCTGCTGTTTTAGTTATGCAGTTCAAAATTCAAAAAAATTCATTGAAGTTGTGAACCAATAAACAGCTATAAAGCATACACAAAACACTGATGACCTTATGTGGTGTTTTCCCAAATAATTATTAGATGGACATGTTTATATCATCGCTGTATTCCATTTCTCATTATGGGTGTCATAATTTGATGCATTATAATGAGACTGGCTCAAAATCCATAAGGAGGTCACTGATCACTGTAAGGCATCAAGTATACTGCAGATCGATATAGCAATTTTATAGGATGAGGCTATATATTATATTTTAACTTCAAAAGCCAACCCTGGCTGGAATTGAGAAGTATCATAGAAAATATAATAGGATTTTATGTGGGAAGATCTAAATGGAACAGTGACAGCGTAGACAACTGTAAGAACTGACAGAACAGAAAACATGATGGAGAGATCTTGTGCTGTTTATACTCAAATTTGCAATGGTGACTGACGGAAAGAAAATATTAAAACATTTTACAGAATTATTTTAGAAACCTTTCTTTCTCTAGTTTCAAATATAAATCCCTAACAGAAATATCTATAGTCATTCAACGATTGTCTCATCATACAAAATTCACATATATGAATATCTTAACCATTTGTGATCAAGAGCAGGTAATATGTAAAGGCAGAATGCTGAAATCTTAACCTGCAGGCAGCACTGAAATCCAGAACTGATTGATATTCTCATGCAAGCTTCCCCTGCAGCAGAGATTCCACATCTTGGCTAACACAGGGTACCACAAGTGAGGAAAAACTAGCCTGAAGAGAATTCCAGCCTACACCACTCGGGGCACTTGCTGGCAGATTCACCAAGAAGCAGCTTTCATAGAGCTCTGGGGATGTCCTCAGGTTAGAAACCCTCACTCTCCCAACAGACGGTGGCATTATAGATTTAAGGGGTTAATTTGAAGAGAAGAAAATGAGAAAATGAGAAGAGGAGGATTTTTTTTTAAATGGGTAATGTATATTGTTATTACCCTTAAGGCACCCTAACGAGTAAATAAAGCATTTTTGGCTTTCCATTCACAATTGAATTCATTGAGCAAAACAGAGAGATTATATTCCTACTGCATCTTGAAAATGAAAGTTTTATGTTCATGCACATTTATATCAAGGCAATTACAGTATTCAGTATACCTCAAAAATGCTTTATGTACTTTCGTCTATGGGTCTGCTTCCACCTTATATTATGTTTTTAAAGAGAACTTTTATTCTTCTTGTTGCAGTTAATGAAGGACAAAGTAGCTTGCTTATTTTTACTTTATGGTTTAGTTGTTTGTAATACACACAACAATTAGCGATTGGGAAACAATGTGCAAATCAGTTTTTAATGTTTTATTAAATGAATCTATACTCTAAATATTAATGTAGCAACCCTCTTATATGGTCAGTTATTTTTCAGGAAATCATTTTATAGTTTGCACCATGCAGATGTTCATAAATTATGATCTTGCAAATCACTGAGGCTAATAATGATCCTTCTTGGTGTATGGTACTAATCTCGATGGATCAGATGGCAAGGACATGGTTTGCTCCACCACAGTTCTGTCATTCCTTTGAAGTGACCTTGTAGATGAAACTCTGTGATCCATGCAAGTCAGCAGCAAAGCAAACCAACATCAGCAACAAATGGCAGTGGATCAGCGATTGGCAATGATGGTCAGAATTGGAGAGTTTACCAATCATTTTGAAAAGTTTACATTAGCATGTAAGTTGTCACCTTCTTCTACAAGATTATGTATTCCTGATCAACCTTGCCCTCTTTTCTATTGTCTCATTCCATGCTACACAAGAATGGTGCAGATTGTATCACACCACCTTATTCAAATAGTACTTCCTTTCAGTATTTTTGAGTGTTGTCTCTTTCCAATGCATCAAAAGGAAAGTTACACAAAATCATATTTTTAATTTACGTCTACTTATTCTTCTTCTTTGGCGGTCCCTCGTATCGAGGATGACTTGCTTCCACACCAAAAAGGGATGAGTTCACAGGTGTTTTGATGAGGACCTGATATTCCAGGTCCCGAACTACATGTTGGCAGGTGGAAGATGCCTGTGCGTGGATTTTTTTTTTAATAAATGCGTGGTGGCCGTTGCACACCAGCCACCACACGGGCTTAACAGAGCTAGGTCTTGATCCAGTGGCAAGGATTAAACCAAGACGACTGGAGACCAGCTCTGCTGCACGAACCTAGAGCACACATATATCTGCCCCAGGGCCCACGCCTCTTCTGGGCCCCGAACTCTCGCCTCTTCTGGGCCCCGATCTCTCTTTGCTCCTCTACCCCGGTCATTCGCCGCACCTCCGCCACAATCTCGCGCCGGACCTGGGCCCCGCCGAAATTCCTGCCCATACTTCAATCAGCGTCCTGGGTTTTGGTGACAGCACCCACTCGCCCTCCTCAAAGCTGTCACCGTTCTGGAACAGCTTGCGCTGTATCTTGAAGTGGCTCCTGCGGCTCGTGCTTCCTCGCCGGTGCCAATGTGATGGCCAGCCATCCTGTCCTCCACTGGAACGCTTGATGCGTTCGGTCACTCCTTTTAGACCTGTCTCCCTAGTGTCCCTTAACTTCCTAAACTCTGCTCTTCAGCTGCATCTGCTTGTATCATATAGCCTGCAGCACTGCCCTGCGCACTGTCAACAGGTACCGGTAAGTGTGACCTCCCGTGGTCAGAAAGTTCTGTTCCGGCACTGGTCAGGTCCTGAGGGTGCCGGACCAGAGGGGTCCAACATGTACATCAGACAAACTTCCAACAAATGACCGGTTCCGGATTGGACAGCTCATGATCTTGTCAGCTAACTAGCATAGAAAATAACCACCCACAGATAGTAACGGCATGAGAGTAGAAAGAATAGGATCATTTTATATTCAAGTTTATTACTCTCAAATGAATGAGTAGTTGATGAATACAACAATGTAACACTATTACTTTGTCTATTGTATAGCATCATAAAGGTACCACAGCGGCAATAGCCATAACACACGTTCCTCAACTCGGTCTCTGTTCGAGACTAAATCTCATTTCAACACTACAGCTGTAAAGGAGATAGCTTCACACACATTCACTTTAAAGCTACATTATCCAACAAATTTTGTGGTTACTGTTGAATATGCTGTTCCAGCACTTTGTTTGAGATATTAAAATTAAATATTTACTGAACGAAATTTAAAGCCACTGTTTTATTTACATGCTTTGTGCATGCCTAACTGGAGTAAAATTAAAGAGAAAACTGCAAATGCTGCAAATCTGAAACAAAGTAGGAAGAATCTCATGCCCAAAATATAAACCTGTCTTTTCTCTTTTATAGATGCTTTGTATTTCCCACATTTTCTACTTTTGGTTTCATTTAAACCTTGCTGCAAATTTCTTCTAACATCTTTTCAGGAGAGATTAAGTGGCTGTAGAGCAACTTTGCATTACATAAATTAAGTGATCTTATAAAAATCAATTTGAGTTACTTACAGAACTATTTAAGTAATCCTTTCCATTGCAAACTGTTTTTCCAAAATTTAAGAGTGATTTTTTTTTTAAAAAAGCATTATAGGGTCGCAAAGCTTTAATTTTACATAACATTAAATTTGTTCTTCCAAATTTTTTTTTGGACTTGTGGTTGTTGATTATTCTGCAAATACAACAGTAATACCATGATCAAGACACATTTATACTTTGCTAATAGGTTCCAACTTGGTTCCAATTTTACTTTCCAATGTGTGTCAAACTTTAACTCTTAATGGGTCTTTAATGAAAAGACAGTGGTATTGAAACAGTATAAATGTACAGTGCACTGTTCTGGGAATAAAATCTTATATGGCACTGGTGTGCAGACATGTGCAATCCATTTTTAAATACTGTACACAAATGCATTTATTAATTTCAAATTCAATCTTATCTCACTTTATACAACATATTTATGGGTTTTATTCGAGGAATCGACTGTACGCAGCATTACCTTTGAAGGTTCGAAGCTCCAATTACTACGAGACTTAATCAGAAGAACTATTTACAGTTACGTTGAAAACCTGCTCAGTGAATTGCTACAACCAGAGATAAGTGAGAAATGAAAAGACTTTGGAGAATTAAACAGCTGAACATAAATTAGGGTACTTACAACAAACATAAAGAGGGTGTAGAATATTAAAGCCATGGCACTGAAGGACTGGATAGAGGCCATCATGTTCCTCTGCAAACTCAGTGGCAGCACTATAAATACAGAGACCGCAAACAGCAAGAACACACGGAATCCCTGTGTTGCCTAAAACACAAAATGGCAGTTTGAAGAGCTAGAACAAAAAGTTAGAATCCCATTATACCAACAGGTTACAGCACAAGTGGATTTCTTACAACGAGGTATAGTCCATTACTAGATAGATCACAAGATCGAAAAACGCAATATACACAAAAGTATAAATCACTGGGAGTAATAATATCGTAATTTAATCAGGGAGCTCAAATAAGGTCAGATCCAAGCAATGGGAATCTTGAATGGTTTATGGTTGTCACTTGAAACCCAAGATTAAATTGCAATTTTTTAATGCTTTCTTCACTGTCTTTTTTTTATATAAAAATAATTCATCAGTTTTGCTAAAGGAAGGACAATAATAATGTCAGTTGCAGGCAACATCAAATGTATAATAACTGAAGACTATGAGAGGCCATTGTAAGGTCATCACTGAAGACTATTACTGTCACAAAATTCAAAGGAAAGTTAATATACAATAGAAATCAAGGAGTGAGCTACAAAGCTGTCACTTCGTTGAGGGGCTCAAATGACTTTACAAGCACTCAGAGCGAAGCTCAACTTTTGATGGACACTTGAACCCCAAAATGCTGCTGCGTAAAGAAATCTGGTGGCTCATTTGCATGCATGAGTTTAGCATCCTTTAATTAGGGTGCAGCAATTCAAGAGTTGATAACAAAATGGCAATAAAATAGAGATGCAGTACAGATCAAATTTTACTGCTTTTAAATTCTGCATAACACAGACTCCATATATTATTTAGCCAACTAGTGCAGCTATTTCTACCGGCAATTGATAATGCTCCTATTGGTCACTGTTTGAGAGTGAAACTAGTAGATCACAAAGTGTTCTGTTTTTAAATCGATACAGTACAATTGCCTCAGTGCATTTGTGTGCTACTCTTGAAACTAAGAGTCAATGTATGCTATATGCAAAGCCCACTTACCTGAAGTCCAAGCAACTGAGCGAAGAAATTAGAACCTAAATCCGCGATAACAACATAAAAAGCAATGCATGTCCCCAACATCAAGCCAATCAAGCTGTAGAAAGTAAAGAGAGCAAACCGTAATTAATAACCAAGCAATAAAAATTCACCCCACCCCACAAACTGCTGTAGCAGCACAGTAGATTGATTCACCATCAAGGGCCAAATTTTCGGCGAAAAGGTTAGTGATTCGTGAAAATTAAAGTTTTCGCTATGCTACCGTTTTTATGCCGAACTTTCGGCCTTTATATATGCACTGGCCCATCGGTAAGGGAGGCGCTGCTAAAGCATTCGCGGCGCAAAACGCGAGTTTTGGCAACTTTAATCCGGGGTCGTTTGCGGTGCGAGAGGCGCCTTGGGAGTGGGGGAAAAAAAACTCCAAAAAACATTCCAAACACATTTACAAAACCCCTAACTAAGTAATCGCTGTGAAAAAATTTTATAAAAACCTTAACTTATCTTTTTTTGCAGATTTTCATACTTGCATACTGCATCGCCGGCGGGCCCCGCCCACGCTCACTGCATCGCCGGCGGGCCCCGCCCTCGCTCACTGCATCGCCGGCGGGCCCTGCCCACGCTCACTGCATCGCCGGCGGGCCCCGCCCTCGCTCACTGCATCGCCGGCGGGCCCCGCCCACGCTCACTGCATCGCCGGCGGGCCCCGCCCACGTTCACTGCATCGCCGGCGGGCCCCGCCCACGCTCACTGCATCGCCGGCGGGCCCCGCCCACGCTCACTGCATCGCCGGCGGGCCCCGCCCTCGCTCACTGCATCGCCGGCGGGCCCCGCCCACGCTCACGCTCACTGCATCACTGACCGAGATCGACAGATTGTTGTTAGGTAAGGGTATCAAGGGATGCAGAATATGGGCAGGTGAATGGATACAGATCAGCCATGATCTAATGGAATAGACTTAAGAGACTATTAGCCTGCTCCTGTTCTGATGTAAAGCTTTCCTTTCATACAGCCTTTCATTGCTAAAGCCTGCTCTCGTGAAATCCAGGTTCTTCATTGTTTTGATTATACAATCGGACCTTATTTCAGTTTTAAGATCAACAACATTATGATCACTGGACCCCAAATATTCCCTTACTTCAACTTGGCTCATAATTAGCAGGGAGAAACATAAGAACATAAGAAATAGCAGTAGTAGGCTATACGGCCCCTCGAGCTTGCTCCGCCATTTTATGCGATTTTGGCTGAACCGATCATGGACTCGGGTTCACTTCCCCGCCCGCTCCCCATAACCCCTTATTTCCTTTTCGGTTAAGAAACTGTCCATCTCTGTCTTAAATGTATTCAATGTCCCAGCTTCCACAGCTCTCTGAGGCAGCGAATTCCACAGATTTACAACCCTCAGAAGAAATTTCTCGTCTCAGTTTTAAATGGACGGCCCCTTATTCTAAGATTATGCCCCCTACTTCTAGTCTCCCCCATCAGTGGAAACATTTTCTCTGCATCCACCTGGTTAAGCCCTCTCATAATCTTATGTGTTTTGATAAGATCACCCCTCAATATTTTGAATTCCAATGAGTAGAGGCCCAACCTACCTTTCCTCATAGGTCAACCTGCTCATCTCTGGAATCAAACTAGTGAACCTTCTCTGAACTGCTTCCAAAGCAAGTATATCCTTTCATAAATATGGAAACCAAAACTGCATGCAGTATTCCAGGTGTGGCCTCACCAATACCCTGTATAACTGTAGCAAGACTTCCCTGCTTTTATACTCCATCCCCTTTGCAATAAAGGTCAATATTCCATTGGTCTTCCTGATCACTTGCTGTACTTGCATACTAATCTTTTGTGTTTCATGCACAAGTACCCCCAGGTCCCGCTGTACTGCAGCACTTTGCAATCTTTCTCCATTTAAAAAATAACTTACTCTTTAATTTTTTTCTGCAAAAGTGCATGACCTCACACTTTCCAACATTATACTCCATCTGCCAAATTTTTGCCCACTCACTTAGCCTGTCAATATCCTTTTGCAGATTTTCTGTGTCCTCTTCACACATTGCTTTTCCTCTCATCTTTGTATTGTCAGGAAACTTGGCTGTGTTACACTTGCTCCCTTCTTCCAAGTCGTTAATATAGATTGTAAATAGTTGGGGTCCCAGCACTCATCCCTGTGGCATCCTACCAGTTACTGATTGCCAACCAGAGAATGAACCATTTATCCTGGCTCTCTCTTTTCTGTTTGTTAGCCAATCCTCTATCCATGCTAATATATTACCCCCAACCCTGTGAACTTGTATCTTGTGCAGTAACCTTTTATGTGGCACCTTGTCAAATGCCTTCTGGAAGTCCAAATACATCACATCCACTGGTTCCCCTTTATCCACCCTGTTCATTACATCCTCAAAGAATTCCAGCAAATTTGTCAAGCATGACTTCCCCTTCATAAATCCATGCTGACTCTGCCTGACCGAATTATGCTTTTCCAAAGCATACTACTTCTTTAATAATGCACTCCAACATTTTCCCAACCACAGATGTTAGGCTAGCTGGTCTATAGTTTCCTGCACATTTAGTTTTGCCTGCTTCCTTGTGGGTTCCTTCACCTGCTATTTACGAAGGTTCTTCAAGTACTTCAATAAACTCCTTCGTGGATACAGATTGTCCCAATGTCATAGTCAGGAAAATTTAAATCTATCATCATTACATCTGAGGTCTTACCACTAACAATTTTATGACCTCCCAGAGGCTATGAGGACATCCACCTCGATATTATTTTGTGGTAGCCTATATAGCATATTCCTACCACTACTTTCTATCTTTCAGATCCACCCAGACACTCCATGTCAATTCCCAGTTCATTCCTTCCTTTCAACAATGTATAAACCGTCCCTGATGAACACTGCCACCTCACCCCCTTTATTTCCTTCTCTATCCTTCCTGAAGCACCTTGAAATTTAGCTCCAAGGAGAGGATGAGAATTTGTTCCCCACACATCCCCTTCCTTTAGTTAAGTTTCAGTAATTCCTACATTATCAATACTTCTTCTCTTAGGCAGTCCCTCAGATGATAAGATCCCCATTTCTCTTTCTCTCTCTCTCTCTCTCTCTCTCTCTCTGGCAGTCCCTCGGAGTGGATTATGACTTGCTTCCACACTAAAAATGAGTTCTCAGGTGACTGAAGTCCAATGCGGGACCTACAGTCTCTGTCACAGGTGAGGCAGAGTGGTTGAAGGAACGGGTGGCTGGATGGGGGGGCCTGGGTTGCCGCGCGCTCCTTCCGCTGTCTACGCGTGGCTTCAGTTTGCTCTCGGCCATTTTATTTCCAGTGGTCCTGACATTCATATAAATATATCTTAGTTAATCTCTTGCCCTCCTTGCTATAATCACAAGAGTCTTTACTAATAATTGATCCACGCGGTTATTCCATCACCCCTGCTTCTCAGTTTAAATCCTCCCCACCTGTTTTATATGCCCCATCAGCCAAGAGCTGTTTTGGTAGCAAAGTACTCTGGTATGGCTGATCCTAAACATGCAAAGAAAAATACACATACATTCATGGAATAAATAAATAAAGTGCTTGACGGGACTCATCATTTTACCATTATGTAAGCCACCAAGTGTTGTAATTTGGTACCCTGTGGCTTGCAAGTAGTTTGCCTATCAGCAAGTTCTATCTTGCATCATGGTAGTGAGGTGAAAATGTAATAAAATATTTCCTTCTTTTGTGATTCTGCTTTCTTGTGCTAAAGAGTACGTTTCACGTGAACAAGATACAGCTGTAGGAAGGTTAATGGGTATCGTGGGTTAAAGATGGCTTTGTAAGAAGCAAGAATGATCAAGAAAAAACAGGATAGGGCTATGAAAAGGATGAAGCCAAGCTAAAAAAAAGACAGAATTGAGAAGAGAAAGAAAGAGAAAAAGTGACAAAGATAAAATGACTAAATAAAAATATTTATACCAGCATTTCGGTAGCTACTTAAATTTCGGTAGCAGCTATAGTTACAACCAGGGAGTTATGATTTTATAATTAATATTTTAATTTGACTTTGTCTGCTGATTAATGTTTAATGATTAATTTGAGATCTGAAATAATTTCTTTACTATACAGGGTCAATCATGTCACCGCTGAGAGCATCAATTTGAATCAAAAGCAGCCTCTTCTCAAATGATACAGCATTTTTTTGTATACCTCTGTTGTACCCTCGCATCATGTGGTTATAATAGTGCATCTGCCAGGGAATTCAAAACCGGCTAGGCAGCATTTTAGTTGCAGATGCTGCAACATAGAAAATTCATACAGCAGACCTTATAATAGCCTTAAGAACATCCACATGAACACTGAATGGTCTGGAGTCTTCAGCAGTCATAAATTGAGTAAGATACAGCAGATTGGACTTAACTGTCACTCTCTCACACTGCTTGTGTCTCACCACTGCCCTTTTTGGGAAGAAAACTGACAAGTAAGCTGGCAAATCCTATTGTAAAAGGAAAGATTATCCTGAAATACACGGATATTAATTACACAGAAACACTCCGTGATTAATCAGTAGTCTAAATTTAGAGTGTGGATTGCAATACAGACGTACAGGCCAAAGTTATACTGCAGCCTGCCCACCTTTGGGTCTCAACACTCAGCTCAACCAAGTGCAAGCTCTGTGCATGTCCATTTGCAGACATGTGCAAAACTTTGCTCTCTAAGTAGAAGAGGAAAATCAGCTTCTGAGGGTGCAGGTGAGAGCTGCCACTCTTGGATCATCAAAAAGACTCTGCTACAGTTTAGAAACATTCCAGAGTCTCTGGACTTTTTTTAGAAGCAGATTCACATCAGCCCTGAATTATACTGCACCAGTGCAAAGCCAGAGGAGTGTAAAGTCACCCAATGGAGGCGATTTCATTTATCGGGGCAAAATACACTAAGAAGTCAAGTCATCAATCTAACTTTCATGTTATATTGCTTTGCATCAATGGAAATGTGGCAATGTAACAGCAGCCTAAACACAGTTATAAAACACAATTTGAAACACTAAGTTTTTTTGGAAGTCTCTAAGATTTCACAATGCTGTATTTCAACTGAAGATACAAAAAAGATGCCAAGCAGTAGAGACCTGTCCTTTCAGCCTGAGTCAATTACACCCTAATTACTGAAGAAAGGAAGTCTATAATTAGTGAAGAACAGTGCCCTACAATTATTCGGCTGCATGGATTAGATGTCAAGACTGAAATATTACAGTTTAAATTGTAAACGACCTCTGGAGTAATGTGATCAGAGTTCTAATAGGATACAAGTGTTAACCCTTATCAGTCCAAGATCAGAGCTCGTTAGATCCTATGTGCTTTTGTAATCTATTCCTTTATTCCATTTTTTCCCATTCCCCTCTGTAGAGCACCTTGGGACAATTTTTAAGTTTAAAGATGCTGCATGAGATGCAGGTTACTGCTGTTAGTAAAGTAGGCAGCTTGCACTTCTTCCAGGTTTTAATACAAACATACGAAAAGTACAGACCAACGGGTCCAGCAAGCCTTCCCTATATTGGCATGGTCTACCTTCTACACAGTACTTCCCCAGGAAAGATTTTTTTTTAAAAAAGAAAAAAAAACTTAGGCCAACGTAGGAAAAAAAACTCTGGAAAATTTCCCTCCAACCCCTGAAAGCAATTAAACAAGTTCCAGGAGACGACAGTGACTGGGTAGCACATCCCGCAATGACCAACCTATGTTCCATATGAATTATGTTGGCCACTTTCACGAACTATTCCAATGCTCTCCTGGCCGGTCTCCCATCCTCCACCCTCCATAAATTTGAGCTCATCCAAGACCCTGCTGACCGTATCCCAACCCTCACTAAATCCCACTCACTTATCACCCCTGTGCTCGTGAACTACATTGGTTTCCAATTAAAAATTTTCATCCTCGTGTTTAAATACCTTCATGGCCCCTCCCTATCTCTAACTTCCTCCAGCCTTACAACCCTACGAGAACTCTGCATTCCTGCAAATCTGGCACCTTGAGCATTCCCCTAACCCTTCGCCCCCTCATTGGCGGCTGTGCCTTCAGCCATGTAGCCGCTAAACTCTGGAATTCCCTCCCTAAATCCCTCCGCGCCTCTTTCCTTCAAACTTACCTCTTTTATCAAGCTTTTAGTCACCACTCCAAATATGTCAATTTTTGTCTGATTGCGCTTTTGTGAACCGCCTTGGGACGGTTTTCTAAATTAACGGCTCTGTAAGTTTTGTTGTTGAACTCTCCCAGAGAGTCCGGACTTGCTGGACGTGCCAACAACTTGTTCCAGAGGTTGGCATCTCTGCACAAAGTCCCTCCTAACATCTAATCTAGCTCTATGCTTATGTAACTTACACTTCTATCCTCTGATCCTCCCTAACCTAGTTAGCTCAAATAGACTATCCAGTTGGAGAGAGACTTTAATCGAATCTCCCTAAAGTCTATGCTAATCTAGAATAAAAAGCCCCAGCCTCTCTAGACCTATCGTGGCAACAGAGTCCTTAAACTAGGAATCAGTCTACTGGTTCTTCTCTGCATCTTTTTCAGAGCCTATATATCATTACCATATGAAGGGACCAGAGCATTCTATCTAACCTGCCCAAGACATTTTACAGAGCAAGAATAATATTTCTTGATTTATATTTCATTGTCTTGATAATACATCCTAACACCCTATTTGCTTTTGCAATTGCCTTGTGGCATTGGTCAGGGGGCTTCAATGCATTGTAACATCCAGGTCCTTCTCCCACTCAGCAGCCTTGAGCATAAAACCCTGCATGGAGTTTCCCCTATCCAAGTGCATTATGCTACTTTTATCCATATTAAAAGACCAATGTCAGATACAAGCCCATTCCCCCATCGCATCTGGTTCTGCCCGATTATCAATATTTCTCATTCAAGATCCTTGCCCTCTCAATATCATTGACTACTGTGCATACTGAACCACTACCATCTATACTGTCTGTCACAATGCATCCAACTCCGTATCAAACCCAAAATCTGCACACTAATTCTACAGGACTCCACCTTCTTTAAGTGCATTCTACTTGAGAATCTTCTTGAGCTCCTGTCAAACATCAATTCAAGAAGTCCAGAACATAATGGTAACATTCTGGAAAAACCTTAAACTGTCCTTAAAACTAAGCATGAAGGATTGTAAACAATAAGATTACTGAAGACGTCAGCCACAATAATGAATGCATGAATCTTTTATGAAACACCTTACAAATAATAAACTAGCAAGACCTACAATAATTTATTGGTACAGTTATTACACATCATTTTAAAAATGAACTAGAAAGAAGTGGTCCGATGTCCTGAAAGTTTCCAGTATGTCCATTTTTAAAAGTAGCACACAGAACGGCGACAGTAAATTACTCAACACGTTTGATGAAATTCCAAACAGGAGGCTGTCAAGTTACGGAGAATACATTTTTTTTATCCATGAGGAAATATAGAATATGTCCATTTATTGAAGGAAAATACAACAATGCTTAAGATCGGTGAAAAGTGATTTTAAGACAATCAACTGTCATCCCTTCTTGTAGGGAAAAATGCCAGATTGAACTATGCCCATTATTTAAAAGATCCAGAGGTCTGACCAAATGGGAGGAAACTACTCATGAACTAGGTTTAAAATCTGATGACAGTAGGTTCAAGGTTTTATTAAAATAATGATGTGTTAAATTTATGTTAGCTGTGGGAAATGGAAGGTTCTCACTTCAGGCATGCAGTGTCAAAAGCAAGCATTCCCTTGTTAGTTACTGTACAGTTAAATACAGTAAATCTCGCTCCAGTCTTCCCCAATGCTTTGCTGTAGTAGCCCCAATCTAAACAGCACGCCCCCACCGAACCAATACAGTTTCCATGCCAACAATCCTTATAATCTCTGAATTTTATGCCCAATTTGAGCTGGGAGCCCATACCCATATAGAACAAGGCTGCGCCTGGCTTCACTCATTTCACATAGGACCCATGCTGTTGAACAGAATATCTTTCATCCTATCAATCCGAATGTAATTTTAACCCAGATCCCAGCCAGTGAGCTAACTCACAATGGCATTAGGTCACCCAAGTTACAGTTTACCAAGAAGACGTGATCAGCATTTACATACAGATGGATAGTGCCATAGCAAAAATCTGTATACCCTAGTCCCTTTTCTCTATCACAAACTGCATAGACTGGATACTTCAGAATTACAAGGTTTTTAGTAATCATAGGTTTGAGCCCCACAATGACATAAGCCATATTTGCGATGTTCTCAGTTCTGATCTGGAGTAATAACAGGCCTTATTTAAAGAGAAAATTAGTGCAGGCTGAGGACTGGTGTGACAATCATCTCTTTGGTTCAGTGTTAAATTCAACTACTGCTGGGAAAGTGTGGTATGGCATGTTATCTAAATTTTAATTTTGACAGCTTTTAACTGTGGTTCAAGTATGCTTAATGAAAGAGTATCACTGCTTATAAAATAATCTTGAATTGTGACATTTCAGCTTACCTGGTTTCAACCAGCATTTTGCCTGTTTTTCCGTAGGCATGGAAAGCTAAAAATTAAAAATCAACTGATTAGAAAACACAACAGTACCAAGCACTTGGATTAGATTTGAATTTATTTTTTCATTACATTTCAGTATAAAATGCTTAGAGTAATTGGGACTGAAGAAGTGAAAGAATTTTAAAACATATACAAATCCCTGAAGAGCAGGATCAAGCTTTGTGACATTTTCTATTAAAGTCAGCTTTCTAAAATTGCCAAATTTTGGTATGAGG
Source organism: Pristiophorus japonicus (assembly GCF_044704955.1). Lineage (NCBI taxonomy): Eukaryota > Metazoa > Chordata > Chondrichthyes > Pristiophoridae > Pristiophorus > Pristiophorus japonicus. Next base: position 112,146,138 of record NC_091992.1, read on the forward strand.
CACTGAAGCACTAAATACCATTTAATGGAGAAGGTAATTCCACAAGGATGAATAATCACTAACAGGTACTTACCCATAATAGTTGCTCCTGGTCTCAAATCATTTTTTTAAAGTTTGTTTAAAATAATTATTGCAAGACCAAGATGAAGAACTCCATGGACAAATATCTATTAGCGATGATACTTCCCTAAAGAATTCCTTTCCCTTCAAAGAACAGTGCTTTAATAAATTCCAAAACATTGAAATACCCATTAAGATTGGAATTAGATATTAAACACGTCAGCAGAATTGCAGTAAAAATTCCATTGCCAAGTCAGCCATCTTGAGTACAGTAATACAAGAATGATCGCTTCTTTATGATATCAGGACACTTAATATGTTGGCAAAGTACTCACCATATTGTATTCAGCTGCAATGACACTTCCGGTTACATCAGGAACAGACTGACATAATGGTCAATTCATGAATTAAGAAGTTACTACTTTTTAAAAAGACAACAGGGAAGGAGAGAAAATCGGTCCATCGGTCACACATTGTGCTGAAAATTCTAACCTCCTCTCAAAAGCTCAACAAGAGATGCCACCTACCGTGGCATGATTTTTTATATTAAAGATGCAGAAGGCAACAGCAGACACTTCAGTCAACATCATAAATATCACTAGCAATATAATAACCTAAATGGTAAAATTCTCAATGAAGTGTAACAACAGAGAATCGAAGTGCTTAGTCGAAAGGAAATTATTACAGTATCAAGAAGAACTCTATGGGTAAATATCTATTAGTGATGATATGGCCCTAAGGAATTACCTTCCCTAAAAGAATATACACTGATCTTTAGAAGTAGGGTTGCAGGTGGAAAAAGTCATGAAAATGGCAAACAGGATTCTGGGTTTTATATACATGACCTGATGAAAATCTGTACAAGACATTGGCTAGGTTACAGTGGAGTGCGTTAAATTTCCACCCCACCTCCCTCTCCTTTAAAGTCCTCATTTACTATTCTTTTCCCAAGCCCCATTGTGATTTCTTCACTAATTCCCTATTCTCCTCCATTAACCTACGCACCCAGCAACTTCTCATCCATGGTGATTTCACCTGAACTTCCCCTATCCCATCTTCTTTAGCTTTGCTCATCACCCTCACTTAATCTCAACTTGTGCATAAACTCCCCAAGCCCTCAACCCTGCCGTGGCTTTGCCACCCCTGGGGTTCTGAACTTTGAAGAGGCCATCTTTGATCACCAGCTAACCCCAGCACCAACATGATAACTGTTTTGTAACTTCTCCCCCATTTTCCACTTCTAGGTCCTTACCAGCGACCCAACTCCCACTCTCTACTTCCACCCACTCTCCACTTCCACCCACTCTCCACTTCCACCCACTCTCCACTTCCACCCACTCTCCACTTCCACCCACTCTCCACTTCCACCCACTCTCCACTTCCACCCACTCTCCACTTCCACCCACTCTCCACTCCCTCCCTCCCACACACACCCTTCCAAAACCTGCCCTTTCGTTGTCCCAGTGTTCACCATCACAAATGGCTCTCTTTACAATCGGCACCGTTTCCCACTCCCTTCAAAACAGTTGTCATCACCCCTTTGTCACAAAACTATTAGTGAACTCTTCATCCTTTCCAACAGCCATCCCATATCTAAACCCCATTTCCTCTTCAAGGTCCTCAAATACATTGTCTCCACTGAGCACCATGGTCACCTCTCCAAAGCTCCCCCGCCACTTCTCTTCCTGCCCTTTTCATTTCTCCGAACTCCTCAATTCCGTCTCTGCACTCTCCTATGTGAAATGCCTTGGGACATTTTATTGCGTTAAAGTTGCCCTATAAATGCAAGCTGTGATTTTATGTAGATTGGTCACTTCATTATAGCAAGAATATGGAGCTGTGGAGAAAGTAAATCTATGCTGCACTAAGACCATACCGGGGATGAGAGCATTTAGTTATGAAGAGAGAAAACTAGGACTAGAGCAGGAAATATTAAGGAGGATGCAATAAAATTCTCAAACAATCCAATGCCCATCAGGAACAAACATAACATCTTCTAGCAGTTGAATTCAAATGAGAGGTAATTCTAATATTTGAACTCATTAACAGGTTATTAAAAGACACAATACTGCCCGAGGTGTTAGGTTACCTGTTTTTGTAACTTTCGAAAGGTTAATATTAGAATAGAATTGTAAAATGGAGATAATTGCAGAAGCTTTCTTACTGCACCACCCCCTCCTTGCAATTATTATCCTGCACTGAGTCAAGCTGATAGTGTGGTTCAGTGACCCCTGAAGTTCATGTGAATGAGCATCAACTGAAGATAGGATTGGGCTCAGCTATGATGCTTCTTGTAGCAAAATAGGTGGCTGATACTCAGTTTCTGGGCACACAGGTGATAAATGGCCAGTTGGGCAACATACAGGAGAGGAAGCAGTATCTGAAGTTGCTGTATTTTAGTATATGTGGTACAGTGATGCAGAGGTTTAATTTCTAGATTTAGAAACCGAGCCTCTGCTATTAGCACTAATGCAACGTTTCTTACCAAGGCCCGGGTATGTCCTACGCTTGCTGGTATTCGCTGCTTTCACCAGGAACATGCAGGACTGGTGAGTCATCCAGGAACAGAAGAGGAGCAGGACAACACCCAAGGCAATTCCACACTGTAGGGTAAAAAAAAAAAATCAGGAAATAAGATATCCATTGTAATTTGGAAGAAGCACCAGCAAGGTTATGGACCACAAAAGAATTGATCCTACAGTATGTGCATTAGCAATTTTAAAGTACCCATCAATAATTCAGTCTAGTGAAACTATCTGTGGTGTGTGACTTGTTCTGAAATGATTCTGAACCAGACCCAAACAGTGTTAACCAACAGAATCAGTATTTGATGGAGCTATGTTATACGCCTCAGACTAGAATGTGAGAATTAAAAATGACTTTGAATTCAATTCACCAAGACTTCGATTTTAATTTCTGAAAAAAATGCATTTAAAATCAAGATAATTGTACAATCCATTTAAGTTATTTTGGTCATTCCTTATTTACTACAATTTAAAAAATTGCTGCTTTAAAGTCGATGGGGCTGATTTTCCTGACCTTTACCCCCTTGGGTGCAAATGTGAGAGAAAAAGGAGGCAAAGACAAGTTACGCCACATCTCCACCCCTTTATGTCGTTCCATGTTTTCCAGGGATTCCCTGGCAAACTGGTGCACAGCATAAACCTCCAATGGGCACAGACCTAATGTAGAAATTCTAAAGAGGGCGTTCCTGACATTCTGTTTTTTTCCCCCCCGAACCTGCAGCCATGAGACACCAAGAGGCAGGGGCAGTCAAAATGCTATGTTGGGCTTGCCCCAGAAGCTATTACTCAGTCCTTTGTGTATGAGTAAGTCCAACAGCAAGCCAAAGAGGAGCCCACATTTTTAAACTTAGTCATTGGATCTTGCAAGTCTTGCGCTCTACAACAGCAGCCACAATACCTCAAGGCCTACACTGCAGGCCTCTCAGATCTGCATCTGCACTGAACTTCACAGGTCTGGCACAGCCAGGCTACAGGCCGATGCCTGGGGTGCCCCAACGCCTTGTTAATGGACTAGATTATGTTTGTACTCCTGGGACTGGATGGGAGAGGGAAGTGGGAGGCACACAGGAAAAATCAGCCCCTGCAAATTTTCTTGCACAACTACAAATGCAAGTGAATTATACTAAGCATCGTGCTGGCTTTTAGATTTGTGCAAATTCAGGGGAGAAGCCAAAGTCACAGAATGGGGGTTGTGAGGGAGGTTGAAGTCCAGATTTGGCCGACTCAGCACAACACAGCCACGCTGGCACCTTCCAGTGCAGGGCAAATTATTTGCAGTCAGTTTTGGCCGAGTCCTGACGTACAAAATCGTCCGGCCTCAAAGTAAGCAGGGGATGGTCATGTCCCTGCATCCCCTCCCTCTACTGAAATTGTAAAAATGTAAAAGTCACTACGATGCATCAATTTCTGACTCCAATATAACTTTGCTCAGCTGGACACAAACAAAGGCGCTAATGACCTTTCTGCTTATCCACAATTATAATGGAGATATCTTCAAAGCAGGTACTAAAATAGTCTGCATAGGGAAAATGCGTGTCATAAATGGGCTAAAAGTCGACAGGAAACTATAGGCTAGAAAGGATTATGGACAATCAAAATGTAATCCTTTTGAATACCGAGCATTAGATTGTTGCTTTTGAAATAGACTATGTATAACAAAACAGAAATTATGTTAGCATCACACTTTCCAGTCGCAATGTAGTTTTTTTTGGACACGGGAGAACATGGATTATTTTTCACTAAAATGCCCTCTTTTTGTCATGTGAGCTGAAGCCAGATGGCAGGACAACAGGAACGATGTCTGTGATATACCAGCGCTAACAAAAAAAATGCTGTCAGTAAGGTAAGATACAACCCTAATGGCAACAAACCTGTATCCATTAAGAATATAAAAGATGGCTGTGTGTGATAGTGGACTGTAACATGATCTGAGCATATAAACTGTGAGAGCAGTTTATGTTATTGGAACCCCTTGATTATATTCCCAGAGAGCCTTTATTCACAAAACAATACAGACTACGCACAGAATTTCTCTGATTATTAACTTTGGATTATTTCTTGATAAATCTGTGCTGGTGGGATCATATCTTTAATGCACTGTGTGATTATAGCCATCACATATGAAGACACACAGGACACTGACAGCTTGCAGCCACACTGGCAGCACAAAGGGGAGATAAAACATCAAATTGAAGCTGCATCTATGATAAACAATATACTAGGGAGTAGCTTCAAGCTTCCAATCTAATTCAGGGATTCAGATCATGTCAAAATGTGAGAAAGAGGCCATTTATAACTATTGAACCCTCAGATTCCTTCCTTGAGAAGCTGTTTCGAATCTCTAGTTTCAATTTTATTACTGATAGCAAGGAGTGTTTGTAAGGCTATAAGCTAATCTCCTGGCTAAGGTAAAGAAGAAACTTACATTTATATAGCACCATATCATGCCTCTCAGAAACATCCCAAAGCACTTCACACACAATGAATTGCTTTGAAGTGCAGTCACTGTGTTACTGGTACGTGAATATAGGACCCTTTTTTGTGCACAGCTATCTCCCACAAAAAGCAATGGGATAAATAACCATTGAACGTGGTGCTGGTAGAGGGGAGAATATCAGCCAGGATACCAGAGAACTTCCTGCTCTTTTTCCAAATAGTGCCTTGAGATCTTTAACACTCAAGCGAACCACCGAAACAGACAGAGGTTTGCCGCAGTTAAACATCTCATTTGAAGGGTGTCACTTTCTACAATGCTGCACTCCCTCGGTACTACAATGAAATGTTTGTTTAGATGTGGTCATCAAATCCTGGAGCGGAACTTGAACCCACAGCCTTCTGACTCAGTAATGAGTGCTTAAAAAAGGAGGGAGAGAGAAAACAGGGAATTATAGACCGGTCAGCCTGACCTCAGTAGTGGGTAAAATGATGGAATCAACTATTAAGGATGTCATAGCAGCGCATTTGGAAAATGGTGACATGATAGGTCCAAGTCAGCATGGATTTGTGAAAGGGAAATCATGCTTGACAAATCTTCTGGAATTTTTTGAGGATGTTTCCAGTAAAGTGGACAAAGGAGAACCAGTTGATGTGGTATATTTGGACTTTCAGAAGGCTTTCGACAAGGTCCCACACAAGAGATTAATGTGCAAAGTTAAAGCACATGGGATTGGGGGTAGTGTGCTGACGTGGATTGAGAACTGGTTGTCAGACAGGAAGCAACGAGTAGGAGTAAATGGGTACTTTTCAGAATGGCAGGCAGTGACTAGTGGGGTACCGCAAGGTTCTGTGCTGGGGCTCCAGCTGTTTACATTGTACATTAATGATTTAGACGAGGGCATTAAATGTAGTATCTCCAAATTTGCGGATGACACTAAGTTGGGTGGCAGTGTGAGCTGCGAGGAGGATGCTATGAGGCTGCTATGAGGCTGCAGAGTGACTTGGATAGGTTAGGTGAGTGGGCAAATGAATGGCAGATAAAGTATAATGTGGATAAATGTGAGGTAAACTTTGGTGGTAAAAACAGAGAGAAAGACTATTATCTGAATGGTGACAGATTAGGAAAAGGGAAGGTGCAACGAGACCTGGGTGTCATGGTACATCAGTCATTGAAGGTTGGCATGCAGGTACAGCAGGCGGTTAAGAAAGCAAATGGCATGTTGGCCTTCATAGCGAGGGGATTTGAGTACAGGAGCAGGGAGGTGTTGCTACAGTTGTACAGAGCCTTGGTGAGGCCACACCTGGAGTATTGTGTACAGTTTTGGTCTCCTAACTTGAGGAAGGACATTCTTGCTATTGAGGGAGTGCAGCGAAGATTCACCAGACTGATTCCCGGGATGGTGGGACTGACCTATCAAGAAAGACTGGATCAACTGGGCTTGTATTCACTGGAGTTCAGAAGAGTGGGACTGACCTATCAAGAAAGACTGGATCAACTGGGCTTGTATTCACTGGAGTTCAGAAGAATGAGAGGGGATCTCATAGAAACTTTTAAAATTCTGACGGGTTTAGACAGGTTAGATGCAGGAAGAATGTTCCCAATGTTGGGGAAGTCCAGAACCAGGGGTCACAGTCTAAGGATAAGGGGTAAGCCATTTAGGACCGAGATGAGGAGAAACTTCTTCACCCAGAGAGTGGTGAACCTGTGGAATTCTCTACCACAGAAAGTAGTTGAGGCCAATTCACTAAATATATTCAAAAGGGAGTTAGATGAAGTCCTTACTACTCGGGGTCAAGGGGTATGGCGAGAAAGCAGGAAGGGGGTACTGAAGTTTCATGTTCAGCCATGAACTCATTGAATGGCGGTGCAGGCTAGAAGGGCTGAATGGCCTGATCCTGCACCTATTTTCTATGTTTCTATGTTTCTATGTTACCAAGTGAACTAAGCAAACCGTTAAACTGCTCAAGATCATTAGATAAATATGGATGAGGAAAGCTTTTTAGAACATCTTAGTTGATCCAGGTAGAACAACCTATACACCATCCATATGAATTGTCTCAAGTGTTCCAAGGTTTTTGCCTTGACTTTCCTACCCAGATGACCATTTGATTGTTGATCACTCTGTGAAGAATGTCAACAGTGCAGTTTGAACCATACCCCCTTGAAAAAAAGACTTGAATTTATATAGCGCCTTTCACGACCAACGGACGTCTCAAAGCGCTTTACAGCCAATGAAGTTCTTTTGGAGTGTAGTCACTGTTGTAATGTGGTAAACGTGGCAGCCAACTTACACATAGCAAACTCCCACAAACAGCAATGTGATAATGACCAGATAATCAGTTTTTTTGTGTTATGTTAATTGAGGGATAAATATTGGCTAGGACACCGGGGATAACTCCCCTGCTCTTCTTCGAAATCATGCCATGGGATCTTTTATGTTCACCTGAGAGAGCAGACGGGGCCTCGGTTTAACGTCTCATCCGAAAGACAGCAACTCCACAGTGCAACGCTCCCTCAACACTGCATTGGACTATCAGTTTAGATTTATGTGCTCAAGTTCCTGGAGTGGGACTTGAACCCACAATCTTCTGACTCAGAGGCAAGTGTGCTACCCACTGAGCCACAGCTCACCCTACTGTTGTGGTCCACCTTGAAGCAGCACTCGCAATGTGCTTTTTCTCTACGGTTTACTATCTCCCACAGTACTTAAGGAGGTGGCCTTGGAAATAGCGGATGCAATGAGTGTCATTTTCCAACATTCCATAGACTCTGGATCAGTTCCTATGGAGTGGAGGGTAGCCAATGTAACCCCACTTTTAAAAAAAGGAGGGAGAGAAAACAGGGAATTATAGACCGGTCAGCCTGACATCGGTAGTTGGTAAAATGTTGGAATCAATTATTAAGGATGTCATAGCAACGCATTTGGAAAGAGGTGACATGATAGGTCCAAGTCAGCATTGATTTGTGAAAGGGAAATCATGCTTGACAAATCTTCTGGAATTTTTTGAGGATGTTTCCAGTAGAGTGGACAAGGGAGAACCAGTTGATGTGGTGTATTTGGACTTTCAGAAGGCTTTCGACAAGGTCCCACACAAGAGATTAATGTGCAAAGTTAAAGCACATGGGATTGGGGGTAGTGTGCTGACGTGGATTGAGAACTGGTTGGCAGACAGGAAGCAAAGAGTAGGAAGGAGTAAATGGGTACTTTTCAGAATGGCAGGCAGTGACTAGTGGGGTACCGCAAGGTTCTGTGCTGGGGCTCCAGCTGTTTACATTGTACATTAATGATTTAGACGAGGGGATTAAATGTAGTATCTCCAAATTTGCAGATGACACTAAGTTGGGTGGCAGTGTGAGCTGCGAGGAGGATGCAATGAGGCTGCAGAGTGACTTGGATAGGTTAGGTGAGTGGGCAAATGCATGGCAGATGAAGTATAATGTGGATAAATGTGAGGTTATCCACTTTGGTGGTAAAAACAGAGAGACAGACTATTATCTGAATGGTGACAGATTAGGAAAACGGGAGGCGCAACGAGACCTGGGTGTCATGGTACATCAGTCATTGAAGGTTGGCATGCAGGTACAGCAGGCAGTTAAGAAAGCAAATGGCATGTTGGCCTTCATAGCGAGGGGATTTGAGTACAGGGGCAGGGAGGTGTTACTACAGTTGTACAGGGCCTTGGTGAGGCCACACCTGGAGTATTGTGTACAGTTTTGGTCTCCTAACTTGAGGAAGGACATTCTTGCTATTTGAGGGAGTGCAGCGAAGGTTCACCAGACTGATTCCCGGGATAGCGGGTTTGACATATCAAGAAAGGCTGGATCAACTGGGCTTGTATTCACTGGAGTTCAGAAGAATGAGAGGGGATCTCAAGAAACGTTTAAAATTCTGATGGGTTTAGACAGGTTAGATGCAGGAAGAATGTTCCCTATGTTGGGGAAGTCCAGAGCCAGGGGTCACAGTCTAAGGATAAGGGGTAAGCCATTTAGGACCGAGATGAGGAGAAACTTCTTCACCCAGAGAGTGGTGAACCTGTGGAATTCTCTACCACAGAAGGTTGTTGAGGCCAATTCACTAAATATATTCAAAAAGGAGTTAGATGTAGTCCTTACTACTAGGGGGATCAAGGGGTATAGCGAGAAAGCAGGAATGGGGTACTGAAGTTGCATGTTCAGCCATGAATTCATTGAATGGCGGTGCAAGCTTGAAGGGCCGAATGGCCTACTCCTGCACCTATTTTCTATGTTTCATACCCTTTTAAGAGTTCCATCTCCCTTGCCTCCTTTCAAAGCTGAAGAGCCCAAGATGCTCCAATCTTTCCTCTTGCCTCAATCCTAACACAAAGGGTTAGGATTGTGGCCCCTTCTCCAGAGCTTGTCGGACAGCCACCAAAACTGGGCAAAGTACTCAAATTGCAGTCTGATCAGAGTGCTATACAGTTTTCAAAACAGCATGCTCAGACTTGAACTCCACTGACATAACGTTCAGAAATTCTATTTTCTTTGTTAATTGCTGCTCCACTGTGAATTGACAAATTAAGTGTAGAACTTAATTCTCTCAATTCATTTGCTGCCTTGTAATAACACCCAAGTAAAGTACATTAAGTTGTTACAGGATACACATATATTTAACAAAAATACTGCAGGTATAATTTTCTATTAATATTTTTTAAAAATAACCAATTTTTGAAATGGATTCCTTCCCCTTCATGCCTGGGTCACTTATTACCCTTGGCTAAGATAACAAACAGGCAATTAGTTCACAGTTTTGTGAGAATGTTCTTAAGCTGGGCACAAGAAGTAGACAAGGGCAGCCCTGGGTAATGTGCCCTCGGAGTGACCCTCTTATCACACTGCACGATGGATAGACTGTCAACTTTTAAAATCTATAGGTCTTCCCACTTGGCCCAATTGAAACCCACGGTTCAGTGGGCACTGGGACATAAATCGTTGGTCATAAGAACCATATTGTTTTTACAAGTAGAAACTACCTTTCATAATATAAAGAGATTCAACTGTAATGAAAGAACCAGGATTTCAATTATGTAACTTCAACAATTCCGCAGATTCAACAAATGTTTTAGTAATGAAGTTGTACTATTATAAATCATGAAACAGAAATAAAGTTTTCTTGTTAGCTTTGCAAACTGGTACCATTAATTACATATTCTACACAACTGGAAACAAGCCAGCTTTCACACTTATAATAAGTGAATATTTTATTGGAATAATTTCACATACCACAATGTAATCATGGAATCCCTCAGTGTCAGCTGTGGCTCAGTGGGTAGTACACTCACCTCTGAGCCAGAAGGTTGTGGATTCAAGTCTAACTCCAGGGACTCAAGCACAATCAAATCTAGGCTGACACTCCAGTTCAGTGCTGAGGGAGCCTGCACTGTCGGAGGTGCCATCTTTCAGATGAGACATTAAACAAAGTCTGCTCTCTCTGATAGACATTAAAGATCCCATGGCACTATTTCGAAGAACAACAGGGAACTGATCTGACTTGACGAGGAAGGGTGTTATCCCCAGTGTCCTGACCAATATTTATCCCTTAATCAACATCACTTGCTTCTGTGCAAATTGGCTGCCACGTCTCCTACATTACAACAGTGACTACACTCCAAAAGTACTTAATTGGCTGTAAAGCGCTTTGGAGGTGTCCGGTGGTCGTGAAAGGCGCTATGTAAATGCAAGTCTTTCTTTCATTAGCTACTAACTTATAAAACATATTTGTTAGAACATTTTTTATATGCTTCCTAATGAGAGATCATATGTTTTTCACATTTGAAAATACACAGGACAACTCTTTTTACTGTGCATAACATTATGCCAACAACAGTAGTTATTTGTGGTTACTATATATATATACACACACACACACACACACACACACACGTATTAGTGCTCATATTCTGGGACAAAGAAAGCAAAGTGGAAGATAGTTAGAAAGAATGATAAATTTCGTGTTCTCAGAATGTTGCAAAAAACTTCACAGCCAATCAATTATTTTTAAAGTTGTTTTGGGAGTAAACACAACAACTAAATTGCACATAGCAAGGTCCTACAAACAGCAAATCAGACAAATGACCTGTTTGTCTGCTTTGGTGGTGTTGGTTGAGGAATAAATATTGGCCATGACACAAGAACTCCCTGTTCTTCGCTGGATAGTGCCATAGATTATTTTACGCCCATTTGAACAGGCAGATGGGGTTTTGATCGAACAAATGGCAACACCCTCGACAATGCAACACTCAGCCAGCATTGCAATGAGGTATCAATCCAGGAGTGGAACTTGAAACCATTGCCTTCTGACTCAAGGCACAACATGCCACCAGTGAGCCAAGCTGAAATGTATTTGTTACCATATTTAGTTAAAATAAAGTCAGTGCACTTTTATACTTGTAAAGTGATCAACACATAACATGCTGCGGTAGAATAAGTGATACACTTGCAACCTGGCACATCTTCACTCACCTGTTTAAAGCAGAAGGGCATGGTGAGCACACTGACTCCCACAATACTGTTCACTACGTTCATGATGAGGCCCCAGTTTGAAGCAGTCATGTTTGATTAGTTTTTAGGAAAAGGTATCACTGAATCTCAGAATTGGAAAAAAAAATCCAACTCGCTGTGGATTACTTCGTTCCAGATGTTGACAGAATCAACAGTAATGAGCATCAGTAAATGTCAAAAGGGAAACAGCTGCCTATCCAGTCTTGTCCATATTGGAAAACTAAATGTGAAACAATGTTTTTTTTTCTAAATTCCAGCTTGTAATTTCTGAACAGAAAACTAACTCTACTCGTTTCAATTTGTTACTGTAACTTTCAAAAATTCTGTAGTGACCTTGAAAGACAAATCTCCTGGTATGCAAGGCAAATAATGGTATCCTGCACAAAAACCTCAGCTAGGGCAGAATCGGTTATGTAACAAGTGGTTCTGCAGGTCAAGCCGATTGTATATATAATAAAGTTTACAAGGTGAAGAAAGCTAGATAAGTGAAAGGGAATGTTGCTAACAAGCGACAGTTACAAGGTTCATCAAAAAAAACATTAACAACGACACGAGATGAAGTTTGGCAGAATGTGCAGTGAACAATATTTAAAAAAATTGGGACAGAAAATCCAAATTGCTTATAAAGCGATAAGGCTGCAGGAAGGGTGGGAAAATGCAAAAATAAATTCTGCAGAAAGAGGGGGAAAGTGCCAAATAAATTCTGCAGAGAAAGGGAAAAAATGCAAAATAAATTCAAATAAGGAAAGCAGAATCAATGTGCACACGGTGTGGTGGAGCGGCTGGGGACACCAGGAGCCAGGCGGCACTTTCCGTGACGTGGCGTATCCTCAGTGCAAACTCGGTCGGCTTTCGTCCCTCAACTGTGGGCTTGTGTTTACAAACAGCCCGGGCTGCTGTCAGTCAGTGAGTGAGTGACTGAGCCCCCCTCAGGCCCACCTGTCGCTTCCCCTCACTCCCCCTCTCCCTCACTCCTTCACCTGCTTTCGGCCCCGGGTGCTGCCCCCGCCTCCACAAACACTAAACACCGACCGGCGCTCAATCATTAAACTTATATTTTATCCCGAGGATAAAATAAAAGGATTCAACTCGGTGACGGCGCCCGAGGCCTGCGGCGATCGCCAGCTCCGCCTCTGATTTCCGCGAGACTTTTCTCTTTCAACCCGCCGCCGAAAGTTTCCTCTTATTCAAATGGCCCCCTCCACTTACTTTCTGCCTCCCTCCCTCCCTCCCTCCACCCGCCTGTCGTCTCCAGGAAGTCCCGCCTGACAAGGAGCGAGCCGGCGGTGGATGGATGGACCTCCTCAGGGTACGGTCCTCCCACGCTAGCGCCTGCAGCGCCACCCGGCGAGGTCGGGAGGACTCCTCGCAGCGACTGATGCTGACTGGGTTTGCTCAAGTTGCATTCCCACCAAAAAAAAAGTGAACTTATTTGTTCTCTCCACAGATGCTGACTGTTGGTGATGAAGTTGCACCACCACCACCCCCCCCACAAAGGGAACTTATCAATTCTCGCCACAGATGCTGCTTTTGTATCAGATTTGCAACTTTTAGATGTTTGCTTTCTTTTATTTGTAGCTGTTCAATTGTCAATAAAATCATGAATATTCCTCTCATTTTTGAAAAATTATAGTCTCAAAAAAAAGGACTTGGATTTATATAGAGCCTCTCACGACCATCATCATCATAGTCGATCCCTCGAAGCGAGGATGACTTGCTTCCACGCCAAAAAAGGATGAGTTCACAGGTGTTTCAATGAAGGACCTAATATTCCAGGTCCTGAACTACATCCTGAAGGGTGGAAGATGCCTGTGCGTGGATTTTTTTAACATGTGGTGGCCGTTGCATATCATCCACCGCATGGGCTTGACAGAGCTAGGTCTTGGTCCAGTGGCAAGGGTTAACCAAGACGACTGGAGACCTGCTGTGCTGCACGGACCTAGTGCGCACACATATCGCAGTGTGGACTGGCCCGTGCTGCCCCTGGGCCCCTGGGGCACCAGACATCTCAAAGCACTTTACAGCCAATGAAGTACTTTTGGAGTGTAGTCACCGTTGTAATGTAGGAAATGCATTTCTCCAGATCATGATTGATTATTGCAAGTTTTGCTGCGTGAGGTAAAATTATTTTGCACAAAACTTGATATTGTTGTACTAATTGAACGTGGTCACAGAATCAGACCAGAGGTTCCCAAACTGTGGGGTGTGACGAGATTATGAAGGGGCGTGAAGAGGGCACCAGTAAATTGAACAAATGTAAATTGGGTGATTTAATAAACAGCTGCACCCACAATCCAATGAAGGGTGAACCTTGTTGCTGTTTTCTTGCAGCTGGGGGCACGCTGCCAATGCCAGGTCCAACTGGGTTCGACGTATTCCTGGAGCTTTCACTAGGTGACCTCCCGCTTCCAACCACCCCGCCTCCATGCTCCTGTGCTTGGTTGCCGATACAACCAATCTTCACGGCTCACTATCTTTCCATGCAAATTGGAAAGTGAACAGACTCTTCATTACCATGTTGGAAGATTGCCTCCATTTCCAATATCTTTATAACGAATAGATAAAAGTGTTCAAAGAAAATTATTTTTTAAAACTCACAATTGTTTTTTTATTGCTCCTATGATGTTTTCTCCCGTTGAACACAGCAGTGTCCTGGAGATCAGTTGTTGATTCCTGGAGATTCCTGTAGCCAAACCTTCCAGCAAGGCTGGGACAGCAGTCACAAATTAAGGCACGGCAAAAGGTCATGATTGTTTTTATTCATTCACGGGATGTGGGTGTCGCTGGCAAGGCCAGCATTTATTGACCATCCTTAATTGCCCTCGAGAAGGTGGTGATGAGACACCTTCTTGAACCGCTGTAGTCTGTGAAGGTACTCCCACAGTGCTGTTAGGGAGGGAATTCCATGATTTTGACCCAGCAATGATGAAGGAACGGCAATATATTTCCAAGTCAGGATGGTGTGTAACTTGGAGGGCTAGTGGTAGTGTTCCCATGCGCCTGTTGCCCTCGTCCTTCTAAGTGGTAGAGATCGTGGGTTTGGGAGGTGCTGTCAAAGAAGCCTTGGCATGATGCTACAATGCATCTTGTAAATGTAACACACCGCAGCCACGGTGCACCGGTGTTGGAGGGAGTGAATGTTTAAGGTGGTAATGAGGTGCCAATCAAGCGGGCTGCTTTGTCCTGGATGACGCCGAGCTTCTTGAGTGTTGTTGGAGCTGCAATCATCCAGGCAAGTGGAGAGTATTCCATCACACTCCTGACTTGTGCCTTGTAGATGGTGGAAAGGCTTTGGGGAGTCAGGAGGTGAGTCACTCACTGCAGAATACCCAGCCTCTGACCTGCTCTTGTAGCCACAGTATTTATGTGACTGGTCCAGTTAAGTTTCTGGTCAAAGGTGACCAGAAGGATGTTGATGGTGGGGGAATTGGTGATGGTATTGCCATAGAATGTCAAGGGGTGGGGGTTAGACTTTCTTTTGTTGGAGATGGTCATTGCCTGGCACTTATGGGGCGCGAATGTTACTTGTCACTTTTCAGCCCAAGCCTGAATGTCATCCAGGTCTTGCTGCATGCAGGCTCGGACTGCTTCATTATCTGAGGAGTTGCTAATGGAACTGAACACTGTGCACTCATCATCGAACAACCCCACTTCTGACCTTATGGTGGAGGAAGGTCATTGATGAAGCAGCTGAAAATGGTTCGGCCTGGGACACTGCCCTGAGGAACCCCTGCAACGATGTCCTGGGGCCGAGATGATTACTCTCCAACAACCACAACCATCTTCCTTTGTGCTAGGTGTGACTCGAGTGTGAAGCCTGCTGGAGAGGTGGCTGAAGAAACTGCGTTCCTGCTGGTGTGTGTATACTTGTTGCTGCTCTCGCTGCAGCCGCTGGTGATGGGGCCCACTCACGACGGGGAAAGTTTCAATGTGCACAGAACAAGGTATAAATTAACCTCAGTAAATGTGTCAGGTATAGTTAAATCTAGGGCCTAAATTCTAGGCCAAGCCTTGGTGATTTTTATCACAGGAGGGGGTTATTTTCAACAATAATGCCCATTTCATTGTGTCATAATTGTCTTCCCACAGACTAAGACTTGACTAGTCTTCTGGTCATTCACCAGGTCCTAGTTTGACACTTGTACCATTATTACTGTATATGTTATGTTAGCCGAGGAAATTAAATCCTCTTGTTCAATGCAAAAATACTGGACGGAACTTTCAACTTTGGTGGGGGCGCAAAACAGGTGATAGCGAACCAGCTGCCCGTTATACACCGCAGCCCGAGTGTTTAATGGGTAGCCAGTCCGTTACCATCCATTTTTCATTCCCAGAATTTCAATCCGCTGTTTCTTCAAAATGGGGGGGAGGGGTGGGTGGGTGCATGGGACATGAATTTTCTGAAGGGGGTTCAGCTAAAAAAAAGTTTGGGAGCCTCTGGATCACACATTTCAATGTCTTTTTGACTTGATAAAGCTTTCTGTAGAAATGACTTGAGATAAAAATGATTAATCATTGTCTCGAATTGATTTAATTCCTAAACAAGTCCCAGTCTTCACAAAAAGTAAATGAAATGGTATAATTATTTTTATTACATTCTGCTTAGAAAGGTAGGCCTTTCTGAGACCCAGGTAATGATTTCTGAAACGCCCAGGAGAATGGTGAGTGATTAGAAACTCAATAAGTACATTAACACAATGACAGAGTGCCCTCGCTGTAAAGTCCTGTCCCCTCAGTACAGATTCACACGAGGCATGTAGTGAAGTCAAGGTCACTCTGGACCTGCACCTTTATTTCACAGCTCTGGAATGCTGCACTTGCCTGAGACCTGTCCTTATATACCTGTCTCTTGCAAGTGCACCCCTGGTGGTAAGGTATGCTGGTGGTTACAGGTCATATCTTATTACAGTCATGTATAGCATGTTAGGATACAGTTATATATAATAATGTAAGATACATGACACTCGCTAATCAGCTTTTCCCAATTTTCTAGAATACACATAGATAAACTATAAAAACACACTGATTATCATTTTCTACTGAAGCTGTACAATAATTATAAGCAGAATGTTTTGCAGCCAAACATGATATGATAAGTACCTCCACTCATGAAGCTAAGTATAACAATAATGTGACTTTGTCACACGAGTTAGCCAGTCAGCCTGACTAAGCAAGGTCCTTGCCGTATCATGTGGCAGGCCACTATATAACCTTGCATCTTCATTCTTTTATGTGGTGCTGTCAGAAACAGTTGCAGTAACAGGAATTTGTCATTCTGCAGAATTCAAAATGTGAAATAGTATGTAAAATACTCACATCATTAAAGATTATCATAACAGTAATGTTTGCCTCCAATAATCAATAGGATGATTTGCTGCCTTTCTTGGAGCATTGTTGTTTCCTATAACAACTTACTACTGTAAATTCCACACAAAAAAATTAATGATTTATTATAAGATGTAAATATGTTAGTTTTTGGACACCAGTGGTGACAGAAAATCCCAATTCTCACTTTCCCCTTTAGGCTCATATCATGTGTGTCACTCCAGACTGAGGGTATGAGAGAAGCACGATAAAATAAGAAGCAACATAAACAGATATCTGCAGGCCTGTCCTCAAATTATTTGTTACCTCATCAACACAACTGGCACCTTATCCTGTGCGCATTGTTTTTTATTCCATGAATGTCACCACAGTCCTTCAGGATGGTGCCAGCATTTCCATCCCCAAGGCCACCATTACCTACCACAGCTCTCCCATGTAGAAATGAAATGTTTAAAACATCTGTTGTGCAGTTGCCAATTATTATTTTTTTAATGGTGGGAAGATAATAAGGCCAAAAGTTTCAAGATAGATTTAAACAGGCTGTGGGCTTTTAAAATAAACAGAGGGAAATCTTTTGTGAACTGTAACAGTCCTGATATTGAAAAGTTCAAAAGACTAATCATCTTAATTGGTTTGTTGGTGCACATTATTGATATTTTTGAAAGCAAAATTAGTATAGTGCATGTGTAAGTTAGTGTGTATGTAGGTTAGTGCATATGTAATTTAATATGCATGTAAGTGTATGTTTAAAAACCAGTCCAGATCAAAGATCCAGCCCTAGGGGCTTAAGGTGGTGCATGACACTGAGAATTTCAGCAAGCTCACAATCAACGTAGACATAACAAATTCCCTCCAGGGTCTCCTCAGTGTGGTCTGCATGTACCTGAACATGAATACGTTCCTGGGCTCCTTTCTAACTGCGGGCAGATGATACATCTTTCTGAGGTAACAAAGGAGACAATGTGCATTGAGGCACTTTGGAAATAAGAGCTCAGAGAAAATCATGTAAATGCTAAGGCTAAACTAGGTGATTTAAAAATAAATCTTAGTCTTCTTACAGTGGCTGGCCAGCGCAACAGCAACATCCCCTACATAGCTTTGGCACCATGCAAGGGATACGCACCTCACCCACCTGAACATAATAACTATTAAAGCTGTGGCTCAGTGGGTAGCACACTCGCTTCCGAGTCAGAAGGTTGTGCTTTCAAATCCCACTCTAAGAACTTGAGCTCAATAAATCTAGGCTGACACTTCAGTGTAGTGCTGAGGGAGTGCTGCACTGTCGGAGATGCCGTCTTTCAGATGAAACATTAAACCGAGGCCCCGTCTGCTCTCTCAGATGAACGTAAAAGAGCCCATGGCACTATTTTGAAGACAAGTAGGGGAGATATCCCCGGTGTTCTGGCCAATATTTATCCCTCAATCAACATAACAGAAACAGAATATCTGGTCATTCTCACATTGCTGTTTGTGGAAGCATGCTGTGCACAAATTGGCTGCTGCTTTTCCTACATTACAACAGCGACTACATTCCAAAAAGTACTTCATTGGCTGTAAAGCGCTTTGGGACATCCGGTGGTCGTGAAAGGCGCTATATAAATGCAAGTCTTTGTATTGTTTTATTTCTTTCACTGATAAAATCAAAACTCATTGGGCAGTAAATTTATGGGCAAGCACAGAAGTGCACTGAAAAATACCACCACACCCTTGATTCAGTCCCCACGGTCATCTGCAAGGGAGGGCAGGAGGGATTTCAGACAAAGGGAATGGCATAGTCCTGTTGCTATGGTCCGAGACTCTATTTCCTGCCTTCCTATTGTGGTGTCTGCCCATTTGACATAACCCTCAATTTCCACACACCCCACCCTCCCTCCCCATACAACTTTTGCAAAGTCAGAAAATCATAGTTTCCATTCTTGAGCTTTGCAAAAGGCTCCAACAGTGTTATCTCTGCCGGAAGCACGTAAATTATTACAATGTAAGCTGATCTCATTGCATCGAGGAAGGTCAGCTCGTCACGCCAGTTGTGTGAGAGCGATCTTACTCACAGTGATCCCGCAACCATTTTCTCTGGGATTGTGAAACCAGCCTCTATATAAAGTAACATGAAATAAAAAATACCGAACAGATATCTATGTTGCTGATCAAATAATGGACACAGATGCAGGATCTTCGTAGGATGAATAGACAAAGAAGCGACTGTAAATTATTTCAAAGTTCTATTTAGTTAAAGTTGCTTTTTAATTAACCTGTCTAAAGGCCTATTTGGTATTACTAAATCCACAGCTGATAAAGCAGCCAGAACCTGAACTGCTGCTGTGCTCACTGGATTCTCCATCCTTGTTTGTTTGCTCGCTTGTAACAGAAAAAAAGTAGATAATGCTGGAACTGCTAATTCTAAAGTACTTGTCGTTCATTCCTGCCTGTCTGTTCAAACATTATAAAAGAATTTCATTCAGTAAGCTGTCAAATTGATAAAATAATAGAGGGACACTGGGCTGCAGTGACATTTTGGATGGGAATTGGAAAATGGGCAACCTGGGACTGAAAGTAAAAACTGTAAGGCCAACTTAAAGATTATAATCCAAAGAGGTCACGATTATTCAAATAATCTTTATCGCTACAGTGAAAATTTGCTCTTTATGTCAATTTTTTTTTTTAAAGCTTTCTGAATGTGTACATTTTGTTATTCTAAAATAGAAAATAGTGCTCTGGAAAGCATTTCACTATTTAGCACGGCATACTGTAAAATGGAAAGTCACCATTTTTTAAAATCTTTAAAGCCCTCATGCATGATAATAATAAATGTCTTTTCAGCAAGTTTGTTAACCTACAGTTTCCCTCTTCCCAGGGTATGAAGCATTTGTGTTTTTTATTGAATTTTCAGAACGTCCACTCACATTTATATTTTATGAAGAAAATGGACATTTTGATTGTACAGTGCTCGTGGGAGGAATGCACTGATACATTCAGGTTTCTTGACATACCTGCTTGCACTGGGAGCAATATGAGAAGGGGCTGAGGCAATATGGTTTGTCTTGAATTCCCGGGATTAGTTTGACCTGGGCACAGGGGGAGGTTGCATACTCGTGGTCATGCCATGTGGGGATGTTCTCAGTGGGAAGGGGCAGGGTTGGGGGTGGGAGAAGTAGTTTGAACTGAATGAGCTTCCAAGAAAGGACCTTGGATATTTGATATTTCCCCAGTTCCAGGCAAGGCCAGACATCACATATTCTGATTGGCATATAATCCTCATGTGTTTCAGCCATGTGTTTGTTGTAAGAAGCGCTGCAATTCACCAATGAAGAAGGATGCACAATTCTCACTTCGAGCTGCAAGAAAAAGAATCAATTCTAGTCAACCTTAAAGAGATCGCAGCACATATTGCACAACAATCAAATCACTGGGGAGCTGCAATCTGATGATTAACCCATTCCTTTTACCTTTGGAAGTGTTTAAAACATTGTTGCTTTCATTCATTCACAGATGTAGAATGTCTTTCTGCGATATAGTGACTCAATATAGGAACAGGTCACCACACAGCAGAATTATGTGCTGCATTTATCAGGACATTAAAATGAAAGCAGATTGGTACTATCCTATAATTAATTCTTCTCCCCACCAAAAAATAATGTTATTTCAACTCTTTGCCCTCTCTCTTCATTAAAAAAAATTGCAGTTACATTCTGATCTAACATGTTTGCTACATAGACATGGTCCCTTTTCCTCATCAAGGAGCAAAGTGCTGTACCTCAACAACAACAACTTGGATTTATGTAGCATCTTTAACGTAGTAAAACATCCCAAGGCACTTCACAGGAGCATTCTCAACTAACTTTGACAGTGAGCTACATAAGGAGATATTGAGACAGATGACCAAAAGCTTGGTCAAAGAGGTAGGTTTTAAGGAGCCTCTTGAAGGAGGAGAGTGAGGTAGAGAGGCGGAGAGGTTTAAGGAGGGAATTCCAGAGCTTAAGGCCTAGGCAACTGAAGGCACAGCTGCCAATGGTGGAGCGATTATAATCAAAGAAGCGCAGGAGGCCAGAATTGCAGAGATCTTGGAGGGTTGTAGGACTAGAGGAGGTTACAAAGATAGGGAGGGATGAGACCAGGGAAGGTTATGAAAACAAGGAATGAGGATTTCAAAATTGAGGTGTTGCCAGGACCGGGAGGCAATGTAGGTCAGCGAGCATAGGGGTGTTGGGTGCATAGAACTTGGTGTGAGCTAGGATATGGGTAGCAGAGTTTATGTAGGATGAGCTCAAGTTTATGTAGGATGGAGGATGGGAAGCTGGCCAAGAGAGTTTTGGAATAGTTAAGTCTAAAGGTAACAAAGGCATGGATGAGGGTTTCAGCAGCAGTTGAGCTGAGGCAGGGCGGAGTTGGAAGTAAGCTGCCTTGGTGATGGAGCGGATATGTGGTCAGACCTCATCTCAGAGTCAAATACAACACCAAGGTTGCGAATGGTCTGCTTCAGCCTCAGACAGTTGCCAAAAAGTGGGATGGAGTCGGTGGCTAGGGAACAAAGAAGTGGCGGGGACCAAAGACAATGGCTTCAGTCTTCCCCAATACTTAGTTGGAGAAAATTTCTGCTCATCCAGTACTAGATGTCGGACAAACAGTGTGGCAAATCAGAGAAACTGGAGGAATCTAGAGAGGTGGCGAGGTGGTAGAGCTGGGTGTCATCAGCGTACGTGTGGAACTTAATGTGTTTTCGGATGATGTTGCAAAGGGGCAGCATGTAGATGAAAAATAGGCGGGGGCCAAGGATAGGTGGTTGGGGACTCCAGAGGTAACAGTACGGGAGCGGGAAGAGAAGCCATTGCAAGTGATTCCCTGGCTATGACTGGGCGAGGGCAGTTCCACCCAGCCGGATGACGGAGGAGAGGCTTCAGAGGATGGTGTGGTCAACCGTGTCAAAGGCTGCAGACAGGTCGAGAAGGATGAGGAGGGATAGTTGCTATAGTCACAGTCAAGACATTTTATTCAGAAAGTGCAGCCCTAAAGGAAAACTTGAATGTAATTTTCATCAATTAATGAACACCAATGACAGAAGTAAAATCACAAAGTGCTTACAATGCACCTAAAACGTTGGCCTGTCTTTCTCCTTCAGTTGCTAACTTCTGGCACTTACTGTTTATATTTCAGATTTTTTGCATGACCCTTTTCCTCTTTAGCTCAATAATAACATATAAATTGATTATTATTCTAAGAAATTAAAATTCTGAAGCAGGCTTTAAATAGCAGAGCTTGATGGCATAATCCACTTTTTGTTTTATTTCACTGTCTGTTATCCTGCTGAAAATCCCAACAGCTTTCAGACTAAGCTCAGATCCTGAGATCGAGACTGTGCCAAAATCCATTCATTGTGGAATTTTAACATAAATCGAATGGTACTATTTTTACTATTTAGTCATGAGCCAAAGTTAAAAGCTAGCAGATTTTGGTAGGTTTTCTGGAACATTTTACTTAATCCCAAATGACAGCCTTGGAAGTTAAAACAGCAAAATGACAGTGAAGTTAAAATCTTGAACATAACCTTTTTGATTTCCCATGGCTTTGCTTCTTTCTTAGTCAAAATGTGATCCTTATATATAGATCATACATTGCAATGAAGACCGATGATCTGTCATAATGGGGTTTACACTGGGTTTATGCTGATAATTGTGATACTTCAGACTACCTTTCTTTTAAATTATAAAATGGAATAAAAAAATGTAATTGCTATAGACAATGAACATTTATTTTAAGATACATTTGGTGTATAACATGAGGCCCCGTTTCAATGACATGGAACATAGAACCAGGAGTATGTAATTTGACCCACGAGTTCAAGGTCATGGAACACTGAAGATCCGTCCTTTTTGTTTACTTTTTAAAGCGGTCACCTTTGGGAGCACCCATATGCTTCTTCTGAGGTATTGACCCAATCCGTTCCCCCGCCAATACAAGACTCTTTGGCTGGACTTTTTGGCTTCTTTGGTTGTGAGGCAAATAAGTCGTGGGAATTCCCCCGTTTTCCATGAACTTTGTTGGGGGTCAGCATCGGAGGTCAAGGATAGATGCATCTCGGCAATTATGCTGCGATGCATTTACCCGTGCATCGTCGGAGCCAGTACACTTACAGTAGTAACAAACTTCTCCTTGCAATGTCAAAATAACAAAGATTCTTCTCCTATGCAAACCCTCAACATAAAATGGATCCTTAAAGCTTACTGCACAAGATAAAAGTTCACGGGGTCGGGGGTAATATATTAGCATGGATAGAGGACTGGCTAACTAACAGAGAACAGAGAGTCAGGATAAATGGTTCATTCTCTGGTTGGAAACCAGTAACTAGTGGGGTGCCGCAGGGATCAGTGCTGGGACTCCAACTATTTACAAACTATATTATCGACTTGCAAGAAGGGACTGAGTGTAACATAGCCAAGTTTGCTGACGATTCAAAGATGGGAGGAAAAGCAATGTGGGAGGAGGACACAAAAAATCTGCAAAAGGACATAGACAGGCTAAGTGAGTGGGCAAACATTTGGCAGATAGAGTATAATGTTGGAAAGTGTGAGGTCATGCACTTTGGCAGAAAAAAAATCAAAGAGAAAGTTATTATTTAAATGGAGAAAGATTGCAAAGTGCCGCAATACAGCGGAACCTGGGGGTACTTGTGCATGAAACACAAAAGGATAATATGCAGGTACAGCAAGTGATTGGGAAGGCCAATGGTATCTTGGCCTTTATTGCAAAGGGGATGGAGTATAAAAGCAGGGAAGCCTTACTACAGTTATATAGGGTATTGGTGAGGCCACACCTGGAATACTGTGTGCAGTTTTGGTTTCCATATTTATGAAAGGATATACTTGCTTTGGAGGCAGTTCAGAGAAGGTTCACTAGGCTGATTCCGGGGATGAGGAGGTTGACTTATGAGGAAAGGTTGAGTAGGTTGCGCCTCTACTCATTGGAATTCAGAAGAATGAGAGGTGATCTTATCAAAACGTATAAGATTGTGAGGGGGCTTGACAAGGTGGATGCAGAGAGGGCATTGATGGGGGAGACTAGAACTAGAGGGCACGATCTTAGAATAAGGGGCCGCCCATTTAAAACAGAGATTAGGAGAAATTTCCTCTCAGAGGGTTGTAAATCTCTGGAATTCTCTGTCTCAGAGAGCTGTGGAAGCTGGGACATTGGATAAATGTAAGACAGAAATAGACAGTTTCTTAAACAATAAGGGATTATGGGGAGCAGGCGGGGAAGTGGAGCTGAGACCATGATCAGATCAGCCATGATCTTATTGAATAGCGGAGCAGGCTTGAACGGCATATGGCCTACTCCTGTTTCTATTTCTTATGTTCTTATTAATGCAGTTGCTTACTTCTTATATGGCTGTGCATTACCATGGAGCATTCTGATTAAACCTGGCATTACTGGCTTCAGACTGACTGGTGGGCTAAATGTAGGTGGACACCGTTGAAACCTGGCTACAGAACTGTCTGTCAATGGGACTACAAAAAATTGTAGCCCTGTCACCTCATGGATCTGACTCAGTCTTCACCTCTGGTGCAGCTGTCAATTAAACCTATTAGTTTAAAAGATCCACAGGATGTCAATTGCATAGAATATTTGAATTGAATGAATGACCCCTTTCTGAGAAACCTATTGATCTGCTCCAACCCTTTGATCAACCTGTGATTACAAGAAATTAACATGTGTCCAGATAGCAAGGACACTGCTGAACAGAATTGATACTAATGGCTCTGGACTCAACATACTTTGGCATATTTAACTATCCTTTGTCCCACAGGAATAATCTACCTATGCATAATAATGTCTTTAGCATACCAACCCATAATGTACATTCTCTGTAACAAGCAGTGTGTGCTTTGATCAGCAAGAAAGAACCCAATAAATAATACAGAATGCTTCCTTCTTGTCTCAGCTTGTCACGTCCCTTCATTAGCTTAAATACTTGAATCATTCTGGTAGATTTTTGCTGAACTCCCTCCAAGGCCAATATATCCTTCCTGAGATGGACACCTAACCTTCCAAATGAGTTTTGATCAGTGCTTTGTATAACATCAGTAAGCCTTCCTTGCTTTCATATTTTATGTCTCTTGTGATGAAGCCCATTAAGCTATTAGCTTTAGTGGTTGCTTTTTGCACCTGTGAGCTGAGCTAGCTTTTAATGACTTATGTACCGAGACCCCTAGGTTCCCCCAGTTGCTTCCCTATTTAGACTGTATTCCCATCTGCCATTCTTACATCCAAAGTGTACGATAACTTTATTACGTTAAAACGTATCTGCCAGACTACTACCTACCTACTTTATCTATGTCCTTTGGCAATTTTATGTTCATTTTACAATGCACTTTGAGGCTCATAATGCTGGTCCATTAACAGCCCCTGCACCACTTAGCGAGTATCATCTGTAACTTTGAATATATGCCCCTTATTCCTGAACCAAACTAATTTATATATAGAGTCAAAAGTTGGGATGCACCACCAAATCGCTGGAGAATAGTACACTGTTGGTCAATATGTGAATGTTCTTTCTATATCTGCTCTCTATCACCTAACCAAGTTCCTATGCAGTCATGAGATAATATCCAATTCTATCGGACTGGTTTTTTTCTGCTCCCGCCCGGCGGGAACAGGACAGTAGCACTCCGAAAATCATGAGGCTGAACTTGCTGGCCCATTCCTGCTCCTAATCTGCCCGCCACAATTTCTTTTGGGGCCTTCACAAGGGTGGCCCCCAAGAGCCTGCCTGTTTCAGAAAGGAACCTCATTACAGTATTCAAATTGGGATCCTGTGATGTCAATAGGACCCCGATGCAATCTTAAGACACCAATGGGCAGATTGTACACCATGCACATTCCACCCATTTCTACCAGGCATACAGGCCGCTCAGAAAAAACAGCAAACGTAGGTTTTTTAAAAGATTTTTAGGAGACAAGGAGGAGCAAGAATATTCCCAACCACTGCCTCCACCCACAATTACCTCTGCTCCTTTAAGTTGTTACTTCCAGCTCAGTTCTGCATAGGAACTGTGAGATTTCCCTCCTCCCTACTGAATGGATCAGTGTTTCCAGCTCGCTGTGCAAATTAAAATGTGGTCCAACCATTAAAATGGCTCGGATTTGTCACTGAGGACATCAGGTCCGTCCGCCCAATGTCTGACCAAAATAAAAATCGGTCATAGTGTATTTTAATTTCAGCTAGGAATCTATCATGCAGAACCTTATTAAATTTCTTCTGAAAATCCATGTAGGTTATATCCATTTGTCTCTTCCATTCAACACCTCTGTGACTCTATCAAAGAACTCTGCTAGATTGATTAGACATGACCTCCTTTCACAAAACCACTTTGACTCTCCTTAATCATTCAAAATTAAATTGAATAGATGAATGAAGGAAAAGACGTTGAAGTGATACGGGAACAGGGTGGGTAAATGTGGTTAGGATTATTTGCTCCCATGGAGGGTAAATGTCACTGGTTTGGGCTAATAGGCCTGTTTCTGTTTTGTAACCTCTATGTAATCTATGTATTTCAATGTCTATTATACTTTTCCAAGCCCTCATTTACTCTGTTCATAAAAACATAAGAAATAGGAACATGAGTAGGCCATACGGCCCCTCGATCCTGCTCTGCCATTCAATAAGATCATAGCTGATCTGACCATGGACTGTTCTGTTCATGATCTGTTCATGATGTTAAACTCACAAGCTTGTAATTACTTGGGCCCTGATCTTGACTGGGAGGAGTTTTGTTTGGGAAGTCTTGTGGGGGGGAGGGGAGGGGGTTCAATCCTGGGGTGGAGTGGTCTGATCGCAGGGGGTGCGGAGGGAGGTCGGGGGGGTTTGTGGTCACTGATCTGGGATCCAATTTCTGAACCAGGGGGGTGGGGGGTGTCCGATCTCCGATCCCAGGAGGTCCAATCTTGGGAGTGTCTTTGAATCCAGGGAGGGTGGCGGGGGGGGGGGGGGGGAGAGGCCGTGGGGTCCAATGGTTGTCAGGGAAGCAGGTTAGCTTGGGCAGCCAAGGGGAAGCACTCCTGCTTATCGTGGCCCAGAAGCAATGCTGTAAAGGTACTTATCTGTTCCACGAAGCAGTCCTCGCCCCCTTTAGCTGCCAACCCGGTCAGCCAAGGTTAAACCTAGAAGATAGATTAAATATGAGGCACACAGCCTCATTATAATATTTAAATGACCAACCTGCCTCCTGGAAGTGGTTGCTTGCCCCCCTCCCATCCCACCTCCATTAAAACTGGAAGTGGGCGGGTTGGGGGCGGGTTTGAGATTTTTAAAATGTTAAAATCCCACCCTTTTTTGTGATTAAAATTACCCCATTGGTTTCCCCATTCGTCCCTCTTTTGAATAATCGTATAACATTTGCTGCCTTGAAATTCTCTGTTATTATCTTTGAATCTCTAGAACCTTGGAAGAACATAACTAATATAACTAATATAATATAACTAATCGCCCTCAGTTTACTATTTCTTTTAGTACCCTCGTGGCAATTGCCTGGACCTGCAGATTTAAATGGCTTCACTCCTTTATTAATTTATCCACTAAAATGTTTCTGTTGACGCTAATCACTATAAGCTTCACTAATCTCTGGTCTTCCCTATATCTCTGGTATTTTATTCTCTTTTGTCATTGTGAAGACGAGAACAAAAGCAAATCATTCATTTAACAATTATGCCATGTCGTTATTCTTTACAATTGTCAGAGAAAGTCTGATTTTAATGGTCCCACCTCCTCTCTTGACAATTTCTTTTTCTTAAAGCACTTACAAACAACATTTGCTATTACCCATGACACAATCCGTAAGTTTTAATTTCTATTCCTTCTTTGCCTCCATTATTTTCCTGGTCTATTTTGTTGCTATCGATAATTCTCCCAGTCCTCACTCTTGCCATTTTTCGTTGCTGATGGTTGCAGAAGGGTTCACACCCAAAACTTTTTTGCTTTACAGTTGCTGACTAATCCTCTGTGTATTTCCAGCATTTTCTGTTTTTATTTTTAGATTACCAGCATTTGCAATTTCATTTTATTTGTGTGAGTTCAAAGCCACAGTTCTGTCTGTTGCTTCTTACTGCACAGTCATGCTGGAAAACCACCTTCTGACTCATTTTTCAAATATCGGCTTCCAGTGCTGTTGCTGTAGAAACCAATCCACTGCTCCATCACCAGGGATACCTTTAGAACAATGGCTACCATCCTTAATGGCTCCGAAATACTGTGTTGCCGGAAAACTAGTGCTGCCATTGTGGATTATGTTCTTCAGCCATTCCGTCTACCAATGACCACATTTTTTTTTGTTGCTTCTGCCCTTGACAGTGTGCTGCTGATACTCAGGCAGCCCTGCCAATGAAGTTGTGGCTCAAAGCCACTCAACTTGGCAACATGTGCTAACTCCACAAATGTTTAAATTAGGGGTCTACTGTTCACAACAACAGCGCCTAACTCCTAATATAAATGAGTATGGAAGATACCAGGACTACTTTTAGGAAGTTGGTGAACCCACGCAGCACACTACCCAGTAACTTCTCAAAGTGCTAGAAGTGCACAGCATATCTGATATGTCCTTACTATACAGTATAAATGCACACGAGGCCCATGCTTGAGAGAAGGTCAGTCTGTGACCTGTCCTTTATTCCTTAGCACTCAAGTGATGAAGGTGGGTGGAGCTTCCCCTTTTGTACCTGAAGGCCCAGGTTAGGACTGTCTCCCATCTAGTGGTCATTGTTCTCACAGTGTACAACTTAGGTCAGATTATACATGGGTTACAATGCTGGTTGAATACATGACATCACCTCCCCCCCCCAAAGTCTTATTGGGATCACACGTTGAGTCTCTCTGGTGGTTTACACTCTCTTGTAGAGCGCCTGAGTTGGGGCTCCGGTTGTTGGCCGCTGGCCTGAGTGTCTGCTGTTTGCGGTGCCTCAGGCCTATCCAGATTGTCCACAGTGATTGGGCTCTCTTCCCTTTGGTTCCGGTGTTCGGTCACCTGTGGTGGAGTGAACTCTACATCGTGTTCTTCCTCTGCTTCTTCTATGGGGTTGCTGAACCTCCTTTTTGTTTGATCCACGTGTTTGTGGCAGATTTGTCCATTGGTAAGTTTAACTACCAGAATCCTATTTCCCTCTTTGGCAATCACAGTGCCTGCGAGCCATTTGGGCCCTGCAGCGTAGTTGAGGACAAAAACATGATCATTTACATCAATACATTGCGCCCTCGCATTCCTGTCATTGTAGTCATATTGTGGCTGGCGCCTGCTCTCGACAATTTCTTTCATGGTGGGGTGTATAAGGGATAACCGGGTTTTGAGCATCCTTTTCATTAGCAGCTCTGCGGGTGGAACCCCTGTGAGCGAGTGTGGTCGGGATCTATAGGCCAACAGGAGTCGTGATAAGCGTCCTTGTAGGGAACCTCCTTGGATTCTGAGCATCCCCTGTTTGATTATCTGCACTACTCGTTCTGCCTGGCCGTTTGAGGCCGGCTTGAACGGTGCCGTTCTGACATGGTTAATTCCATTGCCTGAAATGAAGTCCTGGAATTCAGTGCTTGTGAAGCACAGACCATTGTTGCTGACCAAGACGTCTGGTAGACCATGGGCGGCGAACATTGCCCGTCGACTTTCTACCGTGGCAGAGGATGTGCTTGAATTTAAAATGTCACATTCAATCCATTTGGAGTAGGCGTCTACGACAACCAAAAACATTTTTCCCATGAAAGGACCTGCGTAGTCCACATGGATGCGTGACCAAGGCTTGGCGGGCCATGGCCAAGGGCTAAGGGGGGCTTCCCTGGGCGCATTGCCCAGCTGGGCACACGTGTTGCATCTGCGAATACAAAGTTCCAGATCTGCGTCTATCCCTGGCCACCAAACGTGTGACCTGGCAATTACCTTCATCGTGACAATGACCGGGTGCTCCTTGTGGAGTTCTCTGATGAACACCTCTCTGCCCATCTGGGGCATGACTACGCGGTTTCCCCACAGTAGGCAATCAGCCTGAATCGAGAGTTCATCCCTGCGCCTGTGAAATGGTTTAAATTCCTCAGGGCATGCCCTGTACGTGGCTGTCCAGTCCCCATTCAGGACACATTTCTTGACTAGAGACAATAGCGGGACTCTATTTGTCCAGACTTTAATCTGACGGGCTGTCACAGGTGAGCCTTCGCTTCTGAAAGCTTCAACAGCCATGACCATCTCAACAGCATGCTCGGTAGCCCCTTCAGTGGTGGCTAGTGGGGGCCTGCTGAGTGCATCGGCGCAGTTTTCGGTGCCCGGTCTGTGCCGAATTGTATCATCATAGGCGGCTAACGTGAGTGCCCACCTCTGTATGTGGGCCGATGCGTTTGCATTTATGGCCTTGTTGTCGGCCAAAAGGGGTTTCTGCTGGTCTTCCGTTGAAGTTATGGTGGGAGATCGGGAAACACCTGTGGAAATTCAACATCTAAAAGAACAAAAGAATGTGCAAATAACAACAACAATCAAAAGATATGGAAAAAGTCCACAGAAGGAAAAAGGTGAGAAGATGCCTAAACCAGAAGAAGAAACATCTGCAGATGTAGGAAGAGTGAAATGGAAAGAGAAGCTGTTGGAAGCACTCACTGAGGTGGTAATTTTCACCATCACTGCTTGGGTAGTAAACCTGCAGAGCGAATCACCTGCCCCTTATAGAACCCAGCCCCATTTTATTTCCATTTAATTCAATGACCAACTCTCCAGATTTACCACCCAAGTGATGAAGGTGAAAATCATTACCAGTAGGTCTGCTAATGCCAAATCAACCCAATACCCAAGGAACAGAAACCCCTCTCAGAACTATGTTCTGATGAAGGGACCACATCCAAAAGATCAATCTCCCTCCCCTCCCTACAGTTGCTGTCAGACCCATTCGCAACCCCTGCTGTAAAAAACATAGGAGATTTGGTGAGGTCTGAAATTACTGGTCAACATTCAGACCAATGGTGCTCCAGAATGTCGAGGAGAAAGATTAGGTACTGTTCCTGAAGCTTGTGTTGAATCTGGTTGGAACAGGGTAGAAGGCAAAGTGGGAGAGGTCAGAGCATTACACATCTCTCTTAGGGCACAAGGCCGACTGAGCAATCGAAAATCTGTTGCTGAACAGCCAGCCTCGGAGTGCCCTTAGAGAGGATTCTGTGCCAAAAACAATCACACCTAAAAACACAACAAACATTCCCCACAATAAGCTACATCGCAAAAATACAACGAAACAAGACAATCAAACTTACCTCATTCCATCACTCACTACCGCTGGGGCAGCTCTGAGCACCTGGTTTTCCAGGCGGCCCCACCATGGCGCACCAGGGGGCGCTATAGGGTGAGCACACAACAAATTTCACCACGCAGTCGAAACCGCCGGCATTGCACGCTGGTTCTACGCACCCGGGCGCTGCTGGTCTGTGCTCCCACAAAACCAGCAACTAATTTCCTGGCGGGGCACTGGGAGCTGGCTGGCCGCCTGGAAACTATTGCTGTTTCCATTACCGCCCATTCGGGGTGTGAACAGAGGCAAAAACATAGCGAAAATCTGTATGTTGATAAATGGAAAAAAAACGGATTTAACTTTATTTCCTCCAAAATGTTCTCCTGGTTGGAAAAGGGCCGAACTAGTAAGAACAAACATAGCCATCGTGCAATCAGTATATAGCGTGGAAGAAGCTTGGCTCATCAGGCTCGTGGCGACCATACTTCTTGAACATATAAGAACATAAGAACATAAGAATTAGGAACAGGAGTAGGCCATCTAGCCCCTCGAGCCTGCTCCGCCACTCAACAAGATCACGGCTGATCTGGCCGTGGACTCAGCTCCACTTACCCGCCCGCTCCCCGTAACCCTTAATTCCCTTATTGGTTAAAAATCTATCTATCTGTGATTTGAATACATTCAATGAGCTAGCCTCAACTGCTTCCTTGGGCAGAGAATTCCACAGATTCACAACCCTCTGGGAGAAGAAATTCTTTCTCAACTCAGTTTTAAATTGGCTCCCCCGTATTTTGAGGCTATGCCCCCTAGTTCTAGTCTCCCCGACCAGTGGAAACAACCTCTCTGCCCCTATCTTGTCTATCCCTTTCATTATTTTAAATGTTTCTATAAGATCACCCCTCATCCTTCTGAACTCCAACGAGTAAAGACACAGTCTACTCAATCTATCATCATAAGGTAATCCCCTCATCTCCGGAATCAGCCTAGTGAATCGTCTCTGTACCCCCTCCAAAGCTAGTATATCCTTCCTTAAGTAAGGTGACCAAAACTGCACGCAGTACTCCAGGTGCGGCCTCACCAATACCCTATACAGTTGCAGCAGGACCTCCCTGCTTTTGTACTCCATCCCTCTCGCAATGAAGGCCAACATTCCATTCGCCTTCCTGATTACCTGCTGCACTTGCAAACTAACTTTTTGGGATTCATGCACAAGGACCCCCAGGTCCCTCTGTACCGCAGCATGTTGCAATTTCTCCCCATTCAAATAATATTCCCTTTTACTGTTTTTATTTCCAAGGTAGATGACCTCACACTTTCCGACATTGTATTCCATCTGCCAAACCTTAGCCCATTCGCTTAACTTATCTAAATCTCTTTGCAGCCTCTCCGCATCCTCTACACAACCCGCTTTCCCACTAATCTTTGTGTCATCTGCAAATTTTGTTACACTACACTCTGTCCCCTCTTCCAGGTCATCTATATATATTGTAAACAGTTGTGGTCCCAGCACCGATCCCTGTGGCACACCACTAACCACCGATTTCCAACCCGAAAAGGACCCATTTATCCCGACTCTCTGCTTTCTGTTAGCCAGCCAATTCTCGATCCATGCTAATACATTTTCTCTGACTCCGCGTACCTTTATCTTCTGCAGTAACCTTTTGTGTGGCACCTTATCGAATGCCTTTTGGAAATCTAAATACACCACATCCATCGGTACACCTCTATCCACCATGCTCGTTATATCCTCAAAGAATTCCAGTAAATTAGTTAAACATGATTTCCCCTTCATGAATCCATGTTGTGTCTGCTTGATTGCACTATTCCTAACTAGATGTCCCGCTATTTCTTCCTTAATGATAGCTTCAAGCCTTTTCCCCACTACAGATGTTAAACTAACTGGCCTTTAATTACCTGCCTTTTGTCTGCCCCCCCTTTTTTAAACAGAGGCGTTACATTAGCTGTTTTCCAATCCGTTGGTACCTCCCCAAGTCCAGAGAATTTTGGTAGATTATAACGAATGCATCTGCTATAACTTCAGCCATCTCTTTTAATACCCTGGGATGCATTTCATCAGGACCAGGGGACTTGTTTACCTGAGTCCCATTAGCCTGTCCAGGCCTACCCCCCTCGTGATAGTGATTGTCTCAAGGTTCTCCCTTCCCACATTCCTGTGACCAGCAATTTTTGGCATGGTTTTTGTGTCTTCCACTGTGAAGACCAAAGCAAAATAATTGTTTAAGGTCTCAGCTATTTCCACATTTCCCATTATTAAATCCCTCTTCTCATCTTCTAAGGGACCAACATTTACTTTAGTCATTCTTTTCCGTTTTATATATCTGGAAAAGCTTTTACTATCTGTTTTTATGTTTTGCGCAAGTTTACTTTTGTAATCTATCTTTCCTTTCTTTATTGCTTTCTTAGTCATTCTTTGCTGTCGTTTAAAATTTTCCCAATCTTCTAGTTTCCCACTAACCTTGGCCACCTTATACGCATTGGTTTTTAATTTGATACTCTCCTTTATTTCCTTGGTTATCCACGGCTGGTTATCCCTTCTCTTACCGCCCTTCTTTTTTACTGGAATATATTTTTGTTGAGCACTATGAAAGAGCTCCTTAAAAGTCCTCCACTGTTCCTCAATTGTGCCACCGTTTAGTCTGTGTTTCCAGTCTACTTTAGCCAACTCTGCCCTCATCCCATTGTAGTCCCCTTTGTTTAAGCATAGTACGCTCGTTTGAGACACTACTTCCTCACCCTCAATCTGTATTACAAATTCAACCATACTGTGATCACTCATTCCGAGAGGATCTTTTACTAGGAGATCGTTTATTATTCCTGTCTCATTACACAGGACCAGATCTAAGATAGCTTGCTCCCTTGTAGATTCGGTAACATACTGTTCTAAGAAACAATCCTGTATGCATTCTATGAATTCCTCCTCAAGGCTACCCCATGCGATTTGATTTGGCCACCTTTATGCTGGTAAAATCTACCTCTCTATGAGCACAGCAATGTTGTTATGAGAAGGTTCTAATGTCTGACAGCATTGAACTGATTTCATGATTTTGATACACTGCACAGTTCTGTAGGTGCCAAAGCCATCTAAGTTTGCTATTTGAAGCATAAACATGCAATCCCAATCAGCATTCAAATCCCAATCAGCATTCAGGCAACGAAGCAAAATGAAGAAAAATAACGTCAGTCAAAATCAATCTGCAGAGTTTTCACAAATTTTGCTAATTGTTCTCAAAACATTTTTGGCACAAAAATTCAGCAATCTGCACAGCATCATTTCTGTGTTCTCACTATTTACAGCAGATTTGTGAAAATTTATACAATTACTGGCTTCACTAATTGCTAGAAGATATACAAATTACATATTTGGCATAATTTCAAACCAAATGCATCATTTAGATTTTTTTTGGAAATGCACAAGAAGTTTAAATTGAATTTGAGTTCTAAAGATGAAAAGAGCTAGGTTCAAACTCTCCAACCACATTAGAATATTTTGAAAAGGAATTATGCCACAATATTATGGTTATTTATTTAAAAAAACATTTTTTAATGTTCTCACAAAAGGTAACACATTGGGAGTGAGTCTCCAAGTGTTTGGTCCTCTAATGGACTCATTTAGCATATGGTGCAAAGAAAGTATGAATATGTGGGAATGCTGAGCTCCAATCACAACAGATGACTGATTATCACAGTTTAGAACCTTTATATCCACAAAATATGTCTCTTGAGTCCTATAAGGAATAAACTGTTCGCTAATACTGAAGCACTGATCGAATACTTCAGAGCAACAGTGGAGAAAATGACAAGAGATCCACGCTGAACTGATGCTGAAGTCAAGAACAAAGTAATGGTGGTTCTGTCAGTGGCTTGGAGTGTGCCGTGCCCTCGTGTTTAGATGGCAGATGAAATTTAATGCAGACAAGTGTAAGTGCTGCAGTCCTACACATAGGAAGGAAAATAGATGGCACATGCACTCCGTCATTGGTGTTGAAGTGGCCAAAAATGAAGCTGTAAAAGACCTAGGATTCTTAATAGATTTGACGCTAAATATGTCCAACCATTACAGAGCAGCAATCAACAAAGCTAATAGGATAAAAACAAAAAATGCTGGAAACACTCCGCAAAGCAGGCAGCATCTATGGAGAGAGAAACAGAATTTAAAGTTTCAGGTTGATGACCTTTCATCAGATTCTAATAGGATGTTGAATTACATCGCTAAAATAAGTTACAGGAGATAACTATCAAACTGTATAGAGCTCTGGTCAGACTGGACCTTGAATGTTGCATTCAATCTGGTCACCAATAAACAAGAGAGGCATTCAAGCATTGGAGGCAGTGCAGAGAAGATCCACACGATTGATCTCCGACTACAACTTGCCAGAGTGTTCATCAGTCTGCCCATTGAAAGATCGGAGAAGCGTGCACAGGGGCATATGAGTTTATGGTGCCCAGCTTGTCTGTCAAGGGAGATGCAATGTTACTGCCCCTGGATTACTGTATTGTATAACTAAATATTGGACTGCATGAGTCAACTCTGGAACGTGAGGGATGTGGAATCCACTTACAGGGAGTAACTTACACCATTGAACCCATGACCCACTGGCAGATCCCAAATTTGTAATACTTATCTATTTCCAGGGTTTACCCTGAATCCTTGCATCTTTTAGTTTAAATAGTAAACTTTTGTCAAATGCCTTCTGGAAATCTAGGGATTTCCACAGCCCCTTGGTTTGTCATTTCCTCAAGGATGTCAAGAAGGTTGGTCAGGCAGGGTCTTCCCCTTCTGAATTTGTGATGTCTGCTGATTACTAGGTTATTATTATACAGATAATCCTCAAGTTTATTCTCATAATCAATTCCATTACTTTACACATAATGGAGGTAAGACTAATGGGACTGTAACTCGTGTGTCTGTTGTGTCCTTTTTTTGAACGTGGTCATCCTGTTCATCTCTTTCCAGTCTACTGGTGCTTCCCCAGTGTCCAGTGACTCCCTCATAATCATTATCATAATCATTGGGCCAAGAATGATCTATCTCTGGGGATTTATTTCTTTTGGACAAGTTCTATGATGACAATATTGTTATAAGAACAAAAGAACATAGGAAATAGGAGCAGGAGTAGGCCCTTAAGCCTCTTGAGCCTGCCTCATCATTCAATAAGATCTTCTATCCCAACTCCACCTTCCCGAACTATCCCCATGTCGCTTAAGTCCCGTAGTGTCACTTAGAAACATAGGGCTAGAACCTCCACTTTTGTGCTTTTCACCCAAAAATGGACGTTCCTGTGAACGATATGAAATGGGCGGTAGCGGTAAATATTTTTGACGTTCTGCCGTAAAGTGTCGCCGTCCTTAGCAACGGCATGGCAACGCTCGATGCCCGCGATTCAGGAGGTCAAGGGTCATCATGACATGAGCAGAAGAGGAGACAGATAGAGAGGGAGCTCAGAAGCACTGAAAGCATGTGTGGCTGTGGTGTGTGCTTGTCTGGCTGTTGTGGGAGGCACGAGGGAGATTCACCAGCAGCAAAAAGCCTACTAAGCACCAAGAATATAGTTGGTACTGAGTTTTTGTCCAACAAATAAGAAATAACATGGAAGGGATGGAGGAACCCTGAGAGCTGGTAGCCAGGAACACTGGTGGCAAAGGGCTCCCAGTTGTCTCGGAGCACCTCACTGCACCCCAAGGTGATGCACCCCCATTGCCAACCACACATGAGAGCCAGGAGCAACATCTTGCTTCTGGCTCGGAGCATGTTCCCACCTTGGGACTGCCCTCTCCCGTACCCATCCAAGCAGCGTTTTGGCTATCTCCTGCCCCCCAAATTAAGCAACACCTGAGGAGCTCCTCGGCCAGGTGGCTTGGAGTCAGGAGGGGAAGGGGAAGGGGAAGGGGTAGAGGTGGGGAGGAGAAGCGTGGGGGGAGGGGGTGGTGGTGGGGGGGAAGGGTTGGTTTGTACAGAAATACTGATGATTTCAGACTAATGTTCACTTTAAATGTTTTTAATTTAATAAAACCTAGTAGCGCTTTGGCTCAGATAGTTGCACCATTACACGTTGGTGATTCCTTAACATCAAAGGGTATAATTACACTTAACTTCAATCAACTTAAACTTTAACTGTCACCAAGGTGATCCCCACCATTGATTTATGAGCTGCACACCCAGCAGTGTGTCAGTCTTGTAAATAACACCAACGTTCTTTCAGGCAAAGTGATCATTGATGAGCTCCTGACGCAAGGCTCTTGCAGCTATCATGCCGCTGCGGGCCCTTTCATGCGGTCTACAGGGGGGCAGGGGCATGGCTTCAGCCTGATTGTCTGGGCCGATGTCAGCGTCCGCCTCCTCGTCCTCCTCTTCTTCTCTCTGGTTAGGTGGACTGTCAGACTCATCAGGCAATTCTTGTCCCCTCCTGATAACCAAGTTGTGCAGCATGGAGCACACCACCATGAAATGAGCTACCTGCTCAGGATGGTATTGGAGTTTGCCTCCTGAGTGGCCCAGGCATCTAAAGTGCTGCTTCAGCAGTCCAATGGTTTTCTCCACGATATTGCGAGTTGCTCTGTGGCTCTCATTGTATCGTCTCTTGGCTTCGGTGTGGGTGTCACGCAGGGGGGTCATCAGTTAGGTGGCGAGGCCTATTCCTTTGTCACCAAGCATCCAGCATTGACCTTGTGGCTGATTGTTAAACAAGTCAGAGACAGTGCTCTCACGCAGGATGTGAGCATCATGGATGTTGCCCGGAAATTTAGCATTCACTGCCATTATAATTTACTGGTGGTCGACAATCAGTTGCACATTCAGGGAGTGGAATCCTTTGCGGTTCCTGTAAATCTCTGCATCCTAAAAAGCCACCCGCATCGCGATGTGTGTACAGTCTATTGCTCCCTGCACCTTGGGTAAGTTTGCAATTCTGGAGAATCCTAGAGCCCTCTCACTCTGTGCCTCCCTGGTCATAGGGAAGCTGATCAAGTCCCTCCTGCATGTGTACAGGGCTTCAGTGACCTGTTTAATGCAGCAATGTGTGGCATGCTGAGAAAATCCGCAAATGACTCCGGCTGTAGCCTGAAAAGAACCCAAGGCGTAGAACAACTGTGCCGCAGTGACTTTGACCTCGATGGACAGTGCTGTACTGATGGTGCTGGCAGGCTGCAGATCTCTCCTTATCAGCTGGCATACCTCAGCGATAACCTCTTTGTGGAAGCGCAGTCTCCGAAGGCAGGTGGTGTCGGGCAAGTCGAGGTAAGAATGCTTCTCCTTGTCTGGTCCTCCTCATCAGTCTACCACGTCTTACATTGGGCACATAATGCAGTGGAGCATACCTTCGGCGATCTCGAGTCTGCTGCATGTAATTGGTCACCAAGAGAGGGTGAGAAAGATCAGGCCCCATTGCAGTAGCTCTCTGTTTTCCAACTATTGGTCACAAACAAGGAATGTCCCGACGAAGACACCTATTCATTTCCAATCGGTCACAGTATGGTCAAGATGTTTGTAGAGATGTTCACATCAACTCCAACGACCCACAGAGTACATCCGAACTCCGCCGAGGTTGAAGCAAAGCAGCCTTTTAAAGGATGCAACATGTGATCTAGAACATGGCGTTCATAATGCAGTGATTAGTTCCGGTTAGTTCCACTTTTTCTGGGTGTTTTTTTGGACGAGCGATATTGTGGGCGATATGTGTGCAAGGTGGTGAAATTGATGCTGGGCGATCTCATGGCCGGTAGTTTCGGCAAATATGCTCTTTACAACAAAAAAAGTGGGTGGGCGGTATTATTGAATTTCAGTGTTAAATCAGTGCCAAAGCCCATTCTAATGATTCTGTCCCCCAAAAATGGGCAGGCGGTAATATTTTTTCCCGGCGTTAAGCACATGGGGAAAGTAACACTCGGCAATAAGTTTCCAAAAAATGCCCATCAGTTTCCATTTTGTGCCAAAATGGGCGATATATGTGCGTTATACGTCATTTCAGCAGTAAAATGGGAGTTAAGTGGAAGTTAAGCATGCAAAAAATGGTCCTAGCCCATAGAAACATAGAAAATAGGAGCAGTAGTAGGCCATTTGGCCCTTCGAGTCTGCACCGCCATTCAATATGATCATGGCTGATCCTCTATCTCAACACCATATTCCCATTTTTTTCCCCATACCCCTTGATGTCTTTTGTTTCTAGAAATCTATCTAGCTCCCTCTTAAATATATTCAGTGACTTGGCCTTCACTGCCTTCTGTGGTAGAGAATTCCACAGGTTCACCACCCTCTGAGTGAAAACATTTCTCCTCATCTCAGTCCTAAATTTCCTACCCTGTATCCTGTGACAGTGACCCCTTGTTCTAGACTTCCTCCTTGCATCCAGTCTATTCAACCCAGTCAGAATTTTATACATTTCAGTGAGATCTCCTCTCATTCTTCTAAACTCTAGTGAATACAGGCCTCGTCGATATCTCCTCAAAAGACAGTCCTGCCATCCCAGGAATCAGCCTGGTGAACCTTCGCTGCACTCCCTCTATGGCAGTATATCCTTTCTTAGGTAAAGATACTAAAAGTGCACACAATACTCCAGGTGCGGTCTCACCAAGGCCCTGTATAACTGTAGTAAGACATCCTTGCTCCTGTACTCAAATCCTCTTGCAATGAAGGCCAACATACCATTTGCCTTCCTAACTGTTTGCTGCACCTGCATGTTTGCTTTCAATGACTGGTGTACAAGGACACCCAGGTCCCTCTGTACATTGACACTTCCCAAGCCATCACCATTTAAATAATACTTTGTCCTTATGCTTTTCCTACCAAAGTGGATAATTTCACATTTATCCACATTATACTGCATCTGCCATCTGTTTGCCCACTCACTCAACCTAGCTAAATCGCCTTGCAGCGTCTTTGCATCCTCCTCACCAACTCACAATGCCACCTAGTTTTGTGTCGTCAGCAAACTTGGAAATATTACATTTGGTTCCCTCATCCAAATCATTTGTATATATTGTGAATAGCTGGGGCCCAAGCACTGATCCCTGTGGTACCCCACTAGTCACTGCCCGCCACCCCGAAAAAGACCCGTTTATTCCTACTCTCTGTTTCCTGTCAGTTAACCAATTTTCAATCCATGCCAATACATTACCCCAATCCTATGTGCTTTAATTTTGCATACTAACCTCTTATGTGGGACTTTATCAAAGGCCCTCTGAAAATCCAAATACACTGCATCCACTGGTTCTCCCATATCTATTCTATCAGTTACATCCTCAAAATACTCCAGTAGGTTTGTCAAGCATGATTTTCCTTTCATAAATCCATATTGACTTTGTTTAATCCCATTGATGTGAGCTAAGTGTGTTGTTATCATATCCTTTATAATAGACTTTAGCATTTTCGCTACTACTGATGTTAGGCTAACTGGTCTGCAGTTCCCTGTTTTCTCTCTGCCTCCTTTTTTAAATAGTGGGGTTACATTTGCCACCCCCGCCCCCCCTCAATCTGCAGGAACTGTTCTATAATCTATAGAATTTTGGAAGATGACAACCAATGCATCTACTATTTCCATGGCTACCTCTTTTAGTACTCTGGGATGCAGATCAGTTATGATGGCTTAGTTATGATGGCTTAGTACATGCGTCATGTTTCATCTTGGCATGGGATACAATCTTACCCAAACTTGTTTATGTTGACATTCCGCTTCTATCGTCAAAATGGTGTAGGCCTGCAATTTAAATATTTTAATAAGGCATTTCGGGCGGGAGTGCTGGCCACCTAGTTCAAGTCAGGTGGGTCTTTGGTTGTTGGTTTTGTTATTAATTGTCTGCCTACCTGTTTTTCAAGGTGAATGGGGTAACGGTAGATGAAAAAGACTCCCATTATGCTTTGAGTTACTGCATTATTTTGGAAGTGGTCATGAAATGGTCATTCTTCATGATTGAGCCAAGAATAGAGCTGACAAAATATTCAAGCTGAAGGGGTACCATAACCAACCCTAATCTCATCCTCACCCAATGTGTGCACACATAGACCTTCCATCAAGGATTATTGGATAGTGATCATGAGCAGGAACACTGGCTGATTTTTGCTCTCCTTACCACATCAGGCCCACTGAATCAACAGGAGGGCACATATTTGAGGCTTTAAAAGTAAATAAAGATCAGATGTATCAAATAGCCTTCCCTTGTTTCATACATTCTTACATTCCGATGTTCTTAATCATGATATAACAAGGAGATATGGATGCCCATAAATTCTCATCTCTCAGTTATTCCCTTCTATTACACATGCAAAATGGGGTAGGCAGATAGAAATCTGTGAAAAGACTAAAACATTAATGCACTGATGAGTGGACATCTCAGAGAAGCTAGCCGGAGGGAACCAATCTCAAAGAGACGGAAGGGGAAAAGAGAGAAATAGAGACAATGCAAAATAGAAATTTGGCAGAGAGGGTATAAAGAAAGAGTGAGATGGGAAGAGTGAAAAAGGACAGGTAGCAGAGAGAGAAAGAGCGATGAAGATGATCGGTGAGAGAACGATGCTGCGGACGGTGATGTGGACCAAAATACTACAGTCTTGAAGTAGGTTTGGTTATTTTTGTTTTCTTCCCTCTTTTCTCCCTCCTGGGGTTAGATTTTGGCTTTTTACAATAGTGTAACACGAGTGATTGCGAGTCGACAAC
Organism: Pristiophorus japonicus; assembly: GCF_044704955.1. Taxonomy (NCBI): domain Eukaryota; kingdom Metazoa; phylum Chordata; class Chondrichthyes; family Pristiophoridae; genus Pristiophorus; species Pristiophorus japonicus. The sequence continues at coordinate 112,187,903 of NC_091992.1, forward strand.
CCGTTTTACATCTCTCCCCATTTTGATTTCCATTGACCAACAGGCTGCAGAACTCACGATCACTCATTTTACACTATCGCACAAAGCCAAGATCGACGTCCAGCTGCCATTTTCTTTCATTAAACACCTTTATTAGGAAGGGAATGGGCTGGACTTCTGTTTCCGGCTTCCAACAACGCACTGTTTAACCAGCGACTGGGAGGTCCCGGGTGACCTGCCTTCTAATTTTCACTCCTTGCTTGTAGAGAAGTTTTACTGAGCAATAATAATGTTTCAATTGGGAACTCAATGTGGGGGTGAAAACAATATTCTAACAGCTTAGGATGCACCTCACTGGATCTCTAAAATGTTGAGTAAGGAAAGGCTGCAGGGTATTGCTCCACTCTTCAGTTTATCTGGCCAAGCCAAACTTTAGAAATGCAAAAACAAACTCACATTTAGAATTCACTGATGACCATTTTCTTCCTGCTCTATGTCCCAAAGTAGATTTGCAGTATTTGCCCAAAATCTGAATATTGGTTGTTTTTTTAGCTTTCGGAGCAGTCTTCAAGTTATCCTTGGTTGTCAGCCAATGGCTCAGTGGGCAGCACACTTGCCTCCCTGTCAGAAGGTTGTGGGTTCAAGTCCCACTCCAGAGATTTGAGCACAAAAACTGAGGCTGACACTCCCAGTGCAGTGCTGAGGGAGTGCTGCACTGCCGGAGATGCTGTCTTTCAGATGAGATGTTAAACCGAGGTTCTGTCTGCTCTCTCAGGTGGATGTAAAAGATCCCGTGGCACTATTTTGAAGAAGAGCAGCGGAGTTTTTCCTGGTGCCCTGGCCAATATTTATCCCTCAATCAACATCACTAAAACAATTATCTGGTCATTATCACATTGCTGCTTGTGAGAGTTTGTTGTGTGCAAATTGGCTGCCGCGTTTCTTACAACAGTGACGACAATTCAAAAAAAGTACTTCATTGGCTGTAAAGAGTTTTAGGGATATCCGGTGGTTGTGAAAGGTGCAATATTTAATGGCCCTGGAATTACGCTCGGAGGCTTCCCACGGGCAATTGCCTCCAACCGGAGAATTTTAACGAAATTACCTGGTGGCCCTGGAAGCGCCCCGGATTCCGGTAGGGAGGCCTTCTCTTCCCGCGCTGTGAAGCGCGCTCCCATCCTCGAGGTTCCCACGCAAAAGGTGCAGTCACATGTGACTGCTCAACCAATCAGGTACAGTATTCTCAATTAATAGCAATGGGAACTCCAAATCTATGAGTTCTCATTGCTATTAATTGAGAAAAAAAAACAAACACAATAACACCAATTAAAAAATAAAAAACACACCTCACATAATTAAAATTAATTGAAATTAAAGTTAATCAATATCTTAGAGTAAAAAAAATTCTGAGTTTTTATTAAGTTTTTTAAATTATGGTTTAAAATTAATTTAACATAGTGGGCAGGGTTTTTAAAAATAAAATGTGTATTTTTAATTTTATTTTTTATGTTTTAAGTGTGTTTTAAGATTCTTACGCCTGTAAAAGTAGGCTATGCGCTTGCTTTTATCAGGCGCAAGAGTTTTGAGGACATTTGCTGGGTAAGATATGGATAAATACTGCAATCTTGACCTTGCAAATGTCCTCGCTCCCGTGATATGGAGGATCTGTCAAGCTGGAGCTTGACAAATCGGAAAAGCCGGTTTTCGGTGCATGCGCACTGTGCGCTGAAAACCAGCTTTTGCGATGCCTTCCCGGGTCTGTAGACACTCCATACAGACCCGAGGAGGCCGGAATTTCTGGGCCAATAATGCAAGTCTTTCTTTCTTCTTTTGGTTGTAATCGCTATACCTAGTGAAGTCTAAGTAATTAACAGGAATTAACTGAAATGCAGCAGAGCTACACAAAAAATTCAGTATTGGTCACAGGAGAAGGATGATAACTACAACGCTATTCTCCCCGACAGAACCTTTTAGCAGAAGATTATCCAGGTACATCTCCAACAGCAAGGCCCAAACAGGATTCAAACTCCAGATACCAGATAGAGGGGTAGGCCTATGTGGGAAAACTTATTGCAGGTGTTTTTTAAATTAAATGATTAATTTTATGGATACGTTTTGTGATTTGTTTTCAGACTTGTGTCAATTTTTTATGTTAGAAATGTTGGGGCTGAGAATCTGTTGCTCTTCCACGTGACAAAACTCCGATGGGAATGTGTCGTAAGGGCTTAAATTTAGGCCGGGATGCAGATAAGCTGGGTCTCAGATTTGTGTGAGAGTTCCTAATCGGTCTCGTGGGGCGGAACCTCTTTAAACCCGTCATTAAAGTATGATGTCAGAGCTGGCCAATTTTGAGAAGACCCCGACTGGTGTCCACAGCTTGCCTGTATTATGTAGCCGAAGCCCGAAGCTCGGGGCATCCATCTTCGGGCGTGCGTTCCAGGCGCCCCATCTACTTTGTGTCAGTTCTCAACACAAGACCAATTTCGTGGCCAGAATACACAGTTCACTATCAATAACCTCCTCAATTGATTTTCTCAACAAACAATCCTTTTTAAAATAACTGACGTTATCAGCCTTAACCACCTCCCATACAATCAACACCCTCTGTGTGAAGTAATTATTTTTGATCTATCAATGAACCTTGCCTCTTCTAATGTTCTTCTGATAATCTTTTGTTACTGCTATGGGGGCCACAGTAAGCAGTTTCTCAAGGTTCAAATCCATACCCTGAAGGATCATGACTACCTCAGTAAGATCCCCACTAAGTCTTCTCTTCTCTAGTGCAAACAAACATCTTCTGTAGTCTATCCTTGTAGCTCAGATGTCTGGTGCCAAGTATCAGGTAGATAGCTCTTCGTTGCACCTTCTCTAGTTCTTAATGCCATTCTTGTTGAATTGCTATTGCAATAAAATCATTGTGTTATGATTGCACTAGTTGTAACTTTATGTCTCAGCTTATAAATATCAGACTTTAAACATCCTTAGATTCGGAGAGGCACAGGAAGGATTGTTGAAATATTAAATTCTACAAAGTAGAAAAGTCTCATAAATCCTTCAGACTTTCAGCTTCAACCTGAGGTCCTCTCTGAGATTTTATCGTGCAACCAGGCGTTCAAGTACAAATTGAGCTGCAGAAGATTCCAGAGCAACAAAAGCAAAGCTATCAGAAATCTGCAGAAATAGATTGTCTTCAAAAAAGAAAATTGGATTTTTCAACTCTTTGCATCTTTCCAAGCATTTTTAAAAAATCAACACAAATCTGACTGATTATGGTTGGGACATGAAACCTCAGTTTATTTTTCCATTGTTCCTGGTGCAATTAGTATCTTTAATTTGACACTTTAATTACACTTGACCGTATACGTCAATGGGAAGTGAAGGTGGATGGCTGAGTGTATTCTTCAGACTACAGAAAAGCAGTGAGCTCAACTCTGAGTCTGTCTGTAGCTCTTCAGTTAATTGGTTACCGTTACGATTTTGTTGTTTTACGCTAGAGATTTTTTCATGTTCTGTGACTCCTGTAGGTGTGTCCTCACTCCCCACATACCAGAGCATGTTCTGTCCAAATTATAGCAAGCCCAGGGTCGAACAAAAAACCCTTTGTCACTGTATTTTGGATACTGGTTCTATCATGTGCCCTCACAGGATCTTCCTTGCCTTTGAAAGTTGTTGGAATAAACATTCCACCAGACTATAGCGTAAACTATAGGCTGCCAAACCACTTTGTTAAACAGCAAGTGCACAAGTAAATGGTACCCTGGCACTGTACATTTACAGTAACTAGTGGCCTAACTATCCCTTCTTGGAAGACTAAAAATAAGTCTTGTCTGCTGTGATAAACTTAAATTAGAACTAGACCTGGCACAAACCCCTGAAATTCAACATTAGATGGTGATTCGCTGATGACCTTCAATGTAGTCTCTCTGGCCAATCTTTATCTTTCATTGGCTTCAGACTACTCAACTGGAACAAGAGAGGTTCAGATATACTTTCAAAATTTAAAAATGTATCCCTCAAACTCAAATAGAGCAGCAAATCAAACAAATATTCTCACAAAGTCCAAAGGATGCTTGTATTTGAATTGAATTGATTGACCCTTCCATCGAATACCTGTTGTAAACTTATCCTGGGAATTCTGCCGTGCTCACCCTATTAGTTGTGGGTTCAGTTGTGGGTTTATTAAAGGACCCAAAGATGTAAAAGGACAAATCACATTTTACTGCTGCTGCCATTCCCTGTGAGAAATCTTTTATTATACTTATACTTACATCTTTGGCCAGATAAAGGCTCTGTTGTTCCCTCCTCGGAGCCACACTGGAGTAGCAGGGTGACGCTCTGAGTTTATGCTGGTAAAGTGAGAAAGAGCACCTCTATTGTGCCTCTACAGGTTCAAGGTATTCAAGGCCCAAATATGGCCAGTTACTGGAATTTGGGACTGGGGTCACGGTGAGGACAATACTGCGGTCTGCAGTCCTGCACCACCATATTTCTGGCACCCCGAAAGTGTTCGCAGAACTTCTAGGTTTATCTCTGTTCAGAGCGTTCATGCATCAAAACCAGTAGGCAGTTTTCTTTGCTTGAGCTTGATTTTTAACCCTATATGTATCATGACAGAGAGAAAAAAATTAATAACTTGATAATTATAGACAGAAATGCTTCATTTTTCGCACAGTTACTTCCAGTCAATTAAAAAAAAATAATTCTCGAGATATAGGCATCACTTGCAAATCCAGCGTTTATTGCCCATCCCTTATTGCCCTTGAGAAGGTGGTGATGGTGGTGAGCCTTTTTCTTGAACTGCTACAGTCCGTGTGGTGATGGGCCTCCCTCAGTGCTGTTAGTGAGGGAGTTCCAGGATTTTAACCCAGCGACGATGAAGGAATGGCGATATTCTTCCAAGTCAGGATGGTGTGTGATGCAGCGAAACTTGAATGTGATGGTGTTCCAATGCATCTGCTGTCCTTGAACTTACTCAGGCCTGCTGTATGTCACAACCTGGATAACACTAGACAGCTCTTGATGCTGCAGTTTAACAAACACCTGGAGTAAAACAACTGCTGCTCTTTTCTAGAATTGCTTGAAGCTACATTTGTGGAAAATGCAATGTGATAGAAATCATTGATGGCCATGTTAATTGATGAATACTCAGGCTGTGATTTCGCCAACCATGCTGGGTCCGGGGTGGCTGTGGTGGGTGGCGGCTTGTGACCCCTCTCCTGGCTCCAGCCGCACTGTGAAAAGAATCTTCCCTAGAATGGGCTTGTTAAGCCCACCATGCGAGATTCCCGGCCAATTAAAAGGAAGCGAGTCTGATGACGTAATTTGATAACGCGTGATCAGACGGTTTTTTTAAAGGGACCATGCCTACATTGCTTTTGACAGTTGTTCTGTCAGTGTTCTGCAGCATTAAGGATCTCTTCCCTTCCAATGGGCGTAAAAGACCTCCCCAGGATGCCAACGCAGCCTGGTTACACATTGCACAGGAGGGCACAAGCAGGTATGTCATCAGGAGGACCTGGCTGCAGTGGAGCAAACCTTTCAATGATCTCAGTAGATCACGAAACGTTACAGCAAAGCCACACTCAACCTCATCCTGCTGTGCCACTCATCACATCCCCATCACTCTGCCTTCCCTACCCTACTCCTGCACATCCTTACTCACACCAACTTACCTTGCACCGCCACCCATCCCTCTCTATGTATCCAAATGATCACATCCCCATCTTACTAGTCACACCTCACACTCATCCTCATCCTTGTCCAATCATACCAACTAACAACACACAATGGTAGGCACTTGGGTCTTTCAGCCAATGTTCATGTCGAGCTTCTGCTAAGTGTGTTCTCAAACATTGAAATCTTTATTTTGAACACTTGCATTCTTGGACAGATTTGTGTGCAACTTTGGTAGTGGCTTAGTGAGTTGTAGTGAATGGTGAGACATAAGGGTGCCCCCACAATGGTGATGAGTGTGAAAGGAATGGCTTGAGCATTGCAGGGATGCTTTATGGTGTTGGTGTGGGGTGGTGCCAACCTGCGCATCATGTGGCAACCAGGGTGTACAGTGTGAAGGGAAGTAAATCCGGCCATGGTGAAGTCATCCCTGGCATCCCGGGCAACAATGTGGGCAGGCCCTGTGTCCTGTGCAGCATCAGATGACTGCGGGGAAGGTTGATGTTGTTGTTGGTGCTGCTGGTGTGTTTAGGGATGTTGGTATTGGGGCTAATCGTGAGGACCAAGGTGAGATTTTTTCAAGGGCACCGATGTTGATAGAATAGATGGCAGCTGACGTTGAGATGACAGAAGCGATCTGTCAATGGTGAGAGAGGTTGCTCCAAGGAGATGACAGTGGATAGAGAATTCACTGAAAACACTTCCAACCTGCATTCAGCTCAAAAGTGTCTTCCCAATCCTGAAGGCTTCAGCTTCTGAGATTGGAAAGTAAACAGCTGTGAAATGGTAGCTGTTATACCACTTCTGCAGCTGTCAACTAGTCAAAGCAATGGACAGTCATTGAGAACCCGACACACTTAACTGACGTGTTACACGAGAGATGGGAACCTTGTAAAAAACTTAGAAAACTGGTAAGTACCTGGTAAAATTCTTTTAAATACCTTTAAAGTACCTGTTAATGATGTTAATTTGCTGGCCCGCCGCTTGGTGTCGGGTCTGTGAACCGCAATCAGACCCGGCAATTTAGAAACTTACAAGGAGGCGGGTTCAGAGTGGGATCCTGCCCCACTGTCAATCACAGCTATTTTGACAGTGGGCCCACCTCCAGACCCGCACTCGCAGGGCTGGTACAATTCCGGCCTTAATGTGTAACTTGCTTGTTTAATTTTTAGAATTAAAATGTTATTTTCGTTATCATCCTTGTTTTCCAATCCCTCCATAGCCTCAGCTCTCCCTATCTCTGTAAGCTTCTCTAGCATTATAACCCGGCAAAATATCTGCGCTCCTCCAATTCTGGCCTTTTGATTATCCCTGATTTTAATTGCTCCACCATTGGCCCTAATCTCAGCAATCCCTTCTCTAAATCTCTCTGCCTCACTACCTCTGTTTCCTCCTTAAAACCTAACTCTTTCCGCCCTAATATCCCTTTATGTGGCTCGGTGTCAAATGTTGTTTGATAACGCTCCGATGAAGCACCTTGGGATGTTTTACTATGTTAATGGCGCCATTTAAATGCAGGTTATTGGTGTTGTATTTCAAGCTTAGAAAAATGTGCTTGCAGTAGAAATATCTGTACTTCAGTTGATCATTTCTGCATTTCATTTCTGTACTTCCAAAGGTTTTGGCAGAATTTGGGCCAAAGTTTCTGTGGATCTTTAATGGTCTTGATCATAAGTTTTGACATTCATGTAATTGATTCAGAGACCATTCTAATAGGCTCCTGGAAGAGTAATATGAACTCACACATATCAAGGAATGCAAAGGAAAAAGCAACAGAAAGATAACCCAGTGGCAAAAGTCTCTGGCAGCACCATTCCGAGAGAAAGGAATGTTTCTTCTGAAGTATGCATTCACTTTTTCTTCTAATTGCTGAAGCAATAAACAAGTTGGAACACTGTTCTGTAGTACGTCCTTTACCTGCTGCTATAAGCTTTCTTTATTTTCAGTCGCAAAATTGGATAATTGAGAATCATTAGGATCTTGGTTTGACGTTAATATGTTGTATTTAAAACACATGATTAATTACACCAGACACGTATCGGCAGAAAAATAGCTGTCTTAAAAAAAGCATTTTATCTTTCCTGATTTTAGGCAATTCACACGACTTTCTGTTCATCGGTTTTTCATTGCAAGCCACATCAAAACAACATTTCTTTTAATTGTCATATATTCTAAAGCTTCCCAAGTGCCAATCATCTGCAGCCACTTCTGAGGAGCAGCTGTCTGTGTCCTTTTCTTTTTCATAATCTGATTCTTTTTCTTCTGCCTCTGGCCACCAGCTTCAAACTCCTTCTAAAAACAGAGCAACCACATTCTGTTGAAGCAAATCGGTAAACACAGCGTCCTAAAGAAAAGCAGGACTTGTAAATTTGCAGCAACTGTGCTTGCTGACCACAAGAATGCACACAACAAAAGCTTTGATGTAGTTTGACCGTTGTGTTTAATTTCCCCCAGGTGCCACCTAAATGATTCAGTCAAACGCTGCTGCTCAGATTTGTTTTTATGATCCCGAACGCGGCATCTGTCTTCTGACTCATTTGTTCACCCTTAACATGTCCAAAACTTTAAGGTGGAGTAATCAGTCTACTTCTTGTGTGCGCTGTGTAAGTGCACTACAAAATTATATATTTCAACAACAATAGGGCTGTTAGTGATTAAACTGTAACTAAACTAAGCAGTGGTAAAAGTTTAATCTCAGGCAGGCCACAGTCAACACATGGAGAAAATCCTTCCCCTGGGAAGCCTGCCAGTTAGAGAATGATTTTATTGGCTAAAACTTTCAGTGGGAAGTGCAACCCATGTGACTTGTCCATCTCTAAGTTCCTGATTCTTTTTCTGTGGGATTGTCCATGGTTGGAAAACAACATTGCACTGCAGAGCCAATACGTTTCTCAATGATATGCACGGCACGTCACAGTCGTGTAAAATGAAGGCAATCTGTAAAAACACATAATAAAATGGTAATTCGAGTCTATCTGGTGTCCCGTCTCCCTTGCCTCAGCTCATCTGCTGCTGAAGCCCTTATCCATGCCTTTGTTACCTTTCGACTTGACTATTCCAACGCACTCCCTGCTGGCCCCCCACATTCTACCCTACATAAACTAGAGGTGATCCAAAACTCGGCTGCCTGTGTCCTAACTCGCACCGTCCCGCTCACCGATCACCCCTGTGCTTGCTGACTTACATTGCCTTCTGGTTAAGTAACGCCTTGTTATAAAAATTCTCATCCTTATTTTCCAGTCCCTCGAGGGCCTCACCCCTCCCGATCTCTGTAATCTCCTCCAGCCCCACAACACCTCCCCCCACGCCCCCCCCCCCCCACCACCCGAGATGTCTGCGCTCCTCTAATTCTGCCCTCCTGAGCATCCCTGATTATAATCGCTCAACCATTGGTGGCCATGCCTTCTGTTGACTAGGCCCCAAGCTTGGAACTCCCTGCCTAAACCTTTCCACCTCTCTACCTCTCTTTTCTCCCTCAAGATGCTCCTTAAAATATACCTCTTTGACTAAGCTTTTGGTCACCTGCACTAATTTCTACTATTGCGGCTCGGTGTCAAATTTTTATCTCATAATACTCCAGTGAAGCACCTTGGGACATTTCACCACGTTAAAGGTGCTATATAAATAAAAGTTGTTCTTGTTGTCTTGCATATGTTGTTATGCGGAGGAATCACTAACACAATGTTGGACTGTCTCATACGGCATTGCAGACTAATAGTAAGGGAGAACTCTAGATTTGTAAACCTAACCAAAGGGACAGTTTTCTGGTACTGGCACTGAGCCAGGATTTATCTCCTCCTCCCAAGTAACAGAAGATATGTCAGAAATTGGGCAGGATCAGCTAGCCACTTCAACATCAGACACAGTGCCAGTGATTGCAGAGCCATCTCCAATCTCAGTATTGGAAGATATAGAGCCATATCTGGTCTCAGTACTGGAAGATATAGAGCCATCTCCAATCTCAGTACTGGAAGATATAGAGCCATACCCGGTCTCAGTACTGGAAGATATAGAGCCATCTCCAATCTCAGTACTGGAAGATATAGAGCCATCTCCAATCTCAGTATTGGAAGATATAGGCCCATATCCTGTCTCAGTACTGGAAGATATAGAGCACACAGCAAGAGCACAGGGCTAGCACTTGGAGCACATGCACTATGAAAAGGTGAAGCACATTAACCATATATGTTAATCATATTTCAGGAATTAAATGTGGCGGCACTTTTTGCAGGAAATGATTGAAACCATGGCGAGGACTGTGGCATTTGATGAATGTGGCAAATTAACCGGTGTGAATCAGATATGTGTGAATTTAGTTGGAAAAGCCAGTACAACTCCGCTCTTACTCCAACACCATCCAGGAAATTCTGAGCCAATAATACTAACTTGAGAAACAACTTAACTTTGGTCTGCAGCAGCAAAATCAAAACAGAGAAGCTTCCATAAGGCATTTTCTGTTCGAGCGAGTATCATTGAAATAAATTCTGACCAGTGGTCTTTAGAACCAAGCTCCTCCAATGGGACTACAGAAATACATAACTAACCTGCAACCACCCTCCTTTCTGAGGAGAATCAACACTCCATGGACTTTGCTGGCTTCATGGATAACAATATGGCAGTGTTGAAAAGTTTACAATTTGATGACCTATATCCAGATAGAGTTCAGTCTCACTCAGTGAGAGTTACGAAATTGTGTGTTAAAATCATGTTGGGGTTCAAATGATATCATCGCACCCCAACTTTTGAATATTTGTGAGGTCCTCGCCTGCCTACGAGTGCTTCACATGCCTGTCAAGACCTGGAAGTGACATTAATGGTGGACGGGAATACGGTGTAAATGGGGAGCTAATACTCTGCCCAAATTTTAACCTCCGCCCATACCATGTTCTCATCGGAAATGACAAAATTTCGCTGAAAATGTGTAGCAATTAGTTTCTTTTCAGTTCTTACACTGTATGATTGCTCCTAAATTGAATTTGTTATTTATTAATGAGCTATCTCTATCTTAGATAAATTGACAGATGGAAACAAAAGAAAAATCAGATATAATTGTAAACTTGTATTTTATCGTTCTTCTCACTAATGCATTCAGTAGCACCAATTAAATGCTCCAAATAGCCAATAGCTGAGCCATTCACGTCTGCGACATCTCAGGTTCAATTTATAGGGGCCAATTTGAACCTTATGTGCAATCAAAATTGTCCACGTTGCTTACCTGCCAGAGTGCTAACAGGAACACAACGTTCTGAATTTTAACCTGCTTTTCTGAGTAAGCGACAAGAACATCCATTCAAAGCCAGTATGGTCCTTCTTTATAGACACATGTTGGGTCCTGATGACGTCATCAGGATCCGACAGCAATTTTAACTGGTGGCCTGAGGGGGGAAGTCACCATGTCTTTCCCACCAGGTGAAGACAGCGGGAAGAGGAGCCGGGGTCAGAAGATGCCCAAACAAGAAAGGGTTTTTTACTTTCTTAGCGGGACAGGAAGAGCAGTCTTGGACCCAACAAGGAAAGCTTAGGTCTCCCCTGCCACAGACTCCCACCACACCCCGCCATCCCTTCTTCATCTTGAACGCGAGATCCACTTGCCTTGTGACATCAGGTGGCCTCCAAGCCACGTGTGTTTCCGTCACTTCCCACTGACTTGCCGCCCGTTCCGAGCGGGATGTCAAGCCGACAGGATTTAATTGAGGCCCAAAGGTTAAAATAATCCGGGCCTCATTTCTGGAGCATCAGGTGAGTTTCCAATCCACCTCGCTACTCACCCGTACAGAGAACCAATCAGAGCCATAGACTGCGCGTATTTAGCTGATTTCAGCCAATTGAGTGGAATACCAGCAAGTGACATCAGACAGGATTCTCCTTTCTTATCATGAGCCAGCAATTCCTGCTGGATGTACATGTGCATGGACTTCATGTGATGCCATGATCAGCCTTGTTTGAGCTATTGCTGTGGTCACATAATCTGTTGACACTGTCAAAGCTCAAATGAATAATGACTGCTCGGGCAAGGTGGAAGAGGGTGACTGATGCCAGAAGAACTGTAACTGTAATTTAAGTGCTTATGTGCTGTATCAGTCAATCAAAGAACCATTCCAGAAGATATTTCTATGTGTTTTATTTTAAAATGAACAAAATGCAGTGAAATGTTATTAATATAATAGTTGAAACCCTCAAATTAGACCTCCATGTTCATGACAGGAAAGCAAGTTGAAGCTCAACAATTTTGATTGATAAAGTACGATTTCAGACCAGCCATGGTGTCACAGTTTGGGCGCAGGTTATGCCCATATCTTTGTGCCCGAACCTGGGCACCGACCAATTTCCACCCCTTGTGTTTCACACAGTATTTGATCGCCCGTGCCAATAACTGCTCTTATGAGATTTAATTCCATTCCGTTCCAGAAAGTTATCTCACTTTTTTTTAAAAAGAAGCTAATCGGCAGTCTTAATTGCTTTTGACAGGAGTCTACTCCGCATCGCTACCCCAAGGGAATTTCTCTAATCTCTCGTCTTCCTTGAGGTTTGCTAATTTTGTCTTTTAGTTCTGAGATATATTTGCATTATCCATGCCTAGGGCAAATGATTTATTGCTCGAATCCACTTAGAAACCAGTATTTTCACCTTCTCCAGGACCTTTTATGCAAAATTGCTGTACTCAGGCAGCAAATTGCACGACATGTAGTTAGTGTAAAAATTCATAGAATTTGTCACCGGATGTTGCCCTCTGCCAAAGAATCTGCCCTATCCTCGTGTCTCAGCACTTCAGACATTTGTGTCCTATCTCTTTTTTTTCTGAAATGAAAAAAAGATTCATTTTTTTGCATCTACCTCAGTAACTCCGTTAAGAATCTCTTGCCTCTCCCCTGTAGATTCATGCTATTTTAGGCTATGTGCCTAAAACTGCACACAATATTCTAAATGTGGATTTGCCAATTAAGTTTTACAGTGTTAAAATCACTTACTCAACTCATAATCAAATGTTCTGAAGATGCAACCCAATTTCTAATTAGCATTGTTGATAACAGCTTCACACTTTCTTCCTAATTACTAAATGTTTCCAGTGCTCAAGCCAGACCTTTATATTTATGCCTAGAACATATACAGCTACTTGCAGCTACATCTCAGAATTCTGCACCAATCCAGAGGTCCGCATGGAATACCAGAGGTGACGTTTCCTGCACACCAATTATCCTGTTTTTAAAACTGACCCACAAACACTTTAGGCAGCTGGAATATTTCCGTTATAATGGAAAAGCTCAAATGCAGAGTTAATTATCGCTTCCAGGAACCAGGTCTGATTGAAGTATCTGGTAAGGTGTGGTGAATCTGTGCCTGTTGCTTCTCCAGTACAATGTCTTCCAGTTTTGCCACATGTGCAATGATAGCCAGGGCCAAACTTGTTGGATAGCTCCCGTTTACAATTGTCACCAGTTGCATCTTGTTGTTATTTTATCCTAATGTACCAGAAAAGTACCCCTAGTTGTTATGACGAACAAAAGATCATAGCCGAGAACTAGCAGAAAATAATTTCACATAAATGCATTAAGAGGTTGTACAGTAATAAAGCTTAGTGTAATTTCGAGGCTAAATGCTGCTTTTCAGTGCGAGAGCAAGTCAGAGGTGCATGAGAATACCATTGTCTCCAATTGATCCTGCAAGTTATCACCATCCTGACTTGGACATATATCGCCATTCCTTCATCATAATTGCTCAATTCTGGAACTCCCTACCTAATAGCATTGTGGGACGACCTTCACCACATGGACTGCAGCGGTTCAAGAAGGAGGCCTGCGACCATCTACTCAAGGACAACTGGGTATGAGCAATAAATGCTGGCCTTGCCAGTGATGCCTCTATCTCGAGAATAAATTAAAAAATTGCACTAATCTTAATTTTCGCAAATGCAAGTTGGAACATGCAAGAAAAAAATGAAAGATCATTTAAGGGTCTACATTTGTGTAATTGGAGCAATTGGAAAATCCGATCCTCAAAAGAGACTGACTTTGCCTTTATTGTGCACCATTGCATCATACAAATCCCTGGTTTATACAACGTTTACACAGATTGCCTTCAATTATCTTCATTCTTTTATAGAAATCTGCATCAGGAGCCCAACCCGCCTTTCACCACAGCATTTAACTGTCGCTTGAATGATTCCAGAGGTTTTGCCTCCACTACTTTATCATTCTTTGTATAAATTTTGGATAAACCAGGGATTTGTCATCATCATAGCGGTCCCTCGAACGAGGATGACTTGGTTCCAAATGAGTTCACAGATGTTTCAATGAAGGACCCGATGTTCCAGTCCTGAACTCCAATTGAGGGGGTGGAAGATGCCTGTGTGTGGATTTTTTTAACTTGTGGTGACTGTTGCACACCAGCCACCACACGGGCTTGCAGAGCTAGGCTGTTATCCAGTGGCAAGGGTTAACCAGGACAACTGGAGACCTGTTCTGCTACACGGACCTAGTGCGCACACATATCGCAGTGTGGGCAGGCCCGTGCTGCCCCTGGGCCCTCGGCTCTTCTGGGTCCCATAGCCTCATTCACCGCACCTCCGCCAGGGATTTGTATGATGCAATTGTGCATATAAATTCTGAAATAATTCAGTTAAAAAATCATTCTTGAGTTGCTGGCAAGACAGCATTCATTTCCCTGGGAAGATGGTGGTGGGCCGCCTTCTGCTTTTGGTACAACTGAGTGGCTCCCTAGACAACTTCAGAAAGAAGTTAAGAATCAACCACTTTGGAGTGGAACTCAAATCACAGCTAACTATGCAGCCATTTACCAGTACTACTCCCTCACCTCGGGTAGTATTTAATATTAGAGTAGATCGATAAACAAGTTGGAGAACCTCGTGAACTACAACACATGTACTCCACTTTCATGGCACAACCGAACAAAGTTAATTGGAGCAAAATTCTAAAGGGGCAAAGTGTGTTAAAAAGGCAAGCCTGAAGGCTCTGTGCCTCAATGCGAGGAGTATTTGGAATAAGGTGGACGAATTAACTGCGCAGATAGCAGTGAACGGATATGATGTAATTGGCATCACGGAGACATGGCTCCAGGGTGACCAAGGCTGGGAGCTCAACATCCAGGGGTATTCAACATTTAGGAAGGATAGACAGAAATGAAAAGGAGGTGGGTGGCGTTGCTGGGGCCCCAGTTGTTTACATTGTACATTAATGATTTAGACGAGGGGATTAAATGTAGTATCTCCAAATTTGTGGATGACACTAAGTAGTGTGGCAGTGTGAGCTGCGAGGAGGATGCAATGAGGCTGCAGAGTGACTTGGATAGGTTAGGTGAGTGGGCAAATGCATGGCAGATGAAGTATAATGTGGATAAATGTGAGGTTATCCACTTTGGTGGTAAAAACAGAGAGACAGACTATTATCTGAATGGTGACAGATTAGGAAAAGGGGAGGTGCATCGAGACCCGGGTGTCATGGTACATCAGTCATTGAAGGTTGGCATGCAGGTACAGCAGGCGGTTAAGAAAGCAAATGGCATGTTGGCCTTCATAGCGAGGGGATTTGAGTACAGGGGCAGGAAGGTGTTGCTACAGTTGTACAGGGCCTTGGTGAGGCCACACCTGAAGTATTGTGTTCAGTTTTGGTCTCCTAACTTGAGGGAGGACATTCTTGCTATTGAGGGAGTGCAGCGAAGGTTCACCAGACTGATTCCCGGGATGGCGGGACTGACATATTAAGAAAGACTGGATCAACTGGGCTTGTATTCACTGGAGTTCAGAAGAATGAGAGGGGATCTCATAGAAACATAAAAAATTCTGACGGGACTGGACGGGTTAGATGCAGGAAGAATGTTCCCGATGTTGGGGAAGTCCAGAACCAGGGGTCACAGTCTAAGGATAAGGTGTAAGCCATTTAGGACCGAGATGAGGAGAAACGTCTTCACCCAGAGAGTGGTGAACGTGTGGAATTCGCTACCACAGAAAGTTGTTGAGGCCAATTCACAAAAAGGAGTTAGATGTAGTCCTTACTATTAGGGGGATCAAGGGGTATGGCGAGAAAGCAGGAATGGGGTACTGAAGTTGCATGTTCAGCCATGAACTCATTGAATGGTGGTGCAGGCTTGAAGGGCCGAATGGCCTACTCCTGCACCTATTTTCTATGTTTCTATGTTTCTAAAGAGGAAATTAATGCAATAGTAAGGAAGGACATTAGCTTGGATGATGTGGAATCGATATGGGTGGAGCTACGGAATACCAAAGGGCAGAAAACGCTAGTGGGAATTGTGTACAGACCACCAAATAGTAGTTGTGAGGTTGGGGACAGCATCAAACAAGAAATTAGGGATGCATGCAATAAAGGTACAGCAGTTAACATGGGCGACTTTAATCTATATATTGATTGGGCTAACCAAACTGGTAGCAATGTGGTGGAGGAGGATTTCCTGGAGTGTATTAGGGATGGTTTTCTAGACCAAAATGTCAAGGAACCAAGTAGAGGGCTGGTCATCCTAGACTGGGTGATGTGTAATGAGAAAGGACTAATTAGCAATCTTGTTGTGCGAGGCCCCTTGGGGAAGAGTGACCATAATATGGTAGAATTCTTTATTAAGATGGAGAGTGACACAGTTAATTCAGAGACTAGGGTCTTGAACTTAAGGAAAGGTAACTTCGATGGTATGAGACGTGAATTGGCTACAATAGACTGGCAAGTGATACTTAAAAGGTTGACAGTGGATAGGCAATGGCAAACATTTAAAGATCATATGGATCAACTTCAACAATTGTACATCCCTGTCTGGAGTAAAAATAAAATGGGGAAGGTGGCTCAACCGTGGCTAACAAGGGAAATTAAGGACAGTGTTAAATCCAAAGAAAAGGCATATAAATTGGCCAAAAAAAGCAGCAAACCTGAGGACTGGGAGAATTTTGTAATATGGCAGAGGAGGACAAAGGGTTTAATTAGGAGGGGGAAAATAGAGTACACGAGGAAGCTTGCAGGGAACATAAAAACTGACTGCAAAAGCTTCTATAGATATGTGAAGAGAAAAAGATTAGTGAAAACAAACATAGGTCCCTTGCAGTCAGATTCAGATGAATTTATAATGGGGAACAAAGAAATGGCGGAGCAGTTAAACAAATACTTTGGTTCTGTCTTCATGAAGGAAGACACAAATAACCTTCCGAAAATACTAGGGAACCATAGATCTAGTGAGAAGGAGGAACTGAAGGAAATCCTTATTAGGTGGGAAATTGTGTTCGGGAAATTGATGAGATTGAAGGCCAATAAATCCCCGGGGCCTGATAGTCTGCATCCCAGAATACTTAAGGAGGTAGCTCTAGAAATAGTGGATGCATTGGTGATCATTTTCACACAGTCTATCGAATCTGGATCGGTTCCTATGGATGGAGGGTAGCTAATGTAACACCACTTTTTAAGAAAGGAGGGAGAGAGAAAACGGGTAATTATAGACCGGCTAGCCTGACATCAGTAGTGCAGAAAACGTTGGAATCAATTATTAAAGATGAAATAGCAGCACATTTCGAAAGCAGTGACGGGATCAGTCCAAGTCAGCATGGATTTATGAAAGGGAAATCCTGTTTGACAAATCTTCTGGAATTTTTTGAGGATGTAACTGATAGAGTGGACAAGGGAGAACCAGTGGATGTGGTGTATTTCGACTTTCAAAAGGCTTTTGACAAGGTCCAACACAAGAGATTGGTGTGCAAAATTAAAGCACATGGTATTGGGGGTAATGTACTGATGTGGATAGAGAACTAGTTGGCAGACAGGAAGCAGAGAGTCGGGATAAATGGGTCCTTTTCAGAACGGTAGGCAGTGACTAGCGGGGTACTGCAGGGCTCAGTGCTGGGACCCCAGCTATTTACAATATACATCAATGACTTGGATGAGGGAATTAAGTGTAATATCTCCAAGTTTGTAGATGACACTAAACTGGTTGACAGTGTGAGCTGTGAGGTGGACGCTAAAAGGCTGCAGGATGTCTTGGACAGGTTAAGTGAATGGGCAAACGCGTGAAAGATGCAGTATAATGTGGGTAAATGTGAGGTTATCCACTTTGGTGGCAAAAACACGAAGGCAGAATATTATCTGAATGGCGACAGATTAGGAAAAGGGGAGGTGCAGCGAGACCTGGGTGTCATGGTACATCAGTCATTGAAAGTTGGCATGCAAGTTCAGCAGGTGGTGAAGAAGGCAAATGGTATGTTGGCCTTCATAGCTAGGGGATTTGAGTATAGGAGCAGGGAGGTCTTACTGCAGTTGTACAGGGTCTTAGTGAGGCCTCACCTGGAATATTGTGTTCAGTTTTGGTCTCCTAATCTGAGGAAGGACGTTCTTGCTATTGAGGGAGTGCAGCGAAGGTTCACCAGACTGATTCCCGGGATGTCAGGACTGACATATGAGGAGAGACTGGATCGACTGGGCCTGTATTCACTGGAGTTTAGAAGGATGAGAGGGGATCTCATAGAAGCATATAAAATTCTGACGGGACTGGGCAGGTTAGATACAGGAAGAATGTTCCCGATGTTGGGGAAGTCCAGAACCAGAGGACATAGTCTAAGGATAAGGGGTAAGCCATTTAGGACTGAGATGAGGAGAAACTTCTTCACCCAGAGAGTTGTTAACCTGTGGCATTCCCTGCCACAGGGACTTGTAGATGCCAGTTCATTGGATATATTCAAGAGGGAGTTAGATATGGTCCTTATGGCTAAAGGGATCAAGGGGTATGGAGAGAAAGCAGGAAAGGGGTACTGAGGTGAATGATCAGCCATGATCTTATTGAATGCTGGTGCAGGCTCGAAGGGCCGAATGGCCTACTCCTGCACCTATTTTCTATGTTTCTATGCTTTTATAATGTAGAAAATAGTGTATGTCAATTGACCATATAAACAGAATGCCTGACTTCTATAATGTCCCCTGCAAATGCCTAGAAGAAACCTGTTGTACATTAAAAGTTGAGACCATTGGTGAATTTCACTGCTTCTGATAGGTCACTGCCAATGATTAGCTATCCCTGCACGTGTTGGTGACCAAAAGACACAAAGGGCTGGAAATTGTGTAGCGCCCCGTTTGAGGCGATAACTTTTGCGGGAGCGCAAAAGTATCGCCGGGCTCACTGCAAGTGAAGCCGCCGTGAGCTTCTGGTTCAGTGCTCCAGGAAGGAAGTGGAGCACTAAAGCAACCTCCATTTGAGCGCTGAAGCCAGCAAGATGTGCAGTGCTGCACAATGTCCCGTGCAGCGCTGCTGGGATCCGAGGCTGCTTCTCTCTCTTAAAGGGAAGGGCCATTGCTGCAGGCTCTGCATTACAAGGATTTCCCTTGTCACCGACGATCCACGACCTAACAGAATGCAGGACTGATCAATCGCGGCAGAACAGATTGAAGAAAAATCATCTAAGGACTGAAAACACATTTGCTACTTATTCGAGCGGTCTTCCCTTTAAATACCGCTCCCCAAGCGGCCGGTCTCCCATACAACGACGCCTGCAGTTGATACCATCCAACGATGCTGTAGGGGGCAGAACCAAAGTTCGTATCAGGGGCACTGTGCAGCCGGATAACGTCACAATCTCCGGGGCGCAGGAGATCGTGGTGCTAGGGGTTACTGCCACCGCATACCTCCATGGCAATTTTGCGGGCATCGGTACTCTCGCTGCGCCCGGTCGCACAGCCGGTTGTGCCTCGTTATCGCCCCCCCCAGAGGCACTGACGGGAGGTGCAAAGGAGGAAAATTTCTCCCTCATAGAATCAAACATCTCAGTCCCAGGTCAGGATAAATCTTTTACGCATTGCTTTCTTGTTATGCTACTATGTTACACCCACTGTCTGAGGTAGTACCAACTGCAAGTCCTCCTCTGCCCTCCCATGTTATCTTCTCCCTCTCGTCTTGCTCCACTCCAATACACCCGCCAGTGGCCACTACATCCATTCTAATAAATGGCAACCTCAAATATCACAAAGGTAAGTACAGTTGAGAAATGCCATGTGACCCAATTATCTTCATCCTTCTATAGAAATCTGCACCATCAGCCCCATCCACCTTTCAGCACAGCATTTAACTGTCTCTTGAATGATTCCAGAGGTTTTCCTTCCACTGCTTTATCTGGAAGATAAAGATATCAATCGTTCTTTGTATCAAGAGGTGCCTTTTAACCAATTCATACCTATGTCCCTTTGTCTTGCAGTTATAGTTCAACTTAAATTAGTGCTCCAAATTTATTTTTTCTATTTAATTTAATATCTTATATAGCTTTGTAAGGACTGCTCTCATGGACCAGAAGTATCTGAGGCTCTCTAGCTTATCCTCTTAACTCAGTCCTCTAACACTGGGAATTGCCTTCATTGTCGTGCCTTCAGGGCTTCTTAACGTCTTTCACTAATGTGCTGATGTTTCAAAATCTCCCCCTTTGCTAAATTCACTAAACTGGCCTGACCTGATTTTGAGTAAAATACGATTTTTTTTTGGTTTGACTTCAGCTGTGGAATGTGGGTTCATCATTGACAATCTGTAACAAGACATTAATTGGTAAAAATTAGACAATGTTTCATTTTTTTACTTCCTTTTTTACTCCTTTTTTTGGAAGGGTATGAGTGATCCAGATCAGTGCTAAACACAGATGGCTCATGTGTTGCCGTTTTCTCCTGACAGTGCACCACTTGTTCCTCTTCTGACTACTTTTTTTTGCTAAGATTAGTCGAGAGAGTCCTTATGTTTATTTCCTCCTGTCGATGGGCAGAATGTTTTAAAACAAAGGACAGCAGATTTGTTTCAAACATTTGTCAAGAGCTATGATTTTTGTAAATAAAGTAATTGGTGATTGTTTCTGGCAATGCTCATCCCATAGCCTCAAGCTACCTCGCTTCAAGTTGCTTGTCTGACACAGCCATTGCAAACCTTTATTTTTGTGAAGGTAAGTCACAAAGGCACAAGAACCTTCCATCACCATTGACAGGCAAACAAAACAACATGGCAACATGAATCAGGGTTCACAACTGGTGACAGATTTGACAGAATTTTTAAAAAAAACCTAATTACCAGCAATAAAAAAATCTTCCTTGTCATCACCTGCACTGTTGCAAATTACAAGCAGAAAAAAAATGTCAAAGAGTTTGCCGTGTACAGTGTCTGCGTGTTTGTCTAATTAGACAATATACCCACCAGGAAAGTGAGTTTGCAGGATGTTCAAATTTCTCAGACATCCAGTAACAGGATGATTTCTCTTGTATGTCCAACAGAGATATATCTCAGAATCATGCAGTGTCTGCATTCTGACAATTTCCAGGTAGGACTCTCACAGAATGTCTCTTTCAATCTTATACGATAGCCACGAAGGCATCAATTATTTTAATTTATATTAATCGAGCAGTTTCACGTGACTGCCTTATTACAGCATGTTCCAATTGCTCAGGTATCTGTAAGTTTGATTTCCTGGTTGTCTGTCACTCTCAATATTGCTTGTCTCGGCCAGATGAATTTCATCAGCACTGAACGGTGCAACAATACGCATTGCTACATTGAAGTAACAAGGTTCTATCCAAGGACAGGCAAAAACTGTGATTATCTAAATTCCCACATTACAGCAGTGATTACACTCTAAAAATTCTTCATTGGCTGTAAAGCGCTTTGAGACAGCCAGTGGTCGTGAAAGGCGCGATATAAATGCAAGTCTTTCTTTTTTTCTTTCTGCAGAATCACATGCCCTGCTCACTAATCACGTACTAGGATTTGACAGCGATTGTGACTAGATCTGCAGTCCAGCGAGGGAGATACTCCAGCACCATACTTGATGCTGAGATCTCACGAATTCTCTCCTCTTTTCTTTGCAATTTTATATTGGTTTTTAATTTATTAATTATAGAGTAATTCCTAACTTCAAAACTAAAACGTTTGCAAAACAGTTTCAAAAATTTCATCTACATGTACAAATTTGCCGATATGGTACATTTTGTTTCAACTGTACTTTCAGGAGCATAGAATGGTACATTGGTAGATTGAGTTGCCAAAACATGTAAGGAGTTTCCAGGTGTAGTTGCACATACTCTGCTACTATTACACGTTGGGAAGAGTTATGACAGATTGATGACGAATTCAAAGAGGGAAAGGGTCAGATAGAGGGTCTTTTCCATATTATCTTGCTGTAGGTGCCTGCATTCTGGTTGAAAGTTGTTGCTTATTCACCTCCATTTTTTCAAGGGGGAGTCTTTATAGGCTTCTGAGAAGTTGGCCCATAGTGAACTCTGGCCGAGAACCTACATCACCTGTAATAACTACATATATGATCAAAGATCTGCTAGATCTCTTTCTCATGTTACAATTGCAGGTTGCTTCACAATGTTGGGAATTCAAACAGAGTAGGTAAGAGTCCTCAGTATCTCAACCCATCTGTTGCTGAAACCTCTATCCATGCTTTTGTTATCCCCAGACTCGACTATTCCAATGTTCTCCTGGCAGGTCTCCCATCTTCCACCCTCTATAAACTTGAGCTCATCCAAAACTCTGCTGCTTGTAACCTAACTTACACCAACTCATATCACCCCTGTACTTGTTGATCTACATTGGCTCCCGGTCCATTAATGGGTCAATTTAAAAATTCTCATCCTCGTGTTTAAATTCCTAGATGGCCTCACCCTTCCCTATCCCTGTAACCTCCTCCAGCCCACAACCCTCCAACTCTGGCTGCCTGTGAATACCCTACTTACTTCGCCCCATCATTGGTGGCTGTGACTTCTGTCATCTCGGCCCTAAGCTCTGGAATTCCCTCCCTAAGCCTCTCTGCTACATCGCCGCTCTCTCTCTTCCTTTAAAACGCTCCTTAAAACCTATCTCTTGATCAAGCTTTTAGTCACCTGTTTGTAATGTCTTCTTCTTTGGTTCCGTGCCAATGTTTGCCTGATTTGACTGTGAAGTGCCTTGGGACATTTGTATTATGTTAAAGCTGCTATATAAAAGCAAGTTGTTATTGTTGTCTGTTGCCATTGTTGCTAAACAGGAAATGGTTGTAAGTAGCCAAGTTCTTCATTCTGAAACAAGGTTTTCTCATTTAGATAAAGAAAGATCTTGATGTTGAAGGTATTTAAAACGAGTTATATTTTCAAAAGAAAAACAGGCTCACTGTCTTCCATTGTTACTGCAATTCGGAAGCAGCAAGGACCTAACATATGCAAAGTTATAAAAGGTTTGAAGACAGTCAAACTATAACATGAAATCATCATCCTCGTGGTATACTAAAACATCTGGGTTTTCTAAATTACCAATGAAGAAAAGAGAAGCGTAATTTCTCTTCAAATTGTTAAAATCACATTCAAGCCAGTAATTATTGTGGTGATTAGATACTTTTCATATTGCTAGAGTTAAAAACAAAAGTCAAATAGTCTGATTGTATCTTATTGGATAAGTACAGAAAGAGTCCCATTCATTCAGGGACCAGATTAGGCCTGAGACTGCCTCAAATGAGGCCCTCATGTGTCATCTCCGAAAATGATTCCTTCACAAAATCTTCTTTTATCTTTTGGGAGTTCAGTCTCTCTTTTGGTTAACTGAAAAGTCTGGAAGGCACATGTAGCCTGATGATAAATGTTAAAAGGAAGCTGAGGCAGTTTGAAGGTATCTGTCCCAGAGATATATTCACCATGGAAATAACACACGGACAATTTTCTTTGAAGTCACCAGCTGTCCAGCATAGAGCTGCACATAGTAGATAACAACATGGATGGAGGACTGGACTAAATTGAGACAGCACTGTTAGTTTTACTGTCCGTTGCTCCATTTAAATTCTCGGGTTAAACCATGGCTGCACATTCATCTTTGTTTTAAATTTGCACTAGTTTGCTTCAAAAGAAAGCATTTGTATTTATATAGCGCCTTTTCCAACCTCAGGACATCCCAACACGCTTTACAGCCAATGAAGTATTTTTGAAGTGTAGTCACTGTTGTAATGTAGGAAACCCGGCCGCCAATTTGTGCACAGCAATGTGATAATGACCAGATAGTTGTTTAATGCTTGAGGGATAAATATTGGCCAGGACACCGGGGAGAACTCCCCTGTCCTTCTTCACAATGGGATCTTTTACGTCCACCTGAGAGGCCAGACGGGGCCTCGGTTTAACATCTCATCCAAAAGCTCTGCACTGGGGCATCAGCTAGATTTTGTGCTCAAAAATCTGGAATGGGAATTGAACCCAGAACCTTCTGATTCAGAGGCGAGAGTGCTATCAGTGTGAATGTCCTAGATTATTGATTCCAAAAATTGGAGCAAAAAGCTGGGTTAAGACGGCCTTAAAAGTAAATAGATTACAATCAGAACCAGTGTAAACAGTCCATCAACAGCATTGGAAAGCTTGTCTGTCATAACCTAATATTGTATCTGGTTGGTTTAGGACAGAGGTGCAATTATATGTAGCCTAAAAGTATTTATATTTTCTATTGCCATAATTTGCGCTGTATATATAAATGCATGTGTACAGAGTGAGTAGGCCTGTTTTGTTTATACTGCTGGCTCTCCACGGTGTACTTCCACGGAGAAACTTATTATTTATGGTGTACTTATATTCATATGCCGTGTCAGATACTGTGGGGCTGATTTTCATACAGAGCGCACATCGGGTAAGCGGTGACCATAGCGACCGCACTGCCTACCCGATGGCACTAGTTAGAGGTTCAAACCATTTTCATAGTTGGGCCTCATTTAAATGGGAATGATGCCAGCACTCCATGAGCACTGGTAGGTAGTTCACCAATCGAGGGTGGGTGGGGGGGCCGGGGGTAAAATTGAGGTGTGTGCGAGGGGTGGGGGGGAAATGTTTAAGGGCGGGGGTGGCAATCCTGGAGGGCCGGCGGGGCACTGAGCAACCAGCAGTGGGTGGGAAGATTTTTGCGGGCCAGCAGGTGGGTCATTCCCCTGCTGGCCACACATAAATCAGTGCCAAATTTTTTGTTTAGGTTAGCATTAGTGTTGGCTCCAGTGGCACACACTCCACCTGTTTGCACCTGAAAAAGTTTTGTGGTCCTACAACCAGCGTAGGACCCCAATTTAAATAAGTTAATAAGCCTGTTTCAGGCTTGAGTGCCGGCTGCCTATATTGAGGCCTGTTCAGAAATTCAGTCTGGCAGGTCTCGGGCAGCCAGTGAATGGTAAGTTTAAAAAAAAATTGCTCTGCTTAATACCCCATTTTTTCATATGGCCGCGGCAGTATGCAAATTTAAATCACCCACTGTACATTTCCACATGTTGAACATGCCAAGCACATGGACAGTCAAATTTACTTATCCTTGCTAATAGATGGCAAATAATGGAGAGTAGATACAGTGGGCAAAGCAAACAGTAACTTACAGTAAGAATTAACTAACGGGAACAAGTAATATTATGAAAGTATGGTAAAGAATTAATATGATACTATTTGTACTGGAACCCAGACTTCAACGGAGGCATTAGGAGTAGACTGGAGAACCCAGAGCTCATGACTGAAAATATGTCTTAATTCCCAACCTTGCACCTTTCGTAGATGCTTTGGGCTTTTCACAATTATGCTACAGCAACTTTATTCTGGAATGAAAATATAATATGGTACTGAGTCCAACTTTTGATAAAGTAAGGGCTGTGTGAAACACCGAGTTCCTGCTATTGAATAGATTGATGGTGGGGTTCGGCTTTGTGGTATGTAGAGAAAATTAATCCATGTTCAACTTACGGTTGCATGATAGCTACTCCCATATTGCTGCCATAATCAATAGTTATTGGCACAACAAATGCAAAACAATATAAGAGTGGCGATCAGTTCGATCCTAATCTCGGGTCCTGTTCCAGTATGGTTAGAGTTGGCTCTTGGGCGTGGGAAGAAAAAAAACCCCAGGAAGAGTAGGAACAGTAAACGATTCTACAAAGTTTGTGGAATATGGGAGGCCATCCAAGTGATATCAGGAGTATAATTATTTCATGCCTAATCTCTGCTGAAGTCTACGCAAAGAGATTAAAGTATTAAAAACTTTTAAAGAAATGTCTGAAACCCTGCAAAAAAAAGTGTGAAGTAAAAATAAATAATTAGTGCGAGAATAGATAATAAACTTCAAATTGAAATGTATCTTCTAAATATGAAGTGTCTTACTTTGAGTAGAGAAGCTGTCAGTGTACTGCATCAGTAAGGAGAAGCCCAACAGGCTGGTTCTGAATAATTAACCTAAGTTGGGAAGTACCTGTGGAAAGAAACAAGAGACGCCGTTAGTCAGAATACACTTCTTGCCTCGTTCCCTTCTGCAAGGAAACTTGAAACAGAACCCGGTGCCAAAATCTGGAGCAACGGTTCATACAAGAGTTCTGTAGTAAAGCAACAATGGCCAAACATGATTAGTTACGTGGGGTTTCGGAAAGAACTTGGGATCAGTTCAACTGAATAAGACTGTGGGAAAAGCTACCTTGTGCCGGCTTGGAGATGCAAAACATTTAAATCACAAATGAATCACTGTGTAATAGGACATGGAATACAGAAGAAGGTCATGCAATTTTTTTTCACAGATAATGTCAAAGAACAAATACTGGGAAGGAGTGAGAATTTGGAAGTAATAGGAAGAATGTGAAACTAAAAACAGGAAGTTGCATGTCTGGGCTCTATAAAAGCTCTGCGAGCTCAAATAAAACAGACCAAGTGTTTGGCTTTGCTTCCCAAAGTTTATTGTAATTCATCCTCTCTGTCCCGCATGTAATGGTGGACCAAGGTAATATTATATTCTAAATGCTTGGGAAGAGTAGAATATATATTTGAATTTTAAATATTGTAATTTTAGAAAAGAAAATCCGTAGATATCTTCACTCTCTTACCGTTGAGTAAAGGCATCATTGTATTGGTGGTGTGTGCTAGTTAATGTGGGGGAATCACAGCTGAATTGCATTAAAAAACCACCCACATACACTGTACGGCCAATTACCTTCTGATTCCTTCCATAACAATGTTGGAACATATCATTATAAATGACACAGCTAGCATTTTTCAGTTAATTCAAACAAGCAGCTCTGAAGCAACGGGCCAGGTTGAGGTTCCAATTAAAAATGCGTTAAAAACAAATGAATTAAGAAATCACCAGAAATACAAATCTGGTGCATTTAAGTGTATATTTTGAAATGCGTATAATATTAGAAATCTGAGGAATTCTTGTTCACCTTTTTATACATTAAAATCCTCTACTTCATTACTTATTTTTCTTCTGATAGATGCGTTCAGGATTCAGTAGTGTTGGAGCTTTTGATTACATCTTGTGTCATGTGCCTTTCATCTTGGATTTGCTATTTTTTTCCTTCAACTTCACTCTGATTTTCTTCCTCTGCTGAAGCCTGTACTGTGAGGATGAGTGGTGGCCATCCTAGCTGAACCTAATTCTGTCTTCATCCAATATCCACACATGACCCCTTCCAGTAGGAGATCATCAATTGGCGATCAAGAGCAGGTACCCCAGCAGATGTACAGTGCACCATTTCTCAGGATCAGGTTAACTGTAATGCCCCATGGAGACAAAATTTGCCTTCCTCAGTCCTGGTTCATGACTTCATTAAGGCAGCCATGAAGATCAGGTCAGTTACTATGAGCTCCATGCAACCACCACGATAATTTTCAAACCCACAATAGGCACCTGAAAGCAACACTTCAAATGGCTGGGATGATCAGGGGATGACTTACAATAGAGGAAGGCTTTGATCTTCCTAATGTTGAGCTGGAGGAATTTGTGACATCCTGGATTTTATATCAGAGAAGCAGTCTGACAGTGTGGAGGTAGTCAAGGAGTTAAGAGAAGTGGTACAAAGGTACAGCTATCAAAGCTAGCCTTGTATTTGGTGCTGTTGCTGCCAAGGAGCAGCATGTAGACAAGGAAGAGGAGGGGACAAAGATAGATCCATGCGGGACTTTGGAGGTGATGGATCCAGGAAATTGAGATTTACTGGCTGTGTTTGGATTGATAGAATGGAACCACCTAAGGGTAGTACCACAGACTGGTTGATGGAGGGTGGTGCATTCAAGTATATTGAACATTGTAGAAAGTTCATGGAGAGATAATGCACTACAGTCTACATCATTCACGACTTTGGCTAGGATTGTTTCCACGTTATGAGTCGTGCAGAAGTTGGACTGGAGGGATCTGAGCAGAGTTTCAGGCAAGATGGGAATGAATATAAAAGCAAAACACTGGAATCTGAAATAAAACAGAGAATGCTGGAAATCTCAGCGGGCCAGGCAGCATCTGTGGAGAGAAAAACAAAGTTAACTTTTCGGGTCGATGACCCTTCATTAGATGGACATGAAGCTGGGTGGCAATACCATGGTCAAAGGACTTTAGAGAGGAAAGGGAGGTTCGAGATTGGATGGTGGTTGGAGGGGACACATGGGCTGAGGATGGTTTTTTTTGAGGAGGGCCTGAAAATGGCAGTTTTAAAAAAAGAACGGGATAATGCCTGGGCAAGAGGACCATTGATGATATCCGTTGCATAGGGGACAGGAAGGAGAGTTGAATGGTCAAGAGTTGGGTGAGGAGGGGATCTAGTGAGTAGGAGATACATTTCATAGATGAACTGAATGTAGAAAGGGCAGGTTGATAAGCAAGAAAGTGCAAAAACTTTAGAGTTCCTAGGCTAGAATGGGTGGGACAATGACTTCTCCACTCAGGCCATCAGTTAAAATTACAGTTGAGTCCGAATTACATCATCGGGCCTCGATCGCCCTAGTTAAAAAAGGGCCTTGCAGGCAGGTGTCCTTGCAGCCTGCGCAAAGGGGCAGGTTAAAATAGAAAACAGTGGGAATGGTGCTGGACATTGGTGGAAAAGTATCTCGGACAATTTTAACTCCCCACCCCCCCTCCCCCTGTCTGGTTTCCGCCAAGTGGGTAGAGCTAAAATCTCCCTTAGGTGTCAGAGATGACAAATAATTTGCTGCACAATGCATCAAACAATTCATCCACTACACTTAAAACTATTAAATGCTACAGAGAAAGTGAGTTTGAACTGGGTCACATGTCGCTCACAGTATATTTGCACAACATTTTAGTGCTGTTTTGAAAGATGGCCTCAACTCACTCGATTATGTCGGAGCTTGGAAGTCATTGGGGGATATAGAAATACTGTGAATATATAGTGACTGTGCTTTCAGAATTAAATCAACTCAAATAAATTATTTTCTATTTCAATATGTGTTCAGCATGTGCAATTTGTTTGGTTTCCATTGTCAAGTTCATGTTGTGGTGTATTCCATGCTGCATTCAATCCAGGCAGGGACTTGGCAGTTTAAGGCACTCCATACAAATCAAGAAGATCCAGGGTTTAATGTTCAATCTGTGCCGAGTTAGTTTATCTCAGCTGAGACAGTGACTTCAGCGCCTCTGAATTAAGGGTGGGGAAATCGACCAAAAGTCCTACTGCTGCTATCCATTGACACCTGCTAGAAGTGTGGCCCTCAGGCTTGACCTCCATGTTTGAATAACCCGCTAAACACTTAGTGGTAGAACCTTTCTCCCTGAGGTGGCATTCTAGTGTGGTTGGGGCAGATGGGCTTACAATATGGGACAGATCCTGGATCGGCCTGGTTTCTGACCCATTTCAACTGACCAGGAAATCCTGATTTGACTAAGTGGGTGCTCCTTTTCGCATCCATGCATATTACAAAATGTTGGCTTGCAGGAAGAGTTTAGAATGTGGCTGCTACCTCGATATAGGGCTTTATTTTCCCTTGACCCTGAACGCAAAACACAGAAGCAAAAGTGTGCACAGAATAAAGATGAACTCCACAGTATGCCAACCCAAAAGAGTGAGAAAAATTGGGTACAGCAAAGACAGAATACACGCGAAGCATTCGCTGGCAGTCAAGTCAACGTTTTGGTGAAGGTTTATTCTCAAATTGGGTGAATCTAAAATTGAACATCTTCATCCTTCAAGGCATTGTACGAAGTGAGAAAAATAAACCTAAAATTCAATCTGAAGTTAGAGACTGGAGTGCTGGTCCAAGAAACATGACCCAGTGGCAAATTAACCAAGATTCAGAAAATTAATCAAAACCACAGGAGGATGTCCAAACACCAAAAAGGGGATTGTTGGCATATTCTTGTGTCAGAAGCAGTAATTGGTTTTAACGGGCTAAAGTTTAGTTTTGAGTATTATACATCTTTGAAAAGTGTGATTTCTGAAAATGTGATTGTACAGCTATTAGCAGATCATTAATTACAGAGAGAATCTTTTCTTTTTGTTAAAAGAGGAAATTTAAATTTACCCTGTTCCAATGAAACGGTCCATGAAGCTGACCGACATCCGCTCGCGGGGAAGAAGTTAAAGGGGAGGTCGCTCTGTGTCGCCATTTTAAAACTTTCGTCGACTCTCCAGTTGGCTCCCACTATGGCTCCCTAGCGTGCAGGCCGACACTCTGTTTTGGGTGTTGGGCTGCAGGCCCGGCCGCACGCTGCCCTGGTGGTCCAGCGGAGGCCATCGGGGGCTTTGCAGAGTGTGCAGCGGCCCTCTCCTTTAAGCGAAGAGGAGGGACGTTGAGGCGCGTCAGCGCTACGTGGAGCAGATAGCGTTGCGCTACTCGCCCCAGCATCACCCCAGGACCCACCCCTAAGGGGAGTGGAGTGCGCGAGATTGTGCTCCTTTGAGGGGCGTAAGCTCAATTCAGCGGCTGGGTGGCACTTCTGTGCCGATGCGCAGGAAGTCCCGGCACCACAGGTAACCACCCCCAATTGGGGCGTGGGGCAATTTCACTCCCCCCAACTCTGCTTCTCTCTCCACAGTTGCTGCCTGACCTGCTGAGTATTTCCAGCAATTTCTTATTTCCGATTTCCAGCATCTGCAGTATTTTATTTTTGTAAATTTACATTGTCTCTGGCTACGTGAGAACCATGCAACCCATGCATCAGAAATCAACAATGTTAATGCAGCTCTAAGGCCCGTGTAAAAGCAACTCTAGTAGTAATCTACAGTGTCACTACAGATCTCTTTTCAATGCACACACAAAGCTCTCCTCAGGACATGAAAATCACATTTCCTTATCTATCACTATTATACCTCCCATTATAGTAGCCCTGAATTGATAAACAAAATAACCCACAATAAAATTATAGGGGGGAATCATTTACTTAACCAGCATCCTTATCAGGTCGATGACATGACCTGAATAACTTGACTTATTTTTATTATATGTGTGAATAAAAGGGAGACAGTAGAATGGAGTGATAGAGGCCCTTGTTTTTCCGATCTCAACTTCACAATCACTCGTAAAATCACAAACTAATTACACTTAAAATGGTTGCTTCCAACACAGAGGACAAGGCTGTTTCTGAGCATGGAAAAAGATTGGTCTTGTATTTCAGACGCTGATGGTCTTTTATTTTACACCTCGAACAACAGAGGATTGAATATGGGCTTTAGCAATATGCATTTGGAGGTTTATTTTGGAGCTGCCCTTGTGGTAGTTTGTCCAAGCACTGATCCATCTGACCAACGCAAATTTGAACTTAAGCCATATTATTGTAATCCAGCATGAAAGATAAACACATTCCAAACATTCCAAAGGGTATATATATATTTTATATTCATGTACATAAAAGGCTGCGGGCCAGCCATGACACATGGTTAACAGCTTGTTAAAGAAAGAAAGACTTGCAATTATGTAGCGCCTTTCACAACCACCAGCTGTCTCGAAGCGCTTTACAGCCAATGAAGTACTTTTGGAGTGTAGTCACTGTTGTAATGTGGGAAACGTGGCAGCCATTTTGCGCACAGCAAGCTCCCACAAACAGCAATGTGATAATAATCTGTTTTTGTTAAGTTGATTGAGGGATAAATATTGGCCAAGGCACCAGGGATAACTTCCCTGCTCTTCGAAATAGTGCCATGGTATCTTTTAACGTCTCATCCAAAAGACATCAACTCTGACAGTGCAACACTCCCTCAATCCTGCACTGAAGTGTCAGCCTAGATTTATGTGTACATGTTCCTGGAGTGGGACTTGAACCCACACCTTCTGACTCAGAGGCAAATTATGGTTCAGGTAATATATTATATATAGTTTAAAAAAAAATGATGTAGGATCTTGGTGCTGTATTGAATACATTGAGTAGTGGATGCAAGCCTGAGGCGAGCTGCTGAGAAGTTATGCTTCAGCACTTCCAGTCTGCCCAGCATGAGAAACAGTGGGACCACAGTGACTTCATTCATGGGGTCCTGAAGGGATTATTGCATTTTTAAAATTAATTGATTTTCTACAAAGCAGTAAAATATTTGCAGAAGATTGATGAGATGATGTTTTTAGAAGAAGTTCTCTTTGATAAGACCACTTATCATGAAGCATTTCTTTAAAGCCACATCAATTAAAGGTGTATAAAAGTAAGATGAGTAAGTTTAAGGCAAAGGGACCAAAGGTGATGATATCTAGTTTGCTTTCTGTATTATATGAACCAGCAGGACTATTGACTTCAATGAGTGCTTAATAAAGTGATGTGTACAAGGTGGAATTGACTTTGTAGCTAATTTGTCAGATAGATAAAAACACTCAAACAAAATAGCACCGCCCCCCACCACCTCAACAATCATTTGCTTGTTGTTCATTTCTGTAAATGACTCACTTAACACTTGGTTGAGAGGAGGCCTCTTAAATACATACTGGAAAATATTCATCCCACACCTAAATAGACTGTCATAAACGCATAAAAAGTTGAATGGTTGCCTCGATGGCTCAGCTGATTAAAAGATTGAGCAAGTGAGCCATACAGGCCAGAAGGGTTGCAGGGAGTATATATGGTCAATGCTGAATCACCCTATCTCAGCTGGGGTGGTGATAGGGTCGCTACAACTGGCCTCTGCCCATGAGTTAGGAAGGGCAAAATTGGGCGCATTCCTGCTCCCGATCACTTTCCAGAAACCAGTGCGTGTGTGGAAGTTAGATGAGGATAGGATTGGGTGTTGCTGTACTGTCTCCCATGGATAATTAGTTGGTCTAGTCTCATAAACGAGGAATAGACACTGGGGTGAGGTATTGGAAGGTGCTTACCCAACATTAAGAAAGACAATTGGCAGAAAAAAGAGAATTGACACCAAGTCAGCCTCCCTTTTCTCACACCTGTGGCATAATATTCCTTTTGGTGGTACCTGGGAGTAGTTTTATTGTTCATGGCAATATGATTTTCCCCATGGTGATAGTGGCAAACCAGAATAAGCAGCTTAATTTATACTGCTAATAAGAAGCTAGGGGATTAGGGAACATCTGGGTAAGCTAGAATGGAGTACAGTGACAATATTACTGATCTACTAACCAATTTTCCCAGTAAACTACCGTATTAGTGCTACATGGAGACAGAATAAAGACCCATTAAAGAATGATCCTACTCCAACCACAGTGGTTTACTGCACTTTCCTGAGTGCAGTTTTCACAGTAATAGCACACTGTTCTTGGGGAGAAAGTACTCCAACAATACAGTTTTATGGTTCATTGCACACTAAAAGAAAAGACTTGCATTTATAAAGCGTCTTTCACAATCTCAGAATGCCCCAAAACGCTTTACAACCAGCGAAGTACTTTTGAAGTGTAGTCATTGTTGTAATGTGGGAAATGCTGCAGCCAACTTGCTCACACGGTCCCACAAATAGCAACGTAATAATGACCCAATAATCTGTATTAATGATGTTGGTTGAGGGATAAATATTGGCCAGGACACCAGGGAGAACTCCCCTGCTGTTCTTCAAAATAGTGCCGTGGGATCTTTTACATCCACGTGAGAGAGCAGACGGGGTCTCGGTTTAATGTCTCATCCAAAAGACAACACCCCCAACACTGCAGCACTCCCTCAGCACTGCACTGGAGTGTCAGCTGAGGTTGTGTGCTTAAGTCTCTGGAGTGGGACTTGAACCCACAACCTTCTGACTCCAAGACAAAAAGTGCATCCCTTTGAGCCATGGTTGACTCACTAGTCATAACAGATAATATTTTGAAAATAAAAAGATGGAACTAATATTTAGCAGATGCCCTGTTCATCCATTTCAAGCCCGCAGCTGTAGAAAATGTTAACTGCAATAAAGTCTACTCTGAGGATATGCAAATATTTTAAGTAGCATTTCCACAAGCAGAAAATAACAAATCTCTGGATGTTACACCCAAAGTGCCAGCAGAAAGAAACATTATAGTGTGCCCTGGGGAATAGCATGGCCATTAGGGTTTTATAGCTGTTATGTAGAATAAACTAACATTGCATCAAAATCCCTCCCCCTCTCTCCTATTAATACAGTCAGCCAGAACTCAACATAATAACTGATTTTAAATAAAGGGTATTCGAGGGAGCTACCTAATAAATTACTTGGCTACAGCTAAAATAACGTTGATAAATTCATAGATAAGAGTAATCTCCTTATTTTATTCTTCAACTCTATAAACTACACAAAAGATCAGTTATGTTCAAAGCTCATTCATTCTGACATTCTTTAAACATTCTATTTACACTTGTACCTGGAGCTGCTCTGACTTATTGCTCCAGATATCAGTGATAAGAACTACAGCCCATTTGTTTATGATTTGGAACATTATGATAAAAATTGCCAAGTCTGGTAATATGAGTGTGTGCACAGTAAATCACTGTGATGAAATTTACACCACCTACAGAATGCAAAAGTTCATTAACATTTTGGACGTGATAGAGGAGTCACATTTGCAGCAGTTTCAAGCCTTGTTTACACTGCAGATAACACACAACAACCCGAGAAGTTTTTTCCATATTAATAAATTGTCATTGAGAATTTGTACACCAGTCAGTGTCAAAATGATACTGGAGCCAAAGTGGGGCGGATAATTAGATTTAAGTGGTGATTTACCGCCCCAATCGATGGGGTGCTGAATGGAGCCATTTTGGGCACTTTAGACTGGAAAAATGACCGGGCGGTGTTGGAGGCAGAAATGGCCTCTGCGGAGCAGTGTAGGGACGGGATCACCGATTGAGCACCAATTTCACCTGACTTGCATTCACTCATAACGAGGCAGCTGCTCCCTGACCTTCTTAAAGGGCAGGTCTCTCAGGTAGGTATTGGTCATTCTGATCAGAGCGATTGGTCTGTGTGTTGTTTCTCATCTTGAAAAATGGCAAGTCAGAGAGGTAGCAGGAGGGCAAGCAGGTTTACAGACCTTGTCACATGACCCTTTATTGTATTTACATCAGCAGTTGCATTATCACAGTAGTCCACTAGGTGGAATAGTTGTCCTCTCGGGGAGCACTATTACACTTCTCCCTCCTTAATGAAGAAGTAATCATAACAAAATAATCATTATATATAACTTGCATGGTTATACACAACAAAACATATGGACTTATTTTGCCATATTTACAAATCAAACTTAACCACTTGTTTTCTGTTTCAAAGAGGATACCTTTGCTCTTGAACAGAACTTTCCAAACTTGGTGTCGAACTTAGACTCATTCTAGGCTGAGCCTGAGGAGAATTTTTCACCAAGCGATGCCCTTGATCTACATTTGAACTCTCTACAACTTCAGACTGCTTGTCTGCCTGACTCAGATTTAAATTCTGACATTCTCTTGGACTTGTTTCTGGTACATCTGATGTAGGATTTGCTACTGGTGCTCTATTTGTAACAAGACTATCTGAATCATCAGAAATAATCGAATCATTCCAACTTTCAACTCATTCCACGTCTGTAGTTAAAATATGATCAATGTTTCCTTGATCAAACATCTTGATCAAATATGTGCAAGGACCACATATCTTCACTATTTTTCCTGGTAACCATTTTAACCATTTATGGTGATGGTTCTTCACTCTAACCTTTTGATTCAATTTCAAACTTCTCTGACTTACTCTACCTCTATCATGATTCTCTTTCTGTCTTAATTGTTTCTCTTCTACTGACTGTGCCAAGTTTGGCTTTAACAATGAGAACCTGGTTCATGGCTGTTGTTTGAGAAATAACTGCTGGTGTTCTAACAGTCGTTGTACGAGGAGTATTACGATAACTAATCAGAAAATTTGCTAATTTGTGATCCAACGACAACTGCCGTTTCTTTGGATTTGGATCCAACATTTGCTTGATGAGAGCGTGTTTTACAATTTGTACTGTGCACTCTGCTGCACCATTTGAAGCAGTGTGGTATGGTGGAACCTTAGTATGTTTCACACCATTTCTGTGCATGAACTGTGCAAATTCTTCTGAACACAATTGCGGCCCATTATCAGACACAATTTCTTCTGGGAGGCCATATGAAGAAAACTATCTTCTCAAATTGTCTAGTGTTTTACTTGTTGTTATTTTCTGCATCGGTAACACCTCTACCCACTTCGAATGATTTTCAATCACAATGAACAATTGCTGTCCTTCTAGCTCAGCAAAATCTATATGTAACCTTTGCCACACTCTGGGAGGCCATTTCTATGGCTGTAATGATACTGATGGTGGTTTCTTGCTTACCGATTGACATGTTGTACACTGACTAACGACATACTCTATATTTTTTATCTAAATCCGGTCATCATAAGTAACTCTGTACAAAACTCTTGGTCAAGTACATTCCCAGATGCTGGTCATGAAGATCTCCTAACAATTTGGGATAACTACTCTTGCACCCCACATGATACAATATTTATCCACTGATCATTCATTCCTACGAACAAAGTATGGATGAATATCTTTCTCTGATACCCAGTTTGGCCAGCCATTTGCTATGTAATCATACACCTTTGACATAACTGGGTCACGTTTGGTTGCTCTACTAATCTCTTCAGCTGTGACTGGAAGTTCATCAATGTATGAGAAATAGAATACTTCTTCTACCATAGAGATAATGTTCTCAAATTCTAATCTTTTGAGTTCTTGCTCAACTTTCTCCTTGAGTGCATATGGTACTGGACGTGGTTTGCAGTAAACTGGTCTCGCGTCCTTCTGCACTCGAACACTCGCCTTAAAGCCTTGGATCGGACTGCCTGTTTCATGGAACACCTTTGGATACTGCTTGATGACGTCATCTTTCGATGCAAATTTAGTTTCCACACGAAAAATCTCATTCCAATCTAACTTCAGTGATCCCAACCAATTTCTACCTATCAAAGCAGGCTTGTCTCCCACTACTACGTAAGCTCTGAAATTGATCCTTGTATTTCACCGGTGTATTGATACGTCCTACCACAGGGATTTGCTCTCCTGAGTAGCCTTGCAGGTCTATCTTCGATTTCTCCAGTGGAAAACCACTAAACTTGTCAAGATATAGCGATTCCGGTACTACGTTCACAGATGCACCAGTGTCGATTTCCATGGATATGCTGGTTCCTGCAACATCTACTTGGATGACAATACTTCACGATTCATTGTTAGATACCCTCGGCTCCTGATGACATGTATCTCCAGAACCTCCTCGTCCTGTTGCTTCTCTTCAATGCTATGTGGTCTCTGGTGATTTCTACTTATAGCATTGAACATCGGTTTACTCTTCAGTCGGCACACCTTCGCAAGATGTCCAGTTTTCTTGCAGAAGAAAA
The DNA here is from genome assembly GCF_044704955.1 of Pristiophorus japonicus. Classification (NCBI taxonomy): domain Eukaryota; kingdom Metazoa; phylum Chordata; class Chondrichthyes; family Pristiophoridae; genus Pristiophorus; species Pristiophorus japonicus. Next base: position 112,225,044 of record NC_091992.1, read on the forward strand.
ACTCTGCTTTCACATATGCCTGAGCAATGTGTTGTCCCAGGCACCGATAGCATGACTTCAATGTACTGTTACCTTGGCTTCGATGCCTGCTTCAGTCAGGAAAATAGCCCGTTTTCTTTCTAACACCACCCGGTTACGGTTTTCATCATTGGGAACTTCGATGATACTATTTGCGGTGAAAAACATTTCTAGCTGCTCCACTTACACTCCAAAAGTCTCTTGGTCATGATGGAACTCACCCAAGTGCCCTATTATTCCCATATGCACAGCCATCTGGACTCTGGCAATGTCAACAGTGTGCTTGAAATTTACCTTGGATTCTTAGCTGTGCTGGAAAACAAAGAACCTCTCCAAGTCTTTCTGTTGTTTGGCTGGATGCTCCACCAACAAAAATTTCAGCCGGGGAATCCAATTATCCGACATCGCCATTGTGATATATTCTTTACGACATCACTAAGTACACAACACACAAGATGGCTCCAATCTGTCATCACATGACCTTGTCACATGACCCCTTATTGTATTTACAACAGCAGTTGCATTGCCACAGTAGTCCACAAGGGGAGCTCTATTACAGTAGGAGAACTGTTGTCGGAAAACCCTTGGACGGTAGGGCCTCTTGCCACCACTTCTGTGTCTGCTTCATCCTCTGCGACCTTTACCACCCCTTTCTGCCTCCTGGTCATACTGCTCCTGACCCTCTGCATCCTGGTGCTGGCAAACATCTGGCTGCTGCTGATGTTGTCGTCTCCTCTCCATGTCCTTCTCCCTTTGGCTATGGGTGTCGGCGTTCCTGACCCTTTTCGCTACATGCCCTTCTTCATGTTCTTCCCCACATCCTTCTCTATCTGCAGGTATATGGCCTTCTCCATCTCGCTGTCCCATCATATGTGGGCCCCTCTTCTGCTGCCTCTGCATCTGAAGTTGGCGATGCCACTCTCTCCTGTGAACCACCCTGCCATGCATAATGTGGAGGAGGTGGTCCACTGTCAGGACTGACCCCATTATTTGCAAGCTCTTGGAGCAAGGTTCCGTATTGCAGGCTGTGCAAAGTGAGACCCAGTAATCGTTGAATCCCGATTTAGAGGGTGAACGTTCAAAACATCAAGATTCAGTAACAATGGTGTGAGCCACAGCACACCTTTAATGACCGCTGGCGGTTTTGATTGCAGATTGTACACCGACAAAAAAACTGTTGTTGGCATCGCTAAGCGGTCCATCGACAATTTGAGGGCAATGTCGCTTTCGGAGCAGGGACCAGGCGGTGCGCGCTTTGATGACTTCGGTATGGCCCAACGCACAGGAACAGGGCGGATGTGGGGGGAGCCGGGCGGTCAGGTTCTCTGCCTGACAAAACCACAAGGGCAATGCCTCGATTGCCGGAGAGTCTGTCCCGACTGTACAGAAACTCATTACCGCCCCGTTACCGCGGCAACTGCTCTGAACAAAAGGGGCGATTTCGGTCCCATTGTGTTTATCCCAGAACAAAGCTACCAATAAAATCAACGTTTTTGAAATTTAATTTTCCCTTGTTTACAGCTCAAAGCGAGCAGATTTAGTTGGGCTGGGACTGATGTGGGCATCATTGATAGTTTCGATGTTTAGTGTTCTCCAAGAACAAACACCATTAATTGTATCCAGTTCCTAGTTTTCACGTGTTTTCCACGTACATCCGTAATTAAATTCTGGTAAATTTCTAAGCATGTAAAAATTTGACATGATTTATGCTTGGAAGGACCTCTCCCACTCACACATCGACTCTTTCACTCACACTCCACCCTGCAGTAAAACACAATATAAAATTCTATTACAGTTTGAATATTCCAAAACCACAAGGAAGTGGCACCATTTGGGATTTTAGCATTTTTGTCTTCTTCTATCCCACTGATGCCAGACCTCTCCCTCAACTCAGATGATGGACTAGAGGCTGCTTGGAATCTGCCAAAGGCAATCTATGATAGGCCACTAAGAAGTGCAGTCGAGCAGGCTGAGAGAACTGGCTGTCCAATTTTACTTTCCTCCTTCCTTTCCTCCCTTCCTGTGGGGACACAAGTCTCAATTTAATGCCTCGCTATAATTTTCTTTGGTGCCATGGCTGATATCAGTGATTCATCGAATGGGGACTCACAGGCAACATTTTGTGTCTTGTCATTCTCTGGAGCTACAACATGCTGTGACACCATGCTGCCCCCTGCAGCTTGCAACTTTAATGTTTTACCCTCTACAAACTTTGACAGAGTGCCGTAACCATGGCCATTGACCATGTGACTATGTCAATATACCCTGCAACTTAAAAGGGAATTAGTCTGAGAATTGTGAGCTTAGCTTTCTCACTGTGCCTAGGTGTACCATTGGAAGCCACATCCTAGCAAAACTGATACTGATCCAAAAACTGGTTACTTGGAGCGCCATTCTGGGAAGGTAGCCATTTTGAAATTGGATAGAAGTGGACAAGAAAGAGCAGGAGCCTGAATCTCTTCTGGTTTGCCAAAATATGGGTTTTATATTGAAACCTGTGCATACAATGGTGTTGTTGAGTGTCTTTGTTGTATGCAGAAAAGTTTACAATTGAAGCATCCAGGACCATATTTGTTTCCAGACAGTTTAAGATTTTCTACATGTTAGTTTACACTTCTTGCTAATCCAATAATTGTATCTGTTGAAAATTACAGGTTGAACCTCCATTATCCGGAAACCTCGGGAACTGGTTTGTTCTGGATAAGGGATTTTTCCGGCCGAGGGGTGGTCATGTTAAATTGGATGGTACAGGTACTGAGGAAGGGGATATCAGGGCTGGCTGGCTTGGGGCTGGGAGTGCGGCAGAGAGATCATGGGGGGGGGGTGGGGGGGGGGGAGCGGGGGGCGGTGGATCGCGGGGCCTGGCCAGCGATTGCGGGAGTCGGCAGCGAGAAAGGACATCAATTTGTTCGATTTGTCCATGTCGGAGTTCTGCGCATGCGCCACCCGGTGGCCGGGAATATACTCTTAGGAACATAGGAACATAGGAACAGGAGTAGGCCATTGAGCCCCTTGAGCCTGTTCCACCATTCAATAAGATCACGGTTGATCTGTGACCTTTGTCCTATATCCCTTAATACCTTTGGTTAACAGAAATCTATCGGTCTCAGATTTAAAATTAACAATTGACCCATCAGCAACTGGTGTTTGTGTATGAGAGTTCCAAACTCCTACCACCCTTGGCGTGTAGAAGTGTTTCCTAACCTCACTGCTGAAAGGGCTGGTTCTAATTTTAAAACTATTCCCCCTAGTCCAAGATTCCCCAACCTGCGGAAATAGTTTCTCTCTATCTACGCTAACAGTCCCATAAGCTTTGATAAAATCATCCCTTAATCTTCTAAATTCCAGGGAATACAACCCGAGATTGTGTTATCTTTCCTCATAATTTAGCCCTTGGAGTCCAGGTATCATTCTGGTAAATCTACGCTGCACTCCCTCCAGGGACAATATTTCCTCCCTAAGGTGTGATACCCAGAACTGAACACAGTACTCCAAGTGTGGTGAGACCAGAACTTTGTATAGCTGTAGCATGACTTCTAGCCCCTATCTAGTTCTCTAGATATAAAGGCCAGCATTTCATTCACATTTTTTGTCATGTATGTAACCTTCATGTAACTGTAACCTTCATGTAACAACACTGCATACTGTATACACCTAAGAAATGCACACCTTGACCACAGGGGATGAATTTGTGGGAGACACTCCTAGCCTGGTCTTTCAGGTATAAAAGGGGAAGCTCCACCAACCTTCATCACTTCTTGGTCCTTTGAATAAAGGTTAGGTCACAGAGTGACTTTGTCTGTAAAATGTGCCTCGTGTGAATTTATAGTAGTGTGTAAGGATGCAACATTTGGCGACGAGAAACGGGAATCAACGACTCATGAGAATGGCCACCGGTAGCACAGAGGAACGGTGCTGTGTTGGTGAGGACTGGGACAATTTCATTGAGAGGCTCCAGCAGAGCTTTGTCATGAAGGACTGGTTGGGAGAGGCAGCGGCTGACAAGCGAAGGGCGCATCTACTGACCAGCTGTGGACCTGAGACGTACGCGCTGATGAAAGACCTGCTCGTACCCGAGAAGCCGGCGGACAAAACCTTCGAGGAGTTCAGCAAACTGATCGGTGAGCACCTCAAACCAGCGAGCAGTATACACATGGCCCGACACCGTTTCTATACACACCGACGTCGGGAAGGACAGAGCATACCGGACTTTGATGCGGACCTTCGGCGCTTGGCCAGCCTCTGTAAGTTCACAGACGCCTGCAGGGGGGAGATAAGAACATAAGAACATAAGAATTAGGAACAGGAGTAGGCCATCTAGCCCCTCGAGCCTGCTCCGCCATTCAAAAAGATCATGGCTGATCTGGCCGTGGACTCAGCTCCACTTACCCGCCCGCTCCCCGTAACCCTTAATTCCCTTATTGGTTAAAAATCTATCTATCTGTGATTTGAATACATTCAATGAGCTAGCCTCAACTGCTTCCTTGGGCAGAGAATTCCACAGATTCACAACCCTCTGGGAGAAGAAATTCCTTCTCAACTCGGTTTTAAATTGGCTCCCCCGTATTTTGAGGCTGTGCCCCCTAGTTCTAGTCTCCCCGACCAGTGGAAACAACCTCTCTGCCTCTATCTTGTCTATCCCTTTCATTATTTTGAATGTTTCTATAAGATCACCCCTCATCCTTCTGAACTCCAACGAGTAAAGACCCAGTCTACTCAAACTATCATCATAAGGTAACCCCCTCATCTCCAGAATCAGCCTAGTGAATCATCTCTATAACCCCTCCAAGGCTAGTATATCCTTCCTTAAGTAAGGTGACCAAAACTGCACGCAGTACTCCAGGTGCGGCCTCACCAATACCCTATACAGTTGCAGCAGGACCTCCCTGCTTTTGTACTCCATCCCTCTCGCAATGAAGGCCAACATTCCATTCGCCTTCCTGATTACCTGCTGCACCTGCAAACTAACTTTTTGGGATTCATGCACAAGGACCCCCAGGTCCCTCTGCACCGCAGCATGTTGTAATTTCTCCCCATTCAAATAATATTCCCTTTTACTGTTTTTTTTTCCAAGGTGGATGACCTCACATTTTCCGACATTGTATTCCATCTGCCAAACCTTAGCCCATTCGCTTAACCTATCTAAATCTCTTTGCAGCCTCTACTCAACCCGCTTTCCCACTAATCTTTGTGTCATCTGCAAATTTTGTTACACTACACTCTGTCCCCTCTTCCAGGTCATCTATGTATATTGTAAACAGTTGTGGTCCCAGCACCGATCCCTGTGGCACACCACTAACCACCGATTTCCAACCCGAAAAGGACCCATTTATCCTGACTCCCTGCTTTCTGTTAGCCAGCCAATTCTCGATCCATGCTAATACATTTCCTCTGACTCCGCGTACTTTATCTTCTGCAATAACCTTTTGTGTGGCACCTTATCGAATGCCTTTTGGGAATCTAAATACACCACATCCATCGGTACACCTCTATCCACCATGCTCATTATATCCTCAAAGAATTCCAATAAATTAGTTAAACATGATTTCCACTTCATGAATCCATGTTGCGTCTGCTTGATGTTACGGGATTTCTTCATTGAGGGCATTGGTCATGCCGGGATTTTCAGAAAGCTAATTGAGACCAAGGACTTGACCTTGGAAATGGCGGCGTTGATGGCTCAGACCTTCATGGCGGGGGAGGAGGAAACCAAGATAATATACGCGCACAACTCTGCTCCCAACGTGGCGATGGAGCAGGGAGCTAACATGGTAAACGCGACTCAGAACCCCACAGACAGGCAAGGGCAATTTAACACCACCCAGACAGTAACAGACTCTAGAGTGGGTCATCAACAGAGACATTGACAGGTTGAACGGACATTTACACCATCACAAGGGACAATACGTTCCGGGATGGGACCATTGACACCCACTAATAGAATGCTCAAGAGTAATCAAAGAGACAATCAGAGAGGAATGCCTGGTAACAGCCCTTTTGTTAACAACAATCTCAGCTCATGCTGGAGGTGCGGGGGCAGACATGCTGCAAAAACCTGCAGGTTCCAACAATTCATCTGTAGAAATTGTAACTTCAGTGGACATTTAGCCAGAATGTGCAGGAAGCCCGCAGCGAGGCTCATTTACGAGGAAGATGAACCACAAGAGGGGTCTGCAAGGCAGGGTGATGCTTGGGACACAGCAATGGATGCTGAAGTTCAGCGGGTTCAGGTGGCAAACATCCACAGCTCACATAAAAAAAAGCCACTTATGATGATGAAAGTCCTATTAAACAGCATCCCAGTACGCATGGAGCTGGACACAGGGGCCAGCCAGTCACTTATGAGTGTCCAACAATTCGAGAAACTATGGCCACTCAGAGCTAGCAGACCCAATCTAGAACGCATTGACACGCAATTACGGACGTACACCAAAGAGATCATCCCAGTGCTAGGCAGTGCAATGTTGGTGGTCACACATAATGGACCAGAGAACCGGCTGCCACTCTGGATTGTCCCGGGAAATGGTCCTGCGGTTTTGGGGAGGAGCTGGCTAGCTGAGATGAACTGGAAATGGGGGGATGTGCACGCCATTTCATCTGTGGAGTGAAGTTCATGCTCACAGGTCCTACAGAAATTTGAGTCACTATTTCAACCTGGTGTCGGGACTTTCAACGGTATGAACATTGTGATACGCATCACCCCGGACGCCGACCAGTGCACCATAAAGCCAGAGCTGTGCCGTATTTGATGCGGGAGAAAATTGAGAGTGAGTTGGACAGGTAGGTAAGAGAGGGTATAATTTCGTCCATTAAATTCAGCGACTGGGCAAGCCCCATCGTCCCTGTCCTAAAAGCGGATGGCTCGGTCAGGATCTGTGGCGACTACAAGGCCACTATCAACCGAGTGTCACTACAAGACTAATAACCGCTTCCGAGAGCAGAGGATCTTTTTGCCACGCTGGCAGGCGGCAAGCTGTTCACCAAGTTGGACCTCACTTCAGCCTACATGACCCACGAACTGGCCGAAGAATCCAAGCTACTGACCACCATCACCACACACAAGGGGCTGTTTGTCTACCACAGGTGTCCGTTTGGCATTCGTTCAGCAGCCGCTATCTTTCAAAGGAACATGGAAAGCCTGCTAAAATCCATCTCTGGAACAATCGTATTTCAGGACGACATCCTTATCACGGATCGAGACACCGAGGAACACCTCCACAACCTGGAGGAGTTGCTACGCCGACTGGACCGGGTAGGCCTGCGACTAAAGTGTGTGTTTTTGGCCCCAGAGGTCGAGTTTTTGGGCAGGAGGGTTGCCGCAGAAGGGATCCGGCCTACCGAATCCAAAACGGAGGCGATTCGTCGTGCGCCCAGTCCCGGCAACACATCGGAGTTGCGTTCATTTCTGGGACTCTTGAACTATTTCGGGAACTTTCTGACGAACTGAAGCACATTGTTGGAGCCGCTACACGTGCTCCTGCGTAAGGGTTGCGATTGGTTTTGGGGGAACTGTCAGGAACGGGCGTTCAATCGGGCGCGGAACCTACTTTGTTCTAATAAGCTATTGATCCTGTACAACTCCTGTATGAAATTGGTTTTGACATGTGATGCATCACCCTATGGGGTTGGGTGCGTGTTACAGAAGGGTAATGATGAGGGCCAACTCTAACCTGTGGCTTATGCCTCCAGGTCACTCTCCCAGGCAGAACGGGGATATGGGATGGTTGAAAAGGAAGCACTCGCATGTATCTACGGGGTGAAAAAGATGCACCAGTACCTTTTTGGCAGAAGATTCGAGTTAGAAACGGACCACAAGCCATTATCATCCCTGTTGTCAGACAGCAAAGTTGTCAATGCCAATGTGTCAGCTCGCATACAGCGATGGGCTCTCACGCTGACTGCGTATGACTACACCATACGGCACCGGCCAGGCACCGAAAATTGCGCTGACGCACTCAGCAGGCTTCCACTGGCCACCACTGAGGGGGCAGCGGAGCAAAGCGCAGAGATGGTCATGGCTGTCGATGCTTTTGACAGCGCAGGCTCCCCCATCACAGCCCGCCGGATCAAAATCTGGACCAACAGAGATCCCCTCCTATCCTTGATTAAGAAATGTGTCCTGACTTGGGATTGGGCGACCGCACACGGAGCATGCCCTGAGGAAGTCGGACCGTTTCACAGACGGATGGATGAGCTCTCCATCCAAGCCAACTGCCTACTATGGGGCAGCCGGGTAGTCATGCCCCAGAAGGGAAGGGAAGCATTCATCAGGGAACTACACAGCGAGCACCCAGGCATCGTGCTAATGAAGAACATTACCCGATCACATGTATGGTGGCCGGGAATTGACTCAGACCTGGAACACTGTGTTCGCAGGTGCACGACGTGTGCCCAGCTGGGCAATGCCCCCAGGGAGGCCCCAGTCAGCCCTTGGCCCTGGCCCACCAGGCCATGATCACGTATTCACGTAGACTACGCGGGCCCGTTCATGGGAAAAATGTTCCTCATTGTTGTTGATGCATACTCGAAATGGATCGAGTGCATCATATTGAATTCGTGCACGACATCCACCACTGTGAAAAGTCTGCATGTGGTCTTTGCGACCCATGGCTTGCCGGACATCCTGGTTAGCGACAACGGCCCATATGCCACTAGCTATCAATTTCGGGAGTTCATGTCAGATAATGGCATCAACCATATCAGGACAGCACCGTTCAAGCCGACTTCCAATGGCCATGCGGAACGTGCGTTCCAAGTCATAAAGCAAGGCATGCTCCGCATTCAAGGACCCTCCCTTCAATGCTGCCTATCGTGCCTCCTGCTGGCCTACAGATCCCGACCGCATTTGCTCACGGGAGCCCCGCCCGCGGAACTACTCATGAAACGTACACTAAAAACTGTCCCTCATTCATCCAGTCCTGTCAGACCTTGTTGAGGGCAAGCGCCAGTCCCAAAATGAGTGTCATAACTATAACTCAAAGGGGAGATGTATAGAAATCAATGACCCTGTATTTGTTCTTAATCATGCTTTGGGGCCCAAGTGGCTTGAGGGTACTGTAATTGGCAAAGAGGGGAATAGGGTCATCGTGGTCAGACTTAACAATGGACAGATATGCCGCAAGCATCTGGACCAAGTAAAAAAAAAGGTTCAGCATAGACACTGAGGAACCTGAGGAAGATCATGAGATGCTGCCCATACCACCGCCAGTGAATGAGTAACAAGAACATTCAGCAGCATGCACAGTCCCTGTGGCCAGCCCGGACGAGCCGGAATCACCACAGAGGACAGAGACACATGCGAAGGCTCAACAACCAGAGCCCCAACTGCGGCACTCCACGAAAGAGCGTCGACTGCCGAAAGACTTAATCTTTGGCTCCAAAAGACGTTGGGGGGGGAGGTGATGTCATGTATGTAACCTTCATGTAACTGTAACCTTCATGTAACAATACTGCATACTGTATACACCTAAGAAATGCACACCTTGACCACAAGGGGTGAACTTGTGGGAGACACTCCTAGCCTGGTCTTTCAGGTATAAAAGGGGAAGCTCCACCCACCTTCATCACTTCTTGGTCCTGTGAATAAAGGTTCGGTCACAGAGTGACTTTGTCTGCAGAATGTGCCTCTTGTGAATTTAAAGCAGTGTGTAAGGACACAACATTTTTGATTTTTTTTGTATTTGTCCATGACATTTTAATGATCCATGTACATGGGCCCCTATGTCTATTTGGACCTCCACTGCTTCTAGCTTTTCACCATTTCGGAAGTATTCTGATCTATCCTTTCCAAAGTGGATGACGTCACACTTGCCAAGAATGAAATCCATTTGCCACAGCTTTGCCCATTCACTTAATCTATTAATATCTCCTTGTCATTATATGCTTCCATCTACACTGCTTGCAATGCCGCCTCTCTTTGGGGTCAAGTTTAGGCCTGAGTTGCTCCTTTTTTTTGCAGCAACTGGTTTAGAATGGAGTATCTGAGAAATTGCAATTCTCGCCATTTAGTTTGCTCCAGTTCTAGTCAGTTAGAACAGTTTCATTTTGGAACAGATTTTTTTTTTCAAAAGGGGGCGTGTCCAGCCACTTAAGCCTGTTTTGAAAGTTTAGGCAGTGAAAGCTTACTCCAAACTAACTTAGAATGGAGCAAGTGTAGATTTTTGTACGCTCAGAAAAACCTTGCCTACACTTTATGGGCCCAAGTTTCGGGCCGCGCCTAGAACGGCACAGCCCCGACCTGGACGCCCGTTTTTCGCGCCACAAAGTGCGCCAAAAAAAACTTACAGATTCTCCGGCTCCCTACTGGTCCTCTGGAGCCGGGCGCGGCACAGCATGAGCTGTAGGGGGCGGAGCCAGGTCCCTGTGCTGAAAACAGTGCCGGGACCTCTGCACATGCGCGCTACAGTGGGTGTGCATGTGCAGTAGCTCCAGGCGCCCAAAACTGTGTGGGAGGGGCCCGAAGTACGCAGCCCCTAGCCCTGGCCGAATGGCCTCACTGGGGCTGCGTAGATCAGGCTGCCTCCCATGCCCAGCTCCTGCTTCCTCCCGACCCGACTCGACTCCCGCTTCCCCCGCCCCCGGACCGGACCCGACCCGACCCGCGCTCCCCTCCCCCCCACCCGACCTGACCTCCCTCTCCCTCCCCCCCACCCCGACCCGCACTCCCGACCCCCCCCCCACCCACCCGGACCCGACCCGACCCAACCTGACCTCCCTCCCCCCGCCCACGACACGAACCGACCCGACCCGACCCGCGCTCCCTCCCTCCCCGAACCAACCCGATCTCCCTCCTCACCACCCCCCCCACCGACCCGACCCGACCTCCCTCCGCCCCCCCCGACCCGACCCACGCTCCCGACCCCAGACCCCGGACTCGACCCGACCCAACGCCACCTACCTGTAAATCTGGTGCTGGGGACGGGCCCCGCCCAAAGTCTTGGGCCCAGCCCGTTCAGCCTCCCCCCCCCTTCTCCTTCCCCCCCTTCTCCTTTCCCCCACCCCTCTCCTTCCCCTTCTCCCCCCTCTCCTTCCCCTTCTCCCCCCTCTCCTTCCCCTTCTCCCCCCCCTACTCCCCCTCCATTCTCCCCCCCTTATCCCCCCTTCCCCTTCTCCTCCCCCCTCCCCCTTCTCCCCCTTCCCTCCCCCTTCCTTCCCTCCCTCCCCTCCCCCTTCCCCCCCCTCTCTCCCTCTACCCCCCTCCTCCCCCTCCCCTCGCTGTCAGAAACACAGACATTGACAGACAGAGAGTAAGAGACACACACAGACAGACAGACAGAGAGATAGAGACACTGACAGAGACACACTGGGGGGGCATCCCAGCACGCTGTTGGAGGGCTCCTGGTGCTGCAGTCGGTAAGTAGAAAATGTTTTATTTATTGATTTAAAAAACAAATTATTTCTTATTAATTTTTTTTGATTGATTTATTGGTTGATTTATTGATGTTTTTATCATTTATTATTGATGATGGCTCTTTATTTGTAAAACTGAAGTGTTTAATGTTTGTAAACTTCCCTTTAAACACCCCCCCCCCCCATTCCCTACGCCTGATTTGTAACCTACACCTGATTTTCTAAAGTGTAGACAAGGTTTTTTCGAGCATACAAAAATCTTCACTTACTCCATTCTAAGTTAGTTTGGAGTAAGTTTTCACTGCCTAAACTTTGAAAACAGGCGTTAGTGGCCGGACACGCCCCCTTTTGGAAAAAAAATTCTGTTCCAAAGTGAAACTGATCTAACTGACTAGAACTGTAGCAAACTAAATGCCGATAATTTGAATTTCTAAGATACTCCGTTCTACACCAGTTGCTCCAAAAAATCAGGAGCAACTGAGGCCGAAACTTGGGCCCTACAAATCAGGCGTAGGTTACAAATCAGGTGTAGGGAACAAGGTGGGGGGAGAGGGGGAGGAAGGTGAGTAATTACATTCTACAAGCATTCAACAGTCTTACTTATACAAATAAAGAGCCATCCTGACTAAAAAATTATAAACAAAGCAAAGACAAAATATTGAATATTCCTACCTGTGAGAAGCAGCAGCAGCCTTCGAGCTGCGGTGCTTCAGGCAGGCCTTCCTTCCATGTAGGAGACAGGGGCGGCATCAGTGGCTCAACGGCAGCCGAAGACACAGCAAGCAAGCAGCCTTTGAGCTGCGAGGGAGACTGAGGCCATTTGGCCAGGGACAGGGAGAGGCAGCCAGATAGCCAGGTTGAAATTTAAATTTGCAGAATGGGTGCTGCATTGTCAACACCACGGACTATGCAATGGCTCGCCATCAATTCACTGCATAGGAGAGGGGCAGGAGACCTTACCCACGTCAGCAATATTGAGCCAGGCATTCGTACCTGGACATGAGTGAGGCTGATTGTGTCAAAAGGCTGCGTTTCCGCAGAGAAGTTGTCGCTGAGATCTGTGATATGCTGAGAGCAGATTAGCAGCCCAGAAACAGAACGCCGACTGCCTTCTCTGTTGAAGTGAAGGTAACAGCTGCACTTGCCTTCTATGCCTCGGGATCGTTTCAGGCTACAACTGGAGATGTGTGCCATCACTCAACGTGGAATACATGCCTGCGTTTACAAGTTCACGGCTGCACTTTATGCGCGGAGGAATGACTTCATCAATTTCCCAATGACCGCACAAGCGATCCATGAGAGGGCTGTAGGCTTCTCCAGGATTGCCGGCTTCCCAAAGGTACAGGGCTGCATTGATTGTACCCACATAGCCTTGCGAGCACCCGTGGAGGATTCTGAGCAGTACAGGAATAGGAAAGGTTTCCACTCTATCAATGTGCAGCTCGTGTGTGACGACAAGCAGCGCATCATGTCAGTCGATGCGAGATACCCTGGCAGCACCCACGATGCGTTCATCCTACGCAACAGCGTTATATCTGACCTGTTTCAGCAGCAGCCAGAAGGGCAGAGCTGGCTACTGGGAGACAAAGGGTACGGCCTGACCACCTGGCTCATGACGCCCATACGCGTGACACAGACAGAAGCTGACCGTCAATACAACATGGCGCACATTGCGACGCGCAGCATCATTGAGAGGACCATTGGCATATTGAAACAGCGATTCCGATGCCTGGACCATTCCGGAGGCCAATTGCAATACTCTCCTCAGATTGTCGGTCACGTCACTGTTGTGTGCTGCATGCTCCATAACTTAGCCATCATGAGGCAGCAGGAGCTGGTAGTGGAACCAGAAGACCCACGTGAGAGTCCAGTGCATGATGATAGTATTACGGACGAGCAGGAAAGCATGCAAGTGACTGATGCCGGAGCACGAGATCGGAGGAGGGCGGTCCACCGTGCTCCTTTAACGATTGCTCGAGCCCTGAGCCAGCAGCTCATCCATGAACGCTTCAATTACTGATGCCTGAGGGTTCTGCGACCACTGCGCATGGACGTGTTTATTCTTTGCAGTTGTTCCTACGTTGTGTTGTGTTAATGGAAGCTGAATCAGTTTTAATGAAAAAATATTTTATTGAAAAATTAACATCACTGTAATAAAATATTTGTTGTCTCAAACTTTACTTTTTAATATGACTCTTGAAGATCACTTAAAAACTCTTAGATCACTTATAAACTTGTAAAGTTACAAAAGTTACAAAACAATTTCAATTTGAAAAACCTTACACTCTTAAGATCACCTAAACTTCAAGATCACTTTTTAGATGCAAAATTAAATAAGTTACAAAATGTGAGAGCATTTACACTATAAGATCATTTAAAAACCTACGATCACTTATAAGTTGTAAAGTTACAAAATTTACAAAACATTTTCAATTTGAAAAACGCTACTACAGCTACATCAAGAACAAGAACAAAAGCAGCAAAGAAAGGCTGCAACCATGTCTCATCCATATCTCAGTGAATGTTCACTTCTTCATGGGGGTGTCATTTGATTGGCCGGGCTGTGTGCCCTTATTGCAGCAGCTACCTCCCTGACGGCCTGTGCCGTAATTTGCATGCCCTCCCTGACGGCCTGTGCTGTCGATTGCACTCCCTCGGACATTCCCTCCCTAAGTTCCCGTGTCATTACTGCTATTTCTCTCGTCAGGACCGTCAACTCTTCACCCACTGCACTGACGCTACCGATGGACCGCCCTCCTCCGATCTCGTGCTCCGGCATCAGTCACTTGCATGCTTTCCTGCTCGTCCGTAATACTATCATCATGCACTGGACTCTCACGTGGGTCTTCTGGTTCCACTACCAGCTCATTGGTCTCCATACCCAATGCCACAACCTGAGCCGCATCTGTTGCACGCTGCATCTCAGGAGAGCGTGTCTCCAATCTCCTTCTCCTCTGCCTGGGTCTGCCTCGTGGCACCACTGCACTGGGAGGCGCGGGCACGGACGGTGGGACGTTCGGTGTTCCAAACGGCACCACTACACAGGGAGGCACGGGCTGGGACTGTGGGACGCTCTGTGTTCCAGACGACAGTACTAGAGAGAGAGGCGTGGGCTGGGATGGTGGGACGCACTGTGTTCCAGACGACAGTACTAGAGAGAGAGGCGTGGGCTAGGACGGTGGGGCGCTCGGTGTTCCAGACAACAGCACTCGAGTGCGAGCCGTGGGCTGGGATGGTGGGTGAATGGGTGTAAACTGCTCCATTATATCATCAGCACCACTGGGACCCGCAACGTCGGAATCAAAACCATAGAAGGTGGAACCAGGACTTATGCGAGTGGGAAGCGCAGGTTCGGACACTGGGGCACTGGCTGTAAACTGCTGCATTACACCAGCAGCACCACTGGGACCCACAACATCGGAATCAAAACCATGGAACCAGAATCTATGCAAGGGGTTGAAACTCTGATGCCCCTTAATGGGGGCTCATAAACATTAATTTGGAAGCTCTCCCCTGTAGACATTTCAGTCATCGCCGCCTCATCCAGTCTGGATCGTCTGCATCTGGTTGTACTGGTTCTTGTTCTGTATCTTCAGGATCCTCAGGGGTGGCATCATCATCATTATCATCATGTTCTGCAAAATACATCAGAACAGTCTCACACATAGCAGGCCAGGCAGCAGGTTGATTTGAAGGGCCACGATGCATTTTCAGGACTTACCCTCTTCCTCGCGTGCGGGCCCAGCTTGTGCTGTACTGATTGCTTTTCTTCATGTACGACTCATCATAGCAGCTACTTTCTGTTCCAAGGGTGTCAGTGGATGCAGATTGGGAATGCCTCCTCCTGTTTGAGTTGCTTCCCTTTTGTTGTGGGCCAATTTCTTCTGCAAAGGGTAAAATATAACTTTTTACAGAGTGCGTCTTTCTGCAGGGTGGGACATACAGATAGTCACATTACAATTACGATTACATTAAAAATGGAAACTATTACTTACACTAACTACTTGACCAAGGTCGTGCCATTTCTTTTTACACTGACTTCCAGATCTCCTGGTATGCACCACTGCGCAGTAATCTTCTGCAACTTGGTTCCAGCGTTTCTTCATTTCTTTAGGTGGCACTTTTATGCGACCTCTGTTGCTGGTATCTAGCTCCTGCCATCTCTGCTCAATGACGTTGACTAATATCTCCACTTCCTCATGCAATAAATTCTTTGTTCTTGGTGGACGTTGTTGCCTTGTTGTATTGAATTGACACTCTTATTTTTCAAAACACACAGTCCTTAATTTGCATGCACCAATGCAGCACCTGTTCTGGAAGTTTAGCAATGAAAAGCAGCACTTCCTGATTTCAGCAGGTGATTTATTCAACAGTGCTGCTAAAAGCAATCCTTCAGACACAAAAAATCACCAAAATTCAATCCCAAGCCTTTCCAGGGGTCCACGAGACAAATCAACACTTTTCTTTAAATCCCTTTAAAAATGGCCGAGTGCCAATGTTTCTGGGCTATTGCGCGTGCACGCGCGCTCCAACGCGCACGAGCAAGGCTGCCGGCACGATGTTGCCTCATTTGAATTAGCCCCGCCCAGTCCACTATCAGAATCGGCACAACTCTGTGGCTCCGCCCCCCGCTGCTGTGTGCGCGCCGCGCCGAGCTCCCAGGGACCTGCAAGGAGCCAGAGAATTCAGAGGTATTTTTCTGTCGTACTTTTAGGCGCGAAAAACGGGCATCCAGGTCGGGATTGCACCGTTCTAGGCACGGCCCGAAACTTGACCCTGTAGTGTCATCAGCAAACTTGGATATGTGGCTCTCTATCATTGTCATTAATGACAGTGAATAGTTGAAGTCCGAATACAGATTCTTGTGGGACGCCACTAGTCACATCCTGCCAATTAGAGTACCTGCCCATTACCCGTACTCTCGGTCTCCTGTCATTCTGCCAATCTCCTAACCAGATCAATAATTTGCCCTCAATTCCATGAGCTTCAACTTTCATGAACAATCTCTTTCGAAGGACTTTATTGAATGCTTTCTGGAAGTCCATATAAATAACATCCATAGACATTCCCCTGTACACTTCTTTAGTCAACATTTCAAAAAATTCAATCAGGTTCGTCAGGCATGGCCTACCCTTTACAATCCATGCTGACTCTCTCTGATCAGCTGAAAATCTTCAAGCTGTTCAGCCACTCCATCCTTAATTAAAGACTGTTGTAATTTCCTGATAACAGATGTTAGGCTAACTGGTCTATAATTCCTTGGTTTCCCTCTCTCACATCTCTTAAATAGCAGAGTGACATGCACAATTTTCCAATCTAAAGGACCTTTTCTTCTAAACAGTCTTTTATTAGTTTTCTTCCCTGTTTTCTTCCTGAAGCGCTCCCCTAAATAAAAGCCTGCTGCCTCTTGCTGCGTGATGGTGTAATGTATTTGCTTCATGAGTTCTTTGCTTAAGAATTCATAGCAACCCATTGCTATTAAGAACTAGTTGGTTTATTAACAAAGGTTTAATAATCACACTACACATTACCAGTTCATCCACTAGGCTCACAACTGCATACCTCATCGTGGATGACCTAGACCCAACTGACTGGGGTTTTGTTGAGTCTTGTGAACATCAAGGCTAAGCCACTCACAATGCAACAAGCTCTACAAACCTGTGAGCATACTCACAGCTGTACACATTACACATGGGTGCCGACAGTCCTTTGGTACCTCAACCATCACGAGTGGGCTTAGACAATGAGGGGTAGATTTTAACATTCACCACTAGGCAGAAAACTGGCGCTAGCAGATCAGCCGCTCGTTATACGCCCCACAGGATTTTCCTTTCCGTTGAAGTAAATGGTGACTGATCCGCTGCCGCCTGTATTGAGACCCGCCAAAGTTGAATGACTCCCAGTTAGTTTCCCGCCCGCCTGCCCTTGGCTGTATGAGGCCATGGCAATGCCAACAGCTGAGTTTCACTAACTGTTGGTCCACTTCCTGCCCAAAATGGCTGCCAGCCTCCGGGAAATTGGGCAGCAATGGGCTGCTCGCCAACACTCATAAGTATGGGGAAGGGGGTTCCGGGGCTCCTGAGTCAGAAGGTTGTGGGTTCAAGTCCCATTCCAGAGACTTGAGCACAAAATCTAGGCTGACACTCCAATGCAGTGCTGAGGGAATGCTGCAGTGTAGGAGGTGCCACCTGCTCTCTCAGGTGGACGTTGACGATCCCATAGCAATAGTTGTAAGAGCAGCGGAGTTATCCCTGGTGTCCTGGCCAATAGTTATCCTTCAATCAACTTCACTAAAACAGATTACCTGATTATTATCACATTACTGTTTGTGGGACCTTGCTGTGCACTATTTGACTGCCATGCTTTCCACATTACAACACTTCAAAAGTACTTCATTGGCTGTAAAGCGCTTTGGGCGGTGAGGAGTCTGGGGCTGAAGAGGCCTGAACATTCCTGTTCCTCCCGCCCACACAAAGGAAAGTGTGAAACACTTACGCAGAGAGTCCCTTCAGCTTCCCGAGCCTCCTCATGCCGGCCTTCATCTGGCAGGAAAGCCACGGTACCTCGCAATCGGGAGATGTCCCAATCTGGGGCAACGCTGGCATTCCTTCTCCTGGCCCCACAAGGGAAGCAAAACAGAGGAAAAATGCTGACTTTTTTGTGCCTCCGGGCTCCGTCTCCTTTTCCTGGCTAGCTTGGCCTGGCATTGTCTTGCTCAGAAGAGCAGGTTATGCTTGAAGCCCGTGAGAAGACAGTGGGTCCTTGGCAGGTAGGTCGCATGGGTAGTTTGCCCTTGTGCTTCTAGTCCCAGTCTGTGACGTGCAGCAACCTGAAGGAATCATCTTCACAGGAAAACTGGACAAGGTTGGGAATGGTTTTGCATTTTGATTGAGTTAAACACTCCCTCCTGCCTTCGCTCGGCCTCAGCCCACACAAAAGATATCCTTTAAAGTTTTGGGGAGAGGGAAATGTGCCTATTCTGGAATGGCTGTGGTGCTGCTATCCCTTCTCTCGCCTGCTTTGATGTGTCAGGTGTGGTCCTGTTTGCCCCAAAGTTTATCACACCACATAAATAGGGAGAAGAGATGTATTCATTGAAAGGATATGCTTTAGAAAGTCACACTGTTGGCATAACATGACAGGAATTCCACAGTCACTCTCCAGGCTCTTAGAAACAATGCTGGAAGCTATAGATTGTAATGTGTGCAAGGAACACAGCCCAACCCCACCGAACCAATATTGCCAAGCTTTCATAGCCGTGCTGCCTCTCACAGATGGAGATGAACAAATAATTCCTTGATAGGAGCTTCAGTGGACGGGGTGATGAGTGGTACATGTAAATAGCTTGGCAAATTGTATCCTTTTGATGGAAGCAATAAATTAATTATCTCGCTGAATTGCAGAGGGCTTTGGTAAACTTGAAAGCTCTTCCCTGCTGTGTTTTAAAACGGCCCTGTGGGTTGCAGCATGTAATTTTGGTTGTAACGTCCTGTCCCTTGAGATTCCAACCTCCTGTTTTCAACAAAACCATGAAAGGTCAGCTGACGTGATTTTCAATTTTCTTTGCACATTTCCATCTGTAAATCTCCATCATACTTTCCAATATTACAAAAGGATTTTCATGGTTTCTTGCTGACTAGCCGTGCCCTGTGAGCTGAAACTTAACAATGCACGCTGAATCTGTACGATAAGAATATCAGTATCATCCTGGTCACACGGAATGAATGAAAGACTTGCATTTAAACAACGCCTTTCATGACCACCGGACGTCCCAAACCACTTTACAGCCAATGAAGTATTTTTGAAGTGTAGTCACTGTTGTAATGCTGTAATGGAGAATACATATTCCTGGACTATTTAGTTACTACTGAACCAAAGATGATGTCAAAGATTTTTTTACAAAGTTGAGCTTTTAAGCCAACGGGGCATTCAGTAAAAATAGACCATTTAAAGAAAATTCAATCTTCTTGACCATATTCCACTTTGTTTTCTTGCCTTTATGTCCTTGTGTTGTGTCAATCACTCGACTTGCTGTCTGCCTCTGTTGATAATACATTTCCTGCAAGATGTGATTGAAACAGCTAGGTGCTGACGTGTCTTCCAGCCACCACAGAAACTCTGGGGCATTATTGTACTTTTAAAGTGATCTTCCGATTATCATAACAGCTCACAATTTATTTTGCATTATTATTACAGTTTTTTTTAAATTGCAAAGAAATTAGACTTCAGCTTCCCTGGTATGTCTCGGTGGATAGGTGCTGCGCCAACTTTATTATTCTGCGATGTGAGGCAGGACTCAATCCTGATCTGCAGGGAATTAGCTCCAACACACTAGAGCTAAAGAAAAGAAGATCAGACAACATTCCTCTGATGATGACCCAGTGATAACTGCTGGAAAGTGCATGACTATTGGGCTACGGTAGCATAGTGATTATGTTACTGGGCTAGTAATCCACAGGCCTGGACTAATGATCCGGAGACATAAGTTCAAATTCATTCAATTAATGAAACAAATCTGGAATTTAAAAAAAACTAGTATCAGTAATGGTGACCATTGTCATAAAAACCCATGTAGTTCACTACTGTCCTTCAGGGAAGGAAATCTGCTGTCCTTACCCGGTCTGGCCTGTATATGACTCCAGACCCACAGAAACATGGTTGACTCTTAACTGCCCTCTAAGATGATCTAGCAAGCCATTTATTTAAGAGGGCAGCTCACCACCCCCTTCTCGAGTGTAAATAGGGATTGGGCAATAAATGCCAGCCTTGCCAACGACGCGCACATCCCGTGAATTTTTTTTTAAACTATAGACGTTGGGTGAAGAAAAGATCTAACTTGGCATTAGTAACACCCAAGGTCAGACAGCTTGACACTATCTGCTGTCAGTTGTGGCTCAGTGGCTAGCACTCTTGCTTCTGAGTTAGAAGGTTGTGGGTTCAGGTCCCACCCATGGAACTTGAACACATAAATCAAGGCTTATACTCTAATGCAGTGCTGAGGGAATGCTGCACTGTCAGATGAGACATTAAACTGTGGTCCTGTCTGCCGTCTCAGGTTGACATTAAAGATCCCGCAGCACTATTTTTAAGAGCAGGCGGGTTATCCCTGGTGTCCTGGCCAATATATATCTCTCAATCAACTTCACTGAAACAGATTATCTGGTCATTATCACGTTACTGTTTGTGGGACCTTGCTATGCACAAATTGGCTGCTGTCTTTCCTCCATTACAACAGAGACTACACTCCAAAAGTAATTCATTGGCTAGAAAACGCTTTGCAATGTCCGATGGTCGTGAAAGGTGCTACATAAATACAAGTCTTTCTTTTTTTTTCGGGTCACCGTCAGAATCTGTGGCGATTTAAAAGTAACAGGACCAATACCCACTACCAAAGGCCGCCGACCACTTTGCAACGCTGGCGGGAGGAAAGACATTCACGAAGCTGGATCTGACTTCAGCCTACATGACGCAGGAACTGGAGGAATCATCGAAGGCTCACACCTGCATCAACACGCACAAAGGTCTTTTTGTTTATAACAGATGCCCGTTTGGAATCCGATCAGCGACACCAATATTCCAGAGAAACATGGAAAGTTTACTGAAGTCAGCCCCGCACACCGTAGTCTTCCAGGACGACATCTTGGTCACAGGTCGGAACACAATCGAGCATCTGCAGAACCTGGAGAAGGTTCTTAGTCGACTCAACCGTGTGGGGCTCAGGTTAAAACGCTCGAAGTGCACTTTCCTGGTGCCTGAAGTGGAGTTCTTGGAAAGGAGGATTGCGGCGGACGGCATCAGGCCCACCAACGCGAAGACAGAGGCAATCAAGAACGCATTGAGGCCACAGAACGTGACGGAGCTGCGTTCGTTTCTGGGACTCTTGAACTACTTTGGTAACTTCTTACTGGGTCTCAGCACATTGTTAGAACCACTGCATATCTTACTGCATAAAGGGGACAAATGGGTTTAGGGCAAAAGCCAAGAAAATGCCTTTGTAAAAGCGAGAAAATTGTTATGCTCAAACAAATTGCTTGTGTTGTATGATCCATGTAAGCGTTTGGTATTAGCATGTGATGCGTCATCATATGGTGCGGGGTGTGTATTGCAACAAGCTAATGATTTCAGGAAACTGCATATGCATCCAGGAGTCTGTCTCAGGCTGAGAGAGCCTACAGCAAGATTGAGAAAGAAGCGTTAGCTTGTGTCTATGGGGTAAAAAAAATGCATCAATACCTGTTTGGGCTAAAATTCGAATTGGAAACTGACCATAAGCCACTTATATCCCTGTTTTCTGAGTGTAAAGGGATAAATACCAACGCATCGGCCCGCATCCAGAGATGGGTGTTCAAGTTGCCCGCATACAACTACGCCATTCACCACCGGCCAGGCACAGAAACTGCACCGATGTTCTCAGTAGGCTGCCACTGCCCACCACGGGGGTGGAAATGGCGCAGCCCGCAGGTCTAGCCATGTTTATGGAAGCATTTGAGAGTGAGCAATCACCCGTCACTGCCCAGCAGATCAAAACCTGGACAAGCCAGGACCCCTTATTATCCCTAGTCAAAAGCTGTGCTTCACAGGAGCTGGTCCAGTGTCCTAGTGGAAATGCAGGAAGAGATAAAGCCATTCCAGCGGCGCGAAGATGAAATGTCTATACAGGCAGACTGCCTTCTGTGGGGCAATCGAGTAGTGGTCCCCAAGAAGGGCAGAAACACCTTCATCAATGACCTGCACAGTACCCACCCAGGCATCGTAATGATGAAAGCGATAGCCAGATCCCACGTGTGGTGGCCCTGTATTGACTTAGAGTCCTGCGTTCACAGATGTAATACATGCTTGCAGTTAAGCAATGTACCCAGGGAGGCACCGCTAAGTTTATGGTCTTGGCCCTCCAAACCGTAGTCCAGGGTACACGTCGACTATGCAAGCCCATTCTTGGGTAAAATGTTCCTTGTGGTTGTAGATGCATACTCCAAGTGGATTGAATGTGAGATAATGTCGGCTAGCACGTCTGCTGCCACTACTGAAAGCCTGCGGGCCATGTTTGCCACTCATGGCTTATGCGATGTCCTGGTGAGCGACAATGGGCCATGTTTTACCAGTGCTGAGTTCAAAGAATTCATGACCCATAACGGGATCAAACATGTTACATCTGCCCTGTTTAAACCAGTGTCCAATGGTCAGGCAGAGAGAGCAGTGCAAACCATCAAGCAAGGCTTGAAGAGGGTAATTGAAGGCTCACTGCAGACTCGGCTATCCCAAGTCCTGCTTAGCTACTGCACGAGACCCCACTTACTCACTGGGATCCCATCTGCTGAACTGCTCATGAAAAGAGCACTTAAGACAAGATTCTTGTTAGTTCATCCTGATCTACATGAACAGGTAGAGAACAGGTGGCTTCAACGAAGTGCATACCATGATAGCGCAACTGTGTCACGTGAGATTGAAATCAATGATCCTGTATTTGTATTAAATTATGGACAAGGCCCCAAGTGGCTTCCTGGCACTGTCGTGGCCAAAGAGGGGAGCAGGGTGTTTCGGGTCAAACTTTCAAATGGACTCATTCACCGGAAACACTTGGACCAAATCAAACTCAGATTCACAGACTATCCTGAGCAACCCACCTTGGACCCTACATATTTTGATCCCCCAACATACACACCAGTGGCAACCGACACCACGGTTGACCACGAAGCAGAATCCATCATCCACAGCAGCCCAGCAGGGCCCAACACACCAGGCAGCCCAGCAAGGCCAGCTGCACAGCAGCCCAGCGAGGGCCCAACAAATGATTCAACAACACCAGCTTTCATACCGAGATGATCAACCAGGGCAAGAAGGGCCCCAGATCGACTCACATTGTAAATTGTTACACTATTGACTTTGGGGGGTGGGGGGAATGTTGTTATATATGTAAACTTGTATTTACACTGTACAGCCACCAGAGGGCTCATTCCCTGGAGTCCCAAGGGATCCCATAATCCTTTGGGAGCACAGGTATTTAAGGACGCTTCACAGGTTGGAGAGGCACCCTGGAGAACTGCAATAAAAGACTAAGGTCACACTTTACTTTGAGCTCAGAGTGTTCAGTCTGACTCTTTCTCCATATACCACAATAGGGTGGAAGACAGGAGAGATTAGAGAGACAAGAGGGATGATGGGCCGAATTGAAATGGTAATGTCCAGAAGTTAAAAAAAATTAGTCAAGCTAGGATGTGAATGGCGGAATAATGATCAGCTGCCATTAAAGACAAGGAGGAAAAACATAGGCTCGAGACGGGAGGAGGGCGGGGAGGGCGGGAAGGGAGCCAAAGATGGGCAGCGGTTACGCTCTGAAATTGTTGAACTCGATGTTGAGTCCAGAAGCCTGTAAAGTGCTTAAACGAAAGATGAGGTGCTGTTCCTCGAGCTTGCAATGAGCGACAGTATTTATGTGGTTGGTCCAGTAGAGTTTCTGGCTTCTAGTTAATGGTGACCCCCAGGGTGTTGATGGTGGAGAATTCGACAATGGTAATGACATTGAATGGGTAGGTGGTTAGACTTTCTCTTGTTGGAGATAGTCATTGTCTGGAGCTTGTGTGGCACGAATATTACTTGCCACTTATCAGCCCAAGCCTGAATGTTGTCCAGGTCTTGCTGCATGTGGGCATGGACTGTTTCATTATCTGAGGAGTTGTGAATGGAACTAGGACACTGCCCTGAGCAACTCCTGCAGCGATGGCAGGAGGTTCTGATTCAGGATTTAACCACTAAAGTAGCAACAGCCCTTACCAAACCTTCAGGTCTGCAACATTCAACCAGCACAAAGCAATGGCTAACAAATATAATCCAAGGGGCTTTGTGGGCCCAATTGCCAGGAATTGTTGACCACATATGGCTCGTGTACTGGAGTTTGGACAGGTTTAAATCAACGACGGTAACTATAATTGCAAAGATGCAACACCTACTTTGGGAATTAATGTACACAGCCTTGCAGGTGTTCAGTTAAATATTTTGATAACTATCATTTTTTATGCATTATTTCACCCAATCATAGTTTGAAATACAAAAGCAATATACTGCGGATGCTGGAAATCTGAAATTAAAATGGTAAATTCTGGTAACACTCAGTAGCAAAGTTCCCTATCTGCTCTCTGCCGGTCCCGGGCTGCGCAGGACCAGCTTTTTCAGTGTTAAGTTTCACGCAATGCGAAACTGTGAATGGGCCGCGCTAGCCCCTTAAAGGCACCGTGCATCCAAAATAAAAATGAGGGGAATATTGCTCAGCAGGTCAGGCAGCATCTGCAGAGAGAGAGGAAGAGAGTTAACATCTGACAGTTAACTCGCTTTCTCTCTCCACAGATGCTGCCTGACCTGCTGAGTTTATTTCCAGCATTTTCTGTTTCTGTTGTAGTTTGTAATGCTCATTTCACTGAAGTTAATTTTGTTAAACATTTGCTTTGTAGCCAAGTATCTGTTGTTTTTCAGTAGCTTCCTTGGAATGAATGATATGAGCAAAGAGAAGTAAAACAGAGAACTAGAAAGGGACAGCTAGTTGGATCAAAGTGCATATTGTTTAATACACACACTGTACTTCTGATAAACTTCAAAGGTCATAAGTTGTGATTCCCTGGTGACTCAATCAGTAACTTGCTGCCTGGTGTGGAACTGAGCCACTTAGACTACGACGCTGCTTGGTTTAATCCCTAATCTGTACTGAGTTAACTGATCTCCAACACAGCAGAACAGGATGCTACAATTAACCTTAGCGTCAACTGAAGATCCCACTCCTAATTGCTACCCGTTTACTCCTGCTAGAAAATACAGGCACGTGGATATCAGGGAAGAGCAGAATTTAGCTCTCCAGTCAAATAACCCGCCAGCATTCACGTCTAGGCTCACACATGAAGGACATTAGCCACAGTCCTGGAAACCGACACCTGGGAGTCCCTGGCCAAAGACCGCCCTAAGTGGAGGAAGTGCATCCGGGAGGGTGCTGAGCACCTCGAGTCTCATCGCCAAGAGCATGCAGAAACCAAACGCAGGCAGCGGAAAGAGCGTGCGGCAAACCAGTCCCACCCACCCTTTCCTTCAACAGCTGCCTGTTCCACCTGTGACAGGGACTGTGGTTCTCATATTGGACTGTTCAGCCACCTTAGGACTCATTTTTAGAGTGGAAGCAAATCTTCCTCGATTCCGAGGGACTGCCTATGATGTTGAGCATTTCCTCCCTCAGACTTATATCCTTGCAGCATTTCTTTCTTTTCTCCCCTATTACTGAGTCAGCACTTTCAGGATAGGAGGGGAGCAAACTGTAAAAAAAGAAATCTTACCTACTTTTATACAATATAAGTACACAACATGGGACCCGCTGTGCTCAGTTTGTGCAGATTCCAGTCATTACTCCAAACTGCCTTCTTATGCCCTATTCTACTGTAGGTCCATGCAGTTCACTATCACCATTTAACAGATGAAAACAAAACAAAAATAGCTTTTCTTAACAGCATTATAAGCAGAGTCTAAAATTATATAAAATCGCATTGAAAATTCCACCCTCTGTTCTTGCCCCATCTTCAGTTGGATGCACCAGATGGCGCTGCACTACACGTTGGAAGATAATAAATATAAATTTGTTATATGCTGATGATACAGAGATTAGAAACAATAACACGTAATCACTTCTTAAGCATGTGTGTATGCAATCAATGTGTTGCACTTCTGTTTCTTCTTTCTTCAAAACTTTTGTAATTCGTCTTGAGTTTTTTCCCCCTCTCCTGCAGTGTCCATGGGTCATGCTTGATTCCGCTGCCAATTGGGCAACCTGCCAACACGTTCCCAGTCCTCTGCCAATGCTGTTCTACTACTGGCTGTTAGGAAGCATGAGAGAAGCCATGCATGACTCACCCTTTAATTCCGTCACCTTCCCGGTGGGAAATCACCTGATTGGTCACCGTTTGTCTTCTCCCTTGAAAGGCGCAGCTAATAACAGGTTAACCCCCGGGCGCAAACCCATGTTGTATCGCCCTGTCGCACAGCTCCAGCGTTCCACCTTGCTGCCTCCAAATGTATAGTCATTGCTATCAGCAGCTGTGGATGATTATTAGCAAGAATATAAATCTGAGGTCATTATCGCCAGTGTAGAATACGCTACATATGTATTCCATACTCTTCCAATAAGAGAGCAGCAGATGTTTTGAAAATACTACAAACTGTAATTAAAGAAAAACACAGGACAACTAAATAAACCTGCAACCTCAAAGCTCTGGTAGTGCAAATGGAAGTCATTTCACTTAGACATGGGTGATATGCAAACTGTAGTTTGGTTCCATAAACTTTGATATGTGCAAGTTACAGCCATATGTGGATAATCCTTTTTACATCCTATGTTTGTAATAGTTGTGCTGCATAGATTTCCTTAGGTTTCGTAACGTTTATTCTTTATGTTATTTGTTTAGTCTTTAATATGGTATCCACTGAAATAGTTCAGTTAATATACTTATACTCAGCAATAGTATTTATTTATTTATAAAGCATACATTTACATGTGGTGCATTTAAACCACATGTTTATATATCAGTGAATATGGCAAATATTTACATATAGATGCACATAAAATATACACTTACATATGGGCGCATATAAGGACTTTCAAAAGGCTTTTGACAAGGTTCCACACAAACGATTAGTGTGCAAAATTAAAGCACATGGTATTGGGGGTAATGTACTGATGTGAATAGAGAACTGGTTGGCAGACAGGAAGCAAAGAGTAGGAATAAACGGGTTCTTTTCAGAATGGCAGGTAGTGATTAGTGGGGGACCGCAAGGTTCAGTGCTGGAACCCCAGTTATTTACAATATACATTAATTATTTAGATGAAGGAATTGAATGTAATATCTCCAAGTTTGCAGATGACACTAAACTGGGTGGCGGTGTAAGCTGTGAGGAGATGCTAAGAAGCTGCAGGGTGACTTGGACAGGTTAGGTGAGTGGGCAAATACATGGCAGATGCAGTATAATGTAGATAAATGTGAGGTTATCCACTTTGGTGGTAAAAGCAGGAAGGCAGATTATTATCTGAATGGTGACAGATTAGTAAAAGGGGAGGTGCAACGAGACCTGGGTGTCATGGTACATCAGTCATTGAAAGTTGGCATGCAGGTACAGCAGGTGGTGAAGAAGGCAAATGGTATGTTGGCCTTCATAGCGAGAGAATTTGAGTACAGGGGCAGGGAGGTCTTACTACAGTTATACAGGGCCTTAGTTGAGGCCTCACCTGGAATATTGTGTTCAATTTTGGTCTCCTAATCTGAGGAAGGACATTCTTGCTATTGAGGGTGTGCGGCGAAGGTTCACCAGACTGATTCCCGGGACGACAGGAATGACATATGAGGAGAGACTGGATCGACTAGGCTTATATTCAATGGAATTTAGAAGAATGAGAGGAGATCTCATAGAAATATATAAAATTCTGACGGAATTGGAATGGTTAAATGCAGGAAGAATGTTCCCGATGTTGGGGAAGTCCAGAACCAGGGGTCACAGTCTAAGGTTAAGGGGTAAGCCATTTAGGACCGAGATGAGGAGAAACTTCTTCAATCAGAGAGTTGTGACATGTGGAATTCTCTACCACAGAAAGTTGTTGAGGCCAGTTCGTTAGATATATTCAAAAGGGAGTTAGATGTGGCCCTTACGGCTAAAGGGATAAAGGGATATGGAGAGAAAGCAGGAAAGGGGTACTGAAGTGCATGATCAGCCATGATCATATTGAATGGTGGTGCAGGCTCCAAGGGCCGAATGACCTACTCCTGCACCTATTTTCTATGTTTTTATGTTTCTATTGTCAGAAATTAAAACAGCTGTTGTTAGTCATCACCTCAGTAATTCATGATTCACTTTAAACACTCTACCAGATTTATATTTTACCAAGATACATCATTAAATCTTTCTAGTTTTGGTAACGTTTAATTTTCCAACTTAACAGTCGTACAACAAAAGCCAGAAATTAGTCTTTTTGATGCTTTGGTGGCAACAGTGCAGTTTTGTTCTAAATATTACATGGACTATTTTACAGCATACAATCACAAAACCCAAAAGAGCTATAAATTATATTTACAAACATTTAAATATTTCATATACACAGCATAATACTTTCCAACATTTTGCCTTTCGAGTTTCTTTGGGAAAAATGAGAGATATAAATAAGTAAACTGACTAACAAAATTTTCAATAAATTCCCAAGATGAATGTCCAACAACTGACATTTTACATTGTAAAAAGTAATGGATCCAGTTGTATGTCTCTACATGAAATGCTTACTTACATAACAACATGGACTGCACTTCAAAAATCATCCAAAGTTTTTGTACATCATGAGCTTATTGTAAGGTGCCAAAAAATTGTTCTTTTCATAAATTCTCAGTACCGTACATTTTTCTGTTATTTTTATGCTGTTTACTGTTGCTGTTAATAATAGGACAAGCTTAATATTCATTTTTTTCACATTAGCTGTTTAACCAAACAAGAGAAACACATCGAACTAATTCAAATAATAAGGACAACATAACAGAAAATAAATGTTATTAACTTTTGTTGAAGGTAAAACTCCTTATTTTCTTTTATCCTATTGTCTTAAAAATCCTTCTTCATCTTCCTGCCGTATATATTCACAGCCAAAGCAGCTTCTGAGTAATCTCCATTACTTTGAAAGAAGTCAAAGAGATATATATGATTCTCTCTCCTTTTGGGAAACACATGGGTTACTGCTGAAACATATCGTCCCACTTAAGAAATGTAAGATACAGATGAAGAATTCGCAGCTTTTGAACATTAGATACCAATGAAGGACTCAACAGTTGCCAGAATTTAAAACATATTTTTGAACTTGGGGATTCACTTTAAAGTGAGCGTTATTAACATGTTATCATTGAAGCTTCCCTCCAGTAAACTAACAAAAGGATGCAGGCAGATATCATTGTAAATTAAGTAAATGGAATTTAATTTTTTTGCTGTTTGTCAATGCGCATGATGTACACAATTCAGATTTATACGGCAGACCTTTGGTATGATACTGTTATTTTAGTTCCTGTGTACACATACATGTGTGATATAATTCAGTTGTAGGCCTATTAGGTGTTGGTTGTTCCGGAATCTGGACACCCACTTTGGGCTGCCGTCGACCTCTCCCCCGCCTCGGGTCGACATTGCCCCCACCACCACTCGGCCACCCTCTACCACCGCCGCTTGATCACCCCCCCCCCCACTGGAACTCAACCCCCTGCGCCGCTGCTCGATTCCCCCCCCCCGCCGCACAAACCCCTTCACCGTCGCTCGACCCTCCCCACTGCTCGACCCCACCGCCCCCCCCGCCGCTCGATCCCTCCGTCGCTCGACCCCTCCCGCCCCCCACCGCTGCTCAACGCCCCCCGCCACTCAATTCCCCCACCGCTAGACCCCCTCCCGCCGCCACTGCCGCTCGACCCCCCCACTGCCGCTCGACCTCCCCACTGCCGCTCGACCCCCCCCCCCCCCCCCCCGCCGCACAAACCCCTTCACCGTCGCTCGACCCCTGCTGCCGCTCGACCCCCCCCCCCGCCGCCACTGCTGCTAGACCCTCCCCTCCGCCGCTAGACCCCCCCCCGCCACTCGACCCCCCCCGCCGCTAGACCCCCCCCCCGCCGCCACTGCTGCTAGACCCTCCCCTCCGCCGCTCGACCCCCCCCCCCGCCGCACAAACCCCTTCACTGCCACTCGACCCCCCCCGCCGCTCGACCCCCCCCCCGCCGCACAAACCCCTTCACCGTCGCTCGACTCCTGCTGCCACTCGACCACCCCGCCGCTAGACCCCCCCCGCCGCTAGACCCCCCCCGCCGCTCGACCTCCCCCGCCGCTAGACCCCCCCCCCCCGCCGCCACTGCTGCTAGACCCTCCCCTCCGCCGCTCGACCCCCCCCCCCGCCGCACAAACCCCTTCACCGTCGCTCGACCCCTGCTGCCACTCGACCACCCCGCTGCTAGACCCCCCCCCCGCCACACAAATCCCTTTACTGCCACTCGACCCCCCCCGCCGCACAAACCCCTTCACTGCCACTCGACCCCCCCCCCCCGCCGCTAGACCCCCCCCCCCGCCGCCACTGCTGCTAGACCCTCCCCTCCGCCGCTCGACCCCCCCAGCCGCACAAACCCCTTCACCGTCGCTCGACCCCCCCACTGCCGCTCGACCCCCCCCCCGCTGCTCGACTCCCCCCGCTGCTCGACCCCCCCTTCACCACTTGGCCCCCCCCACTGCCACTTGACCCCCCCCCCCCCCCGTTGCCGCTCGACCTCTCCTCCTCTCTCCTCCCTACCTACCTTGGCCCAGGCCTTTCCGGACTTGGGACACAGAATCCAGGGCGGGCTGGATCCCGAAGGCTTCCGGATTCTTGACGCTGTACTTGTATTTCAAAGAAGAGCAGGGGAGTTCTCCTCGGTGTCCTGGACAATATTTATCCCTCAACTAACAACAACAACTTGTATTTTTGTAGTGCCTTTAATGTCCCCAGGAGTTTCATAGGAGTGTTATGAGATTTAAAAAATGTGACATCGAGTTGCATAAGGAGAAATTAGGGCAGGTGACCAAATACTTCATCAAAAAGGTAGGTTTTAAGAAGTGTCTTGAAGGAGGAAAGAAAGGTAGAGGCGGAGAGGTTTAGGCAGGGAGTTCCAGAGCTTAGGGCCTTGACAACAGAAGGCACGGCTACCAATGTTTGAACAATTTTAATCAGGGATGTTCAAGAGGGCAAGATTAGAGGAGCGCAGACATCTCGGGGGTTGTGGGGCTGGAGGAGATTACAGAGATAGGGAGGGGTGATGTCATGGAGGGATTTGAAAACAAGGATGAGAATTTTGAAATCGTGGTGTTGCTTAATCGGGAGCCAATGTAGGTCAGCGAGCACTAAAACAGATTATCTGGTCATTATCGCATTGCTGTTTGGGGAGCTTGGCACATTGGCTGTCCCCGTGTTCCCGACATTAGAAGAGTAACTACACTTCAAAAGTACTTCATTGGCTATAAAGCTCTTTGGGACATTTTGAGGTTGTGAAAGGCTTTATATAAATACAAGTCTTTCTTCCTTTCAAATTAGTACCTTAAAATACAGTTGCAATGAATACAAATGATTG
Source organism: Pristiophorus japonicus (assembly GCF_044704955.1). Taxonomy (NCBI): domain Eukaryota; kingdom Metazoa; phylum Chordata; class Chondrichthyes; family Pristiophoridae; genus Pristiophorus; species Pristiophorus japonicus. The sequence goes on from NC_091992.1 coordinate 112,256,546, forward strand.
TTTGAAATACACAGCAGGTCCCTTAGCATCTGTAAAGAGGAAAGTTGGGTTAAAGTTCTGGGTGTAGACCGTTGTTAGAAAGTTCTACTTCAGGCAGATGTGCCAATTCACATTATATGGACGAGCACTTGAATATAATTAATTGCTTTCCCAAATCCTTGAGAAGTCAATCATGACAAAGAAGCCTAGTTTGGTTCCCATATGTCCTTGAAAGCATGTCATAAAATTCATATATTGGAGGTCCTCCTGAACAAAGCAGTAGGGATTTGAGAAGGAACATTATGAATTGCTGACTGGCTGATGTCCATGGTTTCTCTGATTGGAGTCTGAAAGGGACTGGCAGCATGGAGGGAGAGATCTGTGGCCTGCTTTACTGGCACCAGCAGCACATAATTTATTGGAGAATGACACTCCAAATCCTTTTTACGTCCATGTGAAATGAGCAGTGTTTTATTTTTGAACACTGTTATTCATACTGCTTCATAATGATGCAGGAATGTCCCGGAAAATTGTTACTTACAACCTGACAATTAGGTAATAGAATAACAATTTTTTTGCATAATGGGCAGAAATTGCTCATTTCTGTGAGTGCCGAATGCATCAGCACATAGCACAACTACCATGCAACATAATTAGTGGAACAAGCTGAAGGAAAGGTGATCTGTGTGGTAATTGTATATTGTTAACTGAACACCAGGGGGCCCCCTGATTGCGGGGGGTGGGGGGGTGTTTATTCTCAGTATCTTCTCTTGCAGAATTCTTTGACAGGAATGTTTTAGAAGTTCTGGATTTCCTTTAAGAAGTAGCTAGCTCTTACCACATCAATTTGAGCGTTTATTAGAACATAACAGTGGTGACGAGAGTAAAGGACAGTGAATTGTTGAAAAGATGGACTATTGGACATCTTTGTTACTTAGTGGTGGTCTATTTGTCACTGATTTTTTTATCGCGCCAGCCATTAGTTGGAATAATTGGAGAGTAGTGAATGGGGTTGAGCTGAATGAGCATGTGAGAAAGACTTGAATTGCTTATCATCAATGGTCATTTGCACCCCCAGCCTTCACCTCGAAGTATTTCTTTGCTCCATTTTACATGCAAAGACCCCATTAATCACCTAACATAGAATCTAACTGGTTAGTGCATGTTTCTGTCATTCTCCCCCATCCTACTTTGAGCTACATGCTGACTCTCGGGCTTCATTGATTTTGCTGGTACCTTAAGCTCTGCTTTCCTCTAAGTCAGTGGTTGTGTAACAAGCATGCCCAGTATTAGTGGCATGGGAGGAATGGCACACAGGTTGCTGTTCTCTCTCTCTCTCTCTCTCTCTCTCTCGAAGGATAGCGGCACATGTGAGCCATCCATCAGCCTGCTCTGAGGCCTATAACAAGTCCATCTCTAGACTTAGCTACTATGAGGCAGGGACCTGCCTCTTAGGTGAGTGGGCAAATGCATGGCAGATGCAGTATAATGTAGATAAATGAGAGGTTATCCACTTTCGTGGCAAAACCAGGAAGACAGATTATTATCTGAATGGTGACAGATTAGTAAAAGGGGAGGTGCAACGAGACCTGGGTGTCATGGTACATCAGCCATTGAAGGTAGGCATGCAGGTACAGCAGGCAGTAAAGAAAACAAATGGCATGTTGGCCTTCATAGCGAGGGGATTTGAGTGTAGGAGCAGGGAGGTCTTACTGCAGTTGTACAGGGCCTTGGTGAGACCACACCTTGAGTATTGTGTGCAGTTTTGGTCTCCTAATCTGAGGAAGAATGTGCTTGCTATTGAGGGAGTGCAACAAAGGTTCACCAGACTGATTCCCGGGATGGCAGGACTGACATATGAGGAAAGACTGGATCGGCTAGGCTTATACTCACTGAAATTTAGAAGAATGAGAGGGGATCTCAGAGAAACTTATAAAATTCTGACAGGACTGGACAGGTTAGATGCAGGTAGAAAGTTCCCGATGTTAGAGAAGTCCAGAACCAGGGGTCACAGTCTCAAGATAAGGGGTAAGCCATATAGGACCGAGATGAGGAGAAACTTTTTCACCCAGAGAATTGTGAACCTGTGGAATTCTCTACCACAGAAAGTTGTTGAGTCCAGTTCATTGGACATATTCAAAAGGGAGTTAGATGTGGCCCTTACGGCTAAAGGGATCAGCGGGTATGGAGAGAAGGCTGGGGTGGGGTACTGAGGTTGTATGATCAGTAATGATCATATTGAATGGCGGTGCAGGCTCGAAGGTCCGAATGGCCTGCTCCTGCACCTATTTTCTATGTTTCTATGTTTCTATGACCTACTCAGTCCCAAGAGCTGCTATGGACGTGCGAGCAGCCAGCCAGCCCACATGCCACTCAACTAGCACCTAGGAGAAGCACTAGATTACATTGAAGTGTTCACATATCACACACTGGCACTAAAGGGAAGCACGGGGGTTAGAACTAGCTGCACATGCAGGCACGGTATGGGTTGTTCATTAAGCTGTAGTAGTACTAAAGTCACTGTGCATACAGATGTTCTTCATGGTAAAGATTGTAAATAACTTTCTTGCAGGTGGTGTGAATGAGAGCTGTTTGAGCTGATGCTTGCAGCAAAGGGTCTATAGAAATGGGATATTTATGGTAGGAAGGGGAAAGGTGCAGACAGGGAAGTTCATGCAGTGGCCAGCCAAAAGATCATATCGCCACCAACGCATCTTGCAGCCCGCAGCAGATCTTCCTCCACATCACCTTTAGGCTTCTGCTCCCCCTCTTCCTGTTGCGCTTGCTCTCCACAGGGTCTTCATCTTCTGAGGAGGCATCCTTGTAAAGAAAGAAAGACTTCGATTTATATTGTGCCTTTCACAACCACCGGACGTCTCAAAGCACTTTACAGCCAATTAAATACTTTTTTTTAAGTGTAGTCACTGTTGTAATCATCATCATTATCATAGGCAGTCCCTCGAATGAGGATGACTTGCTTCCACAGGAGTTCACAGGTGTTTCAATGAAGGATCCGATATTCCAGTCCTGAACTCCAGTTGAAAGGGTGGAAGCTGCCTTTGCCTGGATTTTTTTAACGTGTGATGGCCATTGCACACCAGCCACCACACGGGCTTGACAGAGCTAGGTCTTTATCCAGTGGCAAGGGTTAACCAGGACGACTGGAGACCTGCTCTGCTGCACGGGCTTAGTTCGCACACATATCGCAGTGTGGGCTGGCCCGTGCTGCCCCTGGGCCCTCGGCTCTTCTGGGCCCCATACCCACATTTGCTGCACCTCTGCCACGATCCCTTGCCGCTCCCCTGCCACAAGCATTCATCACACCTCTGCCACGATCTCTCACCGCACCTCCGCACCAAACACTGTTGTAATGTAGGAAATGCGGCAGCCAATTTGCACACAAGCAAGCTCCCACAAACAGCAATGTGATAATGACCAGATAATCTATTTTTTGTTATGTTGATTGAGGGATAAATATTGGCCAGGACACCGGGGATAACTCCCCTGCTCTTCTCCGAAATAGTGTCATGGGATTTTTTTACGTCCACTTGAGAGCAGACAGGGCCTTGATCTCATCCGAAAGACGGCATCTCCCTCAGCACTGCACTGGAATGTCAGCCTGGATTTTTTTGTGCTCAAGCACTGGGGTGGGACTTAAAACCACAGTCTTCTGAGCAGAACTGTGCAGTATAGCAGGCCACCATGATCCTTAGAATCCTGATGGACTATACTAAAGAATGATCAATCTAGGCAGCTAAAGCACAGCTTCATTTGCCCCTGGATGTGGACTATAATACCTGTGGTGGATGAATGGTCCATGTTGTAGTGCTGTTCAGCTAGGGGTCCTGGGAAAGCAAGCAGGTTGTCATCAGCCATGGCTATAGAGGATAGCCTTGATTTCCAAGACTTGTCTCTCAAAGAGTGGTGTCATGGTAGGCTGCCTTCAAATAAAGGCATTGTGGCAGCTCCCGAAGAAGTGAGCACTTACTTGCATGATCGTGTACTGCTATTCACAAATGAGCTTCAGATTGAGAGAGTGGGATCACTTTCTGTTGACATACGTCTTGCTAATGATCAAAGGAGCAGATATGGCCACTTGGGATGTACTCTGTGGCTTCTTGGGCCTTCGGCAAACCAGCCTGCTCAGTAAAATAGCAATGACCTGTCATAGTGCCGCCCATTGTCCAAAGGAAAGCTGATAAAATTGCTACCTCGAGAAAACAATACATACGTAGCTTGTTTGATTCACCTGTGTGTAGTTGTTTGGCTTGTGTTACAGTTGTAGCCTGGAATGGCCCCGTGTTAAAGGAGTTCAGAGCAGTTGTGACCCCAACAGCCACTGGCATAACAGTGCATGTGCTGGTGAGCAGCAGATCAGCTCGCAGCACTCAGTATAACTCTGTCACGGCTTCCTTTGGAAAGCATCATCATCATCAACATAGGCGGTCCCTTGAACGAGGGTGACTTGCTTCCACGAGTTCACAGGTGTTTCGATGAAGGACCCCATGTTCCAGTCCTGAACTCTAATTGAGGGGGTGGAAGATGCCTGTGCGTGGATTTTTTTTAACGTGGGGTGGCCATTGCACATCAGCCACTACACGGGCTTGACAGAGCTAGGCCTTTATCCAGTGGCAAGGGTTAACCAGGACAACTGGAGACCTGCTCTGCTACATGGACCTAGCGTGCGCACATATCGTATTGTGGGCTGGCCCGTGCTGCCCCATGGCCCTCGGCTCTTCTGGGCCCCGTACCCTCATCTGTCGCACCTCCGCCACAATCTCTCACTGCTACTCCGCCATAAACATTCACCGCATCTCGCCACAAACACTCGCCGCTCATCCGCCCCGACCTTCCCACTCTCTGTACCTGGGCCCTGCCGATGTTCCTGCCCACATTCCAAAACGGCGACCAGGGTTTTGATGCAAAACATAACAGAACAGACAAATGATTAGCAGCAGAGGAGGGGGCAGGGTGGGTGGCATGAGTAGGCTCACACAGCGCAGGCAACAGGCTCAGTTGGAGGACCACGATGAATGATAGCACATTGCACCAACCGAAGCGTAGCTGACGGAGATATCCCCAGGAACCGAAGCATGGCTAGCCCGCGCAGTACTTAACATTTAGCAAAGCCAGACTGTGGAATTTGCAGACTTGCCCTCTCCCTCGAACGTGGGCCCAGCTTGTGTAGTAGTGGTTGCTTTCCTCCAGACAGGACCCATCAAAGCAGCGACCCTGTCTTCCAAAGGGGTCAGTGGCTGCAGATGTGCCGGGCCTCCTCCTGTTCGAGTTCTGTTGTGTTGTGTGCCACCTTCCTTTGCAAAGAGGAAAGCAAAGCCCCCACAGCACTGTTCCTCAGTTTAATACAGGTACCAGCTCCGCCTGTAGACTCTGTTGGGTATGTGTGTCGGTGTGTGTGTGTGTGTGTGTGTGTGTGTGTGTGGAGGGGGAGGTGGTGGGAATGGGTGGTGGTTCCAGTGAGTTGGTGACATGTGCCTGTGGCGAAGCCTCACCAACTTGGCTTCCCTTCATTGCTCTTCCTCTTTTTTTCTTCCAAGAAGCATGAGAAATGAACAAGAAATATAAAATCAGTTCTTCCATTTCATTGAAAATGGGAAGTAGATTTCTATGGGGTTCTCGCATACAGGAACATGACAGATGAATTAGTGGCACAGAGATAAATGGTTTTGATCTAACAGCCATCACAGAGATGTGGTTGTAAGGTGATCAAGGTTGGGAACTAAATATTCCAAGGTACTTGATGTTTAGAAAAGACAGGCAGAATGGAAAAGGAGGGGGTAGGGGTTATCCTGATAATAAAGGATGATATAAGGATGTGAGAAAGGATCTTGGCTTGGAAGATCAGGAAGTGGAATCAGTATGGGGGGAGATAAGAAAAACAAGGGGCAGAAAACACTGGTGGGAGCAGTGTGTAGACCCCCTAACAGTAGCTATACCTTTGGACAGAACATGAATCAACAAATAACAGGAGATTGTAACAAAGTAAATACAATTATCATGGGGGACTTTAATCTTCATATAGACTGGGGAAATCAAATTGGCAAAAGTAATCTGGAGGATGAGTTCATAAAATGCATTCGAGACAGTTTCCGAGAATAATACATCATGGAACCAACCAGGGAACAGGCTATTTTAGATCTTGTATTGTGTAGTGAGACAGAGTTAATGAGTAATCTCATAGTAAAGGATCCTCTGGGAAAGAGTGATCATAAAATTTCATGTTGAGTTTCAGAGTGAAATACTTCAATCGGAAATTAGAGTTTTAAACTTAAATAAAGCCAATTATATAGGTATAAAGGGAGAGTTAGCTAAGGTAGATTGGGAAATTAAGTTAAAAGTTATGATGGTTAATAAGCAGTGGCAAACATTAAAATTCTCAACAAATATACTTCCACTGAGAAATAAAAACCATGGGAAAAGTGATCCATCCGTGGCTAATTAAAGAAGTTAAAGATAGTATTAGATTAATAGAAGAGGCTTATAATGTTGCAAAGAATAATAGTAAGCCTGAGGATTGGGAGAGCTTTAGAAACCAGCAAAAGATGACCAAAAAATTGATAAAAAGCGAGAAAATAGAACATGAGAGTAAACTAGCAAGAAATATAAAAACAGATTGTAAGAGCTTCTATAAGTATGTAAAAAAGAAGAGAGTAGCAAAAATAAGCATTGATCCCTTAGAGGCTGAGACAGGTAAAAGTATTATGGAGAATAAAGAAATGGCAGAGATTTTAAACAAATATATCTGTCTTCATAATAGACACAAAAAGCATACCTAAAATAGCGTCAAACCAAGGGGCTAATAAAAGTGAAGAACTTAAAGTAATTAATATCAGTAGAGCAAAAGTACTTTGAGAAACTAATGGGACTAAAAACCGACAAATCCCCTGGACCTGAGGGCCTACATCCTAGGGTTCTAAAAGAGGAGGCTGCAGAGATAGTGGATACATTGCTTTTGATCTTCCAAAATTCCTCAGATTGTAGAACGGTCCCAGAAGATTGGAGGATAGCAAATATAACCCTGCTATTCAAGAACGTAGGGAGAGAGAAAACAGGGAATTACAGGCCAGTTAGCTGGGCATCAGTCGTTGGGGAAAATGCTGGAATTCATTATTAAGGAAGTGGGAACAGGGCAATTAGAAAGTCATAATATGATTAGTCGGTCAACATGGTTTTATAAAAGGGAAATCATGTTTAACAAATGTATTAGAGTTTTTGAGGATGGTAACTAGCAGGGTAGTTAAAGGGTGGATGCAGCATATTTGGATTTCCAGAAGGCATTTGATAAAGTGCTACATAAAAGGTTGCTGTGCAAGATAAGGGCTCATAGGGTCAGGGGTAATATATTATAATGGATAGAGGATTGTTTAACAAACAGAAGACAGAAAGTAGGGATAAACGGGTCATTTTTTGGTTGGCAGGCTTTAACTAGTGGACTGCCGCAAGGATCAGTGCTGGGGCCTCAGCTATTTACAATCTATATTAATGAAGGGACCGAGTGCAACGTATCCACGTTTGCTGATGATACAAAACAAGGTGGGAAAGTAAGCTGTGAGGAGGACACAAAGAGCCTGCAAAGGGATATAGACAGGTTAAGTGAATGGGCAATAAGATGGTAGGTGGAGTATAATGTGGGAAAATGTGAAGTTATTCACTTTGCTATGAAGAATAGAAAACCAATATTTTTTAAATGGTGAGAAACTATTGAATGTTGGTGTTCAGAGAGATTTAGGTGTCCTCATACAGGAAACACACAAAGTTAGCATGCAGGGACAGTAAGCAATTAGGAAGGAAAAATGGCATGTTGGCCTTTATTCCAAGGAGGTTAGAGTACAAGATTAAGGAAGTTTTACTACAATTGTACAGGGCTTTTGTGAGACCACACCTGGAGTACTCTGCACAGTTTTGGTCTCCTTATCTGAGAAAGGACATACATACCTTAGCGGCGGTGCAACGAAGGTTCACTAGATTGATCCCTGGGATGAGAGAGTTGTCTTATGAGGAGAGATTGAGTAGATTGGGTCTATACTCTGGAGTTTAGAAGAATGAGAAGTAATCTCATTGAAACATACAAGATTCTGAGGGGGATTGACAGGGAAGATGCTGAGAGGTTGTTTCCCCTGGCTGGAGAGTCTAGAACTAGGGGGCACAGTCTCAGGATAAGGGGTCGGCTGTTTAAGTTTGAGATGAGGAAGAATTTCTTCACTCAGATGGTTGTGAATCTTTGGAATTCTCTGCCTGACAGGGTTGTGGATGCTGAGTCGTTGAGTATATTCAAGGCTGAGATAGATAGATTTTTGGATTCTCAGGGAATCAAGGAGATCGGGTAGAAGGTGGAGTTGAGTTCGAAGATAGCATGATCTTATTAAATGGCAGAGGAGGCTTGAAGGGCCATATGATCTATTCCTGCTCCTAATTCTTCTGTACTTGTGTTCTTATTTGTACCCTGTCTGGAGGGAGGAAAGTAAATGGCAGCCCATCAGGAAATGGCACAAAGGCAGATGGCAAAGTAGGTGGCAACAGCAAAAATGAAAATTAAAAATAATAAGACTTTTACAACACATTGTAAATGTATAAGCTAGCCCCTTTAAACTCACTTACACCTTAAGGTAACACCAGCAAACCTGGATGCCACGTTTTATACTGGTGTGACTATGATTTAGTGTAAGTAGGCAGTAATGATGGAAAATGAACAGTCTGATGTGACTGTATCCTTTGCATGTGCCAAATATGGGCGGGCACTTTCTGCTGGCCCCTTGGATAATGGGCTGATAGAAAATTAAATAGGGATACAGTGACAGATCCTTGCCCCATTTCCCATCCATGCCTACTCGATTAGCACCATTAAATCTGGCAGGCAGCATTTGAAACAACAGGCTCATGCATATTCCTGAATTATCACTTGTAATTTCCTCCCGTGGTATGTTTTAACTAACACCACATTAAGCCATTCCAATAGCAACCAACATAGAACCATAGTAAAGCTAATTGGCACTTTTGATTAAAAAAAATTAACTACCTTGGATTAAAGTTTAGCTGTTAATAAGGAATGTCATTTCTCCTGCTTCTCTTAGCAATACCTCTGCTAAGGAAGGTTTAATATGGGTGCTCAATTGATAACTATAGATCATAATTTTTATCGGATAAAGTCCAACAATTAGAACCAGTACAATTAGCATACTGTTATATTTACCCAAGGTTTTAATATAAATGCATTTATTTAAAAATTCCCAGTAGAATTCTAAAAAGAAGTATGAGCACAGACGGTGCTTTAACATTCTCTCAAAATTCAAATGAAATAGCTTTCAAATTTGCTTCATACAAACATATAAATAGCAGTAGGCCATTCAGCATCTTGAGCCTGTTACACCTATCAATTAGATCATTGCTGATCTGTACCTCAACTCCAGTTATCTGCCTTTGTTCCATAACCCTTAATACCTTTACCTAATAAAAATCTATCAATCTTAGTCTTGAAAATTTCAGTTGACCTATACTCAACAACCTTTTGAGGTGAAGAGAGTTCCAGATTTCTCTTACCCTTTGTGTGAAGAAGTGCTTCCTGATTTCACTCCTGAAAGGCCTGGCTCTGATTTTAACATTATGCCCCCTTGTTCTGGATTCCTACACCAGAGAAAATAGTTTCTCCCTATCTACCCGATCAATTCCTTTCAACATTTTAAACACCTCGATCCGACCACCCCTCCTATACTCGAGGGAATACAAGTCAAGCTTATGCAAACTGTCCTCATAATTTAAATCTTTTATCCCCGGTACTCTGGTGAATCTGTGCTGCATGCTCATCAAGTCCAATCTATCCTTCCTGAGATGTGGTGCTTCAAACTGAACGCAGTACTCCAGCTGAGTTCTGACCAAGGCAGTGCTGTATTTGGAAGCCTTGGAGTAGAGGTGTAGTTAAAAAGGCGGAATACGATAGCTCAAACTATCATAATTGTTAGTTAAAACTTTTAGCACAATGATTCAATAGTGCCTTAGGAACTAAAAAATATATATTGATGACAAATGAATTTGGGTCATGACATAGTTCGGTGACTGCATTGGTCAGTTCAAGTCCAAAATTTGGAATTCAAGATGTAAGTTCCTGTGGAATTGATTTCCACTACCAGTATTTAGCAAGTTTCACTGCTAGTGATTGACAGCCAGCAAAAGGTGATGTGTTAAATGACAGCAGTGCAACACTGTCTCACTTCAACTTGCACTTTGAATTCTGGTGCGAAAATTCACCCAAATGTAGTTGCTGAACCAGGAAGACTGAGCTCATGTGTAATTTGTAATTTGATTAACTATTGATGCACTGAGCTAAAATATTAATTAGCTCTGCAACAAACGATTAAAATGCATTATATCGGGCCCTACTACAACTCAATTTTTTAACCCGGCTCTTCAATATGCCTGTTACAATTTTGGATCTTTTCTAGATATTCACTTGGGTTCAGTATCATTGGTTTCTGCAGTAAGCAGATCCCACATCCCCTACGATCAGGAGTTTGCCCTTACTGCCCAATACATAGACCAACAATAACATGACCCGACGGGCCATAAAATAACAATAAAAGCTCTGTGTTATAGGAATGGGATGCTGTAATCTCACATGCGCAACTGAATGCATTTCTCCAATCTTCTGAGAGGCTAACTGATTAACACTTGGTGAGACAAAGCCAGATACAAATCATCATGTTTTATATTACAGTCAATAAGTGAACATAGAGTAACATAAGAAATAGAATCTGGAGTAGGCCATTTGACCTCTCGAGCCTGCTCCGCCATTTAATAAGATCATGGCTGATCTGATCATGGACTCAGCTCCACTTCCCTGCCTGCTCTCCATAACCCTTTACTCCCTTATCGCTCAAAGATCTGTCCATCTCTGCCTTAAATATATTCAATGACCCAGCCTCCACAGTTCTCTGGGGCAGAGAATTCTAAAGAATTACAACCCTCTGAGAGAAGAAATTCCTCCTTAGCTCAGTTTTAAATGGCGGCCCCTTATTCTGAGACTATGTCCCCGAGTTATAGAAAATCTCAATTCCCTTTGACTTCTGGGTGTTTTTCAACAGCCAGCCGCCCATTTCTCGCTGAAAATGGGCAACCAGCAGAGGACAATGTGGTGGGCACCTTGGACACTCATTCGCCTACCTGATTCAATATTCAGACAGCCCAGTAAATGGACGCTAATGCCCAAAACAGGTGGGAGCAAGTTTAAATGTACAACTTGGGTCCTAGGACCTCGATTACAATTTTACTGTACCAATGGGCAAAGCAGGCATTTGCATTCTAGTCCCAGCTATACTGGCCGTTGAGCCGCCTAACCAGTGGTCATTAAAGGACTGCTGGCCATTGAGCAGCCTAACCAGTGGTCATTAAAGGACTGCTGGCCATTGAGCAGCCTAACCAGTGGTCATTAAAGGGACTGCTGGGCAGTGAGCAGCCTAACCAGTTGTCATTAAAGGGACTGCTGGCCATTGAGCAGCCTAACCAGTGGTCATTAAAGGACTGCTGGCCATTGAGCAGCCTAACCAGTGGTCATTAAAGGGACTGCTGGGCAGTGAGCAGCCTAACCAGTGGTCATTAAAGGACTGCTGGCCATTGAGCAGCCTAACCAGTGGTCATTAAAGGGACTGCTGGGCAGTGAGCAACCTAACCAGTTGTCATTAAAGGGACTGCTGGGCAGTGAGCAGCCTAACCAGTGGTCATTAAAGGACTGCTGGCCATTGAGCAGCCTAACCAGTGGTCATTAAAGGACTGCTGGCCTTTGAGCAGCCTAACCAGTGGTCATTAAAGGGACTGCTGGCCATTGAGCAGCCTAACCAGTGGTCATTAAAGGACTGCTGGCCTTTGAGCAGCCTAACCAGTGGTCATTAAAGGGACTGCTGGAGCCTGTTAAAAAAAGGTATGTTTTTGTTTTTCTTTCAAGATTTTTGTGGCGCCAAAGGACTTCAATTTGATATTTTAAGATTGTCTAGTAACCATTTTGCTTCCACCTTAGCTTTCATCACAGTTATGGTAAGTATGGATACTCTCCAGCTGGTAAATAATAAATGTAAGTTACAAAAAAACCCATAAAAAGCATTTGGTGTTTGAGGGGACATTTCATTCCTTGATGCTTAGTTTGATTGGAGGAGGAGGAGGGAGGAGCGAGAAGAAGTATCTAATTCTTGCTGGTACTTGTGAAGCATTTATTCAATTTCCAGTAGTCTACTGAAAAGGGGTATGTGTCGTTTGTGGTGTGTGCTTATTTGGCTAATCCCTTGTAGCTTGGTGGATGGAGGACCATAGTGACTGCATGGTGGTATGTCTCTGTCCAATATGCAGTCTCATGTGCCCATCTGACTGCTTTCATTGGGGAACAGGTAAGGTGGTCTGACGACAGTGACGTGCCCATTAGACTCCACCTTGCAAATCTTCCTTGCTGCAATGCTCCACCTCACTCTCAACAAGCTCCCCGCTGGAGTGGAACTAAACTATAGAATCAGTGGGAACCTGTTCAATCTTTGTCGCCTCCAGGCTAGATCCAAGGTCGTCCCATCTCTGTCATTGAACTGCAGTACACGGATGACGCTTGCATCTGCGCACATTCAGAGGCCGAATGCCAAGCCATCGTCAACATCTTCACCGAAGCGTACAAAAGCACGGGCCTTACACTAAACATCCGTAAGACAAAAGTCCTCCACCTACCTGACCCTGCCACACAGCACTGCCCCCCCCGGTTATCAAAATCCACGGCGTGGCCTTGGACAACGTGAACCATTTACCATACCTCGGGAGCCTACTATCTGCAAGGGCAGGCATCGATGACGATGTCCAACACTGCCTCCAGTGCGCCAGCGCAGCCTTCAGTCGCCTGAGGAAGAGAGTGTTTGAAGACCAGGACCTCAAATCTGGCACCAAGCTCATGGTCTACAGAGCAGTAGTGATACCCGCCCTCCTATATGGCTCAGAGATGTGGACCATATATAGTAGACACCTCAAAGCACCGGAGAAGTACCAGCAGCGCTGCCTCAGCAAGATCCTGCAAATCCATTGGCAGGATAGACGCACCAACGTCAATGTTCTCACTCAGACCAACATCCCCAGCATCGAAGCACTAACTACACTCGACCAACTCCGTTGGGTGGGCCACATTGTCCACATGCCTGACACGAGACTCCCAAAGCAAGCGCTCTACTCAGAACTCCTACACGGCAAGCGTGCCCCAGGTGGGCAGAGGAAACGTTTCAACGACACCCTCAAAGCCTCCTTGATAAAGTGCAACATCCCCACTGACACCTGGGAGTCCCTGGCCAAAGACCGCCCTAAGTGGAGGAAGAGCATCCAGGAGGGCGTTGAGCACCTCGAGTCTCATCACCGAGAGCATGCAGAAATCAAGTGCAGACAGCGGAAGGAACGTGCAGTAAACCAGACTCCCCACCCACCCCTTCCTTCAACTACTGTCTGTTCCACATGTGACAGAGACTGTAATTCCCATATTGGACTGTACAGTCACGAGAGAACTCACTTTTAGAGTGGAAGCAAGTCTTCTTCGATGTTGAGGGACTGCCTATGATGATGAGACACCGCCTGGCAGCAGTTGTTACTCATGATGAACTTTTCTCTGCAACATTCCATGTAAAGCCATGTCGAACTTTCCCTTTCACTTTCGACTTTAATGTCAAGATATAACTTTGAACTTTGGCTTTGCATCACCTGAGATTCAGATGCACTGAAGTAGAATCTGAAGTCTGAATTGTTCTGAAATGTTTCTTTCTCACCCCTCCGCTGGTTCATACCGAGGTCCAGTTCCACAGGTGCCAGCAGCTCTCCGTTACCTCACCCAAGTGGCCAATCTGAATGTATGATCCCGGACAGTGAGTGTGCTCAGCCTACCCAACCTGGTGCCCTTCACGGTAGAGCATGATCCCTTTCTTACCTGAGATGTAGGCTCCTAAACTTTCCAGCAGGGGTCTATGGATAGCATTCAGGAGCAGGAGTTCTGGCTGAGTTCTGTACATCCTTGTAGGTCAGGACTTTCAAAGGAGCAGCGTCGAGCCCGACCTGGCATTTGGCGCAGCGCCCCCAACCTGCAAGGACCATCCGCAGGTCGGGGCCTTCAAAGGAGCAGCATGGAGCATTCCACTTCAAGGTGCAGCCCGAGCCGGTTCAAGAGGGCGATGGCTGCGAAGAGGGCGACTGGATTGGACGTCACCAAGGTCCAGGTTGCTGATTGGAGCGTGGGCAGGTACAGCAGGAGCCACGAGGTTGGGGCGAAGGAGCGGCGAGAAATTGTAGAGCGACGTGATCAGGGCCCAGGAGAGGCGTGAGTTACATTATTGTTAATTGAAAAAGTGCACAGAATGTTTGACAATGTTTGAAATATTTAAAGACAAAGCATTTACCTTTGCATTCTTTTTTTTAATAAAGATCACATTTTTGGCAGAGCAATGCAATGATGCACAAACCCAGGGGTAGCACGGGCCGGCCCACACTGCGATATGTGCGCATACTAGGTCCGTGCAGTAGAGCTTGTCTCCAGTCATCTTGGTTAATCCTTGCCCCTGGACCAAGACCTAGCTCTGTCAAGCCCGTGTGGTGGCTGGTGTGCAACGGCCACCACACGTTAAAAAATTCACGCACAGGCATCTTCCACCCTTCAATATGTAGTTCGGGATCCGGAATATTAGATCCTTCATTGAAACACCTGCGAACTCATCCCTCTTTGGTGTATAAGCGGATCATCCTCGATGGGAGCGACCGCCTATGATGATGATGATGTGCACCCAAGTGCAGGGCTGCTGGGACCAAGCATAACACCCTACCTGCTGCCCTGGCTGGCTGAGATCAGCTCACTCAGTGGAGTGTGAGAATTGAACCTGGGGCCTTCTGGTAAGTTCCTTTCTTAACTGAGCTGAGATAGAGTTTTCCTGTTTGGAATGGCAAATCACAGCAGATACGGGAGATATCAAGATGAAGAAGTAACACTTTTGTCAATGTGTTTGTGATTTTTCCCCTCTGTTGAATTATGTGGAGATGAACTAACAGTTGATGAATCTGAAAGGGTGCAATTCATTTAAAAAATCAAAATCGTCTGTGGAATGTATCCAAAACTGTTTAGAGAAATATTTACATTTGGTTTTAATTCTATTGTCCTTGATATTCTAAAGGGTAAAACCACAGGCATTCTAGACACCTGAAACTAATCAAGTGGTTATTTCAGATTAAAGAGGTTCCATACATCATATAAAATGATATCAGATTCAACAAAGTTAATGGTGTTCTTGTGAATGATGGACAATTCAAGTACTCAACTGTGCCAGTATATGTTGGCAGTTAAGAACTCCCCAGTCATGCCATTCCTGCTCCACCCCTTATTTTTCACAGAACAGTTTGTCTTGGTTTGATATTTTCTGTTTCGTGAAGAAACCGAGATCAGATATTGCTCTAGATCAGCATCACTCAGCGATAGGCTGGAATTAGCATACGGATTTTACCACCTCCACAATGCCAGGGAAACAGATCAAACATTTCAAAATGAATTATTATAAATATTAATCGTTTTTTGAGGGGGGGACACCCCTCTTTTTTTGTGTGTCTTCTCGTGGCTACAAGAACAAGGCCGCATTGGGTACCCTGCGATCAGTGTCACGCTTCTTGATCCCTCAAAGGCTCCCCACCATCTATAAGGGTCAAGTCAGGAGTCTAATGGAATACTGACCACTTGCCTGGATGATTGCAGCTGTAAAGTCGTGTCCCCTCAGTACAGATTCACACGAGGCATGTAGTGAAGTCAAGGTCACTCTGGACCTGCACCTTTATTTCACAGCTCTGGAATGCTGCACTTGCCTGAAACCTGTCCTTATATACCTGTCTCTTGCAAGTGCACCCCTGGTGGTAAGGTATGCTGGTGGTCACAGGTCACATCTGATTACAGTCATGTATAGCATGTTAGGATACAGTTATATATAATAATGTAAGATACATGACATCACCCTCCCCCAAGGTCTTATTGTCTTTATAGGTTCAGTCTCTCAGGTGGTCTACGCTCTCGCGTGGAGCGTCTGAGTTGTGGTTCAGTTATTTGCCTTGGTGTCTGTTTTTCTTTGGGTGTGGTTGCCTGGGCTGTCTGTTTCAATTGGTGTGATTGTTGTTGACTCGCCTGGGCTGTCTGTTGGGATTGCCCTTTCCTCAGGTTGTTCCCTCTGTCTGTCCACCAGGTGTGGTGCGAGTTCCACATTGTAGTCTGCCTCTGGTTCCGCAGTGTTGTTGGTAAATCTGCTTTTGACTTGATCTACATGCCTCCAGCAGGTTTTGCCATTGTCCATTTGTACTACCAGTAGCTTGTTTCCTTCCTTGCCCGTAACTGTCCCTGCAAGCCATTTGGGACCCCTGCCATAGTTTAGTACAAATACTTTGTCCCCTATCTCATTCCATCTCCCCTTCGAATTTCTGTCATGGTACTCAGTCAGCTTACGGCGCTTTGCCTCAAAGATTTCGTGCATGTCTGGGAGGGTTAATGAGAGCCTTGTTTTTAAAGTCCTTTTCATCAACAGTTGCGCGGGGTGGATTCCAGTCAGTGAGTGCGGACGAGATCTGTATGCCAGCAGCAGTCACGACAGGCGACCCTGCAGCATGGGACCTTGGATTTTAAGCATGCCTTGTTTAATGATTTGCACTGCTCTCTCCGCCTGGCTGTTGGAGGCCGGCTTGAACGGTGCCGCCTTGATGTGATTTATGCCGTGGTCAATTATAAAGTCTTGGAATTCTGCGCTGGTGAAGCATGGACCATTGTCACTGACCAATACGTCAGGGATTCCGTGCATTGCAAACATGGTTGCGAGGCTCTCCACAGTGGTGGAGGTTGTGCTCGAGTTTAAAATAGTGCATTCGGTCCAGTTTGAAAATGCATCTACAACTACGAGGAACATTTTGCCCATGAATGGGCCCGCATAGTCTATGTGCACCCGCGACCACGGTTTGGTAGGCCAGGGCCAGGGGCTCAGTGGAGCCTCCCTGGGGGCATTGCTGAGTTGGGCACAAATGGTGCACCTTCGGACGCAGAGCTCCAAGTCTGCGTCAATACCAGGCCACCAGACGTGGGATCTGGCTATGGCCTTCATGAGAACGATCCCCGGGTGCTCGCGGTGGAGCTCCCGGACAAATGCCTCTCTGCCTCGCAGAGGCATGACTACTCGGCTGCCCCACATCAGGCAGTCTGCTTGTAGTGATAGCTCATGCATGCGCCTGTGAAAGGGTTTTAATTCCTTGGGGCAGGCATCGCGAGCCTCTGCCCAGTCACCTGTTAGGACACATTTTTTTACTAAGGATAACGTGGGGTCGCTGGCCGTCCAGGCTCTGATTTGGCGAGCCATCATGGGCGAACCTGTGGACTCAAAGGCATTGATTGCCATGACTATCTCACAGTCCTGTTCGTCAGACCCTTCCGTGGTTGCCAGGGGTAGCCTGCTGAGCGCGTCGGCACAGTTGTCTGTGCCTGATCTGTGCCTTATTGTGTAGTCGTAGGACGCCAGCATGAGTGCCCACCGTTGAATTCGCGCCGAGGCGTTGGCGTTTATTGCCTTGCTCTCGGATAGGAGGAACATGAGGGGCTTGTAGTCGGTTTCTAACGCTAACTTGGCCCCAAAAAGGTATTGGTGCATCTTTTTGACACCGTACATGCACGCGAGCGCCTCCTTCTCTACCATTCCGTACCCGCGCTCCGCCCGCGAAAGTGACCTGGAGGCATAAGCTATGGGTTGTAATTTGCCCGCACTGTTGACATGTTGCAAAACGCACCGACCCCATACGCTGACGCATCGCATGTGAGAACTAGCTTTTTACCTGGGTCAAAGAAAGTCAAAACACTGTTGGAACACAGAAGGTTGTATGCCTTATTGAAGGCGCGTTCCTGGGCGTCCCCCCAAAACCAATCGCACCCCTTCCTGAGTAGCACGTGGAGAGACTCCAGCAGCATGCTTAAGTTCTGCATAAAGTTCCCAAAGTAATTGAATAGCCCGAGAAAGGCGCGCAGTTCTGAGACATTCCGGGGCCTGGGTGCCAGGCGAATTGCTTCTGTTTTGGACTCTGTTGGGCGGATTCCATCAGCGGCAATCCTTCTGCCCAAAAATTCAACCTCGGGTGCGAGAAACAGGCACTTGGATTTCTTGACTCATAGGCCTACCTGATCCAACCGCTTTAGTACTTCCTCCAAATTACAGAGATGGGAGTCGGTGTCCCTGCCCGTAATAAGTATGTTGTCTTGAAATACAACCGTCCCCGGGATGGACTTGAGCAGACTCTCCATGTTGTGCTGGAATATGGCAGCTGCCGACCTGATGCCGAATGGGCAACGATTGTACATGAAAAGACCTCGATGTGTGTTGATGGTGGTGAGTAGCTTGGATTCCTCGGTCAATTCTTGCGTCATATACGCAGATGTGATGTCTAATTTTGAGAAAAGTTTGCCTCCAGCCAATGTGGCAAATAAGTCCTCTGCTCTGGGCAGCGGGTACTGGTCCTGTAGGGAGACTCTGTTTATGGTAGATTTGTAGTCCCCACAGATTCGTACGGATCCATCAGGCTTCATGACTGGGACGATGGGACTTGCCCAGTCGCTAAATTCCACAGCTGATATAATGCCTTCCCGCATGTCTAGTTCATGTTCAATCTTTTCCCTCATCACATAGGATACAGCTCTGGCCTTGTGATGGACCGGTCTAGCATCCTGTGTGATGTAGATTTTGACTTTGGCCCCTTTGAAAGTGCCCACACCTGGCTGAAAGAGATGTTCAAATCGCTTTATAACTGTTGAGCAGGAGGACCGTTCCTCTAATGACATGGCATGGACATCATCCCATTTCCAGTTTAGTTTTGCCAGCCAGCTTCTCCCCAGCAGTGCTGGGGGGTCTCAGGGGAAGTCGGTTCACTGTCCCTTTGTGTGTGACAGAGAGCATGGCGCTGCCGAGGACTGGTATGATTTCTTTTGTATAGGTCCTTAGTTTGGTGTCGATCCTTGTGAGTTTTGGTCTGTCTCTTTTATGCGGCCACAGTTGTTCAAATTGTTGAGCGCCCATGAGAGATTGCCTCGCTCCCGTACCAGCTCCATGTTGACAGATATCCCGTTGAGTAGGACCCTGATCATTATAGGAGGCGTACTGTTGTAGGAGCAGCGGCCATTAATCGTGTTGACCCGCTGTATATCGGTGTCCCGGGTACTGTCCCCACCGTCCTCTGGTCATTTTCCGACCCATCCGTTTCGTATACCAGCCGAGCTGCCGTTTCTTTGCACGTGCGGGCCAAATGCCCTGTATATTCACAATTTCTGCAAACAGCCTGCTGAAATCGACATCCCCTTGACGAGTGCCCACCCCCACACCTCCAGCACAGACCTGTTCCATTGTTCAAAGAGTTCCCAAAGAATGAGCTGCGTCTGGCTGATCTCTCTTGAGCTTCTCTCAGTTTGTAGTTGATTGCTCGCATTGTGGGTTGATGAGGTGTGAACGGCCATTCCTGTGGCCTTTGATGGCTTGTGCCTGCTGTCGAGAGCCTGTTCTCCCGGTTTTGTCTGTGTGTGGGGGTAGCAGCTTGATGGCTTCTGCCTGCTGTCGAGAGCCTGTTCTCCCGGTTGTGTCTGTGTGTGGGGGTAGCAGCTCGTTTAGTGCTGTGAACTTCTTGTTCCGATATTTTGTTAGTTGTCGTACCTGCATTGTAAATCAACCTCGTTTCTTCTTCCCCTCCCAAGAATGTCTGTGCAACCAGTGCTGCTGCCTCTAAGGTCAGGTTCTTGGTCTCTATGAGCTTTCGGAATTTGCCTGCGTGGCCTATTCCTTCAATGAAAAAGTCTCTCAGCATTTCTCTCCTCAGTTCATCGGTGAACTCACATAAACTAGCCAACCTCCGAAGTTCCACCATGAAGTCGAGTATGCTCTGGCCCACACAGCGTCTGTAGTTGTAGAACCTGTGTCTGGCCATGAGTAGGCTGCTTACTGGCTTCAGGTGATCTCTTACCAGTGTGCTCAATTCTTCAAACGACTTGCTTGCTGGTTTCTCGGGTGCTAACAGATCCTTCATTAAAGCGTATGTTTTCGAGCCACAGCTGGTCAAGAGATGGGCTCTTCTCTTGTCTGCCTTATCGTCGCCTAACCAGTCTTTGGTTACAAAACTTTGCTGGAGCCTTTCTATAAAGTCCTCTCAATTGTCTCCTGCATTGTACTTTTCATCTGATCCGTTGTTCGCCATTCTGTGGATTCTGTAATCCCGTAACCCGTCGCCACTGTAAAGTCCTGTCCCCTCAGTACAGATTCACACGAGGCATGTAGTGAAGTCAAGGTCACTCTGAACCTGCACCTTTATTTCACAGCTCTGGAATGCTGCACTTCCCTGAGACCTGTCCTAATATACCTGTCTCTTGCAAGTGCACCCCTGGTGGTAAGGTATGCTGGTGGTTACAGGTCATATCTTATTACAGTCATGTAGAGCATGTTAGGATACAGTTATATATAATAATGTAAGATACATGACAGCAGCCACAACAACGATCAAGAAGCTCGACACCATCCAGCAGGAGCAGTTTTTTGATCGGTGCCACTGCCACTGGACTCATTATCCACCCCCTCCCCAATATAGCTGCAGTATCTGTAGCTATAGCATGCACTGCAGCCACTCACCAAGGTTATTTCAACAGCACCTTCCTCCCTTGAGCCCTCCACCAGCAAGAAGGACGAGGGCAGCAAAGTAGTGGGAACACCATCACCTCCAAGTGCCCCTCCATGTCACACACCACACTGACTTGGAAATATATCACTTCTCCTTCATCATCGCTGCGTCAATATCCTGGAGTTCCCTACCTAACGCCATCATGGGAGCCCCATCGCCACAAGGACTGCATCAGTTCAAGGAGTGGGCCCACTGCTACCTTCTCAGGGCAACTGGGGATGAGCAATAAATAGAGCCAGTGTCGCCCTCATCCCAAGAACAAATGTTTTAGATGCACCAAAGTAGCTAAGGAGTTGCCTGTGTGACCAACCCACCAACCCTCCAACCTGCACTGGTGCTATTCTTGAGCCAGCCACCAGGAGACACGTGAGAGCCAACGAGGATAACTTTTCACTATCTTTCCTTTACTCTCTTAGAGGAAATGCTTTGCTTCTGCATGATGTCTCATTACAAGGGTCAAGATTGGTAACTTACCATACAGATATCAAAGGTCACATCACTACATTTATAACCACTACCTGTGTTTTTATTAACACTACTGATTATATGAACGACAAAATAAGGTGTGATTGAGGCTTATACTTGCTGGAGTTTAGAAGAATGAGAGGTGATCTCATTGAAACATATAAAATTCTGAGGGGGATTGACAGGGTAGATGCTGAGAGGTTGTTTCCCCTGGCTGGAGAGTCTAGAACGAGGGGGCATAGTCTCAGGATAAGGGGACGGCCATTTGAGACTGAGATGAGGAGGAATTTCTTCACTCACGGGGCTTTGAATCTTTGGAACTCTCTTCCCGAAAGGGCTGTGGATGCTGAGTCGTTTTGTATATTTAAGGCGAGGTAGATGGATTTTTGGACTCTAGGAATCAAGCGATATGGGGATATGGCAGGAAAGTTAAGTTGAGGTTGAAGATCAGCCATGATCTTATGGAATGTTGGAGCAGTCTCGAAGAGCCGTAGCATCTACTCCTGCTCCTAATTCTAATGTTCTTATGTTCATGTGATCTGGGAATGCTGTTGACTTCAGATAAAATAACCTATTTGAACTCTGGACTGCAGTTTAAATCACTGCGCCCTGTTATGTAATTAAGTCTACAGATTTCTCAATAACGTGCAGACAACTCTCAGCTTGCTAAGCATAAGATTTCTCACAGCGATTACCTTTCATATGCACAATGTTTACACCAGGAAGGTTCTAATAATGCTGAATGAAGGATATCTTCTCATTGTTTACAACTCTGCTTCAAAATAGTTGAATGTGTCAGAGTTCAGCTGAATTTTCTTCCGAGCAAATAGGATTTTCTGGCCAAAAAAAACGTAGTATTACTGTTGTCATCAGGAATTCATAATTAGCTTCACATGCCATGGGCTTGACTTCAACTATTGCTAATGAGTAAGCAAAGGTACAAGGTCACTTTAGATAATGGAGTGCGTTGGCATTAGGAGCAAATGTAATTATGAATGAAACACCTCACACTTCAGAGAAAATGAGTGCTATAAAGTAAAAAAATCCATGTATGGATCAAATTTATTCTGAAGTGGAACCTGCTGTTGCTCTTAAAGGGACACCACCTAATTTGACAAATCTTTTTCAGGTCTTTACAAACACATGATTTGATAGTGTAAATCACATTGAAAGATATCAAGGCTTATTTCCCTTTCCTTTGTGCCCCAGCGACACTCAGTTCCCAGGTGCAAAACAGAGGTAAAAAGGGGGTGGAGACCATGACACCAGATCTCCACCTCTTTAGGGTGCCCTGGAATTTCCCAAAGGGGTTGGGACATTGGGATTGGGGAGCAGTTCTGTTCCAAGCAGGCACAGCTGTGTCAGTGAGATGGGAGGAGTCTTACAGGGCTTCCTGCCTCCCTTTCCTGTTGAATCCATGAGATGGTAACCATTTAGAGGGTCAGCGAGAAGGAGTAGTCATTGGGCTTTGCGCCCAGCCCTGCTCAGATCAGCAGGTCTGAGAGGACCAGGCACCCGTGAAAGATAAGTGAGCCTTCTTTACAAGAACCATCTGGAAGACTCTTGGGCTTGGATACCTTCTGGCTCCTGTTCCTGGATAGTAGCTCGAAGGTTGAGATGCAAGATACTGGCATCAGAATTTCTGAGCCCCACCCAGTTCCAAGCCCAAGACACTGGCAAGAGGCAGGCCTGTATCAGGGGTGCACAGGAGTAGCTAATGACCTAAACTCGCAAATACAGACAGATTGCGGTTAGGTGGGAGGGAAATTATCCTCATTGTGTGACATTTATACATAACATCATCATGGTGAAGAGGTTGCAAGACTCCTCTCTCCCTAATCAAAAGCGTTTTTTGAATGCGTGTTCGCAACAAGACTTGCTCACCATACCTCAGTTTTGATTAATCTTAATGAACTTAACGTGAAAATCTTCTTCTTAGGCGGTCCCTCGTATCGAGGATGACCTGCTTCCACACCAAAAAGGGATGAGCTCACAGGTGTTTCAATGAAGGACCTAATATTCCAGATCCCGAACTACATGTTGAAGGGTGGAAGATGCCTGTGCGTGGAATTTTTAACATGGGGTGGCCGTTGCACACCAGCCACCACACGGGCTTGACAGAGCTAGATCTTGGTCCAGTGGCAAGAATTAGCCAAGACGACTGGAGACCAGCTCTGCTGCATGGACCTAGTGTGCACACATATAGAAACATAGAAACATAGAAATCCACGGCGCAGAAAGAGGCTATTTCGGCCCATCGTGTCCGCGCTGGCCGACAAAGAGCCACACAGCCCTTGGTCAGCAGCCCTGAAAGTTACATATAAATCTGTGAACAATAAACAGTGGCGGAAAGGTAAAGAGCACGCAGCCCAACCAGTCCGCCCCACACAACTGTGACACCCCTTGCACTGAAACATTCTGCACTCCACCCTAACCGGAGCCATGTGATCTCCTGGGAGAGCCAAAAACCAGATAAAAACCCAGGCCAAATTCGGGGGGGAAAAAATCTGGGAAAATTCCTCTCCAACCCATCCAGGCAATCGAAACTAGTCCAAGAGATCACCCTGGCCATATTCGATTCTCTGCAGTACTTAGCATTATATCTGCGCCGGCCAACAAGAGGTTATCCACTCTAATCCTAATTACCAGCTCTAGGTCTGTAACCCTGCAGGTTATGACACTTTAAGTGCCCATCCAACCATTGCTTAAAAGTGGTGAGGGTTTCTGCATCCACCATTCTTCCAGGCAGTGAGTTCCAGATCCCCACAACCCTCTGCGCAAAGAAGCCCCTCCCTCAAATCCCCTCTAAACCTTCCACCAACCACCTTAAAACTATGCCCCCTCGTAATAGACCCCTCCACTAATGGAAATAGGCCCTTACTATCCACTATGTCCAGGACCTTCAATATGAGGTCGCCTCTCAATCTCCTCTGTTCCAATGAGAACAAACCCAGCCTATCCAATCTCTCTTCAAACTAAGATTCTCCATTCCAGGCAGCATCCTAGTAAATCTCCTCTGTACCCTCTCTAGTGCAATCATGTCCTTCCTATAATAAGGCGACCAGAACTGCACGCAGTACTCCAGTTGTGGCCTAACCAAAGTATTATACAATTTAAGCATAAGCTCCCTGCTCTTATATTCTATGCCTTGGCCAATAAAGGCAAGCATTCCGTATGCCTTCTTAACCACCTTATCCACCTGGCCTGCTACTTTCAGGGATTTGTGGACAAGCACTCCAAGGTCCCTTTGTTCATCTACACTATTAAGTGGCCTACCGCTTAATGTGTATACTTTTTCCTTGTTAGCCCTCCCAAAGTGCATTACCTCACACTTCTCTAAATTAAATTCCATTTGCCACTGCTCTGCCCACCTGACCAGTAGATTGATATCCTCCTGCAGCCCATGACTTTCCTCTTCATTATCAACCACACAGCCAATTTTAGTGTCGTCTGCAAACTTCTTAATCATACTCCCTATATTCAAATCTAAATCATTGATATATACCATGAAAAGCAAGGGATCCAGTACTGAGCCCTGTGGAATCCCACTGGAAACACCCTTCCAGTCACAAAAACATCCATCAACCATTACCCTTTGCTTCCTGCCTCTAAGCCAATTTTGGATCCAACATGCCAGTTTGCCCTGGATCCCATGGGCTTTAACCTTCGTGACCAGCCTGCCATGTGGGACCTTATCAAAAGCTTTGTTGAAGTCCATATACACTACATCGTACGCACTACCCTCATCGACCCTCTTGGTTACCTCCTCAAAAAATTCAATCAGGTTAGTCAAACACAATCTTCCCTTAACAAAGCCGTGCTGACTGTCCCTAATTAATCCTTGCCTTTCCAAATGTAGATTTATCCTATCTTTCAGGATTTTTTCCAATAACTTTCCCATCACTGAGGAAAGGCTGATAGGCCTGTAATTACTCGGTCAATCATCAATCATCACTCCCTTCTTAAACAAGGGTACTACATTAGCAGTCCTCCAATCCTCCGGCACCTTGCACAAATCCAAAGAGGACTGGAAAATGATGATCAAGACCTCTGCTATTTCCTCTTTTACTTCGCTCAACAGCCTGGGATGCATTTCATCCGGGCCTGGGGACTTATCTACTTTTAAAGCTGCTAAACTTAATACTTCCTCTCTCACTATATTTATTTCATCCAGAATATCATCACCATGATCATCATCATCATAGGCGATCCCTCGATCGAGGATGACTTGCTTCCACATGAGTTCACAGATGTTTCAATGAAGGACCCGATGTTCCAGTCCTGAATTCCAATTGAGGCAGTGGAAGATGCCTGTGTGTGGATTTTTTTAACGTGTGGTGACCGTTGTACACCAGCCACCATACGGGTTTGACAAAGCTAGGCCTTTATCCAGTGGTAAGAGTTAACCAGGACGACTGGAGACCTGCCCTTCTGCACGGACCTAATATGCACACACATCGCAGTGTGGGCTGGCCCGTGCTGCCCCTGGGACCTCGCCTCTTCTGGGCCCTGAACTCACGTCTCTCCTGGGCCCCGATCACGTCGCTCTGCAATCTCTCGCCGCTCCTGCACCCCAACCTCGCCGCTCCTGCTGCACCTGCCCATGCTCCAATCAGCGACCTGGATTATGGTGACGTCCAATCCAGTTGTGAAAATATTATGGAACTGATGCACTGGAGATTAGGTTTTGCATGTTGCACTGTTTTTAGCCCATGCATAAAGGTCAGTGGAAAAATTTTGCATTTTGTGGGCAGCCCCACCTCTGGCAGCAGCACTACAACGTAAGCAAGGCACCATAATTGCCTCTGGCAGCATGGTGATCCATCGTAAGAGGCCATTTCTCCATGCAGCACGGGTTGAAGCACTGGCAGCAGCAAGCTTAAAACGTGTGGCACCAATGGTACGGGATGATGTCTCCTGTCACATTGTTCGCCCGTCCATCTACCCTTGGGACCTTCCCCCAAACATGAGAGAAGAGAGAAGAAATGCAAAGTCAGTGTTGCTGCTGGTGTTCTCCATTCCATCCTGAAGTATGAAAGTGCAATTCAAAATTCTAGGAGCCTTAACACGTTGCACAACTGCTTCCGTGGGATAATAGTTCCAGCAGCTACAAAAACCACCTTGCATTGCAAATGGGGTGGTTGCAACAGCACTCAGGATCTGACTTGTTATTGCCGAACTATTTCCTAAAACAATTCTGCAATATAAACTGGCCATTAAGACAGAGCAATTCCAAGCTAAGTACAAGCCACTTAACTTTCCATCTCCTTTCTTTTGCCTTCACTCCAACCATCAATTATGCTATTAGACACATTAGCAGACTGTTATGCAAAGCATTACACTGAACACCTCAAGCTTTGTGGCTTCTTCTGCCAGAAGCTTAACTCATAACCTTTTGTGAACTGCAGCATTATTGAATATCATGTTGCTTCTCCTGTCTCGCAGCCCTGGTACTAATGTTTTTATCCATTATAGCCTTGAGATTTCTTGTGTTGCAGCAAATAATTACAACCTTCTTTTATCCTGCCACCTTACCCACTGGAGACAGAAAGAGGGCTTTGTGGCACTACACCAATAGAACGAAAGTGGGTCACAAGGTCACAATGTAGAAATGAATGAGGAAGGTCATTCAGGCCACCTAACTCAGCCATCCAAGAATAATCTATATAAGAACATAAGAAATAGGAACAGGAGTAAGCCATACGGCCCCTCGAGCCTGCTCCGCCATTCAATAAGATCATGGCTGATCTGATCATGGACTCAGCTCCACTTCCCCGCCCGCTCCCCATAACCCCTTATCCCCGTATCGTTTAAGAAGCTGTCTATTTCTGACTTAAATTTATTCAATGTCCCAGCTTCCACAGCTCTCTGAGGCAGTGAATTCCACAGATTTACAACCCTCTGAGAGAAGAAATTTCTCCTTATCTCTATTTTAAATGGGCGGCCCCTTATTCTAAGATCATGCCCTCTAGTTCTAGTCTCCCCCATCAGTGGAAACATCCTCTCTGCATCCACCCTGTCAAGCCTCCTCATAATCGTATACATTTCGATAAGATCACCTCTCATTCTTCTGAATTCCAATGAGTAGAGGCCCAACCTACTCAACCTTTCCTCATAAGTTAACCCCCTCATCCCCGGAATCAACCTAGTGAACCTTCTCTGAATTGCCTCCAAAGCAAGTATATCCTTTCGTAAATATGGAACCAAAACTGCGCGCAGTATTCCAGGTGTGGCCTCACCAATATATATAGCTGTAGCAAGACTTCCCTGTTTTTATACTCCATCCCCTTTGCAATAAAGGCCAAGATACTATTGGCCTTCCTGATCACTTGCTATACCTGCATACTATCCTTTTGTGTTTCATGCACAAGTACCCCCTGGTCCCACTGTATTGTGGCACTTTGCAATCTTTCACCATTTAAATAATAACTTGCTCTTTGCTGATGATGATGACTGAAAGGGACCTCATAATATTATGTGAGATAGTAAATGGTGCAAAGAAGATATATCCAGAACACTAGCGCAGACTAAAAATTGACAGTCGTGTATGGAAGGAGACATTCAAAGTGGCGTAATCCAGATTTAAGACTAACTGCCAAAGTGCATGACCGCACACTTTCTAACATTATATTCCATCTGCCAAATCTTTGCCCATTCACTTAACCTGTCTATGTCTTTTTGCAGATTATTTGTGTCCTCCTCACACATTGCTTTTCCTCCCATCTTTGTATCGTCAGCAAACTTGGCTTCATTACACTCAGTCCCTTCTTCCAAGTCATTACCTTCGCAGCATCCAGCTGTTTCTTCAATAATTCGAGGGACTTTTCTCCCATTACCCTACCCATAGGGAGATTCTGCATGTTGAATGTTGTAACATTAGTCTTAAATCTGGATTACGCCAATTTGAATGTCTACTTCCATACATTACTGTCAATTTTTAGTCTGCGCTAGTGTTCTGGATATATCTTCTTTGCACCATTTACTATCTCACATAATATTATGAGGTCCCTTTCAGTCATCATCATCATCATAGGTAGTCCCTCGAAATTGAGGAAGACTTGCTTCCATTCTAAAAGTAAGTTCTCAGGTGACAGAACAATCCAATATTGGAATTTCAATTTCTGTCACAGGTGGGGCAGACAGTGGTTGGAGGAAGGGGTGGGTGGGGAGCCTGCTTTGCCGCACGATCCTTCCGCTGTCTGCGCTTCAGTTCTGCATGCTCTCGGTGGCGAGACTCGAGGTGCTCAGCGCCCTCCCGGATGCTCTTCCTCCATTTTGGGTGGTCTTGGGCCAGGGATTCCCAGGTGCCTGTGGGGATGTTGCACTTTGCCAAGGAGGCTTTGAGGGTGTCCTTGAAACGTTTCCTCTGCCCACCTGGGGCTCGCTTGCCATGTAGGAGTTCCGAGCGGAGAGCTGCCTCCTCAAGATCCTGCAAATCCACTGGGAGGATAGACACACCAACGTCAGTGTTCTCACTCAGGCCAACATCCCCAGCATCGAAGCATTGACCACACTCGACCAGCTCCGTTGGGTGGGCCACATCGTCCACATGCCCAACACGAGACTCCCAAATCCCTTTCAGCCCAATTTCTTTCCAGACATTCCTCATAATTCAGCCCCTGTCACTAAGGATCAAATTCTTCTTTGTATTGCCTCAAGAGATTGAATGTCTTTCTTATATCTCAGTAACCAGAACTGGACATAGTAACTCAAGTCCAACTAGAGCATTATGTAGCTCAAGTATCAGGACAATTATTCAAAGGACCATGGGATCACAGTCAGGAGCCACTCAGCCGATCCCTGAAAAACATTGTCCACTTAGTTACATTCCCCATACTATTTAAAACATTTATTTTTCAAATATTTATCCAATTCACTTTTAAAAGCTATTAGAGATTTCAGTTCCACTAGTTTTTGGGAAGGCATTCCATGTCTTAACAATCCTCTGAGTAAAAACATTTCTTCTAACCACTCTTTGTTTTCCTGGTAATGTTTTTAAATTTGTGCCCTCCGGTTACCAACTCTCTCACCTCAATAACTAAAGCCTCCCATCCTAATATAAAAACAGAATACTCCTGCACCTAGTTTCTATGTTTCTATTACTACTAGGGGAATCAAGGGGTATGGTGAGAAAGCAGGAATGGGGTACTGAAGTTGCATGTTCAGCCATGAACTCATTGAATGGCGGTGCAGGCTAGAAGGGCCGAATAGCCTACTCCTGCACCTAGTTTCTATGTTTCTATGTTTCTATGAGATATTCAGCAGGTCAGGAGGCATCTGTGGAGAGAGAAACAGAGTATCAGGTCGATGACCTTTCGTCAGAACTGGAAAAGGTTAGAGATACAACAGGTTTTAAGCAAGTACAGAAGCAGGGAAGGAGGGAGGGGAGGAAAGAACAAAAGGGAAGGTCCGTGATAGGCTGGAATGCGGGAGCGATTAAATAATAAAAGGGATGATGGTGCAAGGCAAAAAGGAGATGATAATGGGCCAAGTGAAGTGAAGTCTAGAGGAGGTGTAAACGGCAAGAGCAAAATCATTATCAGCACCTGCTGTCCGGAAAAAAATGGGAGCAGTGGTTATGATCTGATATTGTTGAACTTGATTTAAACACAGTTTTCGGGTCACAGACCTGAAACATTAACTCTGTTTCTCTCCGCAGATGCTGCTTGATCTGCTGAGATTTCCAGCATTTTCTGCTTTTATTTCAGATTCCAGCATTAGCGGTGTTTTGCTTTTGTTGAACTTGATGTTGAGTCCGGAATGTTGTAAAGTTCTTAATCTCTATTTTCTGTCCATTAACCTAACCAGACTGCTGCTCTCCCTATCATACCATTCATTTTATGAACAGGCTCCCTATGCGGCACCCTGTCGAATGCCTTTTGAAAATCCATATACACAACATCCACTGCATTGTCTTCATTAATCTACTCTATCTTTTCCTCAAAATACTATATGAAATTGTTAGACGTAATTTGACTTTTATAAATCCATTCTGGCTATTCTTAATTAGCACGTCTTTCTCTTTAAGTATAAAATGTATCCTTTATTAGATATTAGTCTGACTGGTCTATAGTTACCTGGTTTTTCACTTTCTCCATTTTTGAACAATATGTTACATTACCAATTCTCCAAACCTCTGACACAGCCCTCACGTCCAAGGATGTTTAAAGATCAGAGTCAGAACCTGTGCTATTTCCTCACGGACATTCCTTAGCATTCTACAATGTTTCTCCACTTTGAGTTCCACCAATTTATTTTCAGTACAACTACCTCATCTATAGTTATCCTATTTAACATCCAGATCTTCCACTTGTGCGCGTTCAGTCTCAGCACTGCACTCTTCTGTGAAAACCCAGAAAAAGTACTCTTTAAAATCTCTGCCATTCCTTCAACCTCCTTAAGAAGATTTATGTTTTCATTGCTAATCAGCCCTACCCTCCCTTAACTATTCTTTTATTTTTTATGTGTTTATAAACTCCTTTAGATCGGATTACATGGGATACACGGCAAACAGGCCATTCGGCCCAACCAGTCCATGCCGGTGTTTCTGCTCCACTCGAGTCTCCTCCCGTCTTTCCTCATCTAAATCTATCAGCATAACCCTCTATTCCCTTCTCCCTCATATGCTTTTCTAGCCTCCCCTTAAATGCATCTATACTATTCACTTCAACCACTCCCTGTGGTAGTGAGTTCCACATTCTCACCACTCTTTGGCCAAGGAAGTTTCTTCTGAATTCCTTATTGGATTTCTTGGTGACTATCTTATATTGATGGCCTCTAGTTATGCTCTTCCCCACAAGTGGAAACATTCTCTCTGTATCCACTCTATCAAAACCTTTCATAATTTTAAAGACCTCTATTAGGTCGCCCCTTAGCCTTCTTTTTTCAAGAAAAAAGAGACCCAGCCTATTCATCCTTTCCTGATATGTATACCCTCGCATTTCTGGTATCATCCTTGTAAATCTTCTCTGCGCCCTCTCCAGTGCCTCTATATCCTTTTTATAATATGGCAACCAGAACAATTATTGTTACTTGCCAGTCTTTCTTCATATAGCCTCTTACTCTTCCTAATCATTTTTTAAATTTTCCCTGTATATTTTCTATATTCCACTTGATTTTACGGTTTATCAAATGTAAGTTTTCTTATAATCAGTTGGTAGATAGGCAATTCTTCAGGGCAAGTTTTGAGATGCACTACTACAACCATTGCATCGTTTTGCCCATTTTTAATAAATTGACCTTAGATAACATATGTAAGTTATCATCATCATCATAGGCAGTCCCTCAGAATTGAGGAAGATTTGCCTCCACTTTGGTGGCTGAACAGTCCAATACGAGAGCGACAGATCCTGTCACAGGTGGGACAGACATTCGTCGAGGGAAGGGGTGGGTGGGACTGGTTTGCCGCATGCTCCTTCCGCTGCCTGCGCTTGATCTCTTCACGCTCTCGGCGTTTAGATTCGAAGAGCTCAATGCCCTCCCGGATGCACTTTCTCCACCTAGGGTGGTTTTCGGCTAAGTGTCAGTGGTGATGTCGCACTTTATCAGGGAGGCTTTGACGGTGTCCTTGTAACGTTTCCGCTGCCCACCTTTGCCTCGTTTGCCATGAAGGAACTCCGCATAGAGCATTTGCTTAGGGAGTCTCGTGTCAGGCATGCGAACTATGTGGCCTGCCCAGCGAAGCTGATTGAGTGTGGTCAGTGCTTCAATGCTGGGGATGTTAGCCTGGACGAGGACACTGATGTTGGTGCGCCTGTCCTCCGAGGGAATTTTCAGGATCTTGCGGAGACATCGTTGGTGATATATCTCCAGCGACTTGAGGTGTCTTCTGTACATCGCCCGTGCCTCTGATCCATACAGGAGGGCAGTTATTACTACAGCCCTGAAGACCATGAGCTTGGTGGTAGATTTGAGGGCCTGGTCTTCGAACATTCTTTCCCTCAGGCGGCTGAAGGCTGCACTGGAGGAGGTGTTGAATCTCCACATCAATGTCTGCTTTTGTTGATAAGAGGCTCCCGAGGTATGGGAAATGGTCCACGTTGTCGAGGGCCGCACCGTGAATCGTGATGACTGGGGGACAGTGCTGTGCAGCGAGGGCAGGCTGGTGGAGGACCTTTGTCTTATGGATGTTAAACGTAAAGCCCATGCTTTCATTTGCCTTGGTGAATACATCAACTATATCCTGGAGTTCAGCCTCAGAATGTGCGCAGACGCAGGCGTCATCCGTGAAACCCCAACGTTGCACGAGGTAGGCAAAGCCATAAAACAGCTCAGGAATGACAAGGCTACGGGTGCGGATGGAATCCCTGCTGAGGCGCTAAAGTATGGTGGAGAGGCGCTGTTGGTGCAGATACATGATCTCATCTTGCTCATCTGGAGGGAGGAGAGCATGCCGGGAGATCTCAGAGATGCAGTGATCGTGACCATCTTTAAAAAAAGAGGACAAGTCCGACTGCGGCAACAAAGGGGAATCTCCCTGCTATCAGCCACTGGGTAAGTTGTCGCTAGAGTTCTCCTCAACTGTCTTCTCCCTGTGGCCGAGGAGCTCCTCCCGGAATCACAGTTCGGATTTCATCCCCTACGGGGCACAACGGACATGATATGTAAGTTAACTAGGAATCGGAAAGACATTTTTAAAAGCATTCTTGTATAGACGTCTCTATTGCAGAGGGAATGAATTTTGGTAGAACAGTGTAAGATGTAGGCCTCGGGTAGGGTTCTGATCCCTCCTGATTTGAGCGGGATTCTAGTGGAATGGGGAATTGGTCTCCTGAGCCCTGCTGCTGGTGACTCGAGAGAAATGGTCCTTGTACCTGTACTTCGCACATGTGCAGTACCCTGGCTGTCATGGCTCGCAACCAAACCGCGCTGTCTGAGCCCTGCTGGTCTCCCCACTTCATTGCCGAATGACAGCATCGGGGCCAATTAAAATTGCCTGGAAACTCCATGAGTCCTGAGCGAGCAACTGGCGGAGGGAGAGCGAGAAACACAAACTGGGGGTGGGAGGGAAAGAAACACAACTGG
Organism: Pristiophorus japonicus; assembly: GCF_044704955.1. Taxonomy (NCBI): domain Eukaryota; kingdom Metazoa; phylum Chordata; class Chondrichthyes; family Pristiophoridae; genus Pristiophorus; species Pristiophorus japonicus. Next base: position 112,289,735 of record NC_091992.1, read on the forward strand.
CGGAGTTAGAGAGAAAGAGAAATACAAACTGGAGGGAGGGAGCGAGAAACACAAACTGTGGAAGGAGAAAGGCATTAACACAAACTGTAGAGGGGGGGCAGTGTGCGCTGTGGTATAATGTGTTGTGTTCTGGGAGACAGGCAGCTTTGGGGCTTCTCTCTGAGGACTGAGCCTCACCTCCCTGAGCTGGGCTCCCGTAGTCGGCTGTGGGAGTCAGTGAAATAAGTCAGGTTTGGTTTTGGTTTTATTCATTATTTTTATAACTTGCTGTGCGTTGTAAAAAGTAATAAAATTGTACAAAAACTTCAGATAGGAGCGACTTATATCAATAGAAACATAGAAACATAGAAAATAGGTGCAGGAGCAGGCCATTCAGCCCTTCTAGCCTGCACCGCCATTCAATGAGTTCATGGCTGAACATGAAACTTCAGTACCCCTTTCCTGCTTTCTCGCCATACCCCTTGATCCCCTGAGTAGTAAGGACTTCATCTAACTCCCTTTTGAATATATTTAGTGAATTGGCCTCAACTACTTTCTGTGGTAGAGAATTCCACAGGTTCACCACTCTCTGGGTGAAGAAGTTTCTCCTCATCTCGGTCCTAAATGGCTTACCCCTTATCCTTAGACTGTGACCCCTGGTTCTGGACTTCCCCAACATTGGGAACATTCTTCCTGCATCCAACCTGTCCAAACCCGTCAGAATTTTAAACGTTTCTATGAGGTCCCCTCTCACTCTTCTGAACTCCAGTGAATACAAGCCCAGTTGATCCAGTCTTTCTTGATAGGTCAGTCCCACCATCCCGGGAATCAGTCTGGTGAATCTTCGCTGCACTCCCTCAATAGCAAGAACGTCCTTCCTCAAGTTAGGAGACCAAAACTGTACGCAATACTCCAGGTGTGGCCTCACCAAGGCCCTATACAACTGTAGCAACACCTCCCTGCCCCTGTACTCAAATCCCCTCGCTATGAAGGCCAACATGCCATTTGCTTTCTTAACCGCCTGCTGTACCTGCATGCCAACCTTCAATGACTGATGCACCATGACACCCAGGTCTCACTGCACCTTCCCCCTTCCTAATCTGTCACCATTCAGATAATAGTCTGTCTCTCTGTTTTTACCACCAAAGTGGATAACCTCACATTTATCCACATTATACTTCATCTGCCACGCATTTGCCCACTCACCTAACCTATCCAAGTCACTCTGCAGCCTCATAGCATCCATCTCGCAGCTCACACTGCCACCCAACTTAGTGTCATCCGCAAATTTGGAGATACTACATTTAATCCCCTCGTCTAAATCATTAATGTACAATGTAAACAGCTGGGGCCCCAGCACAGAACCTTGCGGTACCTCACTAGTCACTGCCTGCCATTCTGAAAAGTACCCATTTACTCCTACTCTTTGCTTCCTGTCTGACAACCAGTTCTCAATCCACGTCAGCACACTACCCCCAATCCCATGTGCTTTAACTTTGCACATTAATCTCCTGTGCGGGACCTTGTCGAAAGCCTTCTGAAAGTCCAAATATACCACATCAACTGGTTCTCCTTTGTCCACTTTACTGGAAACATCCTCAAAAAATTCCAGAAGATTTGTCAAGCATGATCTCCCTTTCACAAATCCATGCTGACTTGGACCTATCATGTCACCATTTTCCAAACGCGCTGCTATGACATCCTTAATAATTGATTCCATCATTTTACCCACTACTGAGGTCAGGCTGACCGGTCTATAATTCCCTGCTTTCTCTCTCCCTCCTTTTTTAAAAAGTGGGGTTACATTGGCTACCCTCCACTCGATAGGAACTGATCCAGAGTCAATGGAATGTTGGAAAATGACTGTCAATGCATCTGCTATTTCCAAGGCCACCTCCTTAAGTACTCTGGAATGCAGTCCATCAGGCCCTGGGGATTTATCGGCCTTCAATCCCATCAATTTCCCCAACACAATTTCCCGACTAATAAAGATTTCCCTCAGTTCCTCCTCCTTACTAGACCCTCTGACCCCTTTTATATCCGGAAGGTTGTTTGTGTCCTCCTTAGTGAATACTGAACCAAAGTACTTGTTCAATTGGTCTGCCATTTCTTTGTTCCCCGTTTTGACTTCCCCTGATTCTGACTGCAGGGGACCTACATTTGTCTTTACTAACCTTTTTCTCTTTACATACCTATAGAAACTTTTGCAATCCGCCTTAATGTTCCCTGCAAGCTTCTTCTCGTACTCCATTTTCCCTGCCCTAATCAAACCCTTTGTCCTCCTCTGCTGAGTTCTAAATTTCTCCCAGTCCCCGGGTTCGCTGCTATTTCTGGCCAATTTGTATGCCACTTCCTTGGCTTTAATACTATCCCTGATTTCCCTAGATAGCCACGGTTGAGCCACCTTCCCTTTTTTATTTTTACGCCAGACAGGAATGTACAATTGTTGTAATTCATCCATGCGGTCTCTAAATGTCTGCCATTGCCCATCCACAGTCAACCCCTTAAGTATTATTCGCCAATCTATCTTAGCCAATTCACGCCTCATACCTTCAAAGTTACCCTTCTTTAAGTTCTGGACCATGGTCTCTGAATTAACTGTTTCATTCTCCATCCTAATGCAGAATTCCACCATATTATGGTCACTCTTCCCCAAGGGGCCTCGCACAATGAGATTGTTAATTAATTAATTGATGATGTTTTTGTTGAATCAGTGGCATTTACTTGGTGTTTCTCATTGTGGCTGATACGGTAGAAACATCACGGATGTAGTTTTTATTTTTAAATTACTTACCTTAAATCTTTCTATTTTGTGTTCTTTCTTTTATTTATAAATAATGTTATTCTTCTCACTATGGGCCCAATTTTGGCCAATCCGTTTTTTTGGCGCACTGACCCTTTATGCGCGACTTTGTGCGCCGGGAAGGGTGCCAAAAAACTTTCTTAGTATCCTGGCCCCTCTGCCGAGTGACCCGGGTCCTGGCACGGTGTCCATGGTGGAGTGGGGGGGCGGAGCTACAGCCCTGCGCTGAAAACACTGCCGGCAGCTGTACGCATGCGCAGTGGAGTCTGCGCGCATGCTCCTTGTCCTCCCAGTGTGTCTTGCAAGCTGTCAGTAGGACCCGATGTTCGCCGCCCCTAGCCATGGCCGAATGGTCACCCGCGTCTGAGTGGAGCCCTACCCGTCAGAACCCTACCCGAGATGACGCCGAGCCCAGCCTTTCCTCTCCCTCGCTCCCTTCCCTCCCCCACCCCGGCAGCCTCCCGATGCGTCTTTGCCGGCCGCCCCTATCCCACGCCAAATGGCCTCCCGTACAGGCCGGCCTGCTGCGTTCCCCGGCCCAAAGTAGGATTTACTTAAAATATTTAATTGTTAATCAATTGTTTACCTGAGATCTTTATTTTTATTTAGTTATTTTAACTTTTATTTGAATATTTGGTGCTTGGGTGCAGGTCCTTACTTACTTACCTGCACCGATTTCTTAACTGCCCACAACGTTTTTCAGAGCTGGCCACATACGCTGATCTAAGTTTTAGCTGGGCCAAAGTGGCATAAATGGCCAAAACTGGCGTAAATGTCTGGGAAGGCCCCCCTTTTGGAAAAAAAAAACTGAACTAAAAAAACTGACTTACTCTGGAGCAAATTTTGGGGGAAAATGGCATTTTCTAACTTACACCAGAAAAAACAACTTACTCCAAAAAAATTGATGCCATTCATGGCCAAAATTGGGCCCTATAAGACAAAAAGTCAAATATTTTAATCAGGGCTCGGTGATCCGAAGACACTCAATTAAGGTAAATGCAATAACGTTTGCAAACAGTGGACAACAGATCAAGCATCGCATGAACAGTGTCACGTGATCAAATGCAATGTGATCTAATAGCACACGATCAAATCTCCAGGAATACGTCAAAGCAGAGTTGGCAACCCTAGCCTATGCTTCATCCTATTGGGCACGAACTGGAATAAATCATATAGAATCATAGGGGAAGAAATTCGGGGCATTTGTGTAGCACAGCTACCGACTTCCACAAAATTCCACAGGAGTTTAACGGCGGCAGTAACCGGTAGCGACCCGCTCTGCTGCGCCGGCGATAACAACGTCACCACTGTACGCAACGACCTGTGTTCGACACAGAGTGAAAATTCAGTCGCGCCCCCCGAAGTTGCCGTGGGCGATGTCGGTGACAGTTTCACAGGGCTTTAACTGGGCTGTAGGCCGCTCATGGGGCAAAAATTAATGGGAAGGTGCGTCAGGAAAACAAATGGCCAACTTACCGGTCGCGGCCTTCCTGTTTGTCGATCGCAGGGTCCGTGCCGTGATATTGCAGCCCGGCACTCCACTTGTCTGCCGGTCCACTGCCACAACACCCCGCTCCCTGGTGATTCAGCAATGGCCCAGTTTCCTGCTCGCAAAGTCGGCAGTTTAGCCCTCCCCTTTAAAGTTAACGTCACGTGGCTTTTCACCCTGTTCCTGCCCCCACCCCCGAGAGGAAGTGCATCGCGATAATTGGAGCTGCACTTCCTCTCGGGGGCGGTGACCTGAATATAGTTCGCTGGGCGGGACATCCGCGCCTGGCGCAGGAACTCCCGCCTCGCGGCTGTTACCGCCCGGTACCGAATTTTGCTCCCATAGCATCCTAAAAATTTACGGCACAGAAGCAGGCCATTTGGCCCATTGTGTCAGTACCAGTCAAAAATGAGCTATCCAGCCTAATCCCACTTTGCAGGTTTTGGCCGTAGCCCTGCAGGTTATGACACTTCAAGTGCATATCCAAGTACTTTTTAAGTGTGATGAGGGTTTCTGCCTCTACCATCCTTTCAGGCAGTGAGTTCCAGACCCCCACCACCCTCTAAGTGAAAACATTTCTCCTCAACTCCCCTCTAAACCTCCTACCAATTACTTCAAATCTATGTCCCCCGGTTATCGACCTCTCTGCTAAGGGAAAGAAGTCCTTCCTGTCCACTCTATCTAGGCGTCTCATAATTTTATACACAACAACAACAACTTGTATTTATATAGCGCCTTTATGTAGTGAAATGTCCCAAGGTGCTTCACAGGAGTATTATGAGATAAAAATATTTGACAACGAGCCGCATAAGTAGAAATTAGCACAGGTGGTCAAAAAATTGGTCAAAGAGGCATGTTTTAAGGAGCATCTTGAGGGAGGAAAGAGAGGTAGAGGGGCGGAGAAGTTTAGGGAGGGAGTTCCAGAGCCTCAATTAAGTCTCTCCTCAGCCTCCTCAGTTCCAAAGAAAACAACCCCATGATACAGAACATTGAGGAACACTAGGAGGAAGTAATACAGATTAATTAGAGACCACCTCATTCCACATGGATGTGACCCCCAACATAAGCTTTTACCTTCCTTCCCTCCATCTTGATTTGGAGATATAGACATTTGTCTTTTTCCTTTTACATTGTGGGCTATGCATCCCTCTGTTCAACAATGTTATCAAAAATAGAATGTAAGTAAAGAATGGCAGAATGTCAGTAGGGGGTGTTTCTGTTTAGTACTGCTGTGTGGAATCTTACCTGTCCAAAAATGGACTGGTGAATTAGGGCTAAGTGTGATTTTTGCCTGAAGGCCTCGTTAAGGTCATTAGTACTAAACGCAGCTGCGCAATCAAATCAAAAACGTGTTTTACTTTATTTTGGGACTGGAATCAGTGAGCCAAATAAATAGGAAGAATTTGAAGCATCATCATAACATTAACTGAAGTGAACATTCTGAAAGTGGAAACTGTCCTTCTGACACAATTCAATCTCTTCACCTCACTCAGGCTCCTCCCTCCTCTGCAGCTTGTAACTATTAAACTATATAATACGTGTATACAACTGACTGTCTGCAGTGTCTACTCATGTGAAAAATGCATTGGTCCCAAGAGAGACCTTATGTTAAAGGGGAGGCATTCATGCCCTTGAAGCACTAATAAAATTCAATGCTGCATCTGCCTAACCCTTTAAAAATTGCTTATTGAATTCTCTCATGCATGTTTCTCTATTTGAAACATGTAAATTAATAATTAAATCTTATTGTGTGTAATTTGTGCTTAGTTGGTGAAATAAATAAATGAAGAAATAGAAAACCTGCCTTGTCCAACACAACCTCTAGAGTATGTTACATGTTACACCATCATAGCAGAGTGACGTCAGTTTATTCTTGATTAATGTAACATTTCATCAATCATTATTTCATTTTTTTCAGCGTCTTACATCAGTTCACTGCATGTGAATATTCTGGCTAAAGATTGTCTACATCTGATCAATTTACCTAAAGGAGCAGTTGTTTCTCAGATTTTGATAAAATTCTGCTTGGTATCCGTTTCTGAAATTATTATTTTAAATGAATAAACGTAATGCTGAATGACAGGTGTGCAGAATTGTCCTCATCAAATATCGGGCTATCAAAGCTAGTATAAAACAAATTTTAAATCATCTTATCCACTTGTTACAATAGACGGTGCTGATAACTGGACATGAACATGCAGAAAACCAACTATTTATGACAAATGTGAGAAATAATCCCCAGCCCTTTTGAAATGCTGATGATGGTTACAGTGCTGTGGATGAAATCATTTTTGACCCTTTAGAAACATTCATCTGTTCAAACCATGCTGTTCACTGGGGAACCAATGATTGCAGGGTACTGGCCACAGGCACTTTTTATTCTGTGAGTTGCAGCTCCTCATCTGAGGCTCTGGAGACTGCCTGCCGTATTACTGATGTGTAGTGGAACCTGTGGAATTGTACGTTCCTGTTGTGTGTTGGCAGTTACGGTGTTTTCACAAACAACAGCAACAAAATCAACTTTGTCACTTTGTATCGATGACAAATAAATGCTTTCATGATTAAGATTGCCCTTGAATTTTGTACATGCAATGCAAACATTTAAACACAATTTATGATATAGACAAATTATAAAATGCACAATGTAGGAATATTGTTGATTACGGCGAATGATAATGATGATTTAAATGATCCTTTAAAATGCAATGCACTTATTTGAAAAATCTAGTTTGATTTCAACAACAACTTGCATTTATATAGCATCTTTAATGTAGTAAAATGTCCCAAGATGCTTCACAGGAGCATTATAAAACAAAATTTGACACCGAGCCACATAAGGAGAAATTGGCAGAGGTGACCAAAAGCTTGGTCAAAGAAATAGGTTTTAAGGAGCGTCTTAAAGGAGGAAAGTGAGGTACAGAGGCACAGAGGTTTAGGGAGGGAATTCCAGAGCTTGGGGCCTAGGCAACAGAAGACATGGCCTCTGATGGTAGAAGTGATTAAAATTAGGGAGCTTATGAGGCCAGGATTAGAGGAGTGCAGCTATCTCGGAGGGTTGTGGGCTGGAGAAGATTACAGAGATAGGGAGGGTTGAAGCCATGCAGGGATTTGAAAACAAAGATGAGAAGTTTAAGATCGAGGCATTGGCCAATGTAGGTCAGCGAGCACAGGGGTGATGGGTGAACGGGACTTGGTGCGAGTTACGACATGAGTAGCCGAGTTTTGGATGACCTCAAGTTTACTGAGAGTAGAACATGGGAGGCCGATCAGGAGTGCATTAGAATAGGCAAGTCTAGAGGTCTAGAGTTTCAGCAGCAGATGGGTTGAGACAGGGCGGAGTCGGCGATGTTATAGACGTGGAAATAGGTGGTCTTAGTGATAGCGCGGATATGTGGTCGCAAGCTTATCTCCAAGTCAAATATGACACCAAAGTTGCAAACATTCTGGTTCAGCCTCCAACAGTTGCCAGAGAGAGAGGGATAGAATCGCTGGCTTGGGAACGGAGTTTGCGGCAGTGTCCAAAGACAATGGTTTCGCTCTTCCCAATATTTAGTTGGAGGAAATTTCAGCTCATCCAGTACTGGATGTCGGACAAGCGGTGTGACAATTTAGAGACTGTGGAGGGGTCGAGAGAAGTGGTGAGGTAGAGCTGGGTGTTGTCAGCGTGCATGTAGAAACTGACACTGTGTTTTCGGATAATGTCGCCGTGGAGCAGCATGTAGATGAGGAAGAGGAGAGGGCGCCAAGGATAGATGCTTGGGGAACACTAGAGTCCATGGTGCCGGAGTGGGAAGAGAAGCCATTGCAGGTGAATCTCTGGCTATGACTGGATAGATAAGAATAGAACCAGGCGAGTGCAGTCCCACCCATCTGGACAACGGTAGACAGGCGTTGGAGGAGGATAGTGTGGTCAACCGTGTCAAAGGCTACAAGCAGGGCGAGAAGGATGAGGAGGGATAGCTTATTTTTGTCACAGTCACATAGGATGTCATTTGTGACTTTAATAAGAGGCAATTTGGTACTGTGGCAGGGCAGGAACTGAGAGGAGGGATTCAAACATGGAGTTCTGGGAAAGATGGGCACAGATTTGGGAAGCAACAGTATGTTGATGAGCTTTGGAGAGGAAAGGGAAGTTTGGGCGGTAGGATGGAGGCGGGGTCAAGGGTTGTTTTTTTTGAGGAGAGGGACAAATCTTGATTTTGGAATCACTATTGCATAAATATGTTCATAAACATTAGCTCAGCTTATCTTTACATTTTAATCTTTCAGAAACAGCGTCAAAAACAAAAGCAAAGCTTGTGATCCAAGTTTTGATGATTGTCTTTATATCTGTGTCATATTCAACACAGACACTTTGGGGCAGATTTCCCTGCCTCTACCCCCCCCCCTCCCACCCCCCCCCCCCCATCCATGTTGTTGGATAGAGGCAGCACGCCAAAGTGTGTGCCTGGCCTGGGCTATTACATGGGCTCGGGGACACCCCAAGCCCACGTCCTGCCTGGGCACAGCCCTGGCACATGAGGGATAATATATGCAAGTGGGCAGAACAATGGCAGCTGAAATTTGAATGCATACATGTGTAAAAGGCTACATAATGGAGGGAAAATAATGACACGCTTACCCTACCAATAGTGTTGAAAATGATAAGGATGAAGTTGAAAGAGATCTAGGAATCTTAGCAGACACTACACTAAATACATCCAACCAATGCAGAGCAACAATCGAACAAAATGAAAAGAATGTTGAACTGCATAGAATACAAGTCAGAGGAAGTCCTGATCAATCTTGATAGTGCTTTGGACAAACCACACATTGAATACAGCATCCAATTCTGGTCACCAAGAAACAAGAGAGATATTCATGCACTGGTGGCATTGCAGAGACGAGCCAGAAGGCCGATCCCAGATTTCTGCTTGGAAAGGATCTTACAGAGTATATAAGATTATTAAGGGTATAGAAAACATTAACTTGAAATATTACTTTGAATTAAACTGTGGGCGTAGAACAAGTGGACACAGGTTCAAATGAATAAAAACTGATTTTAGGACAGACATCAGGACATTTTTCTTCGCGCAAAAAGTAATCAACATCATACTTCCAGATCGAGAAATGGAGGCAAAAATTGGGAATCATTTAGAAAAAAACTGGGTGCTACAATGGGGTGTTAGGATGTCTTTGGATGGTTGAATTAATATGGAACAAATGGCCTTCCTCATCTGTAAAAATCTTGTGACCTTGTGGCAGTACCATTGGTACTTGCACACGGTTTTAGAATTTTGTTTTCAGTAGAAATATCAGTTGTTTATATATTACACTCTTCTTTGTACCACTTCCTGGTGGTATAAATAATGACGCAGAAATTTGGCACTTCCAGTATACAGCTGGGTACGTAATGTTTGGGATACATTCAAAATGTGTTGCCACACACTGCAAATGGTGGAATATGGTTCATTACCACCAATAGCCTACAACTTACCAAGCACCAAAATCAGTTTACAATGTAAACAGGGGTGATGGACAATGATATATAATAAAAGCTTGCACTTAAATAGCACTCATCATGTCGAGGAATGTCTCAGATCCTTTTATTGGAGATAAGAGTTTGCCTAGCAGGAATTGGGAAGATTAAGGGAGGGATCGAAAAGCCTGGTTGAAGAGATAGGATTTTAAAAGGCATTTAAAGGAAAGGGGAGAGGTAGTAAGGCAAAGAGTAGGTGAAGAATGGATGAGAGGTTACCCTTTGATAGGCAGTGGGGTAAAGCAACCATTCAGAGTTAGCGGAATTGTGGGTGTGGTTAGGTGCAGATGGCTGGAGAAGATTGCTGAGACAAGGTAGGGTGTGACTATGGAAGAGTTTGCAAACAGTGTGAGGACCTCCAAGTCGATGCGCTGGGGGACCAGGAAGCAACTAGATGCACTGCAGCAATTTGCCAAGTCTTCGACAGCACCTCCCAATCCCACGACCTCTACCACCTAGAAGGACAAGGGCAGCAGGCGCATGGCAACACCACCACCTGCAAGTTCCCCTCCAAGTCACACACCATCCTGACTTGGAAGTATATCGCCCTTCCTTCATTGTCGCTGGGTCAAAATCCTGGAACTCCAGCACTGTGGGAGTACCTTTACAAGATGGACTGCAGCGGTTCAAGAAGGCGGCTCACCACCACCTTCTTGAGGGAAATTAGGGATGGGAAATAAATGCTGGCCTCGCCAGCGACGCCCACATCCCATGAACAAATTTAAAAAAACAATCATTTGGCAACAGCCACAGTGATGATTGTGCGGGAAGTTGTGCAAAAGGGGGCTGCTGAGCTCTAGATTAACAAGAGTTAGCAAAAGGTGCAAGAAGGCTGGCTGATGAGAACAACATTCAAGAAATCAAATGCACAGGTGATGAAAGTATTGATTTCAGCAACAGACAGATGTTGGGGTACAAACGGTCTATGTCCTCGAACTGGAAACTTGCCCGACTGTGTGTAGGGTGTGAAGGTCAGCTCAACGTAAAGGAGAATGCCAAGCTTGTGCATTACCTCGGTCAGCCCGAGCTGGCAGCTGGAACCAGAGCTACATAGGTACCAGTGGAAGACTTCAATTTGTGGTGTGGAGCTGAAGGAAATTTCAGCTCATCCGAGTAATGATTTTGGAGGGGAACGTGGATAGTATAGGGAGGCTCAGTGGGTGGCACCCTTGCCTCTGAGTCAGAAGGTTGTGGGTTCAAGTCCCACTCCAGAGACTTGAGCACAAAAATCTAGTCTGACACTCCAGTGCAGTGTTGAGGGAGTGCTGCACTGTTGGAGGAACTGTCTTTCAGGTGAGATGTTAAGCCCCGTCTGCTCTCTCAGGTGGATGTAAAAGATCCCATGGCACTATTCCAAACAAGAGCAAGGGAGTTATCCCCAGTGTCCTGGCCAATATTTATCCCTCAATCAACATAACAAAAAACAGACTATCTGGTCATTATCACATAGCTCAAATGGCTGCAGCGTTTCCTACATTGCAACAGTGACAACACTTCAAAAAAAATACTTCATTGGCTGTAAAGTACTTTGGGATGTCCGGTGCTCAAGTCTTTCTTTTTTTTTCTTTCAATAGCCTTGGTGGAGGCAGAGCAGTCGAGTTGGGTGCTGTCAGCATACATATGAAAGCTAACTCCATGTTAGGTATACCGATGGAGACTTGGTGGAAATGAAAACATCAAAGGTGGAGGCAAAGCAGTTGTGGAAGAGAACCCGATGAAGGTGCGTACAGAGTCTGGGAGATGATTGCTACATCCTCTCTGTGGTGGTACTGGTGGGGCTGAGGTGGAATTGGCTCAGAATTCTCTGCAAAAGGTAGATCCACTGACAACTAAAGTAAAATGTAATTCTTAACTGTGGTATGCAAATGTAAACTGGCATATAGCTATTTGTTTAGGAAGCAAACATTCAAATATAGTTTGCCCATTAACTTCCGGAACTTAAGTTACATCACAGTAATTAAACAAGTTGAAGCAGTAAAAGTGGAAATTGTTCAATAATAACATAACATAAGAATTAGGAGCAGAAGTAGGCCATTCGGACCCTCGAGCCTGCTCCGGCATTCAATGAGATCATGGCTGATCTTCTACCTCAACACCACTTGCCTGCACTATCCCCATATCCCTCGATTCCCTTAATATCCAAAAATCTATCAATCTCTATCTTGAATATACTCAAAGACTGAGCCTCCACAGCCCTCTGGGTAGAGAATTCCAAAGATTCACCACCCTCTGAGTGAAGAAGTTTCTCCTCATCTCGATCCTAAATGGCCGATCCTTTAACTGTGACCCCTGGTTTTGAAACATCCTCCCTGCATCTACCCTGTCAAGCCCTGTAAGAATTTTGTATGCTTCAATGAGATCACCTCATTCTTTTGAATTGCTATTTATTATTACTATTTAATTATTACTATGTTATGTAAGAGACTCTCAGTAATAAGGATCAACATTCAGAAACGCACCATTTCCATTACTAGTTAACTCTTATCACTTCTATGTGAGTGAAGTTTTCCATAAAGCATATTTATTTGCATTTCATTATACAAATTCCTATTTACATATTCTACATGACTGTTCGTTCTGAGAATAAACTACAGTGGGAATGTCTTCTGGCTCACATTCAGTGTCCTAATGCACCAATGGCAGTGGCTGGCCATCCTAAGCTCCCCGGTCCGTGATGAGATTTCTCTATATGGCAAAGTTATGAAATATGTACCTCGGTGAGTCTATACCTCAGTGCAGCCTTGATCTTTCCAGGAACCTGAAGCACTAATTCAACAGACTGACTGTTTGTTCCACAATTATCCTGGTAGCTGCATGTATCTTGTCATATTACTGTCTCAACAGGGTCACAGGCCAGTGCTGAACAGAGTATCATTGGTCACCTAGCAGCCATCTGTCCAGTCTGCCTTCAATTTAAAATAACACAAGTATGATGGATTATCTTAAAATGAAAGGATTTTGACTGTTGCGTGATTCTGTGCTGATGGCCACAGGGTACCTACGCTTTGATTGAATGGAACCCCCTGTGGCTCCTGAAACTCATGAAGGCCATGGCAATTAGTGGAGGAGTCTGGATGTAATAGCTTTTATGGACCACAAGGGGCTTTATGTTGGCGGCTTTTCATGGGGAACCTTGTGAATGAGTTAACCTTGGTGAACAATCTGCAGTATGCATTAGTGCATTGCTGATTATTGACTGATGTCATTTATATCTCCAAAGATGTCTTGAAAGAATCCTGAGTAGAAGTTCAATGCCATGGCCACCTTCATGGTTACTGTCAGAGCCAGCCTTGTTGGTCAATCTTGTCTGCAGGCCAGGACTGTGGAGATGGGATAACTTCATATCAGCCTCCCTGGCGAAAGGGAACCTACAAAGATAGATTTTCTCAGGCATTCCCAGGTTGTAGACATGGCTGCTAAGTTAAGGATCGATACAAGCCTTTAGCGCTCTGCCTCTCTTCCCTCTTCAAATTTTTGAGTTGCAACTCTAAGACACCAAGAGAGAGGAACTCCCATCTTCTAAATTTTGATTGTAGCAACCAAAATTGCAGCTCTCAAAAATCCAGAAACAGCAAAGGCCGGCAAGACAATGCAGAAAAAGATAGAGATCAATGGAGAACACAATGAAGCAAATCTAATGCAGAAAGCATCAATGGAGCAAATCAAGTTCCAACAAGAAAATCTCCAACATACCTTCAATAAATGAGTCTGTTAAAGGCCAGCGCGTGACTTCTCATCATCGCCCATTTTATATGGGCTGGCAGAGCACACAGAACATTCCGGACAAGAAAAACAAGAAATCTCACTATGAGATGCTTTCGACTCATTTGAAAAGCATTCATGGCCTTAATGAAGCTCGTGCACATTTTCTACAAGGCACTTCAGCACTGATTAAAAGTTCCAATGGAAGATATGTGCAAATTGGGCAGGGATTATGCAAAGGGTATTTCCCGCCTGATTTCCCAGTCTTTGTTTGCAAGTTCCATGTGGATCTGACTCAGCCCACTGACTGTTAACTCAGCCCTACAGAGTGAAAGAAAGAGGCATACACAAAAAGTAAATTAAAATGTTAACAAATTTGTAGTAATTTTATTTTAGTCACACAGGATGGAAAGAAAGAAAAAAAGAGGAAAAAACAGAAATGCGGCAGGCCATTTGCGCACAGCAAGGTCCCACAAACAGCAATGGGATAATGATCAGATAATCTGTTTTAGTGATGTTGGTTGAGGCATAAATAATGACCAGGACACTGGGGATAGCTCCCCTGCTCTTCTCCGAATAGTGCCATGGGATCGTTTACATCCACCTGAGAGTGCACCTCAGTTTAACATCTCATCCGAAAGGCGACACCTGCGACAGTGCAGCGCTCTCTCAGCTGATGTCCAGCTGAATTCTACTATGAGAATTATCACCGGTATACTTTTATCAACACCAACACCTTGGCTGCCCGTGCTTGCAAACATTGCACCACCACGCCTACGCCGCGAATATGCAGTCTCTCGAGAATACAACCGCTACACCAGCAAAGACATGCCGATCCAGGCCGACTTGAACAACCTACCACCAACCCGTCTCAAATCTGGAAGGCCATTTTGGACCGTCGTCGAAGCCCTTCAACGATCTCCCCTCAGTCTTGATGGCTGATGGCGAAATGCTTGGAAGAACTGCGACATACAGAATGGATCCTTTATAGAGGACCCCACAGTACAACCTGAAGGATCAAACCTGTTCTAGTGGACAATCATCAACCACCTCAGAACTGGTCATGGTGGATGCTGCCACCTTCTCCATAGATAGAAGATTAAAGCATCCCCATCATGTGACTGTGGAGCTCCAAATCAGACCCTGGAGCACATCATTGAGCACTGCCCTCAGAGGAAATTCACAGGCGGCCTACAACATATCCACGCTGTTGCACTAGGAGCTTTGGCCTGGATATCCGACTTAGATATTGACATTTGATTTGCTTTGCTACTGCCATACGAAAGAAGAAGAAATACTGGAGTGTCAACCTAGATTACGTGCTCAAGTCTCTGGAGTGGGGCTTGAACACACAACCTTCTGACCCAGAGGTGAGAGTGATACCACTGAGCCACAGCTGACACTTATGTAATTGAAGTAAACAATGAGGCAAATCTTGCAAGAGTCCCGTTCCAGAACCTTGCTGGATGAGGGTATGGATCAGAGAATTGGTGCAGAAGTGAATTCACCCCATTCACAGCATTCCTGATTATACAGCAGTGTCGCCTTGCAAAACCTACCCTAATTTGCTAAAAGGATGTTCTTAGCACTTTTCGAAATTAAATTTACTTGCCATTTTATTCAATAACTGAAATTTATCTTGTCTGCTATCAGATTTTAAACAAGATGAAAAGTTCAAAATGAGCATATTTCTGAATAACAGAATTAAATTTACCAACTGAATTTTCTTATGTGTCTTTTAACGTCTTTATTAAAGTTTTCACTTCAGGACCCCAGTCTGTCTCCAGAGCCTGGGCTTTGACTGAAAACGTTGCACAGAGCTTCCAACCAAATCTCTGCATTCTGAGCATGTGCAGTTCACGGAATTTCTGGGCATGCATTAGCAGTTTTCCGATTTGAAGCAAAACGGTGTATCATCTCATCTTATGAGGATTTATGAGTTCCTTTGCTTTTTCCAAAAGACTTTCAAACAAACGGAAGATTGAATTTGCAAAGATTTATTTCAGGCAGGTCACATTTTAAAAATTTGCAACTTTTTTTATTATGAAGTGCTAAGTTAGACAAGGCCTGTGATTGGCAACAGCTGTGGTTTCTTTGTAGTCCTTTCTAACTGTCAACAAAGATTATTTATTGAAAATGGATTTCTTTCTTCCTCAATCGAAAAGTTGAAAATCCAGTTAAAAAAAATCTTTGGTTTTTTTTGGGGGGGGGGGTGGTGGAGGTTAAAGGAATTTTTTAAATTAAAAAATGGCAAATTGCATAAACGATGAGTTTTTGAATGTCTGATGGGGCCATTCTTATTGGTTTATGGAAATTTATCTGCAGGTCAGTGAATTCACTAATGGTCCATTCTGTGCTTGGGGGTCACACACAAACTGAACCCTGTTTGAGTAGAATCCTTTGCAGTTCGTGTATGGGGCATGGCTGTTGATTATAGCTCGTAGAGCTATATTTGAGCCATCCATGACACCCTGGAGTTTGGGAAAGCTGCCATGCTGTTGCTGCCTCACATGGAGGTAAGTGAGGAAATTGTTTGCTCTTGCAAACAATGCATCAGTCACCTGCTTTATGCTGCAGTCGACTACAGACTGATCTTCCTGGTGTCCCGACCAGTCCTAGTAAAGAAGCTGAAGCGAAACAGTTCAAGCTGGCTGTCACCTATACTGCCACTGGCAATGATGTACCTGCACAGTTGTTTGGCTGCATGTCTTGCTGCAGTAAGTTAGACAACTCCAGTTACTGACTCCTTAGTGAATCTGAGCCTGTAAAGGCATTGCTTTTTTCTACACTCCAGAAAATTCCAGCTAACATGATATATTCACCAGGAGCCCTCCTCCTCCGCACTTCTTGGAATCCTGGAATTCTTGCTCATCTTCTTCCTCTTCCTCTAAGTAGCACAAATGCAATTGGAACCGGACGAACATCCATTGTATAAGGGTAATGCTAGCAGGCAAGAAAGGAACCTCTCCGTGACTCCTTTGATCCCCCACTCCCGCAAATTGGACACCAATTTCTGCCTTTCATTTTTCAATTCAATGCTGCTTTAGCACTCACTTAAATTCGGCACTGCAAAATGTGGCTGTCCTGTCCTTTAACTGGCTTCCCTGAACAAAAGCTGTTTCATGTTTCACAATGCTGAGCTGAAAGGGGTGCTGCTTTCTCCCACCAACACGCCCGAAGTAACAGGAGGAAAGTCACACTAAGGCGTAACTTCCTCTTCATTTACATATGGTAACAATCTCCCCTCTACACCCTGATGTTATGCTGTTGCCTCCAGCCAGAAATGCACATTCAGTGTTCTTGGGATGAAGCCCTGGAGTTCCAAGTCCTTGCCCACTTTTTCCTTCCACTTATGACGCAGATCAAAGTGCTAACAGGGCGCTAGCATAAGAAATATCTGGGCAGATGTATTTTAACTTGTTACTCAAATCCGACCATCCCACATATTGCAAAACCATTTTAAGTGGGATAAGTATTTTTAATTGATAGTGTTCAGACCAAAAATCCATCAAAAGTGTTGTCTAAATTTGTAATGTAATTCACCCAGCTTATATCTGTTGGGGTAAACTTACATAACAAATTCTTGAATTACTACAACCAACGTAGACTAGGATGTCTCTGCCAATGCAAACCAGAAGCATTAGCGAACCTGTAAGATAATCTAAAAATTACACATTCCACCTTCTTGTATCTAAATATGCCTTGGAGCACAGAATGACGGAACATAAATGTCTGCTCTACCCCACTGGTTTAGTCAAAATAGTGGGTTAACAATGAATCACGGGTTCTTCAATAATTTCCATTAAACTAGCACCAAACGTTAAGTAACTGCCACAGAACAAAAGATTTTTTCCGCAAAATATTTACTTTCAAATCACTGAAAGGGTATAGACAGCGATAGAGATATAATCCTCCTTTAAGTGTTGTCATTTATGGATCATGCTTGCCAAAAATCGGGTTTGGAACATGATCTGTACCCGTGACGTTTCTGTTTGGTAGCAAAAGTAAGATTTTGAAGCACAGGCCATGTTTACAACATACTGCTGACCCCCTGATCTCCAGTACTATTTCCTGCCAATCTCCCACTTTGGAACTTCTGGGCCAGGGTGCGTGTCAGTTCCTTCTGTAAATAAAACTCACTGTTCAGGGCTTCAACCTCTGCTACAAAAAGATAAAAATCTGTTAAGTAGATTGTATTTCAAACAGTGCTTGATGAGCCAATATTGACAGAAATTGCAAAATGATGAAAAAATGTGCAGTATTGAAAATAAACATGCAAATATACATAACCATTTTCTCACCTATTGCTGTCTAAATGATCCTACCCATAAATATATAACATGAAATGCCCTTGAGTTATTCCGTCAACCCATTCTCAATGTTTTTATGAGATTTATTTTTTTAAATTTTCATCCTTGTGTTCATATCTCTCCATGGTCTCACCCCTCCCTTTGTCTGTAACCTCCTCCAGTCCTACAGCCCTCAGAAAATCCTGCATTTCTGCAATTCTGAACTCTTGTCTATCCCTCCACCCTCCACCGCCCCCATAGCATCGTGGCCGTGCTTTCAGCCTAAGCTCTGGAATTCCCTCCGTAAACCTCTCCACTTCTCTATCTCTCTCTCCTCCTTTAATATGCTCCTTAAAACCTATCTCTTTGACCAAGCTTTTTGTCACCTGTCCGAAAGTCTCCTTCTTTGTTTCAGTTTCAATTTTTGTCTGATTACGCTTCTGTGAAGTGCCTTGGGGTGTTTTACTACATTAAAGGCGCTATAGAAATGCAAGTTGTTGTTGTTGTTTTGCTCATTTGTCGATTGTACCAATTACTGATCTGCATATACACATCAAAAAAACTGCAGCAGGCACTGTGCCAATGGTTCAGTGGGTAAATGCACCATCTGGGGAAGGAGGCACTGATCAATACAGACCAATAAGGTGCAAAGTTCAATTGTGCTAGGTTCACAGGTCTGATCTCGGGATAACACTCTCAGTCTCCTCACGGCTCAACATTTTCATTGCGCTCAACTGCCATGAGCCTTCTAAAGATATCGCATAATAAAATCTTAATTTGCAATGTGCCTTTTATTCAGTTGATAGCAAGATATATTCAGCTGAAGCAGAATACAAATCCTTGCAACTTAATCATTTTCAATTAGACTTTTTAGAAAGTGAGAAATTAGAAAGATAATCTGTATCTTGGTAATTCCCTAAAATAATATGCTAGAAATGGTACATCTCCATACATAAAAAGTTCCATCAAGCTGTCAGTGGCCAAGAAAAATTCTATTAAATAGTGAGCGGCACATAAAATAATTTGTAAATTCCTGAAGTTTGTTTGAAATTTTGGCTTTTGAAGCTCAGTAATAGTTTTACAAATGCATGCGCGTATCTGATGCCATATGGCGGTGATGATTAAAAAAGTCACATGTTAGGCTTCCTTAGTTCTTCCATACCATCATATAAATCTTTAGTTAAAAAATTTTCCCCTGCTCTCCTTCCCCAAGAAAATCCAACTCTCAGATCTTAAAGGAAGATAGACTTTCTTCTATCAAACAAACCCGTGAACCCTATCATTATAAACTTTAGAGGGAACAGTGGAATATCTTCATCTTTTCAGCCGAGCTTAAACCATAACTTAATACATTAAATATACATTTTACTGTCAAACAAGAAATATTCTGTTTTAATTTCCACAGTATTGCTACATTTGCCCCAAGCTGAAAACAGATACGATGGAATTGAAACTAGGAGCTCATGGTTACTGTCATCAGTAATTGATAACTTACTTGGTAGTGCCATATGTAGCTACTCCAAGCAGACCAAAAGACTGGGTTTAGTTGCCAATCTATTGCTGGTTTTGGGCAGAGTTGAACTGGAGTCATTACAATTAGCTGCAGTGGCTCTGCACTAGGGTTGAGAATAGCAGCCACAGCTCCTGACCCTGATTATTATATCACTCCCACTGGAAAGTGCACGTGTAAAATTCAGATGAGCACAATTTTGGATTTAGTTGTGATATTCCTCCATGATTGAATATTCTTCCAATGCTTCTACCTCATGCATGCCAATTATTAGCATTCTAAGCTGACAATCAATATTTCAAGCCATGGTTGAAATGTCTTTTATTTCAGTCTCCCAGCTTCCGCGGTATTTTTCTTTTGTTTCAACCCAGGGCTCAGCCGGGTAACGGTTCATAAGAAAGTTAGTGTTTTCACTGGGTTTACAGGATATCAGTGTCAATCAATTATATCATTTAGAAGGGGAGGCTGCAACCCTTCAGAACCAGGTTAGTTGGAGGGAGGGATTGGAGGCTGCCAGGACCACTCAGAAGGTTTGGAGAATGGGACTGAAGGCTATTAGAAATCGACAGATCATTTGGAGCCCATTGAATCAATCAGACCCTACTTTCCCCATTGTTCGTTATACACAAACCTGAGGCAAAGAAAAATTTAATTATCTTTTGTTTTCTGAAAGTCACAGTTAAATGAGTATTTACTTCGTGTAATTCCCCCCTCTAAAAAGTTATATATAGCTAACAAGCTGCTAAAATGTGGCTTTTTAAATAATTTCACTTTCCTCAATAAAGCTTTCTGGGCATGCCTGACTATTGTCTTTTGTGAAGGTTTATTCAAGACTTATTGCAGCTACTTTATATGAAATGATGACGTTCCCTGGTATATATATGTAGTTAGAGATGTATAGATGTACAGTCACGCATATATTTTATGAAAGTATACATCCCCTTTTATGTTAAGAAGTCACTGTATCTTTTGATTCCAGCGTGCTTATAGGAGGAATGAATTAGTGCATCCAGATTTCTTGGCATGACTGTACATTCATTAGGAGCAATGCAGGCCAGTGGAATGAGGGAATTTGTTTGGTCTTGGCTTCTGGCTGTTAATAGGCCTGGGGATGGGGTCTTGCATACCGATGGTCATGTCCATTGGGGTTGCTCCCCCTCGTGTACTTTCTTGGGAACTCAATAAAATGAAAAAGGTGTATTATTATTTTTTAATATTACATTTTTCCCTCTCATTTTATTCTATCTCTGTTTCACTTCGTTCTTGTTCGTTTTCTGAAATAGGAATGCAGGAAAGGGTCATTGGAAATCAATTTTAAGGTAATGCAGAGAGTAAGAGTTAGATCTACATAAACTACTGGTTTCCTTTATGGTTCCTTTTCAGGTACAGTTTTACCCATAGGCAGAACAGGCATTGAAATACAACACATAGATGGATATTTGGTGACATTGGTTGGATGGGGCACAAAGATGGGTCATTATAATTTTATAGGGAGAGTTCAACCAAATAAGGAAAGCCTTTGTCTAACATTATTATGATGTTTAGTAAGAACTACATCAATAGCACAACTTGAACATGAGCAAACATGGAATGAGGAAAGACCATTCAGTCCTTTGATTCCACATCCTCCAACAGACCATATGAGATATGCACCCTCATGAACTCTCCCAACATATTTAAATTCCCGGGGAAGTGAAGAACCACAGTTATAACCTGCAAGAAGATGAAAGCAATTCAAAATTGCCCTCTGAGATAATGCAGCATTACAATCTACATTATTTAGTCTTGGTGGGTTGCAATCCAGAGATGACATTTCCATGTTCCCAACACAACTGGAAATATGGTGTTGCATACAGTTAGATATTCTATGTCGGTATGTCATACTGAGTAGGCTCACTCATAGATGGCACAACATCATTCGTGAGCAAAATAAAGTGGTAGAGAAGGACTTTCTTCTCTCAGGTTTAGGTTAATATACTTCATTTTGGCAAGGCAGGGAAAGCGTTAATCCTTCTAATCCATATGTCATGCTAACAACAAAATAGTTCCCTTTCCCACTTTGATGAACATATTTTTGTTAATGGTCCCAACAATCATATATACCCAATCTAAGCTTAACATTCCAAAGCTACACATCCATTCAGTCCCAATATGGAGAAGCCCTGACCCAAGCCAAAAAAAATTAAACAATTATGTTTATTACGACTTGCCTTTATTACTGGAACAATAACTGTGACTGACAGTTCCATATATTCAGGTGAGGAGCAGCAATATAATAAATGTAGAAAATTCAATAACCAGCACTTTAAGTGACTTGAAGTCTACACAACCATTTCACTTAGAATAATGTTTTAATTAATTGCAATTGTGACTATATTTGCAAATCAATGGGAATGTTACCCTATTTTCTCCATTGTAATTTTGTTTAGTTCTTTAGTTTTACTTCTTTTTCAATAACTTAATATATTATGAAATGGCCTCAGACTTGCATGTGGCCC
Source organism: Pristiophorus japonicus (assembly GCF_044704955.1). Classification (NCBI taxonomy): domain Eukaryota; kingdom Metazoa; phylum Chordata; class Chondrichthyes; family Pristiophoridae; genus Pristiophorus; species Pristiophorus japonicus. Next base: position 112,311,523 of record NC_091992.1, read on the forward strand.
TCTGTTTTTACTGCATCAAGAAGTTTAGTTTTAAAAAGGAAAAATCAGAAGTGAAATCCTATTTTCAGTCGATCTTTGTAAACATATACAATAAAAGTACAAATAAATACTGTACTGATGGGGAGACAGACAGAAAGAAAAATCAAACCAATAATTAGACAATTGTATTAGTACAGGGTTCTAATTGGCAGAACGTTGTGTAAAGACTCAAAATAAATGCATAATTTCACTTAATTCCAACCTTCCTTTCTGTCCCCTCAAGGCCACTCTTCTGGTTGGAACTCTTTTGCAACCAAGAAAGCAAGACAGTGAAGGTGGTGAACTTCCACTTTCTCTTTGGTGCTACTCTGTGATTAGCTGTCAGAGCCAACAATTCAGTTGGGATGAGAAGAGGCAATACAGGTTTTTCTTCTTCTGAAATGCAGAACCTAATGCTGCTACATTACTAGTATCTCAGCAATGGACTGACAAAGTCCGCCAACTTGATGCGGGTAAACTTAACTGATAAACAACTGTGGATTTGGACCTGTGACTTTGTAGTGGGAGGAAACCTTATTGCTTGCGTTACTAGACTGTGTAAACTAATGTTGTTTTGGTATTTTGTACCAAAGCTACTCCAATGGAGCACAAGGAGAAACAAAGCTTTTTGAACAAGTGCTTTTAGGTAATGAATGACTTCCAAAGTTAATGTTTATTTATGTTTTATAGCACCATTATTTAGATAATAAGCAATATAAGGCTTCAACGTGAGATGAAATGACATCATAAGTCATTGGAGCAAAACATGAGCAATTTACAAAGCCATCAGAACTTTAAGGTTGCCGCAATCTTTTATACTCCTTGACAAAAAGACAGACCTGGATTTATATAGTGCTTTTCATGACCACCGCAAAATGCTTTACAGCAAATGAAGTACTTTTCGAGCATAGTCACTGTTGTAATTCTGTTCATTCTGTTAGTTGGCGTTTGTATCTGCTGATAATAACCCCTCAACTAGGCTGGAGTTTAATATTTTGATATTTCAATTAACAGTGTGTCAATATTTGATGTCTAATTTGATGCGTAAAAATAAAAAAGGGAAGGTGGCTCAACCGTGGCTATCTAGGGAAATCAGGGATAGTATTAAAGCCAAGGAAGTGGCATACAAATTGGCCAGAAATAGCAGCGAACCTGGGGACTGGGAGAAATTTAGAACTCAGCAGAGGAGGACAAAGGGTTTGATTAGGGTAGGGAAAATGGAGTACGAGAAGAAGCTTGCAGGGAACATTAAGGCGGATTGCAAAAGTTTCTATAGGTATGTAAAGAGAAAGAGGTTAGTAAAGACAAACGTAGGTCCCCTGCAGTCTGAATCAGGGGAAGTCATAACGGGGAACAAAGAAATGGCAGACCAATTGAACAAGTACTTTGGTTCAGTATTCACTAAGGAGGACACAAACAACCTTCCGGATATAAAAGTGGTCAGAGGGTCTATTAAGGAGGAGGAACTGAGGGAAATCTTTATTAGTCGGGAAATTGTGTTGGGGAAATTGATGGGATTGAAGGCCGATAAATCCCCAGGGCCTGATGGACTGCATCCCAGAGTACTTAAGGAGGTGGCCTTGGAAATAGCGGATGCATTGACAGTCATTTTCCAACATTCCATTGACTCTGGATCAGTTCCTATCGAGTGGAGGGTAGCCAATGTAACCCCACTTTTTAAAAAAGGAGGGAGAGAGAAAGCAGGGAATTATAGACCGGTCAGCCTGACCTCAGTAGTGGGTAAAATGATGGAATCAATTATTAAGGATGTCATAGCAGCGCATTTGGAAAATGGTGACATGATAGGTCCAAGTCAGCATGGATTTGTAAAAGGGAGATCATGCTTGACAAATCTTCTGGAATTTTTTGAGGATGTTTCCAATAAAGTGGACAAAGGAGTACCAGTTGATGTGGTATATTTGGACTTTCAGAAGGCTTTCGACAAGGTCCCACACAGGAGATTAATGTGCAAAGTTAAAGCACATGGGATTGGGGGTAGTGTGCTGACGTGGATTGAGAACTGGTTGGCAGACAGGAAGCAAAGAGTAGGAGTAAATGGGTACTTTTCGGAATGGCAGGCAGTGACTAGTGGGGTACCGCAGGGTTCTGTGCTGGGGCCCCAGCTGTTTACATTATACATAAATGATTTAGACGAAGGGATTAAATGTAGTATCTCCAAATTTGCGGATGACACTAAGTTGGGTGGCAGTGTGAGCTGCGAGGAGGATGCTATGAGGCTACAGAGTGACTTGGATAGGTTAGGTGAGTGGGCAAATGCGTGGCAGATGAAGTATAATGTGGATAAATGTGAGGTTATCCACTTTGGTGGTAAAAACAGAGAGACAGACTATTATCTGAATGGTGACAGATTAGGAAAAGGGAAGGTGCAACGAGACCTGGGTGTCATGGTACATCAGTCATTGAAGGTTGGCATGCAGGTACAGCAGGCGGTTAAGAAAGCAAATGGCATGTTGGCCTTCATAGCGAGGGGATTTGAGTACAGGGGCAGGGAGGTGTTGCTACAGTTGTACAGGGCCTTGGTGAGGCCACACCTGGAGTATTGTGTACAGTTTTGGTCTCCTAACTTGAGGAAGGACATACTTGCTGTTGAGGGAGTGCAGCGAAGATTCACCAGACTGATTCCCGGGATGGTGGGACTGACCTATCAAGAAAGACTGAATCAACTGGGCTTGTATTCACTGGAGTTCAGAAGAGTGAGAGGGGACCTCATAGAAACGTTTAAAATTCTGACGGGTTTGGACAGGTTGGATGCAGGAAGAATGTTCCCAATGTTGGGGAAGTCCAGAACCAGGGGTCACAGTCTAAGGATAAGGGGTAAGCCATTTAGGACCGAGATAAGGAGAAACTTCTTCACCCAGAGAGTGGTGAACCTGTGGAATTCTCTACCACAGGAAGTAGTTGAGGCCAATTCACTAAATATATTCAAAAGGGAGTTAGATGAAGTCCTTACTACTCGGGGGATCAAGGGGTATGGCGTGAAAGCAGGAAGTGGGTACTGAAGTTTCATGTTCAGCCATGAACTCGTTGAATGGCGGTGCAGGCTAGAAGGGCTGAATGGCCTGCTCCTGCACCTATTTTCTATGTTTCTATGTTTCTATGTCTCCAAGATAAGAGGAGACTAATTGATGTCCTATTACTGAGTGCTCAATTTTTGATCGGGGCGGAGGAGCGGTGAGAGATCGGGGCCCAGGAGCATCATGATCGGGGCCCAGGAGAGGCGAGGGCCCAGGGACAGCCCACACTGCGATCCATGTATAGTAGGAGCCTGTATGTGAACTAGGTCTGTGTAGCAGAGCTTGGTCTCCAGTCATCTTGGTTAACCGTTGCCACTGGATCAAAACCTAGCTCTGACAAGCCCGTGTGGTGGCTGGTGTGCAATGGCCACCCCACGTTAAGAGCATCCACGCACGGGCATCTTCCACCTTTCAATATGTAGTTCGGGACCTAGAATATCAGGTCCCTCATTGAAACACCTGTGAACTCATCCCTTTCTGGTGTGGATGCGGACCATCCTCGATAGGAGGGACTGCCTGATACTATACTATACTATACTGTTGTAACGTAGGAAACGTGGCAGCCAATTTGCGCACAAGCAAGCTCCCACAAACAGCCAAGTGATAATGCCCAGATAATCTGTTTTTGTTATGTTGATTGAGGGATAAATATTGGCCAGGACGCCGGGATAACTCCCCTGCTCTTCTTTGAAATAGTGCCATGGAATCTCATACGTACACCTGAGAGAGCAGATGGGGCCTCGGTTTAACATCTCGTTCGAAAGACGGCACCTCCAACAGTGCAGCACTCCCTCAGCACTGCGCTGGAGAGTCAGCCGAGATTTTTGTGCTCAAGTCCCTGGAGTGGGACTTGAACCCACAACCTTCTGACTCAGAGACGAGAGTGCTACCCACTGAGCCACAGTTGACAAAGTTCAGTTATATTCATTTTATTTTCTCTGAACGTTATGTGGAATTGTACCATTTAAATTTGTATTTTCAATTGCTATCGTTGCAATGACCACTGAGATTTTTCATTCGCTGTACATCACTTAACAAGATATGACAGTAGATGAGGGTATAATTAAATTAACTGACAAAAAAGGTTTTGCTGAGAAATAATATACTTTATCTCTATATTATCTATCAGTGCGAGAAAAGATCTGATAGTTTTCATAATCTAGAATATTTTAAACATGGTACAATAACATACATGATGATGTCATACTCAGATATGACATTTTGGGAATGGACAAGAAATTTAGTTGAAGTGTAGAAAACACTTGTTGGAGGAGTTATGTTGGGCTGGGAGCATAGCAAGAAAGATTACCCAGGGACGGCTACTATTTCTAATTTGCATCAATAACTTGGATTGATTGATGTAGAAATTGGTCAAATTTGCAGATGATACCAAACTAGGGCAGGCAGTGAAATCAGAGGAGCCAGCACAAAGAGTACAAAAGAAGTTGAACAAAATATGTCAGTGGGTGAAAATATGACGGATTAAATTTAATTTAGACAAGTGTAAGGCACTGCATATAGGGAGGAAAATTGGAAAACACACATATTTAATGATCGGTTTTGAAATCGGATGAAGCTGAAAGAGACCTGGGAGCCTGAGGAGACTTAGTGCTCAACATGTCCAACCAGGGCAGAGCAGCAATAGAATGTTGAACTATATATTCAGGAAGATAAAAGTCAGAGAAAGTCATGATCAACATTTATAGTGCTCTGGTCAGACCACAGCTTGAATATTGTGTCCAGTTTGAGTCATTGAGCCACAAGAGAAACATTCAAGCATTGGAGGCAATGCAAAGAAGAGCCACACCATTGTTCCCTAGTGTCGGAGGTCTGAGCTGTGTGAAGAATGATGGAAGAAACTTGGAATTTTCAAGCTTGAAAGGAGACATCAAGAAGTGATCGTACAGTAGCATAAAAGATAGTTAATGGAATGGAAAAATTAAATCTGGAAAATTATTTTAAAGTGAATAGGACATGGGGTCATTTGTTCAAGCAAATGAAAGGCAGATTTAGGACTGATATCAAGAAGTTTATTTTCATACAAAACATAATCAATACATGAAATGGACTTCCAAATTGAGTAGTAGAGTTGAAAATCCTGAAATCATTTAATAACCAACTGAATGTTGCACTGGATGAAATCTGGGTATTTCAGGATTGATGAGCTGAGGGAGGTTAAATGGCTTCCCTCATCCTTAATCATCTTGTGATCTTGTGAAATAAATAAAATCACAACACTGTAACTATCCGTACTCACCTGTAACCATTTGACTCATGAACGTCTACCAAATCTGAAACTCAAATGTTTATATGTTTGCTTCATGAAGGCAAACTCAGGAGGAGCCAAGGAAAAAATGAACAGACTAGTGACTACTTTTACCCAGTTGTATTAAATTTGGAAATCCCATTTCCAACCACAGATTCAAGGACATTCAGCCATCCCCGGACAAACCACACCACTTTGGTGAAACAACTAGCTAATGACAAGGTCCCGGACCCTTTGTGGGGATGCTTCTGGGATTAGTCTTCATGCCTACTGAACTGGTAAGAACAAAAATATGTCAAGGATGGGAAAAAATCTATTTGGCCTGCCAAAGCCTCCAATCTAATCCACTTCTGTTTTGAATCTGCCTAAAATTTGCATCTTTACTACTTTATACGGAGGTTGTTCCAGACATTTATCACCTTTTGTGTGACGATCATTTTGGTATTGTCTCAATTTATTTTTCACTAATTTGCACTTTATGTTTAGGATATCTTATCCTATTATCCAGGCAGAAAGAGGGAACAATGTACATCAATTTAGCAGCCAGATGGCTTGCGTTCAATGTTCGCAGGTGTTGGTCCCATTGCTAAATTTGTGGGGCCCATTTTTTAGGCATGTCAGGTGGACACCTTAAATAGGTGTTAGAAACATAGAAACATAGAAAATAGGTGCAGGAGCAGGCCATTCGGCCCTTCGAGCCTGCACCACCATTCAATATGATCATGGCTGATCATGCAACTTCAGTACCCCACTCCTGCCTTCTTTCCATACCCCCGATCCCTTTAGCCGTAATGGCCACATCTAACTCCCTTTTGAATATATCCAATGAACTGGACTCAACAACTTTCTGTGGTAGAGAATTCCACAGGTTCACAATTCTCTGGGTGAAAAAGTTTCTCCTCATCTCGGTCCTAAATGGCTTACCCCTTATCCTTAGACTGTGACCCCTGGTTCTGGACTTCCCAACATCGGGAACATTCTTCCTGCATCTAACCTGTCCAATCCCGTCAGAATTTTATATGCTTCTATGAGATCCCCTCTCATTCTTCTAAATTCCAGTGAATATAAGCCTAGTCGATCCAGTCTTTCTTCATATGTCAGTCCTGCCATCCCAGGAATCAGTCTGGTGAACCTTCGCTGCACTCCCTCAATAGCAAGAATGTCCTTCCTCAGATTAGGAGACCAAAACTGCATAAATACTCAAGGTGTGGTCTCACCAAGGCCTTGTACAACTGCAGCAAGACCTCCCTGCTCCTATACTCAATTCCTCTCGCTATGAAAGCCAACATGCCATTTGCTTTCTTAACTGCCTGCTATACATGTATGCCTGCTTTCAATGACTGATGTACCATAACACCCAGGTCTCGTGGCACCTTCCCTTTTACTAATCTGTCACCATTCAGATAATAATCTGTCTTCCTGTTTTTGCCACCAAAGTGGATAACCTCACACCTATCCACATTATACTGCATCTGCCATGCATTTGTCCACTCATCTAACCTGTCCAAGTCACCCTGTAACCTCTTAGCATCCTCCTCACAGATCACACTGCCACCCAGCTTAGTGTCATTTGTAAACTTGGAGATAGTACATTCAATTCCTTAGTCTAAATCATTAATATATATTGTAAATAGCTAGGGTCCCAGCTCTGAACCTTGTGGTACCTCACTAGTCACTGCCTGCCATTGTGAAAAGGACCCGTTTATTTCCACTCTTTGCTTCCTGTCTGCCAACCAGTTCTCTATCCACATTAATACATGACCCCCAATTTCACGTGCCTTAATTTTGCACACTAATCTCTTGTGTGGGACCTTGTCAAAAGCCTTTTGAAAGTCCAAATACACCACATCCATTGGTTCTCCCTTATCCACTCTACCAGTTACATCCTCAAAAAATTCTAGAAGATTTGTCAAGCATGATTTCCCTTTGATAAATCCATGCTGACTTGGACCGATCCTGTCACTGCTTTCCAAATGCGCTGCTATTACATCTTTAATAATTGATTCCAGCATTTTCCCCACTACTGATGGCAGGCTAACTGGTCTATAATTCCCTGTTTTCTCTCTCCCTCCTTTTTTAAAAAGTGGATTACATTAGGCCCTTTGAATATACACAAATCACTAAACGTAGCGGCGCAGGTTATTAAAGCCATAAGAAAACAAACCAAGCACTAGGGTTTATTTCTAGAGGAATAGAATTGAGAAGTAAAGAAGTTATGCTAAACTTGTATCGATACTTGGAGTGCTGCGTACAGTTCTGGTCACCATATTATAAAGAGGATATAGAGGCACTGGAAAGGGTGCAAAAAAGCTTTACAAGGATAGTACCAGAAATGCAAGGTTATACCTATCAGGAAAGGATGAACAGGCTGGGTCTCTTTTCTCTTGAAAAGGGAAGGCTGAGGGGTGACCGAAGAGAGGTCCTTTTAAATTATGAAAGGTTTTGATAGAAGAGACACAGCAAGAATGTTTCCACTTGAAGGGAAGAGCAAAACTAGAGGCCATCAATATAAGTAAGGCACCAAGAAATCAAATAGAGAATTCAGAAGAAACTTCTTTACATAAAAGTGGTGAGACTGTGGAACTCGCTACCACAGGGAGTGGTTGAAGCTAATAGTATAGATGTATTTAAGAGGAGGCTAGATAAGCATATGAGGGAGAAGGGAATAGAGGGTTATGCTGTTAGATTTAGATGAGGAAAGACGTGAGGAGGCTCGAGTGGAGCATAAAGGCCGTCATGGACTGATTGTGCTGAATGTGCCATATATCCTATGTAATCCTATGTATTACGTTGAAGGGCCCCTCTTAAAAATTAGTCACCAATGAGCAGTTTTTTTTAACAAAAAAAAGTTAAACTTTCTATGGCACCAGGAGTAGGAGTGCATCCACCAACTCCACAGTCCTAGCAATCACACCTCCCCATGGCCAGCTCCAAACCTCCTCCTGGAACATATCTGAGGACACTGCCGAGGAGGCAGGAAGCCTGAAATTCAATCCTGGAGATTGACGAGCTTTCTGTGGGCCACAACAGGCACCAGCAACTCGGCCAGAATATTAAGATGTGGCCCGGTTCCGGATGGGCTTCCTACCTCTCTGTCCGGCTGTGCACTACTTGCACAGCACTGAGTCTAGGCCCAAAGGCAGGCCCATTCATTTCTACAAAAGCAAAATACTGCAGATGCTGGAATCTGAAATTAAAAACAGATAATGCTGGAAATCTTAGTGGGTCAGGCAGCATCTGTGGAGAGAAAAACAGAGTTAACGTTTCAGGTCGATGACCCTTCGTCAGAACTGGCTGCACTGACACACTGAAGGTGATGTTGGACCTCGTCGTCGATGTCTGCCCTTGTTGACAGTAGGCTCCCGAGGTATGAAAAATGGTCCACTTTGTCCAACATAACAAAAAAAACAGAGTATCTGGTCATTATCACATTGCTTTTTGTGGGAGCTTGCTTGTGCGCAAATTGGCTGCCGCGTTTCCTACATTACAACAGTGACTTCACTCCAGAAGTACTTCATTGGCTGTAAAGCGCTTTGAGACGTCCGGTGGTCGTGAAAGGCACTAAATAAATCCAAGTGTTTCTTTCATTCTTTCCCCCTAGGACATCAAAAAATTAAAATTAAATCTATTAAATATGGTGAAACCATATGAGTGGATTTCAGATGAACATATGTGTCCCAGTTGTAGTCTAATGTAAGCGTGAAGATCCTATATAAAATACATGAACCTTTTGATTGTATCCATACTTCTTTGCCCACTCTTCTTAACTGATTCAGTATTATTTTCATTCTCCCTTCCTTTGGCCTCTCTCATTGCTTCCAGATCCATCTCCCTTGCCTTATCGAGCAGTTTAATTTAAACAAAGGACTTGCATTTATATAGTGCCTTTCACGACCTCAGGACATCCCAAAGCAGTTTACAGCCAATTTCATACTTTTTGAAGTGTAGTCACCGTTGTAATGTAGGGAAACGTGGCAGCCAATTTGTGCACAACAAGGCCCCACAAACAGTAATGAATACAGCATGACCAGATATTCTGGTTTCACGATGTTGGTTGAGGGAAAATATTGGCCAGAACACATGGAGAACTCCTCTGATCTTCTTCAAATGGCGCAGTGGGATCTTTAACATCCACTGGAGGTCAGTTTAACATCTCATCCAAAAGATGGTGCCTCCGTCAGTGCATCAGTCCCTCAGCACTGCCCTGGAGTGTCAGCCTGGATTATTTGCTCAGGTCTATGGTAATCTAGGTGTGAAAATGTTGCCTTTAGCATAAGCCCCAAACTTGCTCTCATTTGGAGTTGAGGTGGAAAATTATAACAGAAGGCTGGGAAAGGTACATCGTGGAATAGCAGTTGATAGGGAAAGACAAAACAGCGGAGAAACCAACTTGCCCAGTCAGTTGCCAGCAAACTGAATGGCCTGAATGAGGTTGAACTGGGACAGTAAACAGCTGTTAATTTCAAGCTTTGGGAATAGTTTAAATTTACAGGCAGCAGTAGAATACTAAAAGGCACAGGCAAAGATTTTAAAGACTCCAGGAAGTTATTGAGATTCCCATAGATCTGGTATGGGCCTAACTGTACTACTGCACAAATTAATATAGCTATTAATTAAGCCAGTGGGGTATAAATTGGACCCCATTCGGCCTGAAAGATGTCCAACCCAATATTGGGTCCGGCCATTTTCAGGTGTCTGGGGCAGCAGCCTTAAACAGGTGTCAGGCCTCTTGCAATATGCCCAATGCCTGTTGTAGAATCCCTCCGGGAGGTTGAGCAACCCTGAGCAAAGCCTGAGTCAGGCCTACTCCACTCATGCATGGATGCGGCTTAGCAACCACCAAAACGGTAGTTATTATTTTCTTAGGTTTAATGTGGAGCCAGGAGAGGTGTTCCTCCCAGCTCCACAGAACTGCCGAGGGCTCCTCACACCTTCTCCTCTGCACCCCTCCCCCGGGACTTACAGTCATACTTATAAAATGGGCGCGCTGCCTGTGGAGACACAAAATGCACCAGCAGCTCATCCACAGCCTAAATAAATTTCCATCTTAATGTCTACAATTCAAATTAATTTTTTTAAATAGTAGGTATTCTTATTCTAGTACAAGCTCGAAGGTTAGATGGTCTACGTGAGCTGGTCATTAAATAGCTATATCTCATTTGGCATAAGGCAAAGCAGTCCATAATCCTCATCCCATCTTTTTAATTAACATGAGGGGGAATTTTAACCCACTCCACCTGGGTGCAAGATGGGGCGGGTGCGCAGTTAAATTAGCTGTCCAAAGACTTATTGCTGGCTCCACATCAAACCTAAGAAAATTATAACCTACCTTTTTGGTGGTTGCGAGGCTACATCCATGCCTGAGCGGAGTTGGCCTGACTCATGCTTCACTCAGGGCAGCCCAACCTCCTGGAGGGATCCTACAACAGGCATTAGGCATATGCAAGGGGCCTGATATCTGTTTAAGGCTGCTGCCATCTTATCTGGACCCTTTTTTTAGGCAGCTGAGGCACCCATCTGACGCAGGCGGGACCTCAGTACTGTATGCTAATGGGGGGTCCTATGATGTCCATAGGATCCCCAAAGGCAATTTAACAGCCTACTGAGCGTGGCATCCGCAGCGGAGGTACCGCTCGGTAAAACCTGAAGGGGAAGGCCGCTAAGGTAAATCAAGACCTTTTCTTAGTGGGGCCAGGAGGGGAAGGAATGCTCGACTGGTATGAAAACTCTGCAAGTCTTCATGTCATAGGGATACCTTGTCCCACTCACAGCAAGCCAAGTGGAGGCGGGGCTAGGTTAGTCGGTAATTTTGAGGTCAATGATTGACTTTGTGGCTTCCAAGCTAACCGTCCACAAGTGTTGGGAGCATAGTCATGTCCTTGTGGCTGCAGCCCTGCCAACATTTATCTATCTGAGCGGGACGGAATGTGATACATCCAGTGTGTGACTTTGAGCTGGCCACCCCATTGTTTCACAGTTCTCTTGTCATCTATTAAAATAAAGCAGGTGATACAAACATGGAGAAAATGTCTTCCTGGGATCTTCTAATTTAACTGCATGCTATTGGCCTTCTCTGGTCAAGATAGCTAAAGGAGCATGAAATAACTGCATTAAAAATCTATTGTGGATAAATGTCCATCAGATTTCCCAGTTGTACATCTTTCCTTCCGCATAATTTATGGAGAATATTACATATAATGGTGAGCAGCCCACCTTGATACCAGTAACAGAACCTTTCCTATCAATATGCACAATATTACTCTAACAAACTTACTGTAAGTTTTGTGTATTTAACAATCTTTTGTTCAGGGAATCAGAACTTATCAGTTGCATGGAGAAACCAGGCATTTCCTGTTCTGAATGAAAGATGTCCAATTATTGTTTTATTCAGGTTTATTGTGAAGGAGATTTTTTGATATCCTTGGCTATACAGTTAAATTTGTTTCATTTTTGATTTATTACAATTGCCTGACAGTAAATGTTTTAAGATATTCAAAATAAACTGGTGAATGTTTCTGTAATGCAATTATACATATTTTCCTCCCAGACTGAAACAATCCCTCCATTTTATTAATGACAATCTCAGCTCTATTTCCAATTATGGACTACAAACTTTAAACACGGGGGATATTTTCAGAAATTAATTTCACATCTTGTGCAAAACATCTTTTGTAGGAGTTAATTTAGCTAACAGGATAGCAATTTTTTCTAATGGTTTAAATGCTCAATTAGTTTATAAAAAAATACTAATTGTATGCAAAAATCAGAATAGATGGAGTGTATACAACAAATAGATACTTTTGTATCTGCACTTTATCAGTGCTCTCTGAAACATTCAGCATTAAGTTTTTGATTAATGCTTTCCCATAACAATTAAAAGTAAATGCCATTTTTCACCCAATATTCTCTCCTGAAGGCAGGCACTCGCGACCTGTGTGGTTCCATAGATACCAACAGGCATCCAGTACCATGAAGTCGTCGGCTACAGCTCTGTGATAGCACTCTTGCCTCTGAGTCATGAAGGTTGTGGATTCAAGTCCCACTCCAGAGACTTGAGCACAAAATCTAGGCTAACACTCCAGTGCAGTACTGAGGGAGTGCTGCACTGTCAGAGATGCCGTCTTTTGGATGAGACGGTAAAAGACCCCATGGTACTATTTCAAAGAAGAGCAGGGGAGTCCTTTCCAGAGTCCTGGTCAATATTTATCCCTCAACCAACATCACTAAAAACAGAGTATCTGGTCATTATCATTATCACATTGCTGTTTGTGGGACCTTGCTGTGCACAAATTGGTTGCCGCATTTCCTACATGACAGCAGTGACTACACTTCAGAAATATTTACTTTGTTGGCTGTAAAGTGCTTTGGGACATCCTGAGGTTGTGAAAGGTGCTACATAAATGCAAGTCTTTCTTTTAGACAGTGTCAGCAAGCTATTCAACAATGAGGTGACATAAAAACTGAGCCCAATCTTGTTGTCACTCAAAATCCATATATATATATATATATACTTCTAACAGGAATAACTGGATATTTATTAATCAGCAAAAGAATCCCTGGTCTTTACTGAGTTAGATGCTCTCAGGCAACAGGCAGTGGGGGGATTATAATTGGTTCCATACTGAGTTGGGGGGGGTAAGGAAATCTCCCACTCTTGATCCAGCAACCCTGACTGGAACTGTATGTATTTGGACTTTGGCCCATGAGATTGGATATGATGCTTCCAGTAGTTGACTGGCCTGCAACATTCATTATCCTGGCTCACACATAAATACTGACCACTTGAATGAGGTGCCGGAAAGTAACAAATGTCTGTTGAAGCACAGCCCACCAAGAAGGCAACATCTTCCAAAAAAAAGAGAGAAGAAAATGCCACCAAAAAATGAAGAACCTTGCTTGTTTAACTGTATGCATAAATGAGTTTTTACTGGTTCTGGTCACATAGAATATCACAACTTCATGAAAGGTGCCAGAATATAATCCCACATACATTTTTATTATTTTTCTAATTTACAAAAAATAACAGGTGGAACTGAGCCATACAGTGTGGTGAAGTCCCCTGCTCCCTCCCAGTCTGTTCTGTTAATTGATCTCAGCTGGATAGCTGCAAAACTCTAGAATTGGCCTCAGCACTCCAGAGCAAGTATGGGGGGGGGGGGGGGGGGAATGAAATTAGCCAAGGTTCCTGATTTTTATTGCTATTCGGTGACTCATGTTAAAGTGCATGGATATATCAAAGACAGGATTGGGAATGACTGATGGAATGGCCCTGTGGAATTACAGCCTGCTGACTTTCACTGTCTGAACTCACATGGGAATTATTGCCAGTTGGGCAAGGTAGCACCAGGAGAAAGGCAGCACAGAATGAGTCAGCACCTTCAGAACATTGGAGAAAACTGGTGGCGGAAAAAAACAAAATCTAGAATATATTTTTTGCTTCAATATAGAAGTATGTTTGAAGGTGTACGCTATCTGCAAATACAATCCATGTTAACATATTCATCCCATTCTTTCTACCTCACACACTTCTTCCTGCCGACAGGATGAGCCTTCTGCCTTGAGATTTCCAAGCTTTTCTATATGATCGGCAAACAAGAGATGTGCTCGGGAGGGCTGGGACTCTACCTAGTAAAGGCAAGCACTGTACAAACTTGCTCAATAGGAGCAGGTCTGTTTGAAGGACAGATAATCAAACTTGCAAAACTCTCAAGGGTGTGTGTGCGGGCTCTCCACCTTTATAGCTGAGAGGCCCTGATCCCATCCAAAGCATGTTGCAAAATATATATATTCTAGGTTATCTCGTTGAGTCCCATCCCGTTCCAGTCACCAAATGAAATATTCATAAAGAAATCAATCCCATGCCAAAATTTTTCAAAATTAAGACGTTGTTTTGAGCTTTATCACTAAGCTTTTTATTGGGTTAATTCTACATTTCGTTTTCTGTAGGACCGTGACTCTCGTCTGTTGCAGGCTAATACAGTTTTCCTCTGTAGACGATGGAATTGTTTTTCATTTGATTGAATAAAAACACCGCAAAAATCTATCAACCACACCAATAAAAACATAATTATCGCGCGATTAGAAGGATATTGGGTTTGTAAGGCTTTTATTTTAAACTTGCTTCTCTAAAAGGATTCACGCTGTTAAATATTACATTCATCCTACAGTTCATTACGCGTCAGATTCTGGTTATTTGCAGTAGATATGCAATTTTCTATTATTAAAACGTTGGTTGTTACAGTTCTATATTGTAATTTTCTTTATGGTTATTCGATCGGGGCAAACACTTAAAATTAGGACTCATTTATCAACCCATCCCATCAGTCGCCACAGCGCTCCCCTATTCACCATCTGGTTTCTTTTTTTCTCTTCTGTGCTCTGTGCGTGTGTGTGTTGTCATGATTTTCACCTCCAGAAATGTTGACCAAGTAAACCACCCAGTAAAAAAAAATAACGTGTCAGCCCCTTTAAGGGGAATATATTCCAATCGTTTTGGACGTAACATCATTTCCATTTCCGATCTAAAACCCAACTTCATCCAACTGTTTCCTCAACAAAAGTTTAAAATCACATTATGTATTACTTTCATTATTGAATTCCTCCCTTTGGGAAATTATCCAGTGACTAATCAGCCACGATTTCATTGAACAGAGCAATGCATCACCTCCACAATAGCAGTATTTAGTTTAATACCAACATACTTTGTGAAAACCTTTGGAATGTTGGTCACAGCAAACTGTAATTATTCATTTTCTCTTAACCTGTAACATGGTCTTCGATTTAAATTCATGCAAGGAAACTGGGTCTTCTTTAAAAAGAGACTCACTATTCTCCGGATCTATTGCTCAACGCCCGGTTTAAATCTACGAATTACAACCAGTTTTCTTTAGAATTCAAGTTTAAAATTTAACGAGAAAACAGTAACTTCACTTTTAAAGTGAGTGTAGCTGGGAGAAAGTATATAACACTGCGTCAGTACAGGGAGACCCTTTCCATTACACTGTGTCAAGGGCGAAGTGAGATGGATAGAATTTTGCTAACATCACATTTGGATGAGCTGGACACTACCTTTGGAAATCGATGCGATACCCCAGTCTTTAATGCTGTGTGTGCAGTGGACGCCGAGCAGTATTCGGTGATCTAAATCGTGAGAGGGAGATTTTTCTTCAAATACTGTCGAAGCCGCCCCTGGGTGTATTTCCTGGGCATTTTTTTTTTCTCCTGTCCGTTTTGCTAATGTTTTATTACAGTGTGACATTCTGCTGCCAGTCAGAAATAACATTCGCGGATCTCTGTGTCGACCCCACGGTAACTGGTTACATTGTCCACTTTCAAACTAACCAGCTACTACCGGGGTACGATCGACACTGTGCAGTGATTCAGCCTTCCAGTCATCGTTTCTAAACATCAAACATCCCACTGTCTTCAAGCTAATTTTTATAAAATTTAATTTGTACGGGGTACTGTCATTTTAATTTCGTAATGGAAAAGAATTAAAAAATTCAAACAATTCACTGGAAAAGACTGCTGCCAGCTACATATTATATAACTATTGTGAGGCGTGAATTGAAGCTGTAAGATCGGTGAGGTGAGTTGTAACCGGCGCAGAGCTTCAGATGGGTGGGTTGGTCTGGTTTACAATTTCACCCGCGGACGGAATTGCTTTAATTGGTCCATCATAAAAACGTTCAACGCCGTCGCTATTTATTTCAGTTTAATTGTGATCAGAACTGGGCAACGCTTGGAAGTTCTTGCTGATTAAAAAAAAACTTCCCCCCCCCCCCAAAAAAAAAACTTGTCAGAAGTCAGCTGGATGTGGGGCGGAAGGCTGCAGGAGTGCGATCGCTCCGCTCCGCTCCGCCGCCGTGCCCCGGCTCTCCCGCCCAGGAAATGTACATGAAAGAAACCTCAGAGCCGAGTGTAGAGACAAGTCCCGGGGAAAGGGCGCGCTTCCACAGCAGAACGCACACCACTTTACAACTCCTTTATGCAGGGGGAGGGGTGGTGGAACTAAGGTCGGTGTCGCTCCATCGTGGAAGCCGCACTCAATTTGATTTTAGTCTGAATATTTCATTTTAGCTCCCTCCTCAAAAAAATCCATCGCAGCAACACAGAATGAAAGCAGTTTGTTCCGCACTGTGGCGTGCTGAAATTGCGTCCGTTTAAAAACTGTTCTCTCTTCAAAGTCAAACTGACCGTCAGGAGTCTAAATTGAAAGTGTATCACCTCAAATACCAGTGACGCAATTTTAAAAAATCTTGGTTATAATATTTACCAATAATTGACTGATATTCAAAGCAGAATGACTTAAACTGGCGTTTTAACTTGGGGGGGGGGGTGGGAAAGTCTTTCAGCATTGCACTGCGAGAGACTGACGGGGGACAGAGAAATCATCTCACTCTTTGACGACTTGTGGTTTTCAGAATTAGATAAAATATCAACCGCAGAAATTGAGATCATTCCTTTGAACTTTTATTTGATATAATAAACCATTTGTTCAACTGGTAAACAGAAATCCAGCCAAGCCTGTATCTGTAAGATCATTTAAAAAAAACGAAAATTGAATTTTGCGAGTAAATCTAGTTTGAATACTGTGGACGGGACATGAAGAGAAGGTGGTGTACCAACAGCTACTTTTATTCCTGCAAAGTCCCAAATAACATCCGATTATCTTTGCAAACTGTCAATGCCCAGTACACCGCATGGATTTATATACACAGGGAATCAATTCCGCTTTGCCTTCTCTGGGCAGGAGCGCCTGAGCATTTGTTGAAAACGGAGAAATAGTTTGCTGCTGTTTTATGATGTGCATTGTCAGCGATATGCATTATCTTTGACCCTTTTCAAAGCGTGTTTTCCTCCAAAAGTTTTATCTTGCAAAAACAAAGATTAAAAGGGGGAACGGTTGATGAATTTTTTTTTTATTTTCTCAGGCAAAAGTGTGGATTAAAAGCAATGTATACAGCGATCACAGCGAAGCCAAGGCTCCGGAATTAACGTGCATGTGTGCACATATTCCCAAGAAAGTTCCTATTCTCATTTTAAACAGTGTGAAGGCAACCGTCTTAAATAATAATGAATAACCTCCGGAATTAACAGTTTGTACGTGTTCCACGTATGTGTAGAAATTCTCCATCTTTTATGTGGTCAGATGTGTCTTTCCCCGCCATTCATTTCTCAATCTGCTCTGACTCTCCTAAAGCAGAAAAGAAAACGCTTAGAACAGGAATGAATAAAATCGGCACAAATCAGAAACGGCTTTTTGGCTGGACTTTTCCTCTAGTGTTTTAAAGCAGGGGACAGCGTCACATACACCCTGTGGGCGACGGCCTCAAAATGTGCCTGCTGTATGTCCCTGTGTGCAGGAACTTCCAGACAAACTCCATCCACATACTTCTCGGTGCAGACGTGCAAAAAGTCAAAGGCTTTCTCTCCCATCGTGGTTGAAACACCACACGTCCCAAACCTTTCACCGTCGGCCAAGTTGCTTCCATTAGCCCTGACATCCAGGAAGTACAAAGAATAATGTTAAGCCTCATTCCCAGCACAATTTGCCTGAGGTACACGTTACCATTTATTTTGCAGTTCTGCACCTTTTCTTGCATTCGAATTCAATGGGCCTTTGCAAAACCTGAGGCCAGGACAACTCAATTTCTTTCTCACTCAGAACTGAGGAAGTAGACTGATATATTCTCTTCAACTTTAGTTCATACCCGTTTTACGTTGAGGGACTTTGCTCTGAAATATTCGGTGCAATCACAAATCTAAATCCCGCCGCATCTGCTCAGATGCACCTATTTAAGATAATAGGTACAAGCTATTCGCTTAAAAATAAACGAGCGGCAGAATATTAAAACCCATTAATCGTTAGAAACGTCGCCATTCTCCCTGCTAACAAAAAGAGCCTCGACACTGTGTCTCGTCTCAGGAGGTAGTGTCACACGCGCTTCCTAATATGCCAGAAGTTCCATGAAA
This sequence comes from Pristiophorus japonicus, assembly GCF_044704955.1. NCBI lineage: Eukaryota > Metazoa > Chordata > Chondrichthyes > Pristiophoridae > Pristiophorus > Pristiophorus japonicus. The sequence goes on from NC_091992.1 coordinate 112,329,817, forward strand.
ATAGAGACTTTCAAAATAGCGCTGGGTTTATATGAAAAGTTAATGGGCAGTTTTGTGTTTTCAGTGCTGGGCGCCCACTTAACACTAGACTGCTCTTAAACAAGCATCTTCATTTTTAAAAAGTCTTAATAAATAGATTTGCACTTTGATTTTAAATTACGCCGTCAGTCATAAATTGTAACTTGGTATCTAAAGCAAGTGGTATAATTCACCCAAGTGGATTTTATTCCGATCAGTTCAAAAAAAATAATAAAGGCAGATTCAGTTCTGGCCGTAACGTAAAGCGTACATTTTTAAAATGCCTCAACGCATGATCATTCAATTTAGTAAATTAGTAACAAAATCTGCAGCAAGTATTGAAAAATAAAATTGTATACAAGAGAGCAGAGTAGACACAAAATTAATCAAGTGCAACGCCAATCAAAGATGCCTGGATTTATCTGAAAAAATCAATCACTTGTTTAAAAAGTGCTCAGAAAAGATTTAAAAAATTTAAGTTCACGTTACATTTCCGCATTCTTACATTTTTGGTAGTCTTATGACTTTTTGAAATGAAAAACATACAAGTTCTAACAAGCGACCTACACTAGCATTTCTGGATTCCAACCAGTTGAGAAAAAGTTTAACACTGATTGTTTTGGAGATGTGCAGGCTCTTCAACATCCTGAAGCTGACTAACCTCTGCCTCGATCAGTCTTGACAAGACTCTTGTTTTATCCGCAGTCTTGTCCTAAAAAAAAATCAAATTCTGCAAATATAAAAATCAAACTACGACTTAGCGTTACCAACGCTCAAAATCTTTCGAGTGTATTTTTTAAACTGTGCCCGTTTCAGCCAGACCTTGGACGCGATATTTTAAAACCCTTAATAGCGAGCGACTGTAGCAGTATTTTCTTCATATCAGCGCTGTATTTTGTACATAATTATACTTGCCAATTGAGATTTTATTGCTGTTTCCTTTGTGAATTTTAACATGCCAATGGATCGGAAACGAGACATTTCTCTGCAAACCTTCTAGGTGCGGTGAGAAAATTAAAGAACAGAACTTCAAATAAAATGGGAACTCTAGTCGGCAGATGTTTGCAATTATTTTACGCCATTAGTGTTACAGATATGGTAACAACTCGATAAAAATAAAAGATTATAGAGCCCAATATTAACTGAAATTTTATAGCACTTAAAAATCTGTATTTGTAACTTCCTTTGCACCGTCAGGAAATGGCGCCAAGTTGTTCCCTTTCTCAACCAGGCGGCTATCGTTAAATTTGTGTTGTTGCGAGTTTAAATAAACATGAAATGGTCACCGCGACAACTCAAAGAAAATTCCCAAGCTGCAGTCTCGAAATCGTGTGTCGCAGAGCGGGTAGAATTGCAAAGTTAAAGCAAAGCTATTTTTAAAGAAAGGGTAACTTAGAGCATTTAAGGACCAAAACACATGTGAACACTTTATAAATTATCTCTGTGAACTATGAAATGACCATATTAAGAAAAACGTATGGATCCCAAATAAATAATATATAATTACCTGCAGTGTTTCATTTAAAATATGTTTATGTCAGGCGTGTTTTAACACGTTTCCAATAACATGCTTTGAATGGGGTGGGCGAAAAAACAAGCTCGAATACAGCGATTTTATATTTTGCAACTGCTTAATGTTTGAGCTATAAAGGTAAAGGAAGCTGGCCAGCTTTCCTGTGTGGTGTGTTACAACTGTAGATCACTTACTCCAAAGTTATAAGTAAATTCTATGATCTAAAGAGCGGACAAACTGCTTTCTAACATATATCCCCAAGTTTTAGAATAAATTCGCCATAACCCCATCTCAATTAAGTGCGCTATTTTAACATGAATGATGTACTGCGTAAAAATAATAACGATTTGATCAGATTATTAAACCCAAGTGTCTTTGTGTCTCCCAGTCTATGCCATGTGCTCTTTTGTTCTGTATGGAAGCGGTGCAGTTGAGACGGGTAGTGCATTTCAGCCTCCCCGGGTCATAAGAACACATCTCGGAAAAGCCGGTATGAAAAGGCTGATTTGTGCGGTGTGGAACAGGACAATGTAGAGCATTACCTTCAATTTTTTCTCGCTTCTCTTGCCGGATTTTAACCGTCCCGCATTTCACCGCGGTCACAATTTCACTCACGAGTGGCTCCCGGTTTTTTCCCCTCTAATTCAAAACACGTCCTACTCGTTTCAGTGGTTCTTCATGAGCTCCCCATCTCCTTCCTTCTTAAGATTTTGCAGCATTTTTGCTGAAACCATCATTTCCGAACAGTCTCGGAGCTAACCTTCAACTCGCTCCCATCCGCGGTGTCCTCGGATCCATTTTCAACTTTTTTTTGGAGAAAAAAAATATTCGTCCTGTTATTGTCCTCCGTTTAATTCCAAACATGGTTGTTTTAATTCTCCTATAAACTTTGTCCATAAGCAATCTGCCATCGTCTATCTGAAGGTGATCGGATTTTTTTTTGGGGGGGGGGGGGAGGTGTTCAGATGTAATCGCTGCACTTCACGAGAATGCATTTTGCAGAGTTATGGCGAACACGTGGAGTTTTCATGTTGTGGTGAACTTGATGCCCCAGGACTTGAAAATACTTCAATCACTTTGAAAATTACAGCCATCAGACGCCACATATTTAACGCGATTTGCCTACAGAGTAGTTACAGCTTTTAAAGCCAAATGCAGCAGAGAAGGGGGGGAGGGTGATTTTAAAAAAAGGTGCTACTACACCGCATAGATTTCCCTATTCTCTCCGCCTGCTCAAAATGTTACTATTTCAGATAGTTCCGCTGCTTCGGGGATTTCCCACCCCCCTGGTATATTTGCAGACTGCGCCCAGCCGAATCTCGCCCTCTGGCTGCTGTTTATTACCCACCGGTGGCGAGAGGGAAGGTGGTGGTGGTGGTGGTCGGGGGGGGGGGGGGGTTTGGTGGAGGAGATGGAAGGAGGCTGCAACTCGGAGAAGAGCTTCTGAAGGGCGGCCAGGAGGTCAGTGGAAGAGCCATTGAATGGGTCCGCTTGCCGCGCTCCCCGCCTACTACAGCCACGCCGACCAATCAGCGCCGCCCTCGCTCGGCCTGTCAGCCAATCAGAGATGCGGCTTGGGCCAGTTGGCCCAATCGCGGCAGGGCTGCCGGCTCCTTCAATTTCAATCAGATCGGATTCTCCTGCTTGAAGCATCGTTCACCCCGTGACAGCGGGCTCACCCACCCACTCGCGTTCTGCTTTTCGTCCAGTCCTTCTACACTGCGATGTTATTAACTCTTCCCGTGCCTTGGTTTCACTTTCGAGTGAACATGTGTTCTTCTGCTCACCCATTTGGTTGGCAATTCAGACAAGAACATCGTTACATTTGGATAGCCAATCATGCTTTAATAGTTATGTTTAAAAAAAAATAAAATATGATAACTTGTCAAGGGGAAAAATTGCATCTAGTGAAAGATGGCATTTTGCAGATTAAAGAGGGAATCTGTAAGTGTCAGCAGTTTATTTTACAAGTGAAACAGTGACAAGCAATTATTATTAATATTGATATCTTTCTGTCAATGTCCAGAGTTTGGGGTAATTATTGGGGGTTGAAATGGTTACTGGGTCCAACAGTTGAAAAAAAAGCAAATGTTGTAAATGTACTGCCTGATAGGGTGGTGGATACAGATTAAATAGTAGCCTTCAAAAGGGAGAAAAAAATTGCAGGGATATGGGGAAAGAACGGGGGAATGGGACTAACTGGATTGCTCCTCGAAAAAGCTGCATAGATTCGATGGGCCGAATGGCTTCATTCTGTGCTGGACTATTCTATGATTCTATCTGAAATAAAATTTGAGAATACTGGAAATACACAGCAGGTCACTCAGTATCTGTAAAGAGAAAAGACAGGTTACTGTCTGTAGATCAGTTATAAAACCCAGCAGGTTGTTGATGCAGAATCATGCCCTAGTTTGTGACTGATGGTACCTGATTCAGCTCCCACCAGGCTCCATGCCACCTTCAAGCTAAAATCCCAATAATGTTATCGCTATTTAATGCTTTAAAAAAATGACTGAAATGTTTGGAACCCATGATAATGGGATCCCATGTGCAATTTTCTGGTACAAAAGAGTGAAATGTGCATCGCTCACATTTCGCCCATTTGTACCAGGTATTGAGTGGGCTAATAGTGGACCTTAAAGGAACCACTGGTGTCCACTCAAGAAATACCCCAAAAATCTTTTAGGTAAAATTTTTGTGGGGCCCGGAGGAGAAGGAATGCCAAGCGAAGCCATTCCTATCATGTTTCCTTCTGAATGGTTACACATTAACATTAGCCCAGGTCAAGGAGGAGATCAGCTTCCTGTCTGGACAGAGAAGGATATGCATTGGGAGGGGAACCTAAAGAAGGAAGAGGCAAAAAGTTAAAGTAAAGGAGGGAATGTAACCAAACAAAAATCAAAACAAGAGCTGCTTGCCCCGGCAGCCAGCATCAGAAAGAAGATAAGAACATGTTGAGAATGAGAAAAGGACCTTGGAATTCTCTCTAATACTACAACACACCTAGCATAGAAGCCAACTGCATTTTGAATATGCTTTACATAGTAGATTTTTCCAAATGGTTATAACATTAAGGAGTAATGAAATTTTTTCATAAAATGTTTTAAAAGAACTTTTCACCCATTTCAAGGCGTATAGTATCTCTAAAAATGTTAAAAGGCCAACTCATTGGTTGGCAATCCAGTGTAAATCACCATGGATTGTGAGGGTTCACATCTGGGATTCCTACACTTGACTTTATGCAATAGTATAAAAATGGTGATAGCGAGTCAGGAGCAATGTTCACTCTCATTTGTTTTCCTGCGGCCACCGGTATCTCTTGCAGTGGCAGCGGCTGGTGAGCGGCCTATGCGAGACCTTGGGATTGGTGCGTGGCTGCGCACCTTAGGAGGTACATTGGTCAACAGCCCGTTTTACATCTCTCCATTGACGTCAATGGAAATAAACATTGTGAGAGATGTAAAACGGGCTGTTGATTTACACTATCAGATAAAGTCAGGATCTACCCCTGTAAGTTAGAAAGAAGAACTTGCATTTATATAGCACCTTTCATGACCGAAAGATATCCCAAAGCGCTTTACAGCCAATGAAGTACTTTTAAAGTGTAGTTATTGTTGTAATATAGCAAAACGTGGCAGCCAATTAGTGCACAGTAAGCTCCCACAAACAGCAATGAGATAAATGACCAAATTATCTGTGTTAGTGATGTTGGTTGAGGGATATATATTGGCCAGGACACCAGGAGAACTAACCTGCTCTTCTTCGACTGGTACCATGGAATCTTTTACATCCACCCGAGATGGGACCTCGGTTTAACATCTCATCTGAACGACAACCCCTCTGACAGTGCAGCACTCCCTCAATACTGCACTGATGGGTCAGCCCAGATTATATGCTCAAGTCTGGAGTGGAATTTGAACCCGCAACCTTGTGACTCAGAGGCGAGAGTGCTACCAATGAGCCAAGGCTGACACGCTAATTATCTTAATCAGTCTTGGGAAGCACCATTGGGGTGGGGTCAGGGTCAGTGAGATGGGGGGGGGCGTGGGTGGGCGATGGTGTGGTCAGGTGCTTTCCCTTTCAGGGAGAAGGAAAAACATCAGAGAGCCAGACAGTATGTGTGAACCTCGTTTATTTCTGAGTTCCTGTTTAAAGACCATCATTGGTGAAGGCTTGTGAATAGGTCTTCCAACTAATCTTCTTGGTTGATAAAGTTGTCCATGCTAGAAGACTTCAGAAGGTAAAAAGGATTTTTTTTAAAACAAACATAATTTGGTCAATTTTCTATACCATCCATCTTGTGCATTTTCTGAGTAAGATTGCCAATTGGAGGCAATGGAGGGGCAATTTTGTGCTGTGGTAACATGCCCACCAGGATTACGACCACCTGAACACATTTCACATAGAATCCTTAGAGCCAGCAGATAGAGCGATTTTTCATCAATTCAGCTTGAGTTGGTTGTGAATCCAAATTCCAGATGCGAATGGCCACTGTTTAATCCACTGTGCCACCCAGTCAGTCTAGCATAGCTTCTCTTGGTTTAAAGATACAGGTGTGTGGAAATGCTAACTGTATTTCCTCACATGGCTTGACAGGACAGTAAAATTTGAATGTGGACGGTTCAACAACAGCACTCAGCTAATTATTAAGCAATGGATCCAATTAATTTTAGTCAGGCAGCAATTTCAGACTTGTAACATGTCGGACTTACCTGGATTTTTGTCAGTCCTGGCTTTCATTTAACACAGGGGTCAGTCCAATGAGAATGAATAGTTATTGTCATTGCATAATAATGGTAATGAAAAGAGCTAATCCTCTGTACTGATGCATCAATAAGGAGGACTGACAAACACATTTTAAAGCACTATTTTATGTGCTTGCAACTCAGTTTGCTTTATTCTGAAGGCATATTTGCTGAACAGTTACATGTGCAACATGTCCATGGAGGAGATAATTGTGTTTTCACAACCAGTAGCAACAACATCCCATGATGCAGCCTGACCTATGGCATTGCGAGGGATGGGTTATTATATTCAGCATTTGCTTTTAAGGAATGAAACTAACTGAAAAAGAAAATATGATGACTTGAACCTATAGGTAATGGAAGGTATCTGTTATGCACTAAATCAAATGTTAATTTCAGTCACTTTTTCCATCAATATTTTGTTAGTGTTCCTTATTTTTTGGTGGGTTCCTTATTTATATTAAATGATGTAAGGAACCCACATACAAACAATAGGATAGTGCCATTCATGCAATTAAATGGTAACTGTTTTATTTGGGCTCATTCTTTCTCCAAGTCAGAAGATGGATATTCCATAGAACAATTCCTTTGAAATCTAACTTAGGAGCATTGACATTGGTCTGAAACCTCAGATATACCAGGCAGACAAGGGACTGATTCTTGGAAGAAAAAATAAAATAATCGGCCACAAACAAAGAAGTCATCTCTTGAAGTGATGTTCAGGTCCTATTCAGTGTGCACAATGAAACAGCCTGTCTGGTAATAACTCCACAATATCATTGTGACTTCACAGTATCCAAACTAAAATTGCACTGATCCAACCCTTACTTGACTTGTTTCATCCATATTGTAGATTGATAAATGTAACTATTATCAGCAGTATTACAGTGGCAGCTGAATTATTGGCATTTAAATGTGGTCAGAATAATCAACCAGTTTGTTAAAAGGAAATCCTTCATCATTTTGAGGAAACAAAATTATTTTCGAATGTTAGAGCAATTCTTCCGAATTAGCAACTATTCATGATCATTGCTGTTCAATTCTTAAGCATGATAAATAGGAAAAATGTATTGCATGATTGGTATGAAGTTGATTATGTAAAGTTCCATATCATATGAAGAAACTGAAATGTCAGATTCATAAGATTAGGCCTAAGTAGTTCACCACTGAAGTTACAAGTATTAGATGTATGTCTAAGACATTCATGCCAGTATTTCAATGCTTGCTGTAATTGCATTTGTGATGTGATGCAACATAACAGTGAACATAGTATTTTTGGAACACTGTCTGAGCCAAGATGACATTTAACATTTTCTTGAAATTCAGAAAATTGTATTAAACACCTCCTCAAAAAGCTAATTGCAGGTTGCTTTCTCATTGGAGAGATTTCTGTCATGTTCATGACTGGCATATATATTCAGGAAAACTATACGGGAATCACGGAACATTCCTTAAATCTCAAAGTTTCATTAAAGCATTTATTTTAGTAGCAATTTGTATACAGATCCTGTTTATGCAGCATCACAGTGTTTAAATAAAGTCTGAAAACAGGGAGTCATTGTTTAAATTTGAGGATATTTTGGATGGCAACAATTTGAAAGTATTACAAAAATGTTCTGTCTTTCTAAACTGGCTGAAATTTGGAAATACAGTATTTACTTCCAGAACAAGAACGACTCTTACAAGATAAAAGTTCACGGGGTTGGGGGTAATATATTAGCATGGATAGAAGATTGGCTGACAAATAGAAAACTGAGAGTCGGGATAAATGGTTCATTCTTGGGTGAGCAATCAGTAACGAGTGGGGTGCTGCAGGGATCAGTGCTGGGACCCCAACTATTTACAATCTATATTATCAACTTGGAAGAGTGTAACGTAGCCAAGTTTGGTGATGATAGAAAGATGGGAGGAAGGGCAATGTGTGAGGAGGACAGAAAAAATCTGCAAAAGGACATAGGCAGGCTAACTGAGTGGGCAAGAATTTGGCAGATGGAGTATAATGTTGGAAAGTGTGAGGTCATGCACTTTGGCAGAAAAAATCAAAGAGCAAGTTATTATTTAAAAGGAGAAAGATTGCAAAGTGCTGCAGTACAGTGGGACCTGGGGGTACTTGTGCATGAAACACAAAAGGATAGTATGCAGGTACAGCAAGTGATCAGGAAGGCCAATGGAATCTTGGCCTTTATTGCAAAGGGCTTGGAGTATAAAAGCAGGGAAGTCTTGTTACAGCTGTACAGGGTTTTGGTGAGACCACACCTGGAATACTGCATGCAGTTTTGGTTTCCATATTTACGAGAGGATATACTTGCTGTGGAGGCAGTTCAGAGAAGGTTCACTAGGTTGATCCCGGGGATGAGGGGATTGATTTATGAGGAAAGGTTGAATAGGTTGGGCTTCTACTCATTGGAATTCAGAAGAATGAGAGGTGATCTTATCAAAATGTATAAGATTATGAGGGGGATAAGGTGGATGCAGAGAGGATGTTTCCACTGGTGGGGGAGACTAGAACTAGAGGGCATGATCTTAGAATAAGGGGCCACCCATTTAGAACTGAGATGAGGCAGGACCGGAACCAATGTCCTAGGGGGAGTGTTTGCTAGTGCTGTTGGGGAGGAGTTAAACTAATATGGCAGGGGGATGGGAACCAATGCAGGGAGACAGAGGGAAACAAAAAGGAGACAAAAGCAAAAGACAGAAAGGAGATGAGGAAAAGTGGAGGGCAGAGAAACCCAAGGCAAAGAACAAAAAGGGCCACTGTACAGCAAAATTCTAAAAGGACAAAGGGTGTTAAAAAAACAAGCCTGAAGGCTTTGTGTCTTAATGCAAGGAGTATCCGCAATAAGGTGGATGAATTAACTGTGCAAATAGATGTTAACAAATATGATGTGATTGGGATTACGGAGACGTGGCTCCAGGATGATCAACATCCAGGGGTATTCAACATTCAGGAAAGATAGAATAAAAGGAAAAGGAGGTGGGGTAGCATTGCTGGCTAAGGAGGAAATTAAGGCAATAGTTCGGAAGGACATTAGCTTGGATGATGTGGAATCTATATGGGTAGAGCTGCAGAACACCAAAGGGCAAAAAACGTTAGTGGGAGTTGTGTACAGACCTCCAAACAGTAGTAGTGATGTTGGGGAGGGCATCAAACATGAAATTAGGTGTGCGTGCAATAAAGGTGCAGCAGTTATAATGGGTGACTTTAGTATGCACATAGATTGGGCTAACCAAACTGGAAGCAATACGGTGGAGGAGGATTTCCTGGAGTGCATAAGGGATGGTTTTTTAGACCAATATGTCGAGGAACCAACTAGGGGGGAGGCCATCTTAGACTGGGTGTTGTGTAATGAGAGAGGATTAATTAGCAATCTTGTTGTGCGAGGCCCCTTGGGGAAGAGTGACCATAATATGGTGGAATTCTGCATTATGATGGAGAATGAAACAGTTAATTCAGAGACCATGGTCCAGAACTTAAAGAAGGGTAACTTTGAAGGTATGAGGCGTGAATTGGCTAGGATAGATTGGCAAATGATACTGAAGGGGTTGACTGTGGATGGGCAATGGCAGACATTTAGAGACTGCATGGATGAACTACAACAATTGTACATTCCTGTCTGGCGTAAAAATAAAAAAGGGAAGGTGGCTCAACCATGGCTATCAAAGGAAATCAGGGATAGTATTAAAGCCAGGTAAGTGGCATACAAATTGGCCAGAAATAGCAGCGATCCCGGGGACTGGGAGAAATTTAGAACTCAGCAGAGGAGGACAAAGGGTTTGATTAGGGCAGGGAAAATGGAGTACAAGAAGAAGCTTGCAGGGAACATTAAGACAGATTGCAAAAGTTTCTATAGGTATGTAAAGAGAAAAAGGTTAGTAAAGACAAAAGTAGGTCCCCTGCAGTCAGAATCAGGGGAAGTCATAACGGGGAACAAAGAAATGGTGGACCAATTGAACAAGTACTTTGGTTCGGTATTCACTAAGGAGGACACAAACAACCTTCCGGATATAAAAGGGGTCGGAGGGTCTAGTAAGGAGGAGGAACTGAGGGAAATCCTTATTAGTCGGGAAATTGTGTTGGGGAAATTGATGGGATTGAAGGCCGATAAATCCCCAGGGCCTGATGGACTGCATCCCAGAGTACTTAAGGAGGTGGCCTTGGAAATAGTGGATGCATTGACAGTCATTTTCCAACATTCCATTGACTCGGGATCAGTTCCTATGGAGTGGAGGGTAGCCAATGTAACCCCACTTTTTAAAAAAGGAGGGAGAGAGATAACAGGGAATTATAGACCGGTCAGTCTGACATCGGTAGTGGGTAAAATGATGGAATCAATAATTAAGGATGTCATAGCAGTGCATTTGGAAAGAGGTGATATGATAGGTCCAAGTCAGCATGGATTTGTGAAAGGGAAATCATGCTTGACAAATCTTCTGGAATTTTTTGAGGATGTTTCCAGTAGAGTGGACAAGGGAGAACCAGTTGATGTGGTGTATTTGGACTTTCAGAAGGCTTTCGACAAGGTCCCACACAAGAGATTAATGTGCAAAGTTAAAGCACATGGGATTGGGGGTAGTGTGCTGACATGGATTGAGAACTGGTTGTCAGACAGGAAGCAAAGAGTAGGAGTAAATGGGTACTTTTCAGAATGGCAGGCAGTGATTAGTGCGGTACCGCAAGGTTCTGTGCTGGGGCCCCAGCTGTTTACACTGTACATTAATGATTTAGACGAGGGGATTAAATGTAGTATCTCCAAATTTGCGGATGACACTAAGTTGGGTGGCAGTGTGAGCTGCGAGGAGGATGCTATGAGGCTGCAGAGCGACTTGGATAGGTTAGGTGAGTGGGCAAATGCATGGCAGATGAAGTATAATATGGATAAATGTGAGGTTATCCACTTTGGTGGTAAAAACAGAGAGACAGACTATTATCTGAATGGTGACAGATTAGGAAAAGGGGAGGTGCAAAGAGACCTGGGTGTCATGGTACATCAGTCATTGAAGGTTGGCATGCAGGTACAGCAGGCGGTTAAGAAAGCAAATGGCATGTTGGCCTTCATAGCAAGGGGATTTGAGTACAGGGGCAGGGAGGTGTTGCTACAGTTGTACAGGGCCTTGGTGAGGCCACACCTGGAGTATTGTGTACAGTTTTGGTCTCCTAACCTGAGGAAGGACATTCTTGCTATTGAGGGAGTGCAGCGAAGGTTCACCAGACTGATTCCCAGGATGGCGGGACTGACCTATCAAGAAAGACTGGATCAACTGGGCTTGTATTCACTGGAGTTCTGAAGAATGAGAGGGGACCTCATAGAAACGTTTAAAATTCTGACGGGGTTAGACAGGTTAGATGCAGGAAGAATGTTCCCAATATTGGGGAAGTCCAGAACCAGGGGACACAGTCTAAGGATAAGGGGTAAGCCATTTAGGACCGAGATGAGGAGGAATTTCTTCACCCAGAGAGTGGTGAACCTGTGGAATTCTCTACCACAGAAAGTTGTTGAGGCCAATTCACTAAATATATTCAAAAAGGAGTTAGATGAAGTCCTTACTCCTAGGGGGATCAAGGGGTATGGTGAGAAAGCAGGAATGGGGTACTGAAGTTGCATGTTCAGCCATTAACTCATTGAATGGCGGTGCAGGCTAGAAGGGCCGAATGGCCTACTCCTGCACCTATTTTCTATGTTTCTATGTTTCTATGTTTCTTCTCTCAGAGGGTTATGAATCTGTGAAATTCGCTGCCTCGGAGAGCTGTGGAAGCTGGGACATTAAATAAATTTAAGACAGAAATAGACAGTTTCTTAAACGATAAGTGGTTGTGGGGAGCGGGCAGGGAAGTGGAGCTGAGTCCATGATCAGCTCAGCCATGATCTTATTGAATGGCGGAGCAGGCTTGAGGGGCCTTTTGGCTTACTCCTGCTTCTATTTCTTATGTTCTTATCAGGATAAATTGAAGACTTTTTAAATTCGGTAAACTTTGTTGCCTAAGCCCTTAATTTAGAATCTTTGGATGGAAGCTGAATTTGGTTTGTGGCTTTTCCTAAAAGGAAGCAAGCAGGATAGTAGTTATTTAGCAGAGAAAGTATTTGACAAATGATGTATGTTTCAATATTACTATACTTCCAGGATTTGATTTCAGTCCGAGAAAAATTTGCCTCCCTTAAATTAGGTGATCTAAGTTGTCAAAAATAGAGATAAAAGAAAAGATGACACTATAATGTTTCAAAAGCAGCCAAATAGACTAAGTATTTCTTTTATGTACTGATATACAGTTCTTGTCTGGTATAATAAAATAGGGTAAAATAATTGCACGCTGTTTTAAAAGATTTATCCAACCTAAGTAAAAAAGAATACATAGTTTTGTTATTTTCCTGTAATATAGCTCATCTTTTCAATAATAACATTCTGAGTTTATGAAATTAACTGCTTCTTGCATTATTAAAAAACACAGACATGGAGGATATTGAAAGACAGGCCAGGTAATAGTTTTTTTTATTCCACAAGGGACCAAGTCAACCTCACAGGCAGAAATCTAATCATATTGTATAGTTTCCTACTCAGCATTCTCTCTCTCTTTCTCTCTCTCTCTCTCTCTCTCTCTCTCTCTCTCTCTATATATATAAATATTAAATGTCTATATTTGTAGAAAGAGAGACTGATAAATCAGAATAAACTATTTGGTGATATCACTATTTTAATTGTGGAAATGGAAATGTTACTTTCACAGTTCTGGGATCACACAAGTATTATAATTTTTTTTAACTCTGTAGGGAACAGAGATAAAGAGAGTGGTAGCTGTTTGCAGTGCCAAGCAAGAAAATTGATCCAGTACAGAAAAAGGTAAAAGGGCCAAATGGCCTTGCCATGTTTCTTGTCATTTGTTCAGTGCCAAATATGCTTTACTATATTTAAACAATGCACGCATTATATATCGACTGAGGTTTTTCTAAACTTTTGATGCTAAAACAACATATTCCAAAGGTTTGTTATAACGTTTTCCTAAATTCCCAATTCTTTTCCCCATTTTATAAATTCCTGTTCATTGTTTTTTTATACAAATCTCCCCTATATAGAAATATCCATCTGTGAGACTTTTATTTTGTTCTGTAATTTTTTTCCCTTATCCCTCTTTGACTGAAAGTGGAACCGGGGTATTGGCGTGGATACCATCGGCTGTTTGGCAAGCCCAAACATGTGAGCCTAAACAGCAAGTTTCATAAATTAGTCAGTGTTCAACTGTGCTTTATAAACCAGGGATCAGTTTTAGCTCGGTGATAGCCTGCTTGCCCGTGAGTCAGAAAATTATGGGTTCAAGCTCCATTTCAGAAACATGAGCACGTAATCTAGGTGCTACTCCATTGCAGTACAGAGGGTGTGCTGCAGAGTTAGAGGTGCTGTCTTTGAATGAGATATTAAATTGAGGCCCAACCTGACCTGTGGTTGTAAAAGACCTCATGGTGGTATTCGAAGAAGAGCAGGGGAGTTCTCCTGGTGTCCTGGCCAATGCTTATCCCGCAACCAACCTGACACAAATGATCTGGTCATTTATTTCATTGCTGTTTATGGGGACCTTGCTGCATGCAAATTGTCTAATTGTTTATTTCCATTACAACAGTGATTACACTTCATAAGTAAAGTGCTTTGGAACATCATGAGGATGTAAAAGGCCCTATGTAAAATGCAAGTTAATTCAGGGGGGAATCACAGCCAAGACCAATGCTCTCCTGGCCCAACATTCACACACATACCTACCTCCATCTGGGGTCACTGGAAAGTAATCAGCTGCAGAAACTAGATGATATTTCCCCTGCCTAGCCTGGGGACCCCGAGGCCGATTGTATCAACTCCCTATTACCCTTGCGCAAATGGACAAATTCAACACTAAGTCTGGGGCCTTCCTGGTTTATACGGATCAATGCTGCGTTGTGCAATGTATTTACTTACTGAGCCATCTCAACCACAACATTATTAAGGTTAAGCTTTCATTGATCCACCTAAATAAGATCCCACCCACAACAACAATCTTACCTTATGATCACCATAACTTTCTGCAGAATAATGACGTTTCCTGTTCCCCACAATTGTTTGTCTGATGTGAACCATTAGTTCTTGCAACACAAAATGCAATTTAAATCTGAAGTAGGTATGTCATTTTTTATTTTCCTTTAGCCTAATTGAATATCAACTACATTATCTAACTACTAAAGGGCAATCTATAATGATCATTTTTTCATAAGAATACAAAAAAATTGCTGTTTTGCTTCTCCCATGTTTATTATTTTAATACATATAAAATTGAGCATTTAATCTGTTCCGAGTATCCTTTGGATTCTTTGAAAAATGCTGAAAATTATGGTTGGCCTCTTAGTTGTTTCATTGAATAAATGGCTTACCTTGAATCTTTTTTTAAGGTTATTTTAGCATGGAATTCTGTTGTGGTTGCTTGCTTGCTTGTGAAACTGAATATGACAGCAACAAGAATACAGGGATAGAAATTCAGCACAATTTCCGCTCGGTTTCTTGGCAGTACTCATAATATTTTGGTGAATATCGCCTGGTCCAAGTTTCGGCAGTGTGTTACGCCGGCAGTTTCAAAATACCATTGGGGAGCGGACTGCCGGCGTGGAAGACGGAAAAAACCACCAATGCACGAGTTTGGTGGTAGTGGTGTTCCGTAGCTGAGGGAAAAAATACAGCCCATGAGAAAGCAATCGGAGCTGGGTGGTAGGTATGAAACCCTGCAAAAAAAGGTAAGTTAAAGTTTTTTTTTAAATTCTTTTGCAGCGATTCAGTGGAAAAGGGTCCTGAGAATGTTTTCCGAATTTTTTATTTTTTGGAAAAATATTTTTTAGCCTCAGACTAAATTTTGAGTAAGTACCGCCCAATTTGCCCAGGATCGCGTTTTCCACCGAGAATCCACATGTGAGACCCATTTTTCCCGCCGGACGGAATTGTTTCCTTTTTTTCATCAATTTTTCGCTGGCGTTAATTTAATAATCTTAGCGTTACCTTGGGCGGCAATCCGGCGGTGGCAGATTTTGCTGAAATTATAGCCCACAGAGTATTATAAAACTGAATTACAGACCTGTACAAACCCATTTATTGGGTGGGGGGGGGGAGAAATTCAACACATGGCCGCCCGTTTCTCCGGTGTAAAATCAGTATTAGACCTCCGGACGTCATATTGGCTCCAGGTGACTTTTAGTCATTCAGTGCACCCACCTGAAACAGGCGTTAGGCTCCTTAAATGTGCAAATTGTGGTCCTACACCGGTTGTAGTGCCCCGAATGCGAATGCCAGCTGCACGAGTGGTATGTGCGCAGCACTTGCTCTAACTCATTGTAGCAGGCGTTGAGCGGTCTAACCAGCAATCCTTAAAGGGACACTGGAAGCCACTCAAAAGACCCAGGAAATTTTCCACGTTATTTTTGTGGGTCCAGAGAAGCAGGAGAAGTGCATCTCCAGGCCTAACAAATAAACGGCGCATGGCAGCCGGTTCAGTGTAATAGCTAGCAGGATTTCCCATCCTCCCTGACTGGTGAGCTGTATCAGTTCACTGGCGGCATTTAAATGAGGCCCGAAGCTGAATTTAGCTCGGTGCCAGGTGGCACAAAGAGGTTGATCTGCCAACTTTTCGCCTGCTTTGGTGCCAGTCCAATTTCTTCCTCGGTTGTTCTTCAATTTACACTAATCTTGGAATAAAAAGGAGCATTTTGGTGTTGCAATGTATACAAGATCTTGTAATGTAGCTAATGAATAGGTTTGCATCTATTCTTGGCAAAATAGCATTTTACAATTTTAAGATGTTGACTTCTAATCTTCTGTTAAGATACCCTTTGTATTTTATTTCTTACTCACATGAATAAAACAAATGAAGCCCACAGACACGCACACACACACAACTTAGGCAATGGCTAGGTGATCCGCGTTTTTAAATAACATTTACTGCTACCTATAACTTCATTTAAAAATGCTAATTAAAACTGCAATACTGAAAAATAAATGTCTGTATTACAACTTATTGGACTCAATCATGTTCTTTATTTTCTATTAACTTTTACCCCTGTTCCTGATTGCTTGTTAGAAACCCTTACTGGAAATCTGCGTATGTGGGTGTTAAGTGAAGGTTCAGATTGGATAACCCCAACCCCCCATGATCAAATAGTGTGCCAGCACTCACGCCAAGGGTATATACATGAATAATGGCAACTGTATAGAATAACAGAAGGTGCAGGTGCCTTTGGAATCCTACCTGAGCAACTGTACCGTCAGGAGAGAGCAGAGGGGAGAAAACTAGCAAGGAAAACAAACACTATGCACATTATTGATATTTTTGTGTAGAAAAGTTCCTAATAAAAGTATTTTTCAGAAGCTGTTACAAGAGAGAATTGATGCAATTTTTGTAGTTGTTGAGTTAGAAATCATTAACATTTTTGAGGACATTCTGGAAAATAAAATATTGAACCAACAGAATGAGTACATAAACTGATACAACTTCTAGATAATTATATATGAAAATTATTTTGCTGTATACATTCTAATGTCAGAATATATACTAAAATAAAACTATAATATTGTTCTTCCAATGTCATAGGGAAATAGTCTGTAATTTCAAACTGCAAACAAAGCAGTACAACCAAGTCACTATGATTGGACAACAGATATTTTTGAATAAAATAAGTTTGTGCGATATACAATTTCTAAGGTAATATATTTTGGAATGGGCTATGAAGCTACCTAAGGAGCAATGGATTTGAGATGTAAATGACCAGGGAAGGGCATTGAACTGGATAGAATAAACAAACTCAAGAGGGAACTAGATATATTTCTGGAGAAAGAAAGAATTGAGCATTATGGTGAGAAGGTGGGTTGTGGTGGGGGGCGGGTTAATGTGTCAAAAAGGAACAGGCCTAATATCCTTATCCTGAAAAAATGTTATATTCTTATGCAGCTTTTTTTTTGCACTTTTGGCTTAATGTATATGTTGCCCAAATTGCACTCACGAGCTCCAAAACAATTCAGAAAATCAAATATATTTATAGTGCATAACTGACTACTATGTGCTGCTTAGAAAATGCAGACCAGAACGTATTAAAGTCAGTCCATCAGACTGCAGCGGAGCTGATATGAACATCTGTGGTGTCTATGAGAAAGAAAAAATGCTGGTTCAAATTAGACCTAACCAAAGTGATACAATTGTGCTTAAAACTGTGGTATCCTTGCCCAGTAATCTATTTGTCATATTCAGGTCAATCTCATAAATTGAAAAGCAACTACCTAGTGATCTCTATGAACTTGATTTGACTTGGCAAAGGGCCACCTATAGATTACTACAGTCAAATGCATAGAATATTTCTTAAAAAAACAGCCTGAATAAATTTCCACTAATTTCAGTGTTGACGCAGAGTTCTTTGAATATTATATTTACGTGTGTTGTGTTTCGAAGCAGTAATTAATGCATGTGTGCACTGTCTTGTCAAATAGAGGATTGGCTACATGATTAAAGGATGAGACCAAAAATCATATTTGTCAGTTTTCCAGTTCAGTTTCATTCTGGGAACTGTCGACACATCCTGTATTGGTATTCACTCACACCTTAAATGTATATTTTTAATAAATATTTTTAATCTTGTTTATCAGATACTTTGCTATTTATACACCTTCTCCAATCTGTAGATGAATTATCTGCAACAGATTTAGTTAAACACCGAATATAATGTGCAGAGCCCAGTGAGTAATGGGGAGTTTGCTCAGTATGGATCATTTGTCATTAGGCACCGCAGTCAGTAACTAAATTAGACAAGACCAACTTGTCTAATACTGGAAACAGACTTTGCAGTGTTGTTAAGGTATTCGAGCTAATCAGAAATACAGGGATGCCAGACGATCAGAATTTACCAAGGATCGCTGTCTAAAGTGAGAAATGTCTACATGATGAAGAGAGAGAAAGAGAGAGAGAGGAGATATAGAAAGTTACAACAGCAACTTGTATTTATATAGTGCCTTTAAAGTAGTAAAATATCCCAAAGCGCTTCACAGGAGCGCCATCAAACAAAATTTGATAACATTTAAGTGAAGTTCGTCTGCTATTATCCTGTTGTATAATCAAGATAATTTGGCAAAATGATCTGCTTGGTATCAATCTGCGATTATGTTATGGAGAAACAAGAACCACTAATACAGGGGTACTCAAGGTTTCACATTATTATATATTACAAGATTAATCTGACATCATTAGCCCAAGAGTAACAACAACACCAGTTGTCAGAATGGACACGAGCAGTTTTAAAGGAGGCATAGTTCAACAGTATAATTTGATTATTGAGATAGCAGTGTCAATGGTGATGTTACAGATTTATTCCTTCCGCGAGGATGTCGTCACACCTCAACTGATTGGAATGTCCTGGACATCAATGTCAACCATGACAACTGCCATCAAGGGCAAAAGCGCCTTCCACAGATTGCAACAGTAAATCAGATTTAAATTCTCATTGTTCAAAATGGCACGACTGTATTTATTGTTGAAAGTAACATTACTTTTTAAAAATGGATTACTTAAGAGTCAGATGACAATGCTCCAGCCTTGTGGTTTGTGAAATCATGTGAACTCCTCAACGAAGAGTTGTAATCACCCCCACATATTATTCTGATTGTCAAGGTTATTACCTCTACTTTAATTCTAAGTGACATTAATTGTTTGTGTGTTTTGATTCTAAAATAATGGAATAAGAAGGAACATTAATGAAAATGTTCTACATAGGAAAATAAAAAGGAAATGATTAAACCGTAGCAGTCAGAATGGTGTGTGTGAGGCTAACAGTTGTCTAAGTGGAATGTGTCAGCCTCCAGACTATATGCTCAATATGTTTAAGTTAGATACTGACACCTGTAAGCATCAACAGCTCTTGTGATTTTTTTGGGTTGTTGCCGGTTGCAGCATATACAGATGTTCTAGTGGCCTATGGAAAAATCAGGAAAAAATAGACTGGATTTTGCTCTCATGAGGACTATGTAGAGCAGATTGTGGCTTTGTATGAGATTGCAGACTTTATATTGGTCTCACCGATTCTGACAAGACTCTTGATCTAGTGCCTGATATGGCCCTCATGAAGAAGGTGGAAGGTGGAAGCATTATCAAATCTTACATGTCAGCAGAGATGTGTAATCCACCTTCAATATCTGTGCAAGGGGAGATGAGAAACGCATTGAACACGCATTTCTCTTGAAAGAGGTCTGAGGAAATGTCTACTATCACCATTCGATTTGATTTCTGCAATAATGAAGTACTATGTGGCATTGTAAGGGATGTAGTTAGAGTATCGATTCTGGTGGTCATTTTCACACATTATGTTGTGTTGTTTGTGGACTCACTTGGGATTCTAGCGTGCTCTACCCATATGTTGAATAATTGGCTGATCACCTGGTAATAGTGATGGGTACCCCCAAGTGTGATATTGTGGCTTGGTGGCTTAACAGGGGATCGTGAAGGTATTGATTGGAGAATAGAAGGGTGCAAACTGTTGATATACACATGGGTATCTGGAAGTCATAATGGATATCTGCTTCAGTCCTTTGGGGCTGTGCAAGATGGGGTAAAGGTCATTTGGTCTTTGTCATCTCTTTTCAATGACATCATGAAAACAATGTACTTTAAGCTTTTGTTCTTTAGGATATGTGCCCAAACTGCTTTCGTTTATGTTTCAGATATATTCAACAGAAGGCCTTGCTCCGGCTCATGTGAGAGATAAAGATCCAAGCTGTGAGGTAGGTTAGTGGCAAAAAGGGGAAATGATCGCGAAGAGGGAGTGTTCTAACCTACGCCAACCTATTACTGAAAGATCTGAAAGGGTGGAGAGGGCTGGGGGTCAGCCTAGTGGAGGGCACACTGCTTTGCCAAAGCAGCTCATGCCAGGACCTGGATTTAGCAGCTGGTAAGCAGATGGTTAAGCAGGCTACAGTAACATTGTGGTTATGGTAACAGACTTTCAAATCCCATCATGTCGAGTTGTGAAATTGACTTCAATAAATTTGCTCATTTGTGAGCGAGTACCAGAAAATTTGAAAGCTGCAGTATTGTTGTAACAACCCAACTGGTTCACGTTGCCACCATCCCGAATCTGGCTGACACCTGACTCCTCTTTTATACTGTTTGAGGCCCAGTTGGAAAAACAATGGTTACAATTCAAGAAGACGACCTTCTTGGGTGAAGATGAGCTTTCTTCTTGTACCTTAACAGTTGTTTTTACATCTAGGGATGGACAATAAACGTGCACCAGTGTCACCCACATCCCGAGAACAAATCAATAGAAAACCTAGATTTGCAGTTTTTAAAAATTCATTCATGGGATGTGGGTGTCGCTAGTAAGGCCAGCATTTATTGCCCATCCTTAAGTGCCCATGGTACAGTCCGTGTGGTGAAGGTACTCCCACAGTGCTGCTCGGGAGGGAGTTCCAGGATTTTGACCCAGCGACTATGAAGGAACGGTGATATATTTCCAAGTCAGGATGGTGTGTGACTTGGAGCGGAACTTGAAGGTGGTGGTGTTCCCATGCACCTGCTACCTTTGTCCTTCCAGGTAGTAGAGCTCACGGGTTTGGGAAATGCTGTCGAAGAAGCCTTGGTGAGTTGCTGCAGTGCATCTTATAGATGGTGCACATTGCAGCTACGGTGCGCCGGTGGTGGAGGGAGTGAATGTTGAAGGTGGTGGATGCGGTGCCAATCAAGCGGGCTGCTTTGTTCAGGATGATGTTGAGCTTCTTGAGTGTTGTTGGTGCTGCACTCATCCAGGCAAGTGGAGAGTATTCCATCACACTCCTGACTTGTGCCTTGTAGATGGTGGAAAGCCTTTGGGGAGTCAGGAGGTGAGTCACTCACCACAGAATACCCAGCCTCTGACCTGCTCTTGTTGCCACAGCATCTATGTGGCTGGTCCAGTTAAGTTTCTGGTCAGTGGTGACCCCAAGGATGTTGATGGTAGAGGATTAAATGATTTATAGATCACTGGAGTGGTACAAGCTGCTCTGTGTCCCTGTGCTCTGGTCCATCCACTGCATTGAAGATAAATGTGTGTCACGCAGCGAATGAAGAAGCTCTGAGACTTAGGATGACGGTTGCTGAATATGAGATGCTTTTATATTCATGATGATGCCTGCCATGGTATTGTTGCAGAGCTGTTTCTGAAGCTTCAAACCTCCAATCTGGTGGAACCGATGATGTAGTACACTGTGTGTCCATGCTGTGATCAAGAGGTTAGTGCCAATACACTCATATTTTATGAGTTGTGTTGCTTGTGAAGAACTCTGAAACAAAAACATAACATGTTGCAAACACTCAGCAGGCCATGCAGCATCCGTGGTGAGAGCAACAGTTAATGTTTCATGTCTGAGACCTTTCGTCAGAACTGGTGAAGACCTCCTGGTGCACACCTTATGAAGTCTCAAGCACACGCTTTTCAGTTGTCTAGCAACCAACAGATGACTATTTTCCTTAGTGGTGGTGAGGTAATCAGGGTCTCTTTGAGGTCAAGATGAAGCACATGAAAGTTCAAAACCATGTCAATGCTTCGTGGTAGACTGGATATTGAGGGTTTCAGCAGCAGATGAGCTGAGGCGGAGCGGAGACAGGCAATGTTACGGAGGTGGAAAAGGCGGTCTTAGTTATGCCACAGATATGTGGTCAGAAGCTCAGTTCAGGGTCAAACATGTCACCAACGTTGCAAACAGTCTGGTTCAGCCTCAGACAAATGCCAGGGAAAAGGATGGAGTCGGTAGCTAGGGAACAGAGTTTGTTGCAGAGCCTGAAGACAATGGCTTCGGTCTTCCCAATATTTCATTGGAGAAAATTTCTGCTCATCCAGTACAGGATGTCGGACAAGCAGTCTGACAATTGAGAGACTGTGGATGGGTTGAGAGAAGTGGTGGTGAGGTAGAGCTGGGTGTCGTCAGCATACATGTGGAAACTGACACCGTGTTTTTGGATGATGTTACCAAGGGGCAGCATATGGATGAGAGATAGGAGGGGGACGAGGATAGATCCTGGGGGACCCCAGAGGAAGCAATGCGGGAGTGGGAAGACTCGATTAGATAGATAAGATAAGATAGATAAGATTGGAACCAGGTGCGTGCAGTTCCACCCAGCTGGATGAAGGTGGGGAAACGTTGGAGGAGGATGGAGTGGTCAACCGTGTCAAAGGCTGCAGACAGGCTGAGAAGGATAAGGATGGATAGTTTACCTAGCACACTCACCTCTGAGTCAGAAGGTTGTGGGTTCAAGTCCCACTCCAGGGACTTGAGCACATAAATCTAAGTTAACACTCCACTGCAGTTCTGAGGGAGTGCTGCACTGTTGGAGGTGCCGTTTTTTGGATGAGACATTAAACCGAGGCCCTGTCTGCTGTGTCAAGTGGTCTATTTTGTAGAAGAACAGTGATGTTATCCCCAGTGTCCTGGCCAATATTTATCCCTCAATCAACATAACAAAAATAGATGATCTGGTCATTATCACATTGCTGTTTGTGAGCTTGCTGTGCACAAGTTGGCTGCTGTGTTTCCCACATTACAACAGTGACTACACTCTAAAAGTACTTAATTTACTGTAAAGCGCTTTGAGATGTCCAGTGGTCAGAGAAGGCGCTATATAAATGCAAGTCTTTCTTTTCTTTCTTTGAGAAATCAACTAACCTTTTTTTCAGAATATCTCTTGATGAATCAGACATGATGATGATTTTGTCTCCTTTCACAGTAGCAAATCTGCATATATTCGCATTTCAGAAACCAGAGGTATTAGCCAAGTAACCCTGAACTGATGAGGGTCTGTTTATACGCTATGGCTTAAACAGTAATAATTTGGTATTCATTGTTAATTCCAAGACAAAATTTACTCACAGGCCCTCAGGACAAAGACAAAATAAACCCCTTTCCAAAGCAGTTATTACATTTTCATGTTAAATTTGCAACACTTGCATAGCTAAAAATTCATGTGAAAAGATTTAATACAGAAATGTTATAATATGACACAGGACAAACCTGCTTTTGTCACAGACTGATTGCATTCTTTGTGCTCAGGCACATTTTACAAGCCACAAATGTAAATGTCTGGTATTTAGACTATGCTCTCACAATGAATATTATTGCAATTCACTCTTGTTGATACCAGAGAAATGTGTCACTTCTGTTGTTCAAAGAGATGTCAGCTTTATAGTTGTATTTGTGGTGTGGGGCAATCATTTTAGGAAAGTAAGTTTGTTGAGTTATTTGGATCCAATTACAAGCAATGTGGCGAAGCAGTTTTTTCCGTTGTACTAAAACTATCCGTAATTGACGTACTTGCTGGACAGCACAAATGTTTGATTGTCATTCTAATTAGAACGGCCAGGATCTTCAGTTGCAGGAATAAAGGAATCGTCGGAGCAGTGCAGGCTTGGTCACTATTTTCATAGTGAAAATATTCCTGTTTTGGAAAGAACCTGATGTTACAGAGATGTTTCGAACAGGCCGTGTTAGACAGTCCTTATTTTGGTTTTCAGTTTCTGCTGATATCAGCGTTGCTAAAACATAGCCTTTAGTCTTTGAAGATATGCTCAGAAAACCCGCAGGGCTGGTTATCTGTCAGAAACTTCTGCCATTTCCCTGAGGACATTAAACCGGTCAGTCCCCCAGTTTGTGCATGTTTCAGTTACTGATTGTAGGATTCATTCTGCAGGGATGGTATGCTGAGATGGTATCCCTTTGACATGTGGCATCCTCAACATTCTTTAGCAGTTTTATCAGCATCTCCAAATGTGCCCTGACTTGTTTCGCCAGGCAGTCCGGCAACAAATACGTGGACTCCCACTTTGTCTGAGCATCTTGTATGAACTGGTGTTGCGAAGCCTAGGAATATAACTTTGTCTCGGCTGGTAGTGCAAAACATGGATAGAAAATCAGCAGCCTGCTTTGCACGCCGTCCGATATTCGTTTCTATCGATTGGGCTAGGACGAGGAAGAATCAGCTCAGGTTCTTGCTCCTGCTCTACACTCAGTGACAATTGTTGGAAAATGGACATCTGGCAATGATAAAATCAGGCTTGGCTTTGAGTATCCCACAAAACCCCAATCCCATGTTCGAATAGCCCGCCGACACTCCCTGTCTGGGCTCTTGTGTAAAGAATGTCGCTTGGCTAAGGTATTGGAGAGCACGAGGCACTTGTGGAACCACAGTCAGCATGACTTCTTGAGGAAAGGCAGGTAAAACTGGAAGTAAGCAAAGTTTTATATTAAAAGGTATCCGACAGCCAAAACATTCTGATTTGCAAGTAATTCTTTTATATAACCAGCTGCAAATGTATAATGGGAGCAAAGGCAGCGGATATAAGAAAATGAAAGGATAGGGAAGGAAGAAAATGAGTGGGAGAGCTGTAGTAATTAGAGATAATATAATGGCAGTAGAAAAAAGGGACATAACTAAGAAGGTTAGAAACAGAATCCACATGGATTGAAATAAAATATAAGAAGGAATCAATCACGCTAATAAGGGTATACTGCAATGTACCTAATAGTGGAAAGGAAGAAATATGTAAGAAAATATGTGAAATGAGTAACGGACATAGAATAATAATCATGGGAGATTTTAATTACCCGAAATAAACTGACAAGAAGAAGTAGCGAAAGTGGTACAAGGAATAGGGTTTTTACAATGTGCGCAGAACTCCTTTCTTACCCAGTGTGTAAAAAGCCCCAAAGCAGACGGAGCACTGCTGGGTCTAGTAATAGGAAATGAACCAGAACAGATCAGAGAATTAAGCATTGGAGAACATCTTGGCAAAGTAATTCTTGTATATAACTAACTGCAAGTGTATATCATCATCATCATAGGCAGTCCTCAAAACGAGGATGACTTCCTTCCAGGCTGAAAAAGGTTGAGTTCACAGGTATTTCAATGAAGGACCTAATATTTCAGATCCCGAACTACATCTTGAAGGGTGGAAGGCGCCTATGCGTGGATTTTTTTAACGTGTGGTGGCTGTTGCACCCCAGCCACTACACGGGCTTGAAAGAGCTAGGTCTTGGTCCAGTGGCAAGGGTTAACCAGGACGACTGGAGACCAGCTCTGCTGCACGGACCTAGTGCACACACATATCGCAGTGTGGGCTGGCCCATGCTGCCCCTGGACCCTCGCCTCTTCTGGGCCCCGTGTGCAGGAGCTGACACTGAGACACACATGGCGGGTACAGGAGACACTGAGACACACATGCGGGGTACAGGAGACACTGAGACACTCACGGGAGTACAGGAGCCGACACTGCAAGTGTATAATTGGAGCAAAGGCAGTGGATATGCAAGCGTGATTTCTCCTCCCTTCGTCTCCTTAAGCCATTGATTTTTTTTGCCTTAATATAGTTCCAACAGGTTGTTGGATAGCAATTAGGAGCAGGAAGTATGGCCAATTTTTTCCTCTGTAATCCAGGATTCAAGACCTTTTGTTACACCTCTACTGATGTCCTTGCTAGAACGGTACATGTGGACATTGATAAGCGCATGATTGGGCTCAGGTGGGATGTCCCCACAATTAAATACATTGCTCATACTTATTATCAAGGCACACACATAAAGAGGCACCTGAGGATGTGAGGGACACATGGAAGGATTCCCCCGACAAGGCATTGGTGCCTTCAGGAAAGGATGGGAGGAGAAAGATGGCATAAAAAAATTCACTCAAATTGCAATTGAAGAAGTCCTGGGAACTGTTTGTTTATCCAAGAGTTAAGCTATACTGTTTCTACAAAGTAAGTCTAGATCACTTTTGAAAGACACTTCAGAATGTTGGCTGCATTACACGGTGGATTACAAGGTCCTGCTAAGGGAATATCAGAAGTTAGGAACCAAATTTAAAAAACAGGGAAGCAGTTGAGGCTAGCTTATTGAATGTATTCAAATCACAGATGGATAGATTTTTATCAAATAAGCGAATTAAGGGTTATGGGGAGCGGGCGGGTAAGTGGAGCTGAGTCCACGGCCAGATCAGCCATGATCTTGTTGAATGGCGGAGCAGGCTCGAGGGGCTAGATGGCCCTCTCCTATTCCTAATTCTTATGTTCTTATTATGTTCTTACGGCTAAGGGGATCAAGGGCCATAGAGAGAAAGCAGGAAAGGGGTACTGAGGAAATGATCAGCCGTGATCTTATTGAATGGCGGTGCAGGCTCGAAGGGCCGAATGGCCTACTCCTGCACCTATTTACTATGTTTCTATGTTTCTGTGTAGGATGTCATGGGTGGTAATCTCGGGATTACTACCCAAGCCAGGCAGACCAGGAAGGTGAATGCGTGGCTGAAAGACTGGTGTGGGAAGGAGGGATTTCATTTCATGGGACACTGGCACCAGTACTGGGCCAGGAAGGAGCTGTACCGCTGAGATGGGCTCAACCTGAACCAGCGTGGGACTTGTGTCCTACCGGAAAGGATAAATAGGGCTGTTGATAGGACTTTAAACTGGTAAGATGTGGGGGAGGGATATGGTGAAAATAACATGTCTGAAGATAAAAGAATTAGGAGATGAGAGTAAAGGTCAGACCAAGGTAAGAAACAAGGGTAACACAAACGGCCAGGAAACAGATACAGTTATAAAACAGAAGTATAAAAGATTGTTAAAAATAAATTAAAAGGGACAACTATTAAAGACTAATTTAAACTGCCTGTACAGTAATGCACACAGCATCCAAAATAAAATGGGGGAACTGGAGGCAATAAATCACAGCAAAGAACCAGATGTAACAGGAATAACTGAAACATGGCTACGTAAAGAACAGGACTGGCAACTAATTACTGCAGATACTAATAATCAGAAAGGATCAGGAAGGAAGAAGGTGGGTGAGGTAGCTGCAGTAATTAAAGATAACATAATGGCATTGGAAAAAAAGAGACATAACTAAGGTTAGAAACAGAATCCAAATGGATTGAAATAGACGATAAGAAGGGATCAATCACATTAATAGAGGTATAGTGCAGACTACCTGAGAGTGGAAAGGAGGTGCAGGAAGAAATATGTAAACAAATATGTGAAATGAGGAAAGGACATAAATTGGCCCCGAGTTTGGTCGACTCACCGCCGGCTGCGCTCGGCAGTCTCGATGTATTTGGGCGCTCTCCTCTCCGAGCGAGTTTAGTCAGGTCCTCACGCCGG
This sequence comes from Pristiophorus japonicus, assembly GCF_044704955.1. Taxonomy (NCBI): domain Eukaryota; kingdom Metazoa; phylum Chordata; class Chondrichthyes; family Pristiophoridae; genus Pristiophorus; species Pristiophorus japonicus. The sequence goes on from NC_091992.1 coordinate 112,357,245, forward strand.
CGGTGAGAGAAGACCGCTGGGGAGCATCCGCTGGTGTGCGTCGGCATGCAACGCCCACAAGAGTCTTCCCGCCTGCTGGGTTGCCAGTTTGGTCTGAGCGGTCCTCCGCTCCAGCAGGGGAAAAGACCGCCACATGGAGGCAGGTCTTACCTGAACGGTAAGTATAAAGACCTGCAAAAAAAGTTTACTGCACTTCTTTTCTTTATTTATTTTGCAGGGATTTAGGTCGATGGGGTGCCCTGAAGGATTTCTGGTGGGTCTTTATAGTTTTGAGAATTTTTTCATTTCCCTGTTCCCCCTCCCTGGGCCCAACTTTATCCTTGGCGGTAATTTTCCGAGGATCGCATTTGCTGCCCAGAATGGGATCTATCGCCCGCTGCCGCCCAGAATCGGCGTGCAAGGCCCATTTTTGCCACCGGATGGTTTTTCCAACATTTTTTCACGAAACTTCCGCCCAAAGCACCGTCAGGATCTTAGCTGTCCTTTGAACAGTACTTGGGCAGAGCTTAGGTTTCACCAAACTCGGGGCCCATAGAATAATAATCATGGGAGATTTTAATTATCCCAAATAAACTGGCAAGAAGAAGTAGCAAAAGTGGTACAAGGAATAGGGTTTTTACAAAGTGCACAGAACTCCTTTCTGACCCAGTGTGTAAAAAGCCCAACAAGAGAGGGAGCACTGCTGGGTCTAGTAATGGGAAATGAAGCAGAACAGTTAAGAGGAGTAAGCATAGGGGAACATCTAGGCAAAAACAATCACAACATAATAAGGTCTAAGATAAAGATTGAGAAGGACGTAAGTATGACAAAGACCAAAGTAATAAATTGGAAAAAAGCTGATTTTAAGGAGCTGAGAATGGAACTAAGGAAAATAAACTGGAAAAAATTACTGACAAACAAAGAAATAGAGTAACAGTGAGAAACATTTAAAACGGTGATCAATAGAGTTCAGGTTAAATATATCCCACTAAAAAGCAAGAACAAATTAGCTAGTAATGACACACCATGGATGAATAAAGAAATAAGGGCAACATTGAAACAAAAGAAAAAGGCATATAATAAGTACGTAGACAACAAAGCACAGGAGTTCGTCGAGGAGGCGGAGCGGGAGATCGAGGAGGCCAGTTGGTGCAGCTGCAGCAGGGGACAGAAAGCAAAAAAGAAGTAGAAAGAAATCGAAGGGTGACATCACAGCCAAGGGGGTAAGTGTTTGGCTGGTGATTGATGAGTATTTTTTCTTTTTCTTTTCTTTATCAGTAGGTAACCTTTATCATTGTTGTTGCCAAATTATGTTAACCTAGGGGTTAAGTCATGGCAGGAGAGCTCGGACACATGTCATGCTCCTCCTGTGCTATGTGGGAAGTCAGGGAAACTCCCAGTGCCCCTGACGACTACATGTGCAGGAAGTGTATCCGGCTGCAGCACCTGACAGACCGCATTGCAGCACTGCAGCTGCGGGTAGATTTACTCTGGAGCATCCACGATGCTGAGGATGTCATGAAAAGTTTAATGAGTTGGCCACACCGCAGGTAAAGGTTACACAGTCAGATAGGGGATGGGTGACCAACAGGAAGAGCAGTGCAAGGAAGGTAGTGCAGGGGTCCCCTGCGGGCATCCCCTTGCAAAACAGATACATCGTTTTGGGTACTGTTGAGGGGGATGATTCATCAGGGGAGAGCAGCAGCAGCCACGTGCATGGCACCGTGGGTGGCTCTGCTGTACAGGAGAGCAGGAAAAAGAGTGGGAGAGCTATAGTGGTGGGGGATTCTATTGTAAGGGTAATAGATAGACATTTCTACGGCCGCAATTGAGACTCCAGGATGGTATGTTGCCTCCCTGGTGCAAGGGTCAAGGATGTCTCAGAGCGGCTGCAGGACATTTTGAAGGGGGAGGGTGAACAGCCAGTCATCATGGTGCATATAGGTACCAACGATATAGGTAAAAAATGGGATGAGATCCTATAAAATGAATTTAGGGAGCTAGGAGCTAAATTAAAAAGTAGGGCCTCAAAGGTAGTAATCTCAGGATTGCTACCAGTGCCATGTGCTAGTCAGAGTAGGAATAGCAGGATAGCTCAGATGAATACGTAGCTTGAGGAGTGGTGCAGGAGAGAGGGATTCAAATTCCTGGGGCATTGGAACCGGTTCTGGGGGAGGTGGGACCAATACAAACCAGACAGTCTGCACCTGGGCAGGACCGGAACCAATGTCCTAGGGGGAGTGTTTGCTAGTGCTGTTGGGGAGGGGTTAAACTAATATGGCAGGGGGATGGGAGCCTATGCAGGGAGAAAGAGGGAAGTAAAATGGAGGCAGAAGCAAAAGATAGAAAGAAGAATAGTAAAAGTGGAGTGCAGAGAAACCCAAGGCAAAAAGCAAAAAGGGCCACATTACAGCAAAATTCTAACGGGGCAAAGTGTGTTAAAAAGACAAGCCTGAAGACTGTGCCTCAATGCGGGGAGTATTCGTAATAAGGTGGATGAATTAACTGTGCAGGTAGCAAGTAACGAATATGATATAATTGGCATCACGGAGACATGGCTTCAGGGTGACCAAGGCTGGGAACTCAACATCCAGGGGTATTCAACATTCAGAAAGGATAGACAGAAAGGAAAAGGAGGTGGGGTGGCGTTGCTGGTTAAAGAGGAAATTAACGCAATAATAAGGAAGGACATTAGCTTAGATGATGTGGAATCGGTATGGGTGGAGCTACGGAATACCAAAGGGCAGAAAACGCTAGTGAGAGTTGTGTACAGACCACCAAACAGTAGCAGTGAGGTTGGGGACAGCATCAAACAAGAAATTAGGGATGGGTGCAATAAAGGTACAGCAGTTATCATGGACGACTTTAATCTACATATAGATTTGGCTAACCAAACTGGTAGCAATGCGGTGGAGGAGGATTTCCTGGAATGTGTTAGGGATGGTTTTCTAGATCAATACGTCGAGGAACCAATTGGAGGACTGGCCATCCTAGACTTGGTGATGTGTAATGAGAAAGGACTAATTAGCAATCTTGTTGTGCAAGGCCCCTTGGGGAAGAGTGACTACAATGTGGTAGAATTCTTTATTATGATGGAGAGTGACACAGTTAATTCAGAGACTAGTGTCCTGAACTTAGGAAAAGGTAACTTCAATGGTGTGAGACGTGAATTGGCTAGAATAGAATGACGAATGATACTTAAAAGGTTGACGGTGGATAGGCAATGGCAAACATTTAAAGATCACATCGATGAACTTCAACAATTGTACATCCCTGTCTGGAGTAAAAATAAAATGGGGAAGGTGGCTCAACCGTGGCTAACAAGGGAAATTAAGGACAGTGTTAAATCCAAAGAAAAGGCATATAAATTGGCCAAAAAAAAGCAGCAAACCTGAGGACTGGGAGAATTTTATAATTCAGCAGAGGAGGACAAAGGGTTTAATTAGGAGGAGGAAAATAGAGTATGAGAGGAAGCTTGCAGGGAACATAAAAACTAACTGCAAAAGCTTCTATAGATATGTGAAGAGAAAAAGATTAATGAAAACAAATGTAGGTCCCTTGCAGTCAGATTCAGGTGAATTTATAATGGGGAACAAAGAAATGGCAAAACCAGTTGAACAAATACATTGGTTCTGTCTTCATGAAGGAAGACACAAATAACCTTCTGGAAATACTGGGGGATCGAGGGTCTAGTGAGAAGCAGAAACTGAAGGAAATCCTTATTAGGCAGGAAATTATGTTAGGGAAATTGATGGGATTGAAAGCTGATAAATCCCTGGGTCCTGATAGTCTGCATCCCAGAATATTTAAGGAAGTGGCCCTAGAAATAGTGGATGCATTGGTGATCATTTTCCAACAGTCTATCGACTCTGGATCAGTTCCTATGGACTGGAGGGTAGCTAATGTAACACCACTTTTTAAAAAAGGAGTGAGTGAGAAAACGCATAATTATAGACTGGTTAGACTGACATCAGTAGTGGGGAAAATGTTGGAATCAATTATTAAAGATGAAATAGCAGCGCATTTGGAAAGCAGTGACAGGATCGGTCCAAGTCAGCATGGATTTATGAAAGGTTAATCCTGCTTGACAAATCTTCTAGAATTTTTTGAGGATGTAACTGGTAGAGTGGACAAGGGAGAACCAGTGGGTGTGGTGTATTTGGACTTTCAAAAGGCTTTTGACAAGGTCCCACACAAGAGATTGGTGTGCAAAATTAAAGCACGTGTTATTGGAGGTAATGTACTGACATGGATAGAGAACTGGTTGGCAGACAGGAAGCAGAGAGTCGGGATAAATGGGTCCTTTTCAGAATGGCAGGCAGTGACCAGCTATTTACAATATACATTAATGATTTAGATGAAGGAATTGAGTGTAATATCTCCAAGTTTGCAGATGACACTAAGTTGGGTGGCGGTGTGAGCTGTGAGGAAGACACTAAGAGGCTGCAGGGTGACTTGGACAGGTTAGGTGAGTCGGCAAACACATGGCAGATGCAATATAAATGTGGATAAATGCCACTTGGTGGCAAAAACACAAAGGCAGAATATTATCTGAATGGCGGCAGATTAGGAAAAGGGGAGGTGCAACGAGATCTGGGTGTCATGGTACATCAGTCATTGAAAGTTGGCATGCAGGTACAGCAGGCAGTGAAGAAGGCAAATGGTATGTTTGCCTTCATAGCTAGGGGATTTGAGTTTAGGAGCAGGGAGGTCTTACTGCAGTTGCACAGGGCCTTGGTGAGACCTCACCTGGAATATTGTGTTCAGTTTTGGTCTTCTAATCTGAGGAAGGACGTTCTTGCTATTGAGGGAGTGCAGCGAAGGTTCACCAGACTGATTCCCAGGATGGCTGGACTGACATATGAGGAGAGACTGGATCGACTGGGCCTGTCTTCATTGGAGTTTAGAAGGATGAGAGGGGATCTCATAGAAACATAAAAAATTCTGACGGGACTGGACGGGTTAGATGCAGGAAGAATGTTCCCGATGTTGGGGATGTCCAGAACCAGGGGACATGGTCTAAGGATAAGGGGTAAGCCATTTAGGACTGAGATGAGGAGAAACTTCTTCACTCAGAGAGTTGTTAACCTGTGGAATTCTCTACCGCAGAGAGTTGTTGATGCCAGTTCATTAGATATATTCAAGAGAGAGTGAGATATGGCCCTTACGGCTAAAAGGATCAAGGGGTATGGAGAGAAAGCAGGAAAGGGGTACTGAGGTGAACAATCAGCCATGATCTTATTGAATGGTCTACTCCTGCACCTATTTTCTATGTCTATGTTTCTATGGCAAAAGTGGATACGAATAGGTTAGGAAAGAAGTTAAAACAACAATTATTTGATAAATAATGACAAAATAGTGAATAAATAAGAATAAAAATTTTCCCATTTTTAAGGGGTAAATTTAGCCACAAAATACGCCTGTTCTTAAAAAAACGGCGTTCTACAACAATTCGCGTTAAAAACCTCAATATCGGCAACTTTAGCCTGAAGCCTATCAATGCGAAAAATACAGGCCCTAGAAGGGGAGAAAATACAAAAAAAAATTAGCAAAAAACAAAAAAGCAAAATTCAACAAAACATATACAAAACCCATAATTCAGTAATGGCTGCAAAAGAATTAAAAAATAAAAACTTTAACTTACCTTTTTTGCCGGTCTTCCTACTTACCGACGTTTCTGAAGCTGCAACGCCTGCTTTTCTGCTGCGTTTTTTTTTCTAAGAAAAGGTTCGCCGAATGGCCAAACTTAGGCAGTGCAGTTTTTTTTCACGTTGCATCAAGGCTTTTTGGTGATATTTTGAAAATGCCATTCTTAAGGTTTGGGGAATTTTGTGCAATTCAGTTTAAGGACAAAAAAGCACTTTTAACACGAATAGATCGCGTTAAAACGTGTGTTAGGCTGGGGAAAATCTAGCCCAGAGCAACTACAAAATTAAATTATCGAGGAATATAAAAAGAAATCATAAAGTAGTCTACTTACAGATAAATACCAAATGAAACATCAGGATAGGGATAGGGTCACTAAGGGATACACACAATAAATTCACAGGTAATGACAGAGAATTGGCGAAGATATTAATTAATTACTTTGCCTCGGTATTTAGCAGGGAGACTAACATAGTGGACGTGACATTAGAAGAGGAAATCTAAAACAATATCAACACATTTAAGATTGAAAAGGGGAGATAATTGATAAACTAATTAAACTTAGACAGGATAAAACCCTTGGTCCGTATGGATTACATCCACACATATTAAAAGAAGTTAGTGAAGAGATAGCAGAAGCACTATTACATATATATAAAAATTTATTAGAAAAGGGAATAGTGCCAGAGAACTTGTGGACAGCTAATGTGATTGCTATATTTAAAAAGGGAGATAGAACAAGTCCAGGGAACTATCGACCAATTAGGTAGGAAAGATAATGGAATCCTTACTCAAAAATGTAATAGAAAAACATCCAAAAACTGAAAATATGGTGAAGAGTACTCAGCACAGAGTTCAAAAGGGAAGATCATGCTTGGCCAACTTTATTGAATTATTTGAAGAAGTAACAGAAAAGGTAGGTAAGGGTAATCAGTAGCAGTAATATATTTAGATTTCCAAAAGCCTTTGATAAGGTTCTGCATAATAGACTCATGATTAAGGTCATAACATGTGGAGTGAGGGAACAAGTAGCAGAATGGATAGCAAGCTGGCTACAAAACAAGAAACAGAGAGTAGGGGTTAAAGGTAGTTACACAGATTGGCAAAAGTGGGGAGTGGTGTTTCACAAGGATCAGTGCTGGGACCAATGAAGTACTTTTTGAAATGTAGTCACTGTTGTCATATAGGAAACGCGGCAGCCAATTTGCACTCAGCAAGGTCCCACAAACAGCAATGTGATAATGACCAGATAATCTGTTATTATGATTTTGATTGAAGGATTAATACTGGCCAGGTAAGTCCCCTGGTCTTTGAAATATTGCCATGGGATCTTTTACATCCATCTGAGAGAGCATATAGGGCCTCGGTTTAACGTCTCATCCAAAAGCCGGATATGTTAATAGGGTTCACCATTTACATAAATGATTTGGGCTTGGGAATAGGAAGTACAATTTCAAAATTTGCAGACAACACCAAAGTGTGGGATATAGTTAATCCAGAGGAGAACTGCGAAAAAATACAGCAAGTCATTAATAACATTGCAGAATGGGTGTGTAATTGGCAAATGAACTTCAATATAGATGTTTTGGTAGGAAGAATAAGGAGGCCACATACACTTAGAAATTAAGTGACTAAATGGCGTGGAACAGCAGAGGGATCTGGGGCTACAGATACGCAAATCACTAAAAGTAGCAACACAGATTAATAAGGCCATAAGAAAGCCAACAAAGCACTGGGGTTCATTTCTAATGGATAGAACTGTAAAGCAGAGAAATATGTTAACCTTGTATAGAACCTTGGTTAGACCACACTTGGAGTACTGTGAACAGTCTGGTCACCATATTATTAAAAAAAAAGGATATAGAGGCACTGGAGAAGGTGCAAAAAAGATTTACTAGAATGATTTCAGAATTGAGAGGTTATACAGTCTGGGGCTCTATTCTCTAGAAAAGAAAAGAGTGAGAGGTGATATGATAGAGGTCTTGAAGATTATGAAAGCCTTCGATAGGGTAAACATAGAGAAGATGTTCCACTTGCTGGGGGTGGGAGGGGTGGGGGGGTGGGGGGTGGGGGAGACCAGAACTAAGGTCCATAAATATAAGATAGTAACTAAGAAAACCAATAGGGAATTCAGGAAAAACTTCTTTACCTATAAAGTGGTTAGAATATTGAACTTGCTACCACAAGGAATAGTTGATGTGAATAGCATCGACACATTTAAGGGGAATCTGAAGTAACACCTGAGGGAGAAATGTATAATAAGAAAAGAAAGACTTTCATTTCTATAGCGCCTTTCATGACTTCAGGATGTCCCAAAGCGCCTTACAGCCAATGAAGTACTTTTTGAAATGTCGTCACAGTTGTAATGTAGGAAACGCAGCAGCCAATTTGCGCTCAGCAAGGCCCCACAAACTGCAATATTATAGTGACCAAATAATCTGCTGTTGTGATGTTGATTGAGGGATTAATATGGCCTGGTAACATAGAAACATAGAAACATAGAAAATATTTCATAATCTGAATGTTTAGAAGTTCTTCATAGTCTCTGCCTAAACAAATATTGTCCAACTAACAGTTTACATAGGATTACATAGGATATATGGCACAGAATCAGGCCATTTGTCCCAACCAGTCCATGCTGATGTTTATCCTCTACTCGAGCCTCCTCCTGTCTTTCCTCATTTAAATCTGTCAGCATAACTCTCTATTCCCTTCTCCCTCATAGAAACATAGAAACATAGAAACGTAGAAAATAGGTGCTGGAGTAAGCCATTCGGCCCTTTGAGCCTGTACCACCATTCAATATGATCATGGCTGATCATGCAACTTCAGTACCCCATTCTTGCTTTCTCTCCATACCCCTTGATCCCTTTAACCATAAGGGCCACATCTAACTCCCTTTTGAATATATCTGACAAACTGGCCTCAACAACCTTCTGTGGTAGAGAATTCCACATGCGCACAACTCTCTGAGTGAAGAAGTTTCTTCTGATCGCAGTCCTAAATGGCTTACCCCTTGTTCTTAATTCCCTTGGTCTTCTTTGAAATAGTGCCATGGGATCTTTTGCATCCACCTGAGAGAGCAGATGGGGCCTCGGTTTAACGTCTCATCCAAAAGCCGGATATGTTGATGGAGTTAGATGAAGAAGGGTGGGAGGAGGCTCATGTGGAGCATAAACACCGGCACGGACCTTTTGGGCTGAATGGCTTGTTTTGGTGCTGTAAATATATGCAATACTATGCAATTACAAAAATTAATCATCTTATGTGAACAGATGCGCTTTTTAAACTTTTGCTTTGTTTGTGGCTTCTGTATTTTGAGAGTAAGGTTTCTTGTCCAACAATCCTGTTCTATTTAAAATAAACTGCAACTTCATACCCTTATTTCATAATCGGGATCTCCCCATACTATTTTTTAAATATATGGGTTTACATTCCTCTGGTATCACAAAATAAACACATCAACAATTATATTAGTGCAGCAAGGAATTTGATGAAAATGTTTTATCCAGCATGCTACCAGAAGAAATTAAACTGTATACTGTTCATCTTTCTTACTCATATGTGTACCCATTTGTAATGAATCAATATCGCTATAGAAACATGGACCTTCCTAATCGTACAGAGCTGAAAATTCAGAATGTTTTGTGAATCTGCAGTTAAATCATGCTCCATGGTCAAGCATAAACAGTACTGTTATTCACTTAATTGCATTTCAGAATTGAACTGGGGGAGCCCCAATTATATACCCCGAGAGATCATTTTAAGTTCAGGTCCTGACCTGTAGTCAGTGTGATCTCTGCATGACTATCTATATAAATGGGTTTTACTTAACTTATTCTCATATTTCTGAGCAAGGTTATATTTAATTATTGGTTACAGTATTTGTTAAACTCAAAGGATGCCTAAACTATTGCAAACAAATTCTACCAGTATTCCTCAACTGAAATAACCTTGAGTTATTTTCTAATGCCTTCATTACTACTATTATTCTTCTATTGTTCCCACCTAATTTACAACAAGCCTTTTGGAACTGTTACAGCTGAACTCAGCCACGTGAGTATAAGTGCCAGGCAACCTTGAGACTCAAATGCATGACCTTCTAGTTGGGAGTAATGCACTCATCTGTATAATTTAGGGGTACGGTAGCCTTGATTATGTTACTGGACTAGTAATTCTGAGGCCTAAACTAATGATCCATAGACGGGAGTTTAAATCCCACCATGGCAGCTGGGGAATTTAAATTCAGTTAATTAAATAAATCTGGAATAAAAAGCTAGTGTCAGTAATGGTGACCATGGGCCCAAGTTTCGGGCCGCACCTAGAACGGCGCAGCCCCAACCTGGACGCTCGTTTTTCGAACTCGAAAGTGCGCCTAAAAACTACTTACCGACTCTCCGGCTCCCTACAGGTCCTCTGGAGCTGGGCACAGCATAGCATGAGCTGTGGGGGGCGGAGCCAGGTCCCTGCGCTGAAAACAGTGCTGGGATCTCTGCACATGCGCGCTACAATGGGTGCGCATGTGCATTAGCTCCAGGCACCCAAAACTGTGTGGGAGGGGCCCGAAGCACGCAGCCCCTAGCCCTGGCCAAATGGGCTCACTGGGGCGGCGTGGATCAGGCTGTACCTCCCACTTCCTCCCTTTAGCTGGCTCTCAACGCCGCCCCCCCCCTTCGCCCAGCTCCCGACCCGACACCCACCCCCAGGCCCGACTCCCGCTCCATTCCCGGACCCGACCCCCCCCGGACCCGACCCGCGCTTCCCCCCCCCGGACCTGACCCGCGCTCCCCCCCTGGACCCGACTTAGCCCCTGCTCCCCCGCCGCGGACTCGACCCGTGCTCCCCCCCTGGACCCAACCCCCCCCCCCCCGAACCCGACCCACACCCCCCCCCTCCCCGGCCTGACCCACACCACCTCCCAGCCGACCCGACCCGACCCACACCGCCCCCCCCCCCCGACCCGACCCACACCCGCCCCCCGCCCCAGGATCCGATCCGACCTGACCCCCGGCCACCTACCTTTAACTTCGGTGCTGGGGGCGGGCCCCACCCGAAGTCTTGGGCCCGGCTGGGCCAGGCCCGTTCAGCCTCCCTCTCCTCTCCTCTCCTCTCTCCCTCCCTTCTCCCCTCCCTCTCTCCCTCCCTTCTCCCCTCCCTCTCTCCCTCCCTTCTCCCCTCCCTCTCTCCCTCCCCTCTCCCCCTCTTCCCCTCCCCCCTTCTCCCCTTCCCCTCTCCCCCCTCTCCCTCCCCCCCTCCCTTCTCCCCTCCCTCCTCCCCTCCCTCCCTTCTCCTTTCTCCTCTCTTCTCCCCTCCATCTCCCTCCCTTCTCTCTCTCCCTCCCTCCCTTCTCTCCCTCCCTCCCTTCTCCCCCTCCCTCCCTCTTTCCTCCCTCGCTCGCCCTCCCTCCCTCTTTCCTCCCTCTCCCTCCCTCTTTCCTCCCCCTCCCCTCGCTGTTAGAAACACAGACACTGACAGACAGAGAGTGATAGAGACACACACAGACAGACAGAGAGATAGAGACGCTGACAGAGACACACTGGGGGGCGGAGGGGGTGGGGGGCCCCGTCCCAGCACGCTGTTGGAGGGCTCCCGGTGCTGCAGTCGGTAAGTAGAAAATGTTTTATTTATTGATTTTTTTATTTTTTTTATTTTTTATTAATTTTTTTTGATTGATTTATTGGTTGATTTATTGATGTATTTATCATTTATTATTGATGATGACTCTTTATTTGTAAAACTGATGTGTTTAATGTTTGTAAACTTCCCTTTAAACCCCCACCCCCCATTCCCTACGCCTAATTTGTAACCTACGCCTGATTTTCTAAGTGTAGACAAGGTTTTTCTGAGCGTACAAAAATCTACACTTACTCCATTCTAAGTTATTTTGGAGTAAGTTTTCATTGCCTAAACTTTCAAAACAGGCGTAAGTGGCCGGACACGCCCCCTTTTGAAAAAAAAATCTGTTCCAAACTGAAACTGTTCTAACTGACTAGAACTGGAGCAAACTAAATGCCGAGAATTGCAATTTCTAAGATACTCCGTTCTACACCAGTTGCTCCAAAAAAACAGGAACAACTCAGGCTGAAACTTGGCCCCCATGAAACTGCCGTATTGTCGTAAAAACCCATCTGGTTCACTAATGTCCTTTAGGGAAGGAAATCTGGTGTCCTTAGCCGGTCTGGCCTATATGTGACTCCAGACCCACAATGTGGTTGACTCTTAACTGCCCCTCTGAAATGGTGGCTCACCACCACCTTCTTAGGGGCAATTATGGGTGGGCAATAAATGCCAGTGATGCCCACATCCCAGGAATGAATTTTTGAAAAGTTTACTGGGCCACCACTGTTAATTCAGATGTAAATTGAATCAGCAGGTCTGTGGCCTATTTACAGACTTCCTTGCCGACAGTCATTTGTTATCACTCACTTTGGATACTACTAATCGGTTATAATCTGCGTTCATCAGCATTTGCACTACGGCCTACCCAGGACCTTTAAATTCACTCTCTCAGGCACACGAGATGAATGGTAGTATGGTGATCTCTCTCAAACATGTCTTCTGTTGACCGAAGACAACTATCACAGTTCAGAGACAGCCTCTTCTGGGCCCGCAATCGCAGTATAGTTATATAGGAGTCATAGCAGTTTGAAATCCATTGTGGGCCTGTTTGATATCGATATGATTCCAGAATGTGGCTTTACATTATAAATTATCAGGCATCTTAACTTTGGAACAAAACGAGTAGGCCTAGTTATTTGTGATATCTTGCATCAAACTGTCAGTAAGTTCTTTAATTTCCTGTCAATGCACTAATGTTTTCGACTAGTGTTATGTTTGTGATAGGCCAGCAATATGTTTTGTCATCCAATCAAACAGAAACTGAAATCATGTAAATAAATCAGTTTAAGAACTCAGATATGAGTAATTTCATATTTTAAACAAGTCTGATGTTGTTTCCTCTGGCAATAGGACAGGGAAATAGTGGGGATAAAGCTAATGCCTAACCAAGCTTCAGAGAAGCTGAAGTATGGATTCTTACGAAAGAAGTAATTAATATTTGGCTTTCAGGGAAACATGCCATCAGGACAAGTACAGCCAAAGCTGAAATAGCTCTTCAAATAAATTCAGCCTGCCAAATAAAATTGGATATGGAAACAAGCGCAAGTATCCGCTAGATGTGAAAAAGCACAGCCACGGAGTAAATCTACAAGAGAGTGGGACATCCTACTCATGAAAGGTCATCTACCTGAAATAAGCTATTCTTAGCTGAGCAAATGTTTGCGGAGGCATTACTCTTGGAGATAAAAGGTACTGTGTTCCTAACACAGATGAGACTGCACACAGGGAGGTTAAAGTAACAGTGACCTCAGTCTTTATTAAGACACTCCAGAGTGAGGAGCAGGCCTTAGGGGCCGGCTTCGATATAGTGCTCCCAAGAGATGCTGGGATCCCTTGGGACTTCAGGGGATGCGCTCCCTGGTGACGGAACATGGGAGTGCATGCTTTACAGATACACAACATCACTCCCCCTCCAGTCAAAGTGAAAACTATTTACAAGATGAGGCGGTTGGGAGCCTTTCTTTCCCTGATGGACCGCCTCGGTACAAATGTCTGTTCTGGTGTGTTGGCTGTGCCCTCGCTGGGCTGGCGTGTTGTTGGTCCTGCAGGGCTACTGGGTGAGCCTGGCCTTGCTGGGCTGTTGGGCGTGATGGGTTCAATTTCCTGGTCCGGGGTGGTGTCGTTGATCCTTTAGGTGTGTGTTGTGGGCTCGAAAAAAATGGTGTCTGCTGTGGGTTGTTCAGGGCAGTCTGTGAACCGCAGCCTCGTTTGGTCCAGGTGCTTTCTGCAAATTTGTCCATTGTCTAGTTTGACTACAAACACCCTACTCCCTTCTTTAGCTATCACCGTGCCCGCGATCCACTTGGGACCATGTCCATAGTTTAGCACATACACAGGGTCATTCAGATCAATTTCCTGTGACACAGTGGCGCGACCATCGTTTACATTTTGTTGCTGCCGCCAGCTCTCTACCTGATCATGCAGGTTGGGGTGAACCAGCGAGAGTCTGGTTTTAAGTGTCCTTTTCATGAGTAGCTCAGCCGGGGGCACCCCTCTGAGCGAGTGGGGTCTCATGCGGTGGCTGAGCAGTACTCGGGATAGGCGGGTTTGGAGTGAGCCTTCTGTGACTTGTTTAAGGCTCTGATTGTTTGTACTGCCCGCTCTGCCTGCCCATTGGAGTCTGGTTTAAACAGGGCCGAGGTGACATGTTTGATCCCATTGCGGGTCATGAATTCTTTAAATTCGGCACTGGTGAAACATGGCCCGTTGTCACTGACCAGTATGTCAGGCAGGCTGTGGGTGGCAAACATGGCTCTCAGGCTTTCAGTGGTGGCGGTGCTTCCCGACATTATTTCACATTCAATCCATTTTGAAAAAGCATCCACCACCACCAGGAACATTTTACCGAGAAACGGGCCCGCATAGTCGACATGGATCCTTGACCATGGTCTGGAGGGCCAGGATCACAAACTTAGTGGTGCCTCTCTGGGCGCATTGCTCAACTGAGCACACACGCTGCATTGTCGTACACAGGACTCGAAGTCAGAGTCGATACCGGGCCACCACACGTGGGATCTGGATATCGCTTTCATCATTACTATATCCGGGTGTGTGCTGTGGAGATCAGAGATGAACGTCTCCCTGCCCTTTTTGGGTAGCACTACGCGGTTACCCCACAACAGGCAGTCTGCCTGAATGGACAGCTCGTCCTTTCGCCGCTGGAACGGCTTGATTAGCTCTTGCATTTCAATGGGGATGTTGGCCCAACTCCCATGCAGTACACAGTTTTTTTTACTAGGGACAGCAGAGGATCTTGGCTGGTCTAAGTCATCATCTGGCGGGCCGTGACAGGTGATTTATCATTTTCAAACGCTTCCATGACCATCAACAAGTCTGCGGGCTGCGCCACCATCAACAAGTTTGCAGGCTGCGCCATTTCCACTCCCGTGGTGGGCAATGGTAGCCAACTGAGAGCATCCGCACAGTTCTCAGTGCCTGGCCTGTGGCGAATGGTATAGTTATACGCTGATAGCGCGAGTGCCCACCTTTGTATGCAGGCTGAGGCATTAGTATTTATCCCCTTGTTTTCAGCAAACAGGGATATGAGGGGCTTGTGATCGGTTTCCAGCTCAAATTTGAGGCCAAACAGGTACTGATGCATTTTCTTTACCCCGAACACATACACTAATGCCTCTTTCTCAATCATGCTTTAGGCCCTCTTGGCCTTAGATAAGCTCCTGGAGGCATAGGTGACAGGTTGCAACTTCCCCGCAACATTAGCTTGTTGTAATACACACCCGACTCCATACGACGATGCATCACATGCTAGCACAAGTCTTTTACACTGGTTATACAATACAAGCAGCTTGTTGGAGCATAAAATGTTTCTGGCTTTCTCAACAGCAATTACTTGTTTTTTTCCCCATACCCAGTTCTCACCTTTACGCAATAACACATGTAGGGGCTCTAAGAGGATGCTTAACCCCGGTAGCAAAATAGTGAGGAGTCCCAGTGACGACCGCAGCTCCGTGGGCCCATTCCTGATAGCCTCTGTCTTGGCGTCTGTGGGCTGAATGCCGTCCGCCGTAATCTTTCTCCCCAAAAACCCCACTTCTGTTGCCATGAAGACGCATTTCGACCTCTTCAGCCGCAGCCCTACGTGATCCAGTCGCTGGAGGACCTCCTCCAGGTTTTGTAGGTGCTCGACGGTGTCCCGACCCGTAACCAATATGTCATCCTGAAAAACCACCATGCATGGTACCGACTTCAGTAGGCTTTCCATGTTTCTCTGGAAGATCGCTGCAGCTGACCGAATTCCAAACGGGCATCTGTTGTAGATGAACAGTCCCTTGTGCGTGTTGATGCAGGTGAGGCCCTTCGAAGACTCCTCCAGCTCGTGCGTCATGTAGACCGAAGTCAGGTCGAGCTTGGTGAACGTCTTGCCTCCTACCAGTGTCGCAAATAGGTCGTTTGCCTTAGCTAGCGAGTATTGGTCCTGTCGCGAGAAACGATTAATAGTTACTTTATAATCGTCGCAAATCCTGACTGTGCCATTACTTTTGAGTACTGGAACAGTCGGGCTGGCCCACTCACTGAATTCCACTGGGGAGATGATGCTCTTGCATTGCAGCCTGTCCAGCTCGATTTCCACTCTCTCCCTCATCATGTGAGGTACCGCTCGCGCCTTGTGGCAAATGGGTTGTACCTCTGGGACCAAGTGGATCCGCACCTTCGCCCCAGAAAAGTTTCCAATGCCTGGCTCAAAAAGGGAAGGAAATCTGTTGAGAACCTGAGTACATGAGGCCTCATCGACATGTGATAGCGCTCGGATGTCATCCCAGTTCCAGCGGATTTGCCCATCTAGCTCATTCCAAGCAGTGTGGGGCCATCGCCCGAGACAATCCAGAGTGGCAGTTCGTGCACTGTGCCGTCGTAGGTGACCTTGACCATGGCGCTGCCCAGGACAGTGATGAGCTATTTGGTGTACGTTCTCAGTTTTGTGTGGATGGGACTCAGGGCTGGTCTGAGTGACTTGTTGCACCACAGTCTCTCAAACATCTTTTTACTCATGATAGATTGGCTAGCGCCAGTGTCCAGTTCCATGGCTATAGGTAAGCCATTCAATTTTACGTTTAGCATTATAGGTGAACATTTCGTCGAAAATGTGTGCACCCCGTGTACTTCAGCATCTACCTCCTCTCTCTGAGGCTCAAAATTGCTTTAATCCACCATGGATCGACCTTCCTCTGCCACGTGGTGGTTAGCAGGTTTTGCAGATGAGCTGCAAGCTCGTTGGAGGTGCCCCATTGTTCCACAGCTTTTGCAAACATACCCTTTGAAGCGGCATGAATAGGCTGAATGGAAGCCTCCACAACGCCAACAAGGTGTGAATTGCCTTGCATTTATCCTTTGTTGCGGACTCTGATTCATCTGGGTCACCTGAGGCCTGCTGGCAGTTGTAGACTCGTGGTTTCTGCCCTGTACATTTCTGCTCGCAAACACAGTTCCAGTTAATTTATGAACATTGCTAGCACTTGTGTACTGAGAGATTTGTTTAATGTTATCACTGGTGGACATAAACGCCTGTGCTATCGCAATGGCCTTACTGAGGGTCGGTGTCTCTACAGTCAAAAGTTTTCGTAGGATGGTCTCATGGCCAATGCCCAGTACAAAAACCTTTCTGAGCATCTGCTCCAGGTAGCCATCAAACTCACATTGTCCTGCAAGTCACCTTAGCTCAGCAACATAGCTCACCACTTCCTGACCTTCAGATCGCTGGCACATGTAGAACCGATACCTCGCCATCAGCACGCTCTCCCTCGGGTTAAGATGCCCCCGAACCTGTGTACACAGCTCCTCATATGACTTATCTGTGGGTTTCACCGGAGCCAGAAGATTCTTCATGAGGCTGTAGGTCAGTGCCCCGCAGACCGTGAGGAGGACTGCTCTCCTTTTTGCAGCGCTTCCTTCTCCGTCCAGCTCGTTGACTACAAAGTACTGGTCTAGCTGGGGTCCCTTGAGACTTCAGGGGATGCACTCCCTGGTGGCGGAACATGGGAGTGCATGCTTTACAACTCTTTTGGGAGGAAACAAAAACATTAAAACGTGCCCCCCGATCTGGGGGACACACCAAACATTTTCAAGGCTCTTTTTTTTTCATGCTTTACAGATACACAACAAAAGGGACCAGCCGCAATGATTTAGGTGCCATTTTAAAGTTACATAGACATTTCAAAGTGTCACCAGTTAGAGCAATATACAAATGCATTTTTAAAATACTTATCTGTGCAACACATTTCATCCCATATCTAACACACAACGTTTGTGCATTAATTATATACTGCAGAGATATTTCTAGCAATGTTTTAGTGAAAAATAGAGCAAGTTTCAATAAAGCAACACATTTCACAGTAATGTTCTGATAATGATCATGTGTGAGCCACACCGATGATGCTGCAGTGCCCACAAGAATAGACTCTCACAAAGCCACGATGTTGGTGTCTGAGAAGCAGCAGGAAGATGTGCCACCACCATCAAAGGGCAATAATGCACTACAACACGAAAGAAGTAAGATTCACTCTGAATGCGGAAGAATCTAATGAAAGAAGCCCCGCTGTGTCACCATGCAAGTGTAAGCAGTCCCGTCTGAAAAACGGAGCAAAACTCGTTAGCTACAGAGATTAAGGATTGCCCGATCGGGCTCAGGCTAAGAATGATCAGATTATTCTGGATACAGAACACATAAAGGATAGTATCCGGACTGGTTTCATCCAACTGCAGGGCATCCTGAGCCACATACATCCAAGCTGATTGGGGACAGGTAACCTAACAGCTTTATTATTGACAAATCTACTGATGCAGCTTGTCTGCACATACCTCCAAATAGGGGTCATTGGAACCGCATGCAGCCACTCAGGGTCCATTCGCACTGCAAGTTTGGCAGAGGTGCAAAATTATATCCATTTCGCACTGCTGCTAAA
This sequence comes from Pristiophorus japonicus, assembly GCF_044704955.1. Classification (NCBI taxonomy): domain Eukaryota; kingdom Metazoa; phylum Chordata; class Chondrichthyes; family Pristiophoridae; genus Pristiophorus; species Pristiophorus japonicus. Next base: position 112,375,409 of record NC_091992.1, read on the forward strand.
GTCGCAGTGTGAATCCAAAGTTTATTGGGCCACATGGAAACCTTTTTAAACGTACCTGACCTCCGTTTCAATGTTTAGAGAGCAGGGACTCTCCCTTCCTTACGCTCTAAACTTTGCAAATTTTTAACTGTTGGAGAAATGTACGCAGGGGTATATTCAAGCACATACAGAGCTCCCTCCTGGTGGGACGGCATGCAATGCAAACACAGAACTCAGACTGCAGCTCAGGTGACAACGACATTCGACAACAACAGCAGTAACAGCAGCAGCAGCAATAACATTATTCTCTGTAATTAAAAACAGAAAATGCTGGAAATACTCAGCAGTCAGGAAGCATCTGTGGCGAGAGAAACAGAGTTAACGTTTCAGGTCAATGACCTTTCATTAGAACTGTATATTGTCTGTGCTCGCAGGCCGGGGTCGAGCACCATCGGGGCAGGCCGGAGAGTGGAAGGAGCAGCGTGGCAGCATACCACTCCAGGGAGCAGCAGGTGCTGGAGCAGGAGAGCAACGGCGGTGAAAAGGGACGTCACCAAGGTCCAGGTCGGTGATTGGAGCGTGGGCAGATACAGCAGGAGTGGCGAGGTCGGGGCGAAGGAGCGTCGAGAGACTGTAGAGGGACGTGATCGGGGCCCAGGAGAGGCGCGAGTTCGGGGCCCAGGGGCAGCACGGGGCAGCCCACACTGCGATATGTGAGTGCACTAGGTCCGTGCAGCAGAGCTGGCCTCCAGTCGTCTTGGATAATCCTTGCTACTGGACCAAGACCTGGCTCTGTCAAGCCTGTGTGGTGGCTGGTGTGCAACAGTCATCACATGTTAAAAAAAATCCAAGCACAGGCATCTTCCACCCTTCAAGATTTAGTTCGGACCTGGAATTTTAGGTCCATCATTGAAACACCTGTGAACTTTTTGACGTGGAAGCAAGTCATCCTCGATTCGAGGGACTGCCTATGATGATGATATTGTCTGTACATTTTCCAAGGCACATTACACAAAGAAAGAAAGACTTGCATTTATATAGCGCCTTTCACGACCACCATATGTCCCAAAGCGCTTTAAGCCAATGAAGTACTTTTGGAGTTCTGTCACTGCTGTAATGTGGGCAATGCGGCAACCAGTTTGCGCACAGCAAGCTCCCACAAATAGCAATGTGATAATGACCAGATAATCTGTTTTTGTTGTGTTGATTGAGGGATAAATATTGGCCAGGACACCGGGGTAACTCCTCTACTCTTTTTCGAAATAGTGCCATGGGATCTTTTACATCTAGCTAAGAGAGCAGACGGGACCTCAGTTTAATGTCTCATCTGAAAGACAGCACCTCCGATAGTGCAGCACTCTCTCAGCACTGCACTGGATTGTCAGCCTACAATAGTAGAAGAGCAGAGTACTGAGCCAGGGTAAGTGCTTCGAGGGGTGACCACAGGCTTAGGTGAATAGATAAGTTTTGAGAAGGTTTTTAAATGAGAAGTAGGGAGGTGAGGTAACTTCCGAATGGAGAGAGTGGAAGGCAGGTTCTTGGCATTCGAAAACTCTGCCGGGATGATGGGGCAAAGGGAGAGGGGGAAGCCCAGTTGCTGCCAGGAGAATGCCCACTTCTTCTAACCTTTCATTGCCCTTGGGAAGCTTCTGGTCTAGATGTCTCCATCTACAGCTCACCTGCAAGCAGTTATTTTCCACTAATGGCAGTGAACAAGAAAAATGACATACTTATACTAAATGATTATTTTTGTTTAAGGACATTACCTTTTCATGAATTATTTTGCCAATTTTTTTTCGCAACTGCAGTGATCATTTGCATCACTTCATGGCAGTTATTTTTCATAATTAAAATATTCGCTATTCTGGAAAGGGATGCGAGGCTGTGAAGTGCTTCACGGTGCATGATACTTTACTTTCAGTTGAAGTGTGATGGAGCCTCATCTCTCCAGTTACTATAAATATGCAAATGTGGCAGATTGCCTGATTACTCACCAATTTTTATTTTTATTTAGTTACAGTCACATTGGTGCTGTTACACACATGTGCCGAGCTTTCTCCCAACAGTTAGAAACGTAACCATTTGGAGAGCTGGGAAGTGCGAGTCTCTGCTCTCTGAACATTTAAACGAATGTCATGCAGGTTTAAAAAGTGATCGGGGGTGGGGGGGAGACGAGGGGCAAACAGACTCCAGATTTACTCTTTTGCAGATTTGGTGCAAAAGGGAAATCGCGTTGTGTTATCGCCAAACTTGCAGTGTAAATGCACCCTAAATAAATGCGCTAAACAACACAAGAGAAATGATTCTGATATATTACTAGGCCACTTAGCATTTCTGAAAATATCAAGAAAGACTTGAATTTCTATAGCGCCTTTCATGACCTCAGGACTTCCCAAAGTGCTTTACAGCCGATGACGTACTTTTGAAGTGTGATCACTGTTGTAATGTAGATGCTGTGGTGTTATATATATGCCCGCCGAGCCTAAAAAAAAGTCTTGAGAGTTTCCTGTCAGTGTCAAATCATTGCTGGGGCACATAAATATATTTGTCAAGGTCAGAGTGTTGCCACCAGTTTGATTAAAAAAAAACCAATTGCGACAGATTGAAGAGCGAGCACATTAAATGGAGCTGTGTGCATTTTGCTCCTCTCAAGAAACACAGAAACAAGTCACACATTATCCCAACAATCCGTGAGTCTCACTGCAAAATAATGGAGACGAGACATGGCTGGTAAGAATCGGTGCTACGTTTTCCTTTTGTGGAGTTGGTGCTGCAGGAAAATTTCAACCTGCAAAAGAAATTTCTGCTGCACCTTTGTTGTGGTCTAGCAATATTAAGACCAACTTTACGTTTGCCTAAATAATGTCAGCGTTTTCCTATTATTCCCACTGCATTAATTATTGACTGAATTAGCTCTTAAAGATTCTGGTAACTTCGTCACTGTCCGATTTACCCTTCCTCGCTAATAAAAATTCCAGTTGAAGTTAAATCTATCCAAGCATTAACACTAATAGCAAATTGAAAGCTGTGCTGTAAACAATGTTTTAGTAGAAAAAAAGGCTTGCAAGCCTCACTATGCTTCAGCACCAATGCCATTTTTGTATATAGAAACAAATCTTATCTGTATGGCTAGCTGTCTATAAAGATCATTTCTGGGTAGTCCCTTGGGTGGCTATTATAGAGTGGCTTTTCTATACTTCACTGCTTTTATTGCCATGATTTATAAATGCAGACTCAAATGTTATTGCTATTTAGTATTTCTGCATAGAATATTAATAACATTTTTAATCTTTTCAGAAGAGAATGCCCTTTGCCACTACCAAAATATATTTTTTCCACATTTAATGTCAATAAAATAATTTTCTCCAAGTTTCTAATGCTCAATATTATAAAATAAAACTGGAGAACTGTGCAGTACTGTTGGATCTGTCTTTATCCGTAGTATTCATGAGGGGAAAAAATTATAACCATCATTTATTTCCATTTTCGCACGATAATGAAATATTTCTTCAGCCCTCAAACCGTTAAAAATTGCCTTCATAGAACAGACAATGACTGATCCAACTAAAAGATGCTTTCAACAAGTTAGTGGTGTGGTCATCCCAGAAACATGCTGCAATTTATGAACTCCATTTATCTAAAGGAGGAGCAAAGCAGGTTCATGTTTGTGGCGAGCGTGGGGGTGAGGGGGTCAGCGGAGGGGGGGTGAGGGGGTCAGCGGAGGGGGATGGTGTGGGGGTGAGCGGGTCAGTGGTGGGGGGTGAGGGGTCAGCAAAGGGGGGGGTGAGGGGGTCAGCGGAGGAGGGGTGAAGGGGTCAGCGGAGGGGGGTGAGGGGGTCAGCGGAGGGGGGGTGAAGGGGTCAGCGGAGGGGGGGTGAGGGGGTCAGCGGAGGGGGGGTGAGGGGGTCAGCAGAGGGGGGGGGTGAGGGGGTCAGCGGAGGGGGGGAGGTGAGGGGGTCAGCAGAGGGGGTGTGTGAGGGGGTCAGCGGAGGGGGGGCGTGAGGGGGTCAGCGAAGCGGGGTGAGGGGGTCAGCGGGGGGGGGGTGAGGGGGTCAGCGGGGGGGGGGTGAGGGGGTCAGCGGAGGGGGGCTGAGGGGGTCAGCGAAGGGGGGTGAGGGGGTCAGTGGAGGGGGGGTGAGGGGGTCAGCGGAGGGGGGGTGAGGGGGTCAGTGGAGGGGGGTGAGGGGGTCAGCAGAGGGGGTGAGGGGGTCAGCGGAGGGGGGCTGAGGGGGTCAGCGAAGGGGGGCTGAGGGGGTCAGTGGAGGGGTGGATGAGGGGGTCAGCGGAGGGGGGTGGTGGAGGAGGTGAGGGGCTCAGTGGAGGGGGGTGGGGGAATGGCGGGGGGGGAGTGAGGGGGTCAGTGGGGGGGGATCAGGGGGTGAGGGGGTCAGTGGAGGGGGGCGGGGATGGGAGGGAAATAGAATGATATGGATGAAATCATAGTCATAGTGCAAGGGAAGGCCAGTCAAATCCTTTGATTTCTGTTATTATACTTAAACAGAGCCACTATAGGATTTTTTTCATTCTGCATTCCAATTTATTACATTTACTACAGTTATGGGTTCAAGTGCGACTCCAGGACTTGTATAGATAAACTAGATAAACTAGGCTGATACTCCTGTGCAGTACTGAGGAGTACTGTATTGTCGGAGGTGCGTTCTTGTAGGATAAGATATTAATCAAAGGCCCTGTCGGAAGGTTGTGGATTCAAATCCCACTCCAGGGATTTGAGCACATAAATCTAGGCTGACACTCCAGTGCAGTGCTGAGGGAGTGCTACACTTTTGGGGGTGTCGTCTTTCAGAGGAGACGTTAAACCGGGGCCCCGTCTGCTCTCTCAGGTGGACGTAAAAGATCCCATGGCACTATTTCGGAGACGAGCAGGGGAGTTATCCCCGGTGTCTGGCCAATATTGATTCCTCAATCAACATCACTAAAACAGTTTATCTGATCATTATCACATTGCTGTTTGTGGGAGTTGCTGTGCACAAACTGGTTGCCACGTTGCCCACATTACAACAGTGACTACATTCCAAAAGTATTTAATTGGCTGTAAAGCGCTTTGAGAATTCGATGGTCATGAAAGGCGCTATATAAATGCAAGTCTTTCTTTCAGCTGAATGTTAGCGATTCCATGACACCATTCAAAGAAAATCAAGGAATTCTTATGGTGTTCTGGTCAATATTCCTCCCTCAACAAACTTCACTAATTGTGGGATCTTGCTTTGCACAAATTAGCTGCTGCATTGCCTACCTGACAGTAGTTACTTGAAAAAATAAATTGACTTTGTGAAGCACTTTGCGATATTTCTGAGATGTGATATGGCCATGCAAATCTTTCTTTCTTATTCATTATATCCTGTTTGTTCATGAGATCATACCTGGACAGGTGCTTGCAGATTTGTACTGTGACTATGGCTATAGTTGATTTCTTTTACATTAATCAACTACCACCATTGAAGGAGGTTCAACTGCACTCCAACATGTCATTTTCTGGTATCTGACACAGAACATTAGGAACTTTGCATTATAGTATAGTATTTACAGCACAGAAACAGGCCATTCAGCCCAACTGGTCTGTGCCGGTGTTTATGCTCTACACGAGCCTCCTCCCACCCATCTTCATCTCACCCAATCCGCATAACCCTCTATTCCTTTCTCCCTCATGTGTTTATCTAGTTTCCCCTTAAATGCATCAATGCTATGCACCTCAACCCCTCCCTGTGGCAGCGAGTTCCACATTCTCAGCTCTCTGTGTAAAGAAGTTTATCCTGAAGTCCCGATTGGATTTATTAATGACTATCTTATATTTATGGCCCCATAGTTCTGGTCTCCCCCGAGAATGGAAACATCTTCTCTACGTCTACCCTATTAAACCCTTCATAATTTTAAGGACCTCGAACAGGTTAGGCAATATTATCTACCTGGAGCAATTTAAAGAGGATACAGGAATTAGAGACACCTTGGGGGGCGGGGATACGTATAAACATTTGATGTCAAAATAACCACTACTTCAAAGCAATTTTACCTTTGAATGTTTTGTAAGGTACAATTTTAATGAATATTGACTTCGGAGATTAGCTGGGGCGAAAAAGGTTAAATTACGAGGACAGGTTGCACAGACAAGCCTTGTATTCCCTCAAGTATTGAAGATTAAGTGGCGATCTATTTGAGGTGTTTTATGATTAAAGGATTTGCGAGGCTAATAGAAATGATTTCCTCCAGAACAAGGGGGCAAACCTTAAAATTAGACCCAGGCTGTTCAGGGGTGATGTCAGGAAGCACTTCTTCACACAAAGGGTGGTGGAAATCTGGGACTCTCTTCCCCCAAAAAGCTATTGAGGCTGGGGGGTCAATGGAAATTTCAAAACGGAGTTAGATTGTTCTTGGGCAAGGGATATGAAGCAAATGCAGGTAACTGTAGTTGAGGTACCGATCCGTCATGATCTAACTGAATGGCGGAACAGGCTCACGGGGCAAATGGCCTCCTCCTGTTCCTATGCAACAGGCTTGAGCGACTGAAAATAAAATCATTGAAACTTACAGCAGAGGAGGCGGCCATTCAGCCCATCATGCCTGTGCCGGTTCTTTGAAAGAGCTGTCCAATTTAGTCCCAAACGTCAGCGCTTCCCCCATAACTCTGCAAATGAGTCCTCTTGAAGACCACGTCCAATTGCCTTTTGAAAGATCCTGTGGAATCTGGTTCTACCACCCATTCAGGTAGTGTGTTTCAGATCTTCACAACCCTGTGTGAAGAAATATCTTCTCATTTCCCCTCAAAGGGGAAATGAGAAGACATTTAAAATGGAAATGAGGAGGAATTTCTCCTCTCGAGGGTTGTGAATCTTTGGAATTCTCTGCCCCAGAGAGCTGTGGAGCCGAGGTCATTAAATATATTAAAGGTGGAGATAGACAGATTTTTCAATGATAAGGCAGTCAAGCGTTATGGGGAGTAGGTGGGGAAGTGGAGCTGAGGCCAAGATCAGATCAGCCATGATCTTATTGAATGGCGGAGCAAGCTCGAAGGGGCAGGTGGCCTACTCCTGCTCCTATTTCTTATCTACTTATGTTCTTTTGCTAATGATTTTAAATCTGTGACCCCCTGGTTACCAACCCACTTGCCAGAGGAACCAACCCACTTGCAAGAACTGGCAGCCAATATGACTATTCAAGGCAAATCCATCCGCCACAGAGTAATTGTATGTATATATTATTTTAAAACTTCTCATTTTCTTTAATTCATGATTGCTTCGACTTTCTTTAGCTGGTCCAAGGTATAACTACAAAGATAATATGACACCACGGGTAGCCAATAAAAGTCATAATTGCCCCAGATCAAGAGAGGCCTGCTCCAGTTTTAGGTTCCCTCAACATCTGGCTAACAATTGACAAAAGCCCATTGCAAGTGTGGCCAGTATAGTTGCGCAGGCAGGGCTGGGAGAATGCAAACCCAGAACAGCAGGGTTGTGACATAAAATGTCTTAATCACCATATTAGGTTCCAAGTGTGCAAATTACTTTTGGCTATAGTCACATTTCAAATAAATAGTCCCTGCTTCCTATTCAAATGATGAATGGGAAACAGAGTCTTATAAATAGCAACATGCCAATGGCATGATGACAACACAACACAACACCGGCGTGTAGAAGGTATTTGTCAGGCAGAGGAATTGCTACCTCTTATACGCAGACAGATGTACTTTATGACATGCCAATGCAAACTATTGAATAACACTGCTGTTGAGTAGCAAGTCTTAACTTTAAGTTTCTTTTTGATGTTATTAGCCAGATCTGGTTTCATTGTAGCTTAATCGTGACATTATTAAGGAGCTTAATTGCCACTGTATATTTCCCCATATATCAAAAGTAACTTTTTAACAAATGTAACAGTAGTTTGTGATGCTGTTTTGATCTGTTGTATAATCAGAATACACGGGAGAGAGTGTGCTTGTTCCATTACTGAATAAGGCTTTTAATCACCCGCTGGTGATAAAGGATTCCTCACTCATGGGGTAAACTCTGAATTGCCAAGTCGCTCATTATTAATCCTCAGTTTTGCCCACATTTAAATAGCAGTGGGTATGCAGGAGTTCTGTGAATTTTTGCCCTTCCAGGAACAAGTATTTTATGTGTACAAATTTCCTTCAGAAAAAACAAATCAAGAGAGTTTGGGGAGAAATTGGGGTCATTTGCGCCTCCTGTTAATGCCCCAGGGGGGCACTAACAGGGCGCAAATGACTTTTTGCCTGGCTGCAACGCCGCTAACGACTCCCGCTAAATTCCATGGGAGATTAGTGGCGGCGGTAACCGGTAGCGCCCTGCTCCAATGCGCCAGCGATGATGATGCCATCACTGTGCGCAGCGACCCGTTTTCGCCCCGGAGCAAAAATTCGGTAATGCCCACTGAAGCCGCGCTGGGCGATGCCAGTGACAGCTTCAGGAGGCGCGCACATGGCAGCCAGCCGCTCGTGGAGCGCTAGTTAAAGGGGAGGTGAAGTGCGCGGAAAAACAAATCGGCCCGTTGCCTCTTTGAATGTGGGGTCTGTACCGCGATCTGGCAGCCCATCACTCCACGTGAGTGCTGGGTTGATGGCACGGCACCCTGCGCCCCGGTGTTCCAGGTAGGACCCCGCAGAGTCTACAGCTTGGCCCCCAGTGTGTAACGCTGTGCCCCTCTCCCTGTGCTTCCGCCCCCTCAGCACCCCACAGAGGAAGTTTGTTTTTTGTGTCCATTTCCTTTCGGGATCGGTAACACCAATTTCGCTTCCGGGGCGGGACTTCCGCGCCTGTCACTGGAACCCCCGCCTCGCGGACGTTACCACCCCCAAACGGGGTGCTGCACAATTGCCCCGCCAAACTTAAAAGTATTCCAAATACACCATGTCCCAGCATATTTACACAAAAACATTCCAAACAGGAAGAATATAACACCGTAACCAGGCATAAGACAGAAATCAAAGTGTCAAAAATGTTTTTTTAAGGTAATTGACTTTATAAATTACCTTATAATCTTTCAGGTGCTTCGTCCAGCCATTTCTCCCAGGTATGCTTGAGGCCTTCTGCGGCTGGTGGGCACCACAGGGAATAAAGTACCTAATGCACACTGGTTCCTTTCAGTTTAGTTGGGATTTTGTTGCTTTATTTTAAGCATCTTTTAGTTTGATTGGACCACTTCTCTGTTTATTATATTAGTGGTGCTCTTAATGTGGCACCTGTGGTGCTGACTCCTGTCAGATGACACTGGAGCAACTCAGTGCCACCCCTATTGGTTCAATTAAAATAGGCCCAAACTACCATAAATGCCCCGTAGCCAAATGCTAAGATGTGCTAGCAAGTACCAAGGATGACTCCTCTAATTAGCCTTCCATAACAATCTGCCCAGCACCACCCTGCTAGGTACAGTTCAACTTAGGAATTGAATGCAGATCAAACCTACGCTCTTCCCTCACTTAGTACTGAGATCTCGTACTAAGCACCAGAGTGTGAAATTTTAATTTATTTTTGTCACATTATTTTTAATTTGTGATGTTTAATTTTAATGTATATAAAACACAGCAGTATTCTTCCAGACAAGGGTTAAAAGCAAAAAAAAAATGGTTTTCTTTACTTCAAAGGCGGAAGTAAAGAATCTTAGTTTCACAGTAACCTTCAGAATATGACAATCTTTAGAACAAGTTGTTTGACAAATCTAATAGAATTTTTGAAGAAATGACCGATTGAGTAGATAAAGGGAATACAGTGGAAAAAGTGTATATGGATTTTCTAAAGGCATTCAATAAGGTGTATCACAAGAGACTTGTAAAAAAATCAGGAATATGGTATAAGAGGAAATGTAGCAGCAGGGATTGCAAATTGACTGATGGACAAGAAACAGGGAGTTTGAGTAAGTGAGTGTTGTTCAGACTGGAGAAAGGTTGGCAGTGGTGTAACCCAAGAGTCAGTGCTGGGTCCAGTTTTGCACTTGGTGTCTAAAAGTGATTTGGACTTGGGTATAAGGAACACAATCTTGAAATCTGCTGATGACACTAAAGTGGAGGGTTTGATAAATAGTGAGAAGGATTGTCAAACACTTCAGGAAGTCAGGTTAGCAAAATGACCAGAAAAGTGACAGATGCAATTTAATGTGGATAAGTTTGCGGTAATATATTTTAGAATGAGACTATACAGTTAATCGAAAGGCAATGAAGGGTGTTGATCAGCAGAGAAATCTAATAGTACAAAAACATAATTCTCTGAAAATGTGAGTGCAGATAAACAAAACCATAATACAGGCTAATAGAATTTTGGGATTTATAAGTAGAGGCATAGAGTTGAAAAGTAGTAATATAGAAAACATTGTACTGACTACAGTTAGAGTACTCTGTGCAGATTCCATTATAGAAAATATATTAAAGCCACAGAACAATGTAGATTCGACAGGGATGGGAAGCTACCATTTTGAGGAGACATCAGATACTGGGACTGTTTCCACTGGTGAAGAGAAGGCTAGGAGGAGATTTAAGAGAGCGTTTTAAAATTCTAAATAGTTATGATAGAATGAATAGGAAAAGACAATTTCTTCTGGTTAAGGAGTGAGTGACAAGAGATCATCATTTAAAATTGTCACTCAGAGAGTGAGGAGAAACTTCTTTACACACGATCGTTGGAGCATGGAATGCTTTATCACAGGGAGTGGCAGGTACCATTGGATACAAGGAAAAATTGGATAAATATTTGAAGCAGAGGAAGATACAGGGCTATGGGCTCAATTTTGGCCAGGAGTCGCTCTGTTTTTTTTGGAGTAGGCTGCTTTTTCTGGCCTAACTTAAAAATCCCCAGTTTCCCCAATCAATTTGCACCAGCGTAACTGACTTTGTTACGGTTTTTTTAGGTACGTTTTTTTTTTCCTCAAAAGGGGGCGTTACCAGCCACCTGCGCCAATTCTGACCAATTAGGCAACTTTGGCCAGCTAATAGTTACTCCATTTCTACTTAGGCCAGCGTATGTGGCCACTTGAGAAAACCCCTTGCGGAGAGTTAAAGAAATCGGTGCAGGTAAGGAAATCGGCGCAGGTAAGGAAATCGGCGCAGGTAAGGAAATCGGCGCAGGTAAGGAAATCGGCGCAGGTAAGGAAATCGGCGCAGGTAAGGAAATCGGCGCAGGTAAGGAAATTGGTGCAGGTAAGTGCAGCAGATGCCCAGACAGCAGCAGCAGGAAAGGTAAGAGAGAGGGGGAGAGAAAGGTGGGGGGAGGGAGAGGTGGTGGGGGGAAGCCTTTGACTGGGTGGGAGGAGACCACTCAGCCTGGGCTAGGAGATGGAGAATGCACCGGCAAGCCTTTCGGCCAGAGCTAGGGGCGGGGGAGCAGACCGGGAGGCTGAAGAGAGGGCAGGTAGGTGGGGGGGGGGGTTATTTTGGTCCGGGCTAGGTGCGGGCCGGCCTGCTGCTTGCTTCATCGTCGCTGCTGTCCAACTGTGGCTGTCTGATCCTCCGCCGTCGCTTGTTGCAAGGCTCCACATCCTCACTGGCCAATGCTACATTGCACTTGGTTTTCTTGCTGCTCTGTCTGTCCTTTTGTTGCTTTCTGTCAACCTTGAAGGCAGCGAGCCGGTGCGTGTGGGGGTCCTTTCGGCCTGGGAAGGCAGCGAGCCGGTGCGTGTGGGGGTCCTTTCGGCCTGGGAAGGCAGCGGGCCGGTGCGTGTGGGGGTCCTTTCGGCCTGGGAAGGCAGCGGGCCGGTGCGTGTGGGGGTCCTTTCGGCCTGGGAAGGCAGCGGCTTCAGTTTCCAGCCCAGCCCCAGCCCTTAACTCAGCCTTTCTGAGTATCCCTCGTTACCCTAGCAACATCAGTTTCTGGCGCAGGTCTTAAGCTCCACCCACAAAGCTTAAGGCCAATCCGCGCTGCTCCAAATTCAAAGTTAATTCTGGATAAAATTGGATTTTTTTTTTTTGGCGCATTTGGGACACTAAAAAATCATACGTCCCTCTTGAACTGCGCCAAAAATCACCCATCTGGAACATTGAGCCCTATGAGAGGAGAACAGGGCAGTGGGATTGGTGCTGGATTGCTTTAGCAAGAGAACAGCACAGACATAATGGAACAAATTGCTTTCTTCCGTGCTATAAATTTCTACGATTCTTTGGGCCCAAATCTGATCACCTCATCACCCACTGCCGGGAAGAGCCGCCGGGAACCGTCTGCTGACATCAGCGGACGGCACAACTGACCTCCCGCCCGCCGAGCTGCCAGATTGGTGCGGGCGGGAGTCAGCGCCAGAACGGAGAAGGACCGTTGGCTGGAGGCTGGTCTGTCCCCGATGATAGGTAGGAAGATCCTGAAAAAAAGATCAGTGAACTTTAAAAACATTTTTTTTTCCACAGCAACTTACTTGGATGGGGTCCCCTGAAGATCTTCAGATGTTTTTTTTTAATGCTTTTGCTTTTCAGCTCTTCGACCTTCCGTGGGCTCGACTCCATCTTCGTCGGCACTTGGGCGGCAAACGCCTTTGCCGCCCTGAATGAGAACTTGCGCCGGCTGCTGCCCAGATTGGCAGTGTAAGTCGCTCATTTGCTGCCCGTCGACCTTCGAGGGACCTCTCCGATGAAAAGTCCGCTCAATGTACCGGTCGGCGGCCATCGGCGGTCCTTTGGGCGGCACTTGGGCGGACGGAGGCCTTCACCAAATTCGGGCCCTAAATATATTACTATGGCTCCTTCACTAATAAACCCTGTAAAGTACCACCTGTCTTGTAAAACATTTTGGCTATCAAAGATATTATTAGTGTGGGAGTCTACGGTTATTTAACATAAACCTTTTCTGTAACATGCATTTTTTGTATGCGTGCATTATGAAAGCACAGCTCCTTTTAATAAGTCTTAATATTATTCAGCGAAATAACACACAGCATACATAATACGTATTTGCCTGTACATTAGCATTATCCATCAAAGTAGAATATTATATAACTTTTCATCTCAGTAACTAATAAAAGCAATTCCAAATATGTTTTAGCAACTTGGAAAAACGTTCCTTACAATTATAAATTACAAAAGCACGCATTGTGGGCAATAGGAAATAATTAAAGACAATTCCCATTAACTAAAGTGAATTCACATATCAGGAGTTAGCATTAAGATATAGGCAATTTCCTTTTGCACAGCTTCTTAAATCCTTTTCCCCCCAGGTTATTTACCTTCTGTTTTGTCTGGATGCTCTGAATAAGCCTCGCCGTGTAAATGAGGCAAATTCAGAATTACCAGCAGCCTCACAATGTTCCGAACCAATTCTGCTGGAAGCTGGTGCAGTAAAAGATGCTTTGATATTGCGCTGAGTGGGGATGTAAAAGTAAACTTGCTGGATTCACTATGGTCAGTAGTTGGGAAGACCCAGTATAATCATCAGGAACCAGTTGGCCCCAGCAGCTCACTAAGTGCAATATAAACGGGGCTATAAACATGCCATTCATTAATTGTGGACAGCTTCCTCAGCAAAAATGGTAACTGGCAAACTATTAATGCTCATCTCTTCATTGTTTATCTAAAAGCATCGCTTTAACACCTCATTAGTTGCTAACCAGTATTACCCAATATTAGAACCTTGCCAAGCACTTGTTTCACTTCAGTGGGTGGAGTTAACTCATTATTTATTGTAATTTTCTCGTTTGATTACGTAATTTTTTTATCCTCTTCTGTAATAGAGCACCATAGTTAATATGTATTTCCCCGCTTTTCTTCAGAATATTGGCCCGTGTCATAGTTGGAGCTCGATTAATTCTGTATCAGGGGAATAAAAATCAGGCACAAGATTGATGGTCAGTTGGTATAACTTCCCATGAGGGCCATAGAGGAGAAAAGTATAAACATCTTGCTTTAGATAGATGGCATAGTAATAGTTGCAGTATCAGTCTGGAGTCTGAAAGATCTACTGTTAGGACTGGAAAACAACCAGAAGAATTGCTCCATGCCATCAGAATCCAAAATAATGAAAATTGAATGCAAAATGTAATACAATATAAACCTAATATATTAAAGATAAAGACGTCTACCTATCTGGAGCCAAGACTCATGAAAAATGGGCAGTACTCTTAGAAAATCCACTTGAACACTAATTATCTTCATTCGGCCCTCCACATCGCATGCATCACATGACTAATATCCAGCAATCTCTCCCCCCATCCCCCCTCCCCTTCAGTAGTTCTTTTGTGTGTATTTCAAATAAAGACGTGTTTGGGCTGGACTATGCTGCCCTGCATTCATGTCTTTTTCAATTATTCCAGTGCTTTACTGACTGGCCTCCCATTCTCCATAAACTTCAGCTCATTCACAAGTCTGCTGCCATATTCTATGCCACATCAAGTGCCCTTGCCCATCACTCCTATCTTCGCTGACCTATATTGGTTCCTGCTCCCCTGGACCTCAAATTTAAAATGTTCATCCTTAAGCTGATATCCTTCCATGGCCTCACCACTCCTTATTTCTAGGTTCTCCTCCAGGTCTACAACCCCCACCCTTGGAACTCTCCATTCATCTGACTCTGGCCTATTGTGTGTCCCTGCTCTCCCTTTACCTCACCATTGGTGACTGTGCCTTCAGCTGCCAAGGTTCCATCATTTTAGAATACCTTTGCTAAACCCATCTGCCTCTCTATCTCTTTCTCATCCTTTAAAACCTTTATTTTAAACCCACCTCTTTGACTAAGATTTTGTTTACCCCTGCTGATCTGTCCTTCTTTAGCTTGGCATTCATTTTTCATTACACCTCTGTGAAAATATACTGGGATATGTTAAAGGTGCTATATAAATGCAAGTTCTCATTGTACTTGCATGGTTGATTGGCCTGTCAGCCTTTACTGTCCAGGCTTAAATAGGTTTGATCATGAAGGGAGAGGGATGTCATCACCTTTGGAACTCCACCCCAGGTTTCAGGGATATGGTTCAACTCAGCCTTACTTTTGATGCTAAACACCACTGGTGAAGCATATCAATGTTTAGAAGTTCTTCATATTCTCTGCATAAATAAATATTGTCCAACTAACAGTTTACATAGGATTACATAGGATATACGGCACAGAAACATGCCGATGTTTATGCTCCATTCAAGCCTCCTCCCATCTTTCCTCATCTAAATCTATCAGCGTAACCCTCTATTCCCTTCTTTCTCATATGCTTGTCCAACTTCCCCTTAAATGCATCTATACTATTCGCTTCAACCACTCCCTGTGGTAGCGAGTTCCACATTCTCACCACTCTCTGGCCAAGGAAGTTTATTCTGAATTCCCTATTGGATTTCTTGGTGACTATCTTATATTGATGGCCTCTAGTTATGCTCTTCCCCACAAGTGGAAACATTCTCTCTGTATCCACTCTATCAAAACCTTTCACAATTTTAAAGACCTCTATTAGGTTACCCCTCAGCCTTCTTTTTTCAAGAGAAAAGAGACCCAGCCTGTTCAGTATACCCTCGCATTTCTGATATAATTTGAGGATCAGTCATGTAGTATGCATCTAATACATTTGAAACTGGCAGCATGATAGCTCCAATCCTGCACTGGGAGCCTTGATCCGTTTTTGACGTTCTAACTACAAGATGAGAAGAGTAACTGTTATGAGCAGTAGTTCCAATGCATCCAAACTCACTCCTCAGCATATCTCCCGCTGGATTGGCCAAGGGGGAACAGCATTCAGAGTATCTGTGAAAATGATTCAAGACTGGGTGAGCCTGGGCATTCAAATGATGGGGGATTGTGTAGGTCTGGAGTTTGGGAAGGAAGTTAATAGGTAAGACAATTAAAACATGTCCTTTAATAATTGTCACTGGAAGAAACATAGGGATGTATATTTATTACCTGTCCATTTTTGCTGAGATTGCACAGAATAATATTTTATTTATCAAAAATTTGCAGCCTTTCGTTTAGTTTCCGTGAAAAATTAAGAATCATATTTTTCTTTTGGTTATATTTAGAAATCACAGTTTATATAATTCCTCTCATGGTCTAGTGAGTAAAGGTGCTGCTTAGTATTGAACTAAGCCATATAGACCTGAAGGTCCCAAGTACAATCGTTGATTTATGCTGAGTTACCTGGTCTCAGACAGGTCAGTGGTCAGGTCGCTACAATTGATCTCCCGTTCCTGACTGCTATCCATTGACTCCTGCTGCAAAGTGTGTCTTTGTAGATGTTGAGTGGACCGGATCAGGCCCAGAAGTGACGTTGCCGACCGTGCAGGCTCACACGTGAAGAACGGACACTTTGGCAAGATACCAGAGAGCTGCTGGCTCCCATGGAATTTGTGTCCCAGCTTCAGAAGACAACAGGATAGAAAGTTGGAGGAGAAAAATCCCAGCTTTTACTTGTTTTGAATATAACATAAGAAATAGGAACAGGAGCAGGCTATACGACTCCTCGAGCCTGCTCCGCCATTCAATAAGAGCATGGCTGATCCGATCATGGATTCAGCTCCACTTCCCCACCTGCTCAGCATAACTCCTTATCCGCTTATCATTTAAGAAGCTGTCTATTTCTGTCTTAAATTTGTTCAATGTCCCAGCTTCCACAGCTCTCTGAGGCAGCGAATTCCACAGATTTACAACCCTCTGAGAGAAGAAATTTCTCCTCATCACTGTTTTAAATGGGCGACCCCTTATTCTAAGATCATGCCCTCTAGTTCTAGTTCCCCCATCAGTGGAAACATCCTCTCTGCATCCACCTTGTCAAGCCCCCTCATAATCTTATACATTTCGATAAGATCACCTCTCATTCTTCTGAATTCCGATGAGTAGAGGCCCAACCTACTCAACCTTTCCTCATAAGTCAACCCCCTCATCCCCGGAATCAACCTAGTGAACCTTCTCTGAACTGATTTAGTATTGACTACGTACAGTATGATTTTTGCATGCTGTGTGCAAGCAATTGGGTAAGGGATACTAGGTCAGGCAGGTTCTGTAACAGGCAGACGATCCGCTCCATCAGTTTACCACTCAAGCAGTGAAGATGAAAATTACCCCATTGTCTAATTTTGGTCATACAGTTTGGGGTAAGCCTGATAAGAAGTCAGACACATCCCCACAGTCAAATCAACAGTGAATGATTTTCTCATACTTCTTCTCTCTTCCTCCCTCATTCCCAGTTTACATTCTGCTCACACCATCCCTCACACTCTCGCCCTCATTCATGCACACCTCACACTCACTTTTCTTTTCACAAAGTCACTAACTCTCAATCCCCACTAGACACTTCTATAATACATTAAAAATATGTTTCCATACATTACCTGCCAACTTTTTCTATTATGAATTCCTATGACTACATTAATAATCAAAATAATCTATGTAAACTTGTCATGTGGTAATTTCACCTTATCACCAGTGGGGGCACTACAGCACTGTTTCTGGCAAACAGGTGTAATTACAGGGTGACAAGTTTACATAAACATCTTCCATTTTAAATGTGGGCAGAGGAATTTATAATTAGAATATAAAAATACAACAACAACATCTTGGATTTATATAGTGCCTTTAATATATTGAAACATTCCAAGACGCTTCAGAGAAGTATCATCAGATAAAATATTTGACACAGAGCCGCAAAAGTTGAAATTAACGTAGATGACCAAAAGCTTGGTCCAAGAGGTATGTTTTAAGGTATGCCTTGAAGGAGGAAAGAGAGACAGAGAGGTTTAGGTAGGGAGTTCGAGAGCTTGGGGCCGCCAATGGTTGATCGATTATAAGCAGGGATGTTCAAGAGGGCAGAATTAGAGGAGCGCAGGCATCTCGGGGGAGTTGTGGGGCTGGAGGAGATTACAGAGATAGGGCAGGTGAGACCATGGAGAGATTTGAAAATAAGGATGAGAATTTTTAAATCGAGGTGTTGTTTACCCAGAAGCCAAAATAGGTCAGCGAGCACAGGGGAGATGGGTGAACGGGACTTGGTGCGAGTTAGACACGGGCAGCTGAGTTTTGGATCGTCTCTATCTTGATCTTCCTCACTGCAATGCTCCACCTCGCACTCAACAAGCTCTCCGCTGGAGTGGAACAAAACTACAGAACCAGTGGGAACCTGTTCAACCTTCGTCGTCTCCAGGCCAGATCCAAGATCGTCCCAACCCCTGTCATCGAACTACAGTATGCAGACAATGCTTGCATCTGCGCACATTCAGGGACTGAACTCCAAGTCATAGTCAACATCTTCACTGAGGTGCATGAAAGCATGGGCCTTACACTAAACATCTGTAAGACAAAGGTCCTCCACCAACCTGACCCTGCCACACAGTACTGCCCCCCAGTCATCAAGATCCACGGCGCGGCACTGGACAACATAGACCACTTTCCACACCTCGGGAGTCTGACATCGACGAGCAGACATCGACGAGGTTCAACACCGTCGCCAGTGCAGCCTTCGGTCGCCTGAGAATGAGAATGTTCGAAGATCAGGCCCTCAAATCTGCCACCAAGCTCATGGTCTACAGGGCTGCAGTGATACCTGCCCTCCTGTATGGCTCAGAGACATGGACCATATAAGAAGGCACCTCAAATCGCTGGAGAAATACCATCAATAATGTCTCTGCAAGATCCTGCAAATCCCCTGGGAGGACAGATGCACCAACATTAGCGTCCTCAATCAGGCCAACATCCCCAGCATCGAAGCACTGACCACACTCGACCAGCTCTGTTGGGCGTGCCACATTGTTTGCATGTCTGACGCAAGACTCCCAAAGCAAGCGCTCTACTCAGAACTCCTACATGGCAAGTGAGCCTCAGGTGAGCAGAGGAAACGTTTCAAGGACACCCTCAAAGCCTCCTTGATAAGATGCATGATCCCCACTGACACCTGGGAGTCCCTGGCCAAAGACCGTGCTAAGTGGAGGGAGTGCATCGGGGAGGGCGCTGAGCACCTCGAGTCTCGTCGCTGATAGCATGCAGAAAATAAGTGCAGGCAGCGGAAGGAGCGTGCGACTAACCAGTCCCCACCCACTCTTTCCTTCAACAACCTGTAACAGAGACTGTAATTCCCGTATTGGACTGTTCAGTCACCTAAGAACTCATTTTTAGAGCAGAAGCAAGTCTTCCTCGATTTCGAGGGACTGCCTATGATGATGATGATGGGTGAATGGGACTTGGTGTGAGTTAGGACATAGGCAGCCGAGTTTTGGATCGCCTCTAGCTTACGTAGGGTAGAATGTGGAAGGCCAGCCAGGAATAGTCAAGTCTAGAGGTAACAAAGGCATGGATGAGGGCTTCAGCAGTGGATGAGCTTGGGCAAGGGCAGAGGCGGGCAATGTTATGGAGGTGGAAATAGACGGTCTTAGTTATTATGCGGATATATTGTTGAAAGCTCATTTCAGGGTCAAATATGACACCAAGGTTGCGAACAGTGTGGTTCAGCCTCAGACAGAAGATGGGGAGAGGGATGGAGTCAATGGCTAGGGAACGGAGTTTGTGGCAGGGACAGAATGTATCATTTTAAAATGGGGACATCTGCTTATGCTGTTCCAGCCTCTAACCTCACTTGGCCTGAGACTACACTTGGTTTGACCACCTGTACACAACATCACAGGTGATCAACTAGTATTGGCAAATATATCTAGGATCTTAATAACATAATTGGAAATATGCAAGTTCATGCCTGCAATCTGACTTATCTTCATAACAACAGCTGGTATGAGTTCAGATTGGGAGATAACTTAGTCACACCCGGAATTGAGGTTCATCCAAAAAAAAAAAATCTCATTCCAACTTTTATCGCAGTTAAGTAAACAATTGAGCGAAAGGTAAAGAAAACATAATATGGTGTGGAGCACACATTGGATGGGCGGTGGACAGGGTGTATGTTTCACTTGCCCGGTGCACTCAGCAGGAGGCCTGAGCCATTCTTGTGGTCAGACCTCATTAATGTATAACTGGCGAGCTTCCAGCGTTGGCCACACTTCCCATAGATAGCTCACTGATTGGGAGGGTGGAAAGCTGGCAGACAGCCATTACATAAAGAAATCCGGCTGCCTCTTAAAGGGGAGGTGCGCTTTTCAACGGTTGTGAGTGGAATGCAATTTTCTGAAACAACAGGTGGCATGACTTCATCCGGGGGGGCCCCATATCCTCGTGTGCTGCCATGGAGTTGCTCAGAGAGCAAGTGCTATTCGCAAGTCCTCAGATAATGATGCAGTCCATGCCCGCATGCAGCAAGACCTGGACAACATTGAGGCTTGGGCTGATAAGTAACATTCACGCCACACAAGTGCCAAGGAATGACTATCTCCAACAAACGAAGTCTAACCACTGCCCATTAACATTCAACGGAATTACCATTGCCAAATGCCCCACCATCAACATCCTGGGGGGGTCACCATTGACCAGAAACTTAACTGGACCAGCCACATAAAAACTGTGGCAACAAGAGCAGGTCAGAGGCTGGATATTCTACGCTGAGTGTCTCACCACCTGACTCCCAAAGACTTTCTGCCAACTACAAGGCACAAGTCAGGTGTATGATGGAATATTCTTCACATGCCTGGGTGAGTGCAGTTCCAACAACACTCAATAAGCTCAACACCATCCAAGCCAAAGCAGCCTGCTTAATTGGCACCTCATCCACCACCTTAAACATTCACTCCCTCTACAAGATGCACTGCAGCAACTCACCAATGCTTCTTTGGTAGCACCTTCCAAACCCGCGACCTCTACCACTTAGAAGGACAAGGGCAGCAGGCACATGGGAGCACCATCACCTGCAAGTTCCCCCCAAGTTACACTTCAGCCTGACTTGGAAGTATATCACCGTTCCTTCATTGTCGTCGAATCAAAATCCTGGAACTTCCCCCGTAACAGCACTGTGGGAGTACCTTCACCACACGGACAGCAGCAGTTCAAGAAGGCGACTTACCACCACCTTCTCAAGGGCAATTAGGGATGGGCAATAAATGCTGGCCTTGCTGGCAATGCCCACATCCCAGAACCAATAAAAAAAAGTGAGCAGAAGGAAGGAGGTCCTCGCTCCCTCCACTGAGCAACAAGTATTGTGTTCCTAACACAGATGAGACTGCACACAGGGAGGTTAAAGTAACAGTGACCTCAGTTTTTATTAAGACACTCCAGAGTCGGGAACAGGCCTTAGGGGCCGGCTTATATACAGTGCTCCCAAGGGATGCTGGGATCCCTTGGGACTTCAGAGGATGCGCTCCCTGGTGGTGGAACATGGGAGTGCATGCTTTACAGATACACAACATCACTCCCCCACCAAAATCAAAGTGAAAACTATTTACAAGGTGAGGCGGTCGGGAGTCTTTCTTTCCCTGGTGGACCGCCTCGGTACAAATGTCTGTTCTGGTGTGTTGGCTGTGCCCTCGCTGGGCTGGCGTGTTGTTAGCCCTGCAGGGCTGCTGGGTGAGCTTGGCCTTACTGGGCTGTTGGGCGTGATGGGTTCGATTTCCTGGTCCAGGGTGGTGTCATTGATCATTTGGTGTGTGTTGTGGGCTCGAAAAAGGTGGTGTCTGCTGTGGGTTGTTCAGGGCAGTCTGTGAACCGCAGCCTCGTTTGGTCCATGTGCTTTCTGCAAATTTGTCCATTGTCTAGTTTGACTACAATCATCCTACTCCCTTCTTTAGCTATCACCATGCCCGCGATCCACTTGGGACCATGTCCATAATTTAGCACATACAGGATCATTCAGATCAATTTCCCGTGACACAGTGGCGCGACCATCAGTTACATTTTGTTGCTGCCGCCTGCTCTCTATCTGATCATGCAGGTTGGGGTGAACCAGCGAGAGTCTGGTTTTAAGTGTCCTTTTCATGAGTAGCTCAGCCGGGGGCACCCCTGTGAGCGAGTAGGGTCTCGTGCGGTAGCTGACCAGTACTCGGGACTGCCGGGTTTGGAGTGAGCCTTCTGTGACTCGTTTAAGGTTCTGTTTGATTGTTTGTACTGTCCGCTCTGCCTGCCCATTGGAGGCTGGTTTAAACGGGGCCGAGGTGACATGTTTGATCCCATTGCGGGTCATGAATTCTTTAAAGGCGGCACTGGTGAAACATGGCCCGTTGTCACTGACCAGTACGTCAGGCAGGCCGTGGATGGCAAACATGGTCCTCAGGCTTTCAATGGTGGCGGTGGCGGTGCTTCCCGACATTATTTCACATTCAATCCATTTTGAAAAAGCATCCACCACCACCAGGAACATTTTACCGAGAAACGGGCCCGCATAGTCGACATGGATCCTCGACCATGGTCTGGAGGGCCAGGATCACAAACTTAGTGGTGCCTCTCTGGGCACGTTGCTCAACTGAGCACACACGCTGCATTGCCGTACACAGGATTCTAAGTCAGATTCGATACCGGGCCACCACACGTGGAATCTGACTATCGCTTTCATCATTACTATACCCGAGTGTGTGCTGTGGAGATCAGAGATGAACGTTTCCCTGTCCTTTTTGGGTAGCACTACACGGTTACCCCACAACAGGCAGTCTGCCTGAATGGACAGCTCGTCCTTTCGCCGCTGGAACGGCTTGATTAGCTTTTGCATTTCAACGGGGATGCTGGCCCAGCTCCCATGCAGCACGCAGTTTTTTACTAGGGACAGCAGAAGATTTTGGCTGGTCCAAGTCTTAATCTGGCGGGCCATGACAGGTGATTTATCATTTTCAAACGCATTCATGACCATCAACAAGTCTACGGGCTGCGCCACCATCAACAAGTTTGCAGGCTGCGCCATTTCAACTCCCATAGTGGGCAATGGTAGCCGACTGAGAGCATCCGCACAGTTCTCGGTGCCTGGCTTGTGGCAGATGGTATAGTTATATGCTGATAGCACGAGTGCCCATCTTTGTATGCGGGCTGAGGCATTAGCATTTATCCACTTGTTTTCAGCGAACAAGGATATGAGGGGCTTGTGATCGGTTTCCAGTTCAAATTTGAGGCCAAACAGGTACTGATGCATTTACTTTACCCCGAACACACACGCTAATGCCTCTTTCTCAATCACGCTGTAGGCCCTCTCGGCCTTAGACAAGCTCCTGGAGGCATAGGCGACAGGTTGCAACTTCCCCGCAACATTAGCTTGTTGTAATACACACCCGACTCCGTACGACGACGCATCACATGCTAGCACAAGTCTTTTACACGGGTTATACAATAGCAGCAGCTTGTTAGAGCATAAAATGTTTCTGGCTTTCTGAAAAGCAGTTACTTGTTTTTTTCCCCATACCCAGTTCTCATCTTTATGCAATAACACATGTCGGAGCTCTCAGAGGATGATAACCCCGGTAGGAAGTTACCAAAATAGTTGAGGATTCCCAGGAACGACCGCAGCTCCGTGACATTCTGTGGCCTGTGCGCATTCCTGATAGCCTCTGTCTTGACGTCTGTGGGCCGAATGCCGTCCACCTCGATCTTTCTCCCCAAAAACTCCACTTCTGTTGCCATGAAGACATATTTTGACCTCTTCAGCCACAGCCCTTCGCGATCCAGTCGCTGGAGGACCTCCTCCAGGTTTTGTAGGTGCTCGACGGTGTCACGACCCGTGACCAATATGTCATCCTGAAAAACCACCGTGCATGGTACCGACTTCAGTAGGCTTTCCATGTTTCTCTGGAAGATCACTGCAGCCGACCGAATTCCAAATGAGCATCTGTTGTAGATGAACAGTCCCTTGTGCGTGTTGATGCAGGTGAGGCCCTTCGAAGACTCCTCCAGCTCCTGAATCATGTAGGCCGAAATCAGATCGAGCTTGGTGAACGTCTTACCTCCTGCCAGCGTCGCAAATAGGTCGTCTGCCTTAGGTAGTGGATATTGGTCCTGTTGCGAGAAACGATTAATAGTTACTTTATAATCACTGCAAATCCTGACCGTGCCAACAGTTTTGAGTACTGGAACAATCGGGCTGGCCCACTCGCTGAATTCCATTGGGGGATGATGCCCTAGCATTGCAGCCTGTCCAGCTCGATTTCCACTCTCTCCCTCATCATATGAGGTACCGCTCGCGCCTTGTGGTGAATGGGTCATGCCTCTGGGACCTTCGCCCCGGAAAAGTTTCCAATGCCTGGCTCAAAAAGGGAAGGAAATTTGTTAAGAACTTGGGTACATGACTCCTCATCGACATGTGATAGCGCTCGGATGTCATCCCAGTTCCAGCGGATTTTGCCCAGCCAGCTCCTTCCAAGCAGTGTGGGGCCATCGCCCGGGACAATCCAGAGTGGCAGTTCGTGCACCATGCCCTCATAGGTGACCTTGACCATGGCGATGCCCAGGACAGTGATAAGCTATTTGGTGTACATTCTCAGTTTCGTGCGGTTGGGGCTCAGGGCTGGTCTGAGTGCCTTGTTGCACCACCAGTCTCTCAAACATCTTTTTACTCATGATGGATTGGCTAGCGCCAGTGTCCAGTTCCATGGCTACGAGTAAGCCATTCAATTTTACATTTAGCATTATGGGTGGGCATTTCGCCGAAAATGTGTACACCCCATGTACTTCAGCATCTGCCTCCTCTCTCTGAGGCTCGAAATTGCTTTGATCCACAATGGACCGATCTTCCTCTGCCACATGGTGGTTAGCAAGTTTTGCAGAGCTTGCAGCTCGTCTGCAAACTCATTGCAGGTGCCCCATTGTTCCACAGCTCTTGCAAACATACCCTTTGAAGCGGCATGAACTGGCTGAATGGAAGCCTCCACAACGCCAACAAGGTGTGAATTGCCTTACATTCATCCTTTGTTGTGGACTCTGAGTCATCTGGGTCACCTGAGGCCTGCTGGTAGTTGCAGACTCGTGGTTTCTGCCCTGTACATTTCTGCTTACAAACACAGTTCCAGTTAATTTATGAACATTGCTAGCAATTGTGTGCTGAGTGATTTGTTTGGTGTTATCACTGCTATCGCAATGCCCTTTCTGAGGGTCGGTGTCTCTACAGTCAAAAGTTTTCGTAGGATGGTCTCGTGGCCAATGCCCAGTACAAAAAAATCTCAGCATTTGCTCCAGGTAGCCATCAAACTCATATTGTCCTGCAAGTCTCCTTAGCTCGGTGACATAGCTCGCCACTTCCTGACCTTCAGATCGCTGGCACGTGTAGAACCGATCTTCACCATCAGTATGCTCTCCCTCGGGTTAAGATGCTCCCAAACCAGTGTACACAGCTCCTCATACGACTTATCTGTGGGTTTCACCGGAGCCAGAAGATTCTTCATGAGGCTTTAGGTCGGTGCCCCGCAGACCATGAGGAGGACTGCTCTCCTTTTTGCAGCCCTTCCTTCTCCATCCAGCTCGTTGGCTACAAAGTACTGGTCTAGCCATTCGACATAGTCTTCCCAGTCCTCACCCTCCGAGAATTTCTCCAGGATGCCCACAGTTTGCTGCATCTTAGCGTTGGATTCGTATACTCGTCGCCAGTTATTGTGTTCCTAACACAGATGAGACTGCACACAGGGAGGTTAAAGTAACAGTGACCTCAGTCTTTATTAAGACACTCCAGAGTCGGGAACAGGCCTTAGGGGCGGCTTATATACAGTGCTCCCAAGGGATGCTGGGATCCCTTGGGACTTCAGGGGATGCGCTCTCTGGTGGCGGAACATGGGAGTGCATGCTTTACAGATACACAACATCAAGTGTCCAGACAAATGTGTCCACTACAATGGGGAGAGGTGGCAGAGCAAGTCAACACCCCCCCCCCCCCAACATTGTTCCCAGGACCTGGAAAAAATGTAATGACCTCACCAGGACTGCCAAGGTGAAACTCCCCTTCACATCGCTCTTATGCTCTACACAGCCCTGCACCACTCTACATTAGCCCCAGTACTATCAATCCTTCCCTCCGCCACTCCCATGTCTCTCCTCCAATCACAACTGGACACTTTACTGTGCTACTTTCTGCTTGAACTCGCCCCCCTAAGGCCCTGCTGCTGCCCTGACAAGTACTTCTCCCTCTTGGCCACATTTGCAGCTTATTCCTATCATCATGCACACTATGGATGGCTGCTTCAAACATCTTCAAAACTCTTCTTCCTCAGAAGGGAGAATACAAGAACAGGAGGAGGTCTTGCCTCCATACACACTGTGACAACAATGGAGGAGGTGGCATCGACACCATTGATGGTGAGAGGGCGGATGGCCAGGCTGGAGGCCACATGCAGCAAGGTATCTGGGTATCTTCCCTTCCTTTTGTCTTTCTACTTAGCTTTCCCATACCCTCAGCATGAAAACTGGCATTGTCCTCACCTGCTACTGGTTACCTTTTACCACTATGTGCTGACCCTTGTACCTCTTCTCTTTCTCTACGTCACACCAAATGAGAGGGAGCACCCTACCAAAGTTGCACTGTCACTTGCGCTCACTCTTCCAAACACCAGCATAGAAATTGGCACTCCATGTGGTATAGATCGAGTTAGAGGGCTGTGCACTGGGCGATTCACTGAGTACATGAAAGGGGGGGTGAAAAGGACGGCCCAGGAAACAGCTCACAGGAGGGCACACTCATATCCTAGCTTGGCAGAAGAGCACAGCATTGTAAACTTTGGGGACCCATCTTTGAAGGGAAAAAGGCTTTCTGTGCACCAGCCATTGCTCAATGCACTAGACTGCCTTCCAGGCAGCTTATAAACCATGTGGGATAGTGTGGATAGTCCACTACCGCTGTGTGGCATTCTGGCGCATGGCATCCACACACTGTAGTCAACCATGCAATGTGCACGATAATAGCAATAGCATCTCTCAGGGATGCTTATACCATGCAGGCTGTGGGCTCCACCATTGCCTCCTCCTTGGATAAGCTGGGACACCGAATAGATATAGGCTTGAATGGAATCATTGATGTCCTACTGTCTGCTTTCTCACAGATCAGAGGGAATGCTGATCCGCAGCTCGACAGCAGGGACAGTCGTGCGATGGGAAGGGAACATGTTGCCATCTCACAAGCTAACAGCAGATCTGGACCCTCGCCGATTGTGGAACCAAAGCTCACACTGGAGTCAGAAAGCCAACTGGGTCAAATTTCCCTGACAGCCCCAGAGTTGCTGCCTTCTCGAGGTTGCTGACCCCAGGCAGCTCAGGAGCCATTGGCTGAGCCACAGCAACCTCCAGCTCCGATGCTGAAGCCACTGGGGAAGCAATTTGTGGAGCACTAGAGTAGATAAGTGGGCACTTAGGCAAACACTAGGAGCTCATACCAGGGTGATAATTAATGTTAGGCATTTTTTATAAGGCTGTAAAATTATAATCCTTTTTGAAGTCTTTTTATGCAGACATTGTTCCTGTAGTAGCTGATGAAACGTTAGTTGACATGGATATCAATGTTAATTTGAGGGGAGAAGGATCGGGAGAGATATTGGGCGTGATTGTTAATGCAGGGGAGATTGGATTGTTCAGTTGACGTGCCCGTCAATGAGCTGTTGCCGAAGAGCTCTGGCTGCAAGAAAACGTTGAAGCCCTCCCACCTCCTCACTACCCTTTTTGTCATCAATGTCCTCTCCCTCATCATGCTGAAGATCTTTGTCTAATGGTGGCTCCATTGCAGAGCAAACTTATGCAGCATACAGCAAACCTCTATCATACAGGATTGCAGGAAGTGACCTTCATTCGTAGGCAGTCCCTCAAAATCGAGGAAGAGTTGCTTCCACTCTAAAAGTGAGCTCTTAGGTGACTGAACAGTCCAATATGGGAATTGCAGTCTCTGTCACAGGTGGACAGACAGTCGTTGAAGGAAAGGGTGGGTGGAGAGTCTGGTTTGCCGCATACTCCTTCCGCTGCCTGCGTTTGGTTTCTGCATGCTCTCGGCGACTCGACTCAAGGTGCTCAGCACCCTCCCAGATGCTCTTCCTCCACTTAGGGCGGTCTTTGGCTAGGGACTCCCAGGTGTCAGTGGGGATGTTGCACTTTATCAAGGAGGCTTTGAGGGTGTTCTTGAAATATTTCCTCTGCCCACCTGAGGCTCGCTTGCCGTGTAGGAGTTCCGAGTAAAGCGCTTGCTTTGGGAGTCTTGTGTCAGGCATGCGAACAATGTGGCCCGCCCAACGGAGCTGGTCGAGTGTGGTCAGTGCTTCGATGCTGGGGATGTTGGCTTGATCGAGGACACTAACGTTGGTGCCTCTGTCCTCCCAGGGGATTTGCAGGATCTTGCGGAGACATCATTGGTGGTATTTCTCCAGCGATTTGAGGTGTCTACTATATATGCTCTACGTCCCTGAGCCATACAGGAGGGCGGGTATCACTACAGCTCTGTAGAACATGAGCTTGGTGCCAGATTTGAGGGCCTGATCATCGAAAACTCTCTTCCTCAGGCGGCCGAAGGCTGCGCTGGCACACTGGAGGCGGTGTTGAACCTTGTCGTTGATGTCTGCCCTTGCTGATAATAAGCTCCCAAGGTATGGAAAGTGGACCAAGTTGTCCAGGTCCACGCCATGGATCTTGATGACTAGGGGGCAGTGCTGTGTGACGGTGTAAGGTTGGTGGAGGACCATTGTCTTACGGATGTTTAGTGTAAGGCCCATGCTTTCGTGCGCCTCAGTGAAGGTGTTGACTATGACTTGGAGTTCAGTCTCTGAACGTGCGCAGACGCAAGCGTCGTCTGCGTACTGTAGCTCGACGACAGAGGATGGGACGGTCTTGGATCTGGCCTGGAGATGATGAAGGTTGAATAGGTGACCTTACCTGTCAGGCAGTGTAATCACTGTTTGAGACTCCAATGGTCTGCTCAGTAAGGGTTCTAGTTAAGTCACGGATCTAATTATAGTGCAGTTGAGCCACTGAGCATAGGTTCCTGAGCCAAGTTATGAGCCAAGGACTCTAATTGTCCTTGGCTCATACAGCCAGCTTCTCACTTGCTGTGCAGGAGCAAAGAGTGGGGAATGAAGAATTGCTGCAATATAAATGCACCAGTCAAAAAAGAAAGACTTGGATTTATATAGCACCTTTCATGATCAATGCACATCTCAAAGTGCTTTACAGACAACGAAGTACTTTTTGAACTACAGTCACTGTTGTATTGTGGGTCATGCAGCAGCCCATTTGCACACCGGAGAGAGCAGACGGGGCCTCAGTTTAACATCTCATCTGAAAGACAGCACTCCCTTAGTACTGCACTGGAGTGTCAGCCGAGATAGAAATATAGAAACATAGAAAATAGGTGCAGGAGCAGGCCATTCAGCCCTTCTAGCCTGCACCGCCATTCAATGAGTTCATGGCTGAACATGCAACTTCAGTACCCCATTCCTGCTTTCACGCCATACCCCTTGATCCCCCGAGTTGTAAGGACTTCATCTAACTCCCTTTTGAATATATTTAGTGAATTGGCCTCAACTACTTTCTGTGGTAGAGAATTCCACAGGTTCACCACTCTCTGGGTGAAGAAGTTTCTCCTTATCTCGGTCCTAAATGGCTTACCCCTTATCCTTAGACTGTGACCTCTGGTTCTGGACATCCCCAACATTGGGAACATTCTTCCTGCATCCAACCTGTCCAAACACGTCAGAATTTTAAACGTTTCTATGAGGTCCCCTCTCACTCTTCTGAACTCCAGTGAATACAAGCCCAGTTGATCCAGTCTTTCTTGATAGGTCAGTCCCACCATCCCGGGAATCAGTCTGGTGAATCTTCGCTGCACTCCCTCAATAGCAAGAATGTCCTTCCTCAAGTTAGGAGACCAAAACTGTACACAATACTCCAGGTGTGGCCTCACCAAGGCCCTGTACAACTGTAGCAACACCTCCCTGCCCCTGTACTCAAATCCCCTCGCTATGAAGGCCAACATGCCATTTGCTTTCTTAACCGCCTGCTGTACCTGCATGCCAACCTTCAATGACTGATGTACCATGACACCCAGGTCTCGTTGCACCTTCCCTTTTCCTAATCTGTCACCATTCAGATAATAGTCTGTCTCTTTGTTTTTACCACCAAAGTGGATAACCTCACATTTATCCACATTATACTTCATCTGCCACGCATTTGCCCACTCACCTAACCTATCCAAGTCACTCTGCAGCCTCATAGCATCCTCCTCGCAGCTCACACTGCCACCCAACTTAGTGTCATCCGCAAATTTGGAGATACTACATTTAATCCCCTTGTCTAAATCATTAATGTACAATGTAAACAACTGGGGCCCCAGCACAGAACCCTGCGGTACCCCACTAGTCACTGCCTGCCATTCCGAAAAGTACCCATTTACTCCTACTCTTTGCTTCCTGTCTGACAACCAGTTCTCAATCCACGTCAGCACACTACCCCCAATCCCATGTGCTTTAACTTTGCACATTAATCTCCTGTGTGGGACCTTGTCGAAAGCCTTCTGAAAGTCCAAATATACCACATCAACTGGTACTCCTTTGACCACTTTATTGGAAACATCCTCAAAAAATTCCAGAAGATTTGTCAAGCATGATCTCCCTTTTACAAATCCATGCTGACTTGGACCTATCATGTCACCATTTTCCAAATGCGCTGCTATGACATCCTTAATAATTGATTCCATCATTTTACCCACTACTGAGGTCAGGCTGACCGGTCTATAATTCCCTGCTTTCTCTCTCCCTCCTTTTTTAAAAAGTGGGGTTACATTGGCTACCCTCCACTCCATAGGAACTGATCCAGAATCAATGGAATGTTGGAAAATGACTGTCAATGCATCCGCTATTTCCAAGGCCACCTCCTTAAGTACTCTGGGATGCAGTCCATCAGGCCCTGGGGATTTATCGGCCTTCAATCCCATCAATTTCCCCAACACAATTTCCCGACTAATAAAGATTTCCCTCAGTTCCTCCTCCTTACTAGACCCTCTGACCACTTTTATATCCGGAAGGTTGTTTGTGTCCTCCTTAGTGAATACTGAACTAAAGTACTTGTTCAATTGGTCTGCCATTTCTTTGTTCCCCGTTATGACTTCCCCTGATTCTGACTGCAAGGGACCTACGTTTGTCTTTACTAAACTTTTTCTCTTTACATACCTATAGAAACTTTTGCAATCCGCTTTAATGTTCCCTGCAAGCTTCTTCTCGTACTCTATTTTCCCTGCCCTAATCAAACCCTTTGTCCTCCTCTGCTGAGTTCTAAATTTCTCCCAGTCCCCAGGTTCGCTGCTATTTCTGGCCAATTTGTATGCCATTTCCTTGACTTTAATACTATCCCTGATTTCCCTTGATAGCCACGGTTGAGCCACCTTCCCTTTTTTATTTTTACGCCAGACAGGAATGTACAATTGTTGTAATTCATCCATGCGGTCTCTAAATGTCTGCCATTGCCCATCCACAGTCAACCCCTTAAGTATCATTAGCCAATCTATCTTAGCCAATTCATGCCTCATACCTTCAAAGTTACCCTTCTTTAAGTTCTGGACCATGGTCTCTGAATTAACTGTTTCATTCTCCATCCTAATGCAGAATTCCACCATATTATGGTCACTCTTCCCCAAGGGGCCTCGCACAATGAGATTGCTAATTAATCCTCTCTCATTACACAACACCCAGTCTAAGATGGCCTCCCCCTAGTTGGTTCCTTGACATATTGGTCTAGAAAACCATCCCTTATGCACTCCAGGAAATCCTCCTCCATCGTATTGCTTCCAGTTTGGCTGGCCCAATCTATGTGCATATTAAAGTCACCCATTATAACTGCTGCACCTTTATTGCATGCACTCCTAATTTCCTGTTTGATGCCCTCCCCAACATCACTACTACTGTTTGGAGGTCTGTACACAACTCCCACTAACGATTTTTGCCCTTTAGTGTTCTGCAGCTCTACCCATATAGATTCCACATCATCCAAGCTAATGTCTTTCCTAACTATTGCATTAATCTCCTCTTTAACCAGCAATGCTACCCCACCTCCTTTTCCTTTTATTCTATCCTTCCTGAATGTTGAATACCCCTGGATGTTGAGTTCCCAGCCCTGATCATCCTGGAGCCACGTCTCCGTAATCCCAATCACATCATATTTGTTAACATCTATTTGCACAGTTAATTCATCCACCTTATTGCGGATACTCCTTGCATTAAGACACACAGCCTTCAGGCTTGCTTTTTTAACACCCTTTGTCCTTTTAGAATTTTGCTGTACAGTGGCCCTTTTTGTTCTTTGCCTTGGGTTTCTCTGCCCTCCACTTTTCCTCATCTCCTTTCTGTCTTTTGCTTTTGCCTCATTTTTGTCTCCCTCTGTCTCCCTGCATAGGTTCCCATCCCCCTGCAATATTAGTTTAACTCCTCCCCAACAGCACTAGCAAACACTCCCCCTAGGACATTGGTTCCGGTCCTGCCCAGGTGCAGACCGTCCGGTTTGTACTGGTCCCACCTCCCCCAGAACCGGTTCCAATGCCCCAAGAATTTGAATCCCTCCCTGCTGCACCACTACTCAAGCCATGTATTCATCTGCGCTATCCTGCGATTCCTACTCTGACTAGCACGTGGCACTGGTAGCAATCCCGAGATTACTATTTTGAGGTCCTACTTTTTAATTTAGCTCCTAGCTCCTTAAATTCTTTTCGTAGGACCTCATCCCTTTTTTTACCTATGTCGTTGGTACCAATGTGCACCACGACAACTGGCTGTTCTCCCTCCCATTTCAGAATGTCCTGCACCCGCTCCGAGACATCCTTGACCCTTGCACCAGGGAGGCAACATACCATCCTGGAGTCTCGGTTGCGTCCGCAGAAACGCCTATCTATTCCCCTCACCATCGAATCCCCTATCACTATCGCGCTCCCAATCTTTTTCCTGCCCTCCTTTGCAGCAGAGCCACCTACGGTGCCATGAACTTGGCTGCTGCTGCCCTCCCCTGATGAGTCATCCTCCCCAACAGTACTCAAAGCAGTGTATCTGTTTTGCAGGGGGATGACCACAGGGGACCCCTGCACTATCTTTCTTGCACTGCTCTTCCTGCTGGTCTTCCATTCCCTATCTGGCTGTGGACCCTTCTCCTGCGGTAAGACCAACTCACTACACGTGATACTCACGTCATTCTCAGCATCGTGGATGCTCCAGAGTGAATCCACCCTCAGCTCCAATTCCGCAACGCGGACCGTCAAGAGCTCGAGGCGGATACACTTCCCACACACGTAGCGCCCAGGGACATCGGAAGTGTCCCCGAGTTCCCACACGGTACAGGAGGAGCATATCACATGGCCGAGCTCTCCTGCCATGCCTTAACCTTAGATACACTTAAATTGGTAATAACAATGTTACAGTTCACTTACTGATATAAAAAATAAAAGAAAAGCTACTCACCAATCAATCACTTACCTCATTGGCTGTGACATCACTTTTTGATTACTTTCTACTTCTATTTTGCTTTCTCTCCCGCTGTAGCTGCCTTTTTATAGGCTGCCGCTGGCTCTCAATCTCCCGCTGGGCCTTTTATAGGCTGCTCCCGCATCTCACCAACTGCCGCTGGCTCTCGATCTCCCGCTGGGCCTTTTATAGGTCACTCCCCTCTCACCAACTGCCGCTGGCTCTCGATCTCCCGCTGGGGCCTTTTATAGGCCGCTCCCGCATCTCACCAACTGCCGCTGGCTCTCGATCTCCCGCTGGGCCTTTTATAGGCTGCTCCCGCGTCTCACCAACTGCCACTGGATCTCGATCTCCCGCTGGGCCTTTTATAGGCTGCTCCCGCATCTCACCAACTGCATCTCGATCTCCCGCTGGGCCTTTTATAGGTCGCTCCCCTCTCACCAACTGCCGCTGGCTCTCGATATATGTGCTCAAGTGGGACTTGAACCCACAACCTTCTGACTCAGAGGCAGGTGTGCTACCCACTGAGCCACAGCTGATACTTAAATCACCTGCTTAATGCAAGCATGAACTGCAGGCTGAATGACATTTATATCCCCTTTAGCAGCCTGGAAAGAGCCAGAGGCAAAGAAGTTGAGGGCTGCAGTGGCCATGGCTGCAACAGGTAATACTGTGTTGGCAAGTCTTGTTGCATGAGGTGCCACGACTCCGTGACAGAAGAACAGCTTCCTTATGAATTTGTCCGAAGGGAACTGCAGGTATGTAGGCCGGGGTCAATACAATCTGTAAGGAGGGTAAGGATTCTATTTGTTCTCCAGCTGCAACTCTAATTTTTCTTTCTTCCTCTGGCCAGAGTGGAATTGCCAGAAGGACCACCATGAAGAACAAAATGTGTTGCCAGAAGTCCCTGAAGTGTTCAGAATGTTCTCCAAAGTAGCCAAAACCACAACAATACAAAATATCTCCCAAAACTCTCCAGCATTTTACTTGAAAGCAGCATTTAAATACCATTGGAAATGGCCAGCTCCCGACTTGGCCGCCCATGGTTTGTGGGTAGGATGAGAAACTGGCAGTATCATTGCGGACATAGATAAAAATGGTGTTGAGGTCTTGGCAACATAATTTGACCCTGATTAGCATATATTCATTAGGTCCCCGCCTGTTTCAGGCAGGAGCCACCTAAATCAAGGTCCACCTAAGAGTCAGAACAGGCAGGCTGCCAGCGGTAGGTTGGCAGGTCCACGCTCCACATGATTTTTATCTCGTCATCGCCCCATTTCTGGCCGTAAGGTGAAAATCACCCTCAATGTAACAAAATCTAGAATAGTTTTTTGATTGGCGGTCGTATGAAGCCCAAGGCAAATTTCAATGTTCCCCAGAAAATACTCATGTAGAATCTACCCTGTAAATGAGGGGCCAAATAGTGATGTGTGTAAGTTATATAGGAAGTTCTGTTCACGAGTTCAATAATTCCATATTAATAAACTTCTGCAGGAGTAGGTGTACTAAATAGGGGGGGAGGATTCCCTACATCAGATGTTCCTGTGCAAATTTAACAAGAGGATAAAAGGATGGCTCAGGAGAGTAGAGGACATAGATGTACTACTTGCAACAGATATTAACCCAGGCAGTGGGTGCATCTCAACAAAGTCCGCTACCTGTGAATGGCAGAAGAACAATGAATGAGGAGGCCCAGGCTCAAAAAGGAGACAGTGTCTGAAATGTGCATGCTTGTCCAAGATAATCTGAAACAGCAGTCATTCCTCCACACTGCACAACCAGCCTGTCCTCACCGCACAGCACTGCCCCCCAGTCATCAAGATCCACGGCGCAGCCCTGGACACCATGGACCACTTCCCATATCTCGGGATCCTCCTATCAACGACGACGAGATCCAACACTGCCTCCAGTGCACCAGTGCAGCCTTCGGTCGCCTGAGGAAAAGAGTGTTTGAAGACCAGACCCTCCAAACTGCCACCAAGCTCATGGTTTACAGGGCTGTAGTAATACCTGCCCTCCTGTATGGCTCAGAGACATGGGCCATATACAGTAGACACCTCAAGTTGCTGGAGATATATCACCAACGATGTCTCCGCAAAATCCTACAAATCCCCTGGGAGGACAGGCGCACCAACATCAGCGTCCTCACTCAGGCTAACATCCCCAGCATTGAAGCACT
Organism: Pristiophorus japonicus; assembly: GCF_044704955.1. NCBI lineage: Eukaryota > Metazoa > Chordata > Chondrichthyes > Pristiophoridae > Pristiophorus > Pristiophorus japonicus. The sequence continues at coordinate 112,410,721 of NC_091992.1, forward strand.
GACCACACTTGATCAGCTCCGCTGGGCAGGCCGCATAGTCTGCATGCCAGACACGAGACTCCCAAAGCAAGCGCTCTACTTGGAGCTCCTCCATGGCAAAGGTGGGCAGCAGAAACGCTACAAGGACACCCTCAAAGCATCCCTGATAGAGTGCAACATTCCCACTGACACCTGGGAGTCCCTGGCCCAAGACCGCCCTAAGTGGAGGAAGTGCATTCAAGAGGGCGCTGAGCACCTCGAGAGCATGCAGAAATCAAGCGCAGACAGCGGAAAGAGCGTGCAGCGAACCAGTCCCACGCACCCCCTCCCTCAACGACTGTCCCACCTGTGAGAGAGTCTGTGGCTCTCGTATTGGACTGTTCAGCCACCAAAGAACTCACTTCAGGAGTGGAAGCAAGTCTTTCTCGATTCTGAGGGACTGCCTATGATGATGATGACAACCAGGACAATGAGGATATTCTGCCTCTACCTTTACGCCAGGAACCTACCAATCACCCATAGCGGATAGCTCAGGAGTCCACCACTTTATTCTATATCTCTACATTGAAGAGGTACCTTAAATGTTGTATCACAACACACTCCCCCAAACTACAACTTAGCAGAAACAGCAGTAGACCGCAGCTTGGGAGACACAGAGTGAAAGTGTTGCATTGCCTTTTTCTCCCTGCCAGCTCTGCAGTTGAGTACTCTTAAATTCGTTGGCACATAATTACAATTATGGAATTGCTGTTTGTCATCTTGGTTTAGTTTTTGCTGCCTATTATGTATGTTTTGTTTGTTTGGCTGTTGGACAACTGACACTTTCTTTTCTGCACAATAGAAGAATGACAGACTGCAAGGTTTATTAAAAGTGATACAATTTTATTCAGCTGTGCAAAGCTACTGATGTAGATATTTAATGTGCTTTGCTGGTGAATTTCCCTCCAGTGTGTCATTAACTTCTCTGCATTGGTTGTGCATGTGTCCTACTATGAAGTCTCTCATAGTTGAACGAATAGCACTGATGAATGCGACATAACAACTGATGACCTACCGGGGATACAGAAGGCTCTCTCCATCTGTGTCTGTGACTCACCCTGGTGGACCTACATCCAAGGGTCATTGTTGCTGTAGTCATTGTGTGCTTGTGTTTGTAGCAGCATTGTCTAATGTAGCAGCAGCGGCAGGTCGGGGCCATAAAAGGCGAGCGGCCCTAGGAGCAGCGCGGAGCCACTTCAGGGAGCATCGCAAGCTGGTGCAGGAGGGCGACGGCAGTGAAGAGGGCGACTGGATCAGACGTCACCATAATCCAGGTTGCTGATTGGAGTGTGGGCAGATGCAGCAGGAGCGGCGAGTGATCGGGGCCCAGCAGAGACAAAGGTCCTGGGGCAGCACGGGCCAGCCCACACGGCAATATGCATGCACACGAGGTCGTGCAGCAGAGCTGGTCTCCAGTTGTCTTGGTTAACCTTTGCCACTGGACCAAGACCTAGCTCTGTCAAGCCCATGTGGTGGCTGGTGTGCAGTTAAAAAAATCCACGCACAGGCATCATCCACATGTAGTTCAGGATCTGGAATATCAGGTCCCTCATTGAAACACCTGTGAACTCATCCCTTTTTTGATGTGGAAGCAAGTCATCCTCGATAGGAGGGACCGCCTAATGTAACTTTTGTTGCTGAACTGAGTGCCAATAGTAGAAGTAAAAAGAAAAAACTGCAAATGCTGGAAACCTAAAATAAAAAGAGCAATTGTTGGTCCATCAGTATCTGAAATGAGAAAAAAAAGGTTAATATTTCAGATATTCTGAGCAAGGGTTAATAGCCAAACTATTAATTAACCTTTTCTTTTTGTCAGATGCTGATGAAATGACTGTGTCTTTTCCAGTATTCTCTGGTTTTATTTACAAACGCCAACAGACTGCTTTTGTGCTACTCCACGTATGTCACAATTGTGTGAGTGTAGAACAGTGGGCGTTCATGAGACACCAGCGTTCCTCTGCAATGGTTGCCTAGAACAAGTCTCCAAGAGAGTTGAAGCTGGAAGCTGGTCATGATTGTATATTCGAGTTTGGATACCAAAGCATTCATAGAAACAATTGGAGCATTCATGAGCAATAAGAGTATTCCTGATGAATGCGCCCACTGTATCTATTGCTTGGATAAATAATGCGTCTATTGCAGATAATTTGCAGACTGAAATGCAAAAAACAATGCTCCAATGCATCACTTATATAAGAGATGGCAGTGAATGATTGGATGTTGGATTTTTCTCCTGGCCACTGAGCACTTTACGGTATTATGTGTAAGGAGGCAATTGATGCCTGGTCAGAATCGGGATGCTGTTCCAGTCTTCATTTGAAAGCAGGCCCACTCAGCTGTGTTTTCCGATAGAACTGAGTGGGGGCCACTCGCGATCCTGGACCTCTGTAGTAATTGACTTCTCATCAACAACGACTGTTGCTATCACTTCTTCACTAATGCTCATCAACTCACTCTGTGCTTCCTACTCATCATCAGATTCTCAGTCTTCTGGGTCTACCAATCTAGGTGTATCTGTGCTGGTGCCTGCTTTAGGTGGGGGTGAGGACCATATTGTTGGTATGATAGATGGCACATTATGAGTACATAATTGCCTTTATCCATTTGGGTACTGTAATGTCATTGCAAACACCATTATGTGCTTTTCCACAATCAGTGTTTATGGACACAATGATTTAACATATTGTGCAAATTATAGAATATATTATCAATATGATCCAATCTCTACAATGGCAGTAATTTCTAACCTCTCCCTCCTGAATAAATAAATTATTGTTTCTGCTGATTAAATTAGTTCCTTAAGGTATGGGGGTCCAAAACCAGTTGTACATTGTGACGTCCTATTATGTGTAAAACTAAGAGCAGTGGTGATTGAAAAATAGTGATATGGCCGAAAGATTTCTTTCCTGCAGTGCATTATTTCTTACAGCCCGACATATACAGTGTTATTTGCATAGTCCTGCTATTTTCACTTCTAATACCTTACTTGCTACACTCTTCCTAACATTTGTCTGATGTCAGGATATTATGTGCATATGTGTTCTTTGTTGCTACTTTACAGTACCACATAAGCCTTATCTTTGTACGCTTATTTGTACATCCTCTTTCAGAGTTCCTGCCAGGTCCTCTATGTTGTGGAGGTATCGGGGTAAATCACCGCAAGGGCAGTAATCTGAAATTAAATGAGTATCGGGCGAGTTCTGCCATGGGCCGGTGGTTTACTCCACCAAATTACTGTACAGATGGTGATGGTGAATATTTACCCAATTGTTGACTCGGGGCCACTCTTCCCCACCAAATGCACATGCATTACTGTGCTTACTGGCACGTCCAGAACCTTGTCAGTAAATCAGATTTTTCCTGCTGGAATTTAGACATTTTCTCCAATAAAATATTGGTGAACTGGCTCGTTAGCTGCTCTCCGAGAAGTGTTAAAGGATTATTCTTGCGGGTTTTCTGGCACCGATTTGTTGTTACTGGTGAAATACTATTTTTTTTAGAAATCACTTGTTTGTAGAAACCACATTCCTACAACTTTGTTGGCCTTTAGTTGATACTGGTAAAGAATATACTTTTTTTTCCAAAACAGGGATGTTGATCCGAGTTTCCGAAGTATTATAAAAATATCAATACATTTTAACAGTGCTACCAAGTAGATTAGCCCACTGTTCACTCACTGATGGCGCCTGAATTTGAATACACTGTAAACTGATAATGTGTCATCTCTAGGCCAGCCTTAAGGGTCCTAAAGTGAAATTAATTTTAAGCAGTTTCAAGCCACATCCTATTAGATGTGGATCTAAAGCCCCAAACTCATAACTCAACACAAATTGGCAATCTGGCTGAGAAAACCCACAAGAATATTAGCCTGGACATTGGAAAAGTCCATATTGGTAACTTTGTTATTTGCGGTGGTCTGAGCAGGGCTCAAATCTGCACTTGTCTGTTGTCCAAAGACCAATTAGTAATGATTTTCTTGGAGTGGGTGGTAACTTTAGAGTCACATTGTTTCCAAGGTGATATGTGTAATAATGGGAGAACTAAGTTGATCCTCTGTGGAAAACTTGGCAATCCGATATCTGAGCTGAGCAGATCTGCAGTATTTCATGACCCTGTTAATGATTAACCAACTAGTCAGCTCATTGATAAGCTCTAAGGAAGTAAACTGTCACTGAGGGGGCTGGAATTCTTCCAACTCTCCACCAGATAATGCTGCAAGCTAATGGCAGGTTAGCCCTATTAGGACAACCACAGAAGCACTATTCTGGTGAGCTGAGTGGTTTTAGCTGTTTAAAGTCCAGGTGTACCCCATCCATACAAAGGTTTAGCTTTTCAACCTGTGCCTAGGCTTGAGTAAGTAGGGTAGGTCTCTGCCACACTCAGCTGGACTCCTTCTGAAGTTATGCTGGAAGTGTAGTGGAACCTTCCAAAACAATTTGTGGCCACATTGTTTTAAACTTAAGAAAAGTATATGCTGCTAAAGGCGATATTCGGTAATTATACTGATGCACTATGAGGCAGCAATTTCATAGATAAACTCCCCATATCTATTGCAGTGATCCAGTAGTTTAGTGTTTATGGTAATGGACTAACAACCCATAGGTCCTTATAGTTCCAATTTCACCATGGCAAATTGTAAAATATAAGTCTGGACATTTGTGGGCTAGTACCAGAATAATAACCATGAAAGGTTGCCAGCTAGTTCACCAATCTCCTTCACTTAATTCCAGTCCAACTCTTAATGCTTAGCAAACCACTCAATTGTAAGTAATCACTATGAAGTTTATAAATTAGGAAAAGATTGGATGGACCTACAGGCAATAAAACAGACAATTGCACACCAGTTGACATGCGCAGTCTTCCTCCCTAACATCTGGGGACTGGTGTTCAATTTGGGAGATTGGTTAAGCAACACATAGTCATACTCATAGAATCATATCTATCGGCCAATATCCCAGATTCCTCCATCATCATTGCTGTGTGTGTCCTCACCCACCAGAAGTGGGAACATGGTGATATACAGTCAGGAAAATCTTTGAGGGAAGCAAGGGCTTGAATGTCCACCACCAAGAGTGGGTCATTGTTACTGACCAAGTATTGAAGGTGGTGAGGAACACAAGGAGGAAACCTACTTTACCTTGTTCGCACCAACTAGCTGTTGCATCCATGTCTATCTACAATGGCATTGGTAGGACTAACAGGAGGAGAAAGCTCCAGGAACATCTCCATTCCCAGCCATGGTGGAACTCAGCACGTGAGTGCAAGAGACAAGGTTGAAGTGTTTGCAAGCACTCTTGGTCAAATGTGCTCCTTAGACAATACTACACAGCCTCCTCCTGAGGTCCCCAAGTGTCCAGCCAATTTAGTTTGCTCCACGGGACATTATGAAATGGCTGTCCATTGGATACAGCAAAGGCTAAGGGGCCTGACAGCATCCCAGTTGCAGTGCTGAGGACCTGTGTGCTAGAGCTCGCTGCTTTCCTCGTTGAGCTATTCCAGTACAGCTATGACACTGACATCGACACAACAATGTAGAAAATTTCCCCAAGTATGTTTCAACCACAAAAACAGGTTACATTTAACCTGGACAATTACTACCCTATCAGCCTCCTTTCCAATCGTCAGTAAAGTGATGGAAATAGTCACAAATAGTTAAGAATAAAAGTGTTTAGTAATGATAAAATTGATTCTGTATATATATAAATGTTAAAAGTGTAGGTTACACGAAAAGACAAGTTTGAAGAGACAAAATGGATACCTTCCCCAAGTTCATGTCTCCTGCTTGGGCAGAGCTCAAGTTACAAAGGAAGCATAGCTTTGAAACTCACCAAACTAGAAAAGATGTTAATTGGAAAACCATTAACCGAATCAAGGAGTGGCACCGGCCCTCCAGACAGACACATGTATGAGGAGAAGCCAATCAGGAATGGCCCTGGAACCAAGACCCAATCCTGAGGCTTTCTGAGAAACTATGACCTAAAGAGGTATAAAAACTCAAGCCAAAGATTACTCTGTCTCTTCTTAGCACATGGCAAAAAGCAGGAACCTCCCTCCACAGCAGAAGGATGAATGCCATGTGCTTGTGCTTTGCCAGAGGGAAGTAAAAGTATACCTTTTTATACCTTTTTTATTGTAACATCATTGTATCTATTGTAACTAAATAGAGTCCGTATGATACAAATAGACTGCTGTTGTGTTCGATAGGCTATTTGCATGTATGTGTGTTTAATAAACTTATTCCAAATTGTCTTAAAAGAATTGGTCTTGCTGTCAATTTAATGCCAGAGATTTAGAAATCTTACAAAATTGGGGGCTCGTCCGGGATCTAACATAGAAACATAGAAACATAGAAAATAGGTGCAGGAGTAGGCCATTCGGCCCTTCGAGCCTGCACCGCCATTCAATAAGATCATGGCTGATCATTCCCTCAGTACCCCTTTCCTGCTTTCTCTCCATACCCCTTGATCCCTTTAGCCGTAAGGGCCATATCTAACTCCCTCTTGAATATATCCAATGAACTGGCATCAACAACTCTCTGCGGCAGGGAATTCCACAGGTTAACAACTCTCTGAGTGAAGAAGTTTCTCCTCATCTCAGTCCTAAATGGCCTACCCCTTATCCTAAGACTATGTCCCCTGGTTCTGGACTTCCCCAACATCAGGAACATTCTTCCCGCATCTAACCTGTCCAGTCCCGTCAGAATCTTATAGGTTTCTATGAGAACCCCTCTCATCCTTCTAAACTCCAGTGAATAAAGGCCCAGTTGATCCAGTCTCTACTCATATGACAGTCCAGCTATCCTTGGAATCAGTCTGGTGAACCTTCGCTGCACTCCCTCAATAGCAAGAACGTCCTTCCTCAGATTAGGAGACCAAAACTGAACACAATATTCCAGGTGAGGCCTCGCCAAGGTCCTGTACAACGGCAGTAAGACCTCCCTGCTCCTATACTAATATCCCTAGCTATGAAGGCCAACATACCATTTGCCTTCTTCACTGCCTGCTGTACCTGCATGCCAACTTTCAATGACTGATGAACCATAACACCCAGGTCTCGTTGCACCTCCCCTTTTCCTAATCTGCCGCCATTCAGATAATATTCTGCCTTCGTGTTTTTGCCCCCAAAATGGATAACCTCATATTTATCCACATTATACTGCATCTGCCATGCATTTGCCCACTCACCTAACCTGCCCAAGTCACCCTGCAGCCTCTTGGCATCCTCCTCACCGCTCACACCGCCACCCAGTTTAGTGTCATCTGCAAACTTGGAGATATTACACTCAATTCCTTCATCTAAATCTTTAATGTTTATTGTAAAGAGCTGGGGTCCCAGCACTGAGCCCTGCGGCACTCCACTAGTCACTGCCTGCCATTCTGAAAAGGACCCGTTTATCCCGACTCTCTGCTTCCTGTCTGCCACCCAGTTCTCTATCCACATCAGTGCATTACCCCCAATACCATGTGCTTTGATTTTGCACACCAATCTCTTGTGCGGGACCTTGTCAAAAGCCTTTTGAAAGTCCAAATACACCACATCCACTGGTTCTCCCTTGTCCACTCTGCTAGTTACATCCTCAAAAAATTCCAGAAGATTTGTCAAGCATGATTTCCCTTTCATAAATCCATGCTGACTTGGACCGATCCTGTCACTGCTTTCCAAATGCGGTGCTATTTCGTCCTTAATGATTGATTCCAACTTTTTCCCCACTACTGATGTCAGGCTAACCGGTCTATAATTACCTGTTTTCTCTGTCCCTCCTTTTTTAAAAAGTGGTGTTACATTAGCTACCCTCCAGTCCATAGTAACTGATCCAGACTCGATAGACTGTTTAACAATGATCACCAATGCATCCACTATTTCTGGGGCCACTTCCTTAAGTACTCTGGGATGCAGACTATCAGGCCCCAGGGATTTATCGGCCTTCAATCCCATCAATTTCCCTAACACAATTTCCTGCCTAATAATGATATGATATCCTTCAGTTCCTTCTTCTCACTAGACCCATTGACCCCTAGTATTTACGGAAGGTTATTTGTGTCTTCCTTCGTGAAGCCAGAACTGAAGTATTTGTTCAATTGGTCTACCATTTCTTTGTTCCCCATTATAAATTCCCCTGAATCCGACTGCAAGGGACCATCGTTTGTCTTCACTAATCTTTTTCTCTTCACATATTTATCGAAGCTTTTGCAGTCAGTTTTTATGTTCCCTGCAAGCTTCCTCTCATACTCTATTTTCTCCCTCTTAATTAAACCCTTAGTCCTCCGCTATTGAATTCTAAATTTCTCCCAGTCCTCAGTTTTGTTGCTTTTTTTTAGCTAATTTATATGCCTCTTCCTTGGTTTTAACACTATCCTTAATTTCCCTTGTTAGCCACGGTTGAGCCACCTTCCCCGTTTTATTTTTACTCCAGACAGAGATGTACAATTGTTGAAGTTCATACATGTAATCTATAAATGTCTGCCATTGCCTATCCACTGTCAACCCCTTAAGTATCATTTGCCAGTCTATCCTAGCCAATTCACATCTCAGATCATCGAAGCTACCTTTCCTTAAGTTCAAGACCCTAGTCTCTGAATTAACTGTGTCACTCTCCATCTTAATAAAGAATTCAACCATATTATGGTCACTCTTCCCCAAGGGGCCTCATACAACAAGATTGCTAATTAGTCCCTTCTCGTTACACATCACCCAGTCCAGGATGGCCAGCTCTCTAGGTGGTTCCGAGATATATTGGTCTAGAAAACCATCCCTAATACACTCTAGGAAATCCTCTTCCACTGCATTGCTACCAGTTTGGCTAGCCCAATCGATATGTAGATTAAAGTCGTCCATGATAATTGCTGTACCTTTATTGCACACATCCCTTATTTCTTGTTTGCTGCTGTTCCGAACCTCACTACTACTGTTTGGTGGTCTGTACACAACTCCCACTAGCGTTTTCTGCCCTTTGGTATTCAGCAGCTCCACCCATACTGATTCCACATCATCCAGGCTAATGTCCCTCCTTACTATTGCATTAATTTCCTTTTTAACCAGCAACTCCACCCCGCCTCCTTTTCCTCTCTGTCTATCCTTCCTAAATGTTGAATACCCCTGGATGTTGAGTTCCCAGCCTTGGTCACCCTGGAGCCATGTCTCCGTAATGCCAATTACATCATATTCATTAACTGCTGTCTGCGCAGTTAATTCGTCCACCTTATTCCGAATACTCCTCGCATTGAGGCACACAGCCTTCAGGCTTGTCTTTTTAACACACTTTGCCCCGTTAGAATTTTGCTGTAATGTGGCTCTTTTTGTTTTTTGCCTTGGGTTTCTCTGCCCTCCACTTTTACTATTCTCCTTTCTATCTTTTGCTCCTGCCTCCATTTTATTTCCCTCTGTCTCCCTGCATAGGTTCCCATCCCCTTGACATGTTAATTTAACTCCTCCCCAACAGCACTAGCAAACACTTCCCCCTAGGACATTGGTTCCGGTCCTGCCCAGGTGCAGACTGTCTGGTTTGTACTGGCCCCATCTCCCCCAAAACCGGTTCCAATGTCCCAGGAATTTGAATCCCTCCCTTCTGCACCACACCTCAAGCCACATATTCATTTGAGCTATCCTGCGATTCCTACTCTGACCAGCACGTGGCACTGGTAGCAATCCTGAGATTACTACTTTTAAGGTCCTACTTTTTAAATTAGCTCCTAGCTCCCTAAATTCATCTCATAGGATCTCATCCCGATTTTTACCTATATCGTTGGTACCTATGTGCACCACGACAACTGGCTGTTCACCCTCCCTTTTCAGAATGTCCTGCACCCGCTCCGAGACATCCTTGACCCTTGCACAAGGGAGGCAACATACCATCCTGGAGTCTCGGTTGCGGCCGCAGAAACACCTATCTATTCCCCTTACAATTGAATCCCCTATCACTATAGCTCTCCCATTCTTTTTTCTGCCCTCCTGTGCAGCAGAGCCACCCACGGTGCCATGAACTTGGCTGCTGCTGCTCCCCCCTGATGTGTCATCCCCCTCAACAGTACCCAATGCGGTGTATCTACTTTGCAGGGGGATGACCGCAGGGGGCCCCTGCACTACCTTCCTTGCACTGCTCTTCCTGCTGGTCACCCATTTACTATCTGGCTGAGTACCCTTTACCCGTGGTGAGACCAACTCGCTAAACATGCTATTCACGTCATTCTCAGCATCGTGGATGCTCCAGAGTGAATCCACCCGCAGCTCCAGTGCTGCAATGTGGTTTGTCAGGAGCTGCAGGTGGATATACTTCCCGTGCACGTAGTCGTCAGGGACACCGGAAGCGTCCCTGACTTCCCACATAGTACAGGAGGAGCATAACACGTGTCCGAGCTGTCCTGCTATGACGTAACCCTTAGATTAACTTAATTTGGCAAAAATAATGCTGAATGTTACTGATATAGAAAAGAAAAATGATAGAAAAACTACTTACCAATCACCAGCCAATCACTTACCCCCTTGGCTGTGATGCCACCTTTCAATTTCTTTCCACTTCTTTTTTGCCTCCCTGCTGCAACTGCACAAGCACGCCTTTATAGGCCTCACGCTGCTCCACCTCTCCGACTGCCGCCGATCCCCGGACTCCCGCTGGGCCTTTATAGGCCTCACGAACTCCTGCTCCACCTATCTCCAATGCAGAAATCTCAGGAGTTGCGATTCTAATCTGTGTTGCAAAGTGTAAACTGGAAACTTTTCAACAGATTGGGAGAAGTTGTGTCTTAAGGAGCAGTCATGTCGATCGTTGGAACTCTTTAGGTGGGGACCCACCAGTAGTTAAATTCAAAAGACACAGGATGAAGGGATCAGTCATGTACAGAAAGCCATCAAAAGATATAGAGATAGTCTATCAGGAGAAAGTATATGAAAAGATATCCATAAAGAACATACAAGAGTTACCGTACTTCCATAAGGGCCAACATGCGTCCTTTGGGGAGCTCGTGGCATTTATCCAGGAGAAAGTAAATCAAGGAGAGCTAAGGCCAAAACGGGTAAACGGTCTCTTGGCATACATCGCACATTACTGCGCTCAGAGAGATGAGGAATTAATGAGGCAGGATGCAAAAGAGCATCAAAATTTAAGGGAAGTGACACAAGATTTAAAATACCAATGGGCAAAAGAGACACATGATTTAAAAGAATCGCAAGTAAAAAAGGTCCGACTAAATGAAAAAGAGATTCAAAATATAAAAGAACAGAAGGAAGATAGCCTTCAACTTATTCGGCAGTTAAAGGAGGGAGAAATACAGCATTTGAGACAAGAAATTGATCGATCAAACCACAGTATTAGGCAATTAGAAAGAGGAGCCGAACAGGCAGTTTCGTTGTTACAGCAACAAAGCCTTTCAAATTTAAATGCCACAGCAGCCATCACTGAAGCGAATAAAAACAAATTAGAGTTCAAAAAATATAACTTGGAAAACTTGGGGCTTCGGCAAGAGGTAGAAGATGTTAGGGGGGCATCAAGAAGCCACATAGGGAGGCAGACCTCTCCTGGTGCCAACTAGAAATAGCGAGGCTAAAAAGTAAGTTGGGGAGCAGCAGGCCCTGGCATCCGCAATAACACGGGGAGCCATAACAGAGACAACAGAAGGAGACAAGTGGGAGACAGATTGGGAAGAGGAACACAGTCAGTATAATCCCCAGGAGGGTGGTGAAGGATGGGATACCTTGGAGACACAAGAGCCAACCGTAGCAGGAGTAACATTTGTTTACGATGTAATGTGATGGTCTCATTACCAGTAACCATACCGACTCACGGCCCATATCTGGTGCTGACGCCACGGCGGGTAGCCATGAGTTGGGGCCCATTAATGATGGGGATGACCCATTGGGAGTTAACAGGAGGTGGGCAAATTTCAGGAGAAGTCACACCAAGTTAGAAGAGAGAGACTTATCACGAGTCCTCCTCTTTGCCTGTTCCACTTCGCTAAAAGATAATCTGCCAGACGCAGTCCTCCAGCCTGGCATAGCGGCCGATGCAGTCATGACTGGGATCCTAAGCCATTTAGGGATCCAAGACTTAAACTTAGTAGCTCTGCTTAACCAGACCAAGCAGCGCCCAGTAGAGACCCCTAGAGCCTTCAATAATCACCTGTATAATATCTATGAATGCATCCAGAACCAGGCACCTGCAAATGCTGCAGTAGGAAAGAATCAGGAACAATTTAAATTCATGTTCCAGATCCAACTCCACTCTTTAGTTAAAACCACCCAGGGCATAGCCATGAGGCCCACCAATATAGAGACCAGCACTCAAATAGCTTGGGAGATGGTAAAAGACCAGTTAAAGGTGAAGTCACCATCCACCGCAAATAAACCAGTGTCAAGTGTGGAGGGATCTAGGTGTTACCTCTTTAAGGGACAGTGCTTTAATTGTAAGAAGGTAGGCCACCTAGCAAAATATTGCAGCAGACCCAGACAGGCACCGGACCATGATGCAATGCATAGATACCTCCTGAGGGATGAATCCAAGTCCTCTGGGATGCATCAACGATTGGATCAGTTGATAACCCTCATAAAACCCCAAATTGCCATGGGGGGAATGCAAAATCATTTACCGGTGCACACAATCACCGATGCACACTCCTTCAAGAGAGACCCCTTCAAGGATCCACCCTATGACAGGGTCCGGCCCCCAAAGATTGATCGGAAGTGGGGTTCCGACTTGATGGTAGCGGGAGACCAGTAGTCCTTGTTGTCTTTAAAGAGGGCAGGCAGCAGATTATGCTTATCGATACTGGCTCAGCCGTTACCATCATCCACACCCCATACCCTGAACATCATGCAGCGGCAGGCAAGGGTTGTATGGCCCTTAAAGGGTTTAATGGTGATACAACCACAGGGTATAAAGGGAAGGCCACTGAACTTCAGTTGGGAGGCCTCACGTGTAAGGTCCCAGTGCCGATGCTGATGGCCAGTCCCGACGGGGCTTATGTGTTGGATCAGTATGGGGCGGTGATAGATTATAATCAGGACTGTGTTTGGATGGAATCGAGAGATAATGCGAGAGTGATAGAAATTTCAGATACTCACTCGGTTTTTGCTCTTAAAAAGCCAATCCCGGGAGCGAAAATGAAGCTGTGGCAAAACTAATTCAGGAACACCTAGTGGTGTTTGCCACATGCAAGCACGATTGTGGAAAAATGGCAGGCAAAGAATCTATTGAGGAACCCCACACTCATTCACTAAACAGTACCCCATCCCAAGGGAGAGTCACCCTCACATCCGAGACACCATAAAATCCCTAGTCGAGCACGGTGTTGTTAGGACAGGCACTTTCACGACCAATTCACCCATATGGTCGGTTAATAAGCCTTATAGCAGCTGGTGACTGACTATTGATTACAGAAATTCTGTAACACCAGCCTGCTCACTGGTAGTAAGAGAAACTCCCACCATATTATCTCAAATTCCAGCTGGTTCCAAGTACTTCTTGACCATCGACATCGCCAATGGATTCTGGAGTAGCCCTGTTAAAAGGGAAGACCAGTACAAATTTGCGTTCACATTTGAGGACCAGAGCTACACCTGGACATGCCTGCCTCAGGGGTTCCACAATGCCCTGACGATTTTCCACAAAAGAATGGATGCAATTTTAAAAGACTTTCCCCACCCTAACTGCTTGCTGCAGTATGAAGGCGACCTACTGCTGGCAACCGACAGCATGGAGGAGCATCTGTCCCTTTTCCACGAACTGTTGACATTGTTGGCTCAGGCGGGACTAAAGGTGAATCCCCATAAGGCTCAATTAGTAAAAGAACGGATCACCTTTCTAGGAGTGTCCATTTCTCCAGAGGGATCATCCCCTGACTCTCACAAGATGGAGATAATACAGCGACTATCATTACCCACTTCCAAAACAGCCCATGATCAATCTTGGGTTTGGTGGGGTACCAAAGGCACTTTATCCCAGGCTTTGCAGAGTGTGCAAAGCCCCTGTATGATTTAATAAAACTGCAGGGTGATGACATACCCCCGGCATGGACTGATGCTCACACCCAGTCTGTGGCTAAAAACTGCAGTGACACAGGCCACATGTCTGGTCCCTCCCGATCCCACTCAACCCTTTCATTTGGAGGTCGGGGCCACAGAGCAAAGCCTCACTGAAGTTCTGTGCCAAATGCGAGCTAATCGACGACAGTCCATTGCATATGCGTCTCGAATCCTGCAGGGGGCAGAAAAAATGTATACCGCATGCGAGCGCCACCTACTGGCCATCTTCTGGGCGGTACATCACTACTTTTATTACTGGGTTACAGGCTACAACCCTGCACAGCGAACACAAACCTCTGAAACTACTGATGAAACCTGGAGATTCGCTAGTTTCCTCGCAGCGCCTCAGCAAATGGACATTGGAATTTATGGAAAGAGACATTGATACCGTTTCCGAACCCACCACATTGCTGCCACAATTTCTAATCTATGAGGGGGACCCACACAAATATCCGTTACCCCTGATTAACTTTGAGACCCATCCTATGCAGAAAGAGCCCATACACCCAGGGTGCCCCAGATGTCTACTTCGACGGATCCTCATATCACATGAGGGATTCCCTCACACCGGGTATGCTGTGGCATTGCCAGAAAGAACCATCCAGCGAAGATGCAACAGACAGTCTTCACAATATGCAGAAATCGCCACCCTTCTAACCGCTGTGAAGGAAACCTCAGATAGACCCGTGAATATTTGGTCTGAGAGTGCCTATGCTGTAAACACCATGCTCTCCTTGCCCCGATACCACAGAAATGACTATCATATGATAGACGGTAAGGTCCTGGTCCATGGGCCCTGGTTTTGCCTGCTCTGGTCATAGAGCGATCCCAACCCTGCTTCATAGGAAAGGTAGCAGCCTATAGAAAAGGGGGTCCACATAGTGAAGGAAATTCCAGAGCAGACAGAGCAGCCAAGGATGCTGCGATTGATGGGGAGATAGGGAATATAGTTGTTGAGCCCTGCAATGCTGTTAGCAAGGCCTCCCCAACAGATCACCTAGATTTAAAATCCCTGCAGCAGCAATACTGGCCCTATGCTGTTGCAAGCACCTGACACGAGGAAAGCAGACCCCTTCCTCAACCGACAGCCTGGGCTCCCAATACCATATTAGCCACTGCCCCTGACTCAGATGAGCAGTTGCTGGTGTTCAAAAGAAAGCCAAACACCTGCCTGGTGCTGAATGTTCCACCAGAAGTGGGTCAGGAACTGCTCTCCCTCTTTCACTCACACCCCACAGCAGGGCACCATTCGGCCCTGGTAACTTTCTACAAGGTAGCATCCACAGCTTGGTGGCCTTCCATGAGGGAAACAATCAACCAATACGTGGCACAATGCCTACCGTGCTTGCAGCACAATCCTCCCGCATGCACTAACCGAGCCTTGCGTCAAAGCGCGCCCCCACCTCAAGGGCCATGGATTCACCTCCAGACAGACTTCATTGGGCCACTTCCACAGGCGCAAGGCAATTTTCAGCATGGCCTAGTGGTGATGGATCAATTCATTAAATGGATCGAAGCATTCCCCTACCGTCCAACACCGCAATCACAGCAGCCAAAACATTATTGAATCATGTGTTTTGTAGGTGGGGAGTATCAGTACAAGTGGACAGCAATCAAGGTTCACACTTTACCGGTAAAACTTTTACCCACCTGCTGGAAATGTTGGGGATAAAACACAAATTACATATTGCTCACCACTCCCAGTCATCCAGAGGGGTCAAAAGGGGGAACAGGACCCTCAAGTTAATGTTACAAAAATTGCGTGCAGACCACCCCACTCAAAGGGCTAACATGCTGCCAATGTGCTTAATGGCAATGAGGTCCTCACAAAACAACAGGAGTCTCCCCGTATCAGGCCATGATGGGAAGGCTCCTGAGAACGCTAGGCCAGCTAACACTGACAGGGATGAGTCCCCTGACAATGAAAACATGTAGTTCCAAGTGGCTGGAACAAGTGGTAGATCACACCGATCAGATGAATTGATTTGTGGCCACCAAATTGGGCAAATTAAAAAGACAAATTAAAAGGTACTTTGACAAGAAAGTACGTCCCTTTGAATACAAGGTGGGAGACTCAGTAATGATTCCAAATTATGGGAAAAAGAAGCTGCCTTTGAGCCCAGGTGGTGGGGACCACATACGATTATAGATCGATTGAACCCCAAGGTTTATTTGATTCAGTTACCGGGGAAAAATGGCGTTAAGTACAAGAAATGGTTTCACATTAATCAGTTAAAAATTGCCAAAGAGTAAATACTACACTGATCTTGTTTCCCATAGATCATGATACAGATCCTTATGATTGTCGGGATGATACTGGCCACGACCAAAGCCGAGGGAAGATGGAGAAGCGGGAGCTGCAGCATGACTCACAAACATCATCAATGTGTTTTGAGAAGCGACGGTGCACTGAAGATACGGGAAGGGGAGGGTCTCCGCTGGAGATGTTACTATACTATAGTAAATCCCCTACATGTGGCATACACCTTACAAGGTGGGGACCGAGTCAGGCAATCCACTTTTCTCTCTCTCTCTCTCTCTAAGTTTAAAACCCATTATACAGTGGTCATCCACCTCACAGAAACATAAACAGAAGAGCTATCAGAATTCTCTCAATGTTTATGATATGTGAACCCTGTAGAGATAAACCATATGAGGAGTTAATAAGGATATTTCCCCCTTAAGGTGGGGAGTCTGCAAGAATATAAGTGTTTCATAATGATAAAATTGATTCTGTATATATATAAATGTTAAAAGTGTAGATTATATGAAAAGACAAGTTTGAAGAGACAAAATGGATACCTTCCCCAAGTTCATGTCTCCTGGTTGGGCAGAGCTCAAGTTACAAAGGAAGCATAGCTTTGAAACGTATCAAACTAGAAAAGATGTTAATTGGAAAGCCATTAACCTAATCAAGGAGTGGCACTGGCCCTCCAGACAGACACATGTACGAGGAGAAGCCAATCAGGAACGGCCCTGGAACCAAGACCCAAACCTGAGGCTTTCTGAGAAACTATGGCCTCAAAGAGGTATAAAAACTCAAGCCAAAGATTGCTCTGTCTCTTCTCCTTAGCACATGGCAAAGCAGGAACCTGCCTCCACAGCAGAAGTAAGGTCAAACGTCATGTGCTTGTACTTTGCCAGAGGGAAGTAAAGTATACCTTTTTTATTGTAACATCATTGTATCTATTGTAACTAAGTAAAGTCTGTAGGATACTAATAGACTACTGTTGTGTCCGATAGACTATTTGCATGTGTGTGTGTTTAATAAATTTATTCCAAATTGTTTTAAAAGAATTGGTCTTGCTGTCAATTTAATGCCAGAGATTTAGAAATCTTACAATAATGCATTGAATAGCACCAACTCATCAATAACCTGCTCACCAATGTTCATTTCAAGTTCTGCCAGAACCAGTCAGCTCAAAACTCACCACAGTTTCATACAGACATGGATGCAAATACTGAATGCTGGAAGAGAGCTGACAGAACCTGTCCTTGACATCAAGGGCAGCATTTGACCATGTACCAAGGAGCCCAAAACAAAACTAGTGGTCAATGGGAAAATGCTCCAATGACTGGAGTCGTACCTGATACAAAGGAAGATAGTTGTCATCGTTCGAGACCAATCATCACAGGCCATTGCTACTGGACTTCCTCAGGTAACCATCTTCAGCTGTTTCATCAATGACCTTCCTCTATCATAAAATCAGGAGTGGGGCTATTCCCTGAGGATTGCACAGTGTTCAGCTCTATTTACAACTCCTCTGAGAATGGAGCAGTCCATGTCAGTCTGCAGCAGGACGCAGACAACATTCAGGTTTAGGCTGACAAGTGTCATGTATTTGTGCCACGTATGTGCTAGGTAATGATTATCTTGAATGAGATAACACCCAGTTATCTCACCTGACCTTCAATGGCACTACCATTGCCGAGTTCTCTCATTAATATATGGGGGTTACCATTGTGTAGGCACTTAACTGGACCAACCATATTAATACCATGGCTACAAGAGCAGGGCAGAAGCTAAGGCTTGGTACTCCACGATGAGTGGTTCATCTCCTGACCCTTCTAAGCACCTACAAGGCTCAAGTCAGGAGTGTGATGGAATATTCGCCACTTGCTTGGATGGATGCAGAATCACTAACACTTGAGAAGTTCTACACCTCTCAGGACAGAGCTGTTCACGTCATTAATGCCCCTACTATTGGACTCAATATCCACTCTCTTCATCATCAGCACACTGTGAATGTACAATCTGCATGTCATATTGTAGCAAGTTTATTTCACCAGGACTTCTGATCCCTGCAACCTTTACCGCTGAGAAGGACGAGCAGCAATGCTGTGCAAACTCCATTATCTCCAAGTTCCCTGCCAAGTCACGCATCATCCTGACTTGGACACTCTTTCATCATCTCTGGGTCAAATTCCTGAAATTCCCTATTTAACTTCATTGTGCAAGTGTCATCACCACAAGACTGTAGCAGCTTAAGGAGAAGGCCCACCTTCTCAGGGCAACTATGAATGGCCAATAACTGTGGCCTTGCCACACCTCCTGCGGACTGAGAACAAATAAACAGTAAACAAAATGGAAATGGAGACAGCATGAAAGTCAACATAACTCAAGTACAATGGTGTTGGATGACACCATATCTTTCTTTCTATTACAGTGGCTGAATCATTACATGTTGATCTCCTCCTTGTCCTGTGATGGGCTATGAAAATCTTGCTCCTTTTGGTTCTGCAAAGAAGTGATTTCATCATATATCTCATAATTCCAAATAACAACTGCCACCTCTTCCCTTTGGCAGTTTTAGACCTAGTCCATTTTTATCTGTTGACACTACTAGTCTCACCATCCCTACTGACCATAAATGGAACTCCCGCATTTTTGTTGCTCGATCAGCCTCCAAGATGCTTTATTTTCTCTTTCATGCCAAACACATATTTTCCCTTCAACAATTCAGCTCTCTGAAAAGCCCAAGTCGATCCACAACTCGAAGACTGTTACTATATCTGGGGATGTTCTTCAAAACATTGCTCTTACACTTCAGGAAAGGATAAAATAAAAACATTGACATCCTATAAACAATCCCTTGTTCCTCTACTAGTTTCAAACCTCTCTCTCTCTTTGCAACCTTTCTTGTCTTTGTTTTACTGACAGTACTGTGATCAGTGCTCCTCTGAACATTCCTCTCATTTCTCCTAAACTCCAAATATGCTGTTCGACACATTCTTCATCCTCACTGTGTTGAAATCAAGAGTCATCACAAAGTCTTGTCATTTCCCAGGAACTCAAAACCATGGACCTCCTTAAACTCTCTCAGACTTTCCTTCCTTCTTCTATACCCAGGCTTTCAAAATCCAAGCAATCCAATCTCTGAAGAGCATTACAAACATATATTTTCTCCAAAGACCATAAAGAAATTGTTGAAACCATTGTCATAGGACAAAATTTTCTTCGAAGAGTCTGTTCCTTTCCCAAATAATACATTGGTTGCTCCAGTAATGTCCCTTCCAGTTTAAAAGCATGGATAGGGGAGTAACTACAATTATGCTGCCAGTTTGTGCAGTCTAAAGTGTTAATTTAGCAATCATCTTTGTTTAGTAGAATCAAAGATGGCAGATGAAATGTGACTTTGACACAATTTTTACAAAAGTGATGTAACATGAAAAGCCTACTTTGGAAATTTTCCAAAAGTGTACATCCACAGCATTTTAATAACTAAGACTGTGGTTTCTTAGCAGAATTTCTGAATTGCACAAAAATAATGTCTTGATAATGTAAACAGTGTCTTTAATGTGTCTTGGAAGCAAGCAAAGCATCCCTTTTTTCCGCTGATTCCTACTAGGAAGGCACTGTATGAGGTTCCCCCAATGGCCTAGTGGGTAAAGGTACTGCCTCTTGCTCTCAGGCCTCTGCTAATGTGCTGGTTTGGCTCCGTTGGAAACACTCTCATCTGTCAGAAAGTCATGGTTTCAAGCCTCACTTCAAGATCTTGAGTACATAATCTAAACTGACACTTCAGTGCAGTATGGAGAGAGTGCTGCATTGTCAGAATTGCCATCTTTCAGATGAAATGTTAAACAGAGGTTCTGTCTGGTTCTCCAGATATAAAAGTTCCCCTATCACTATTTGAAGAAGAGCAGGGGAGTTCTCCACATGTCCTGTCCAACATTCCTCTCTCAATCAGTACCACTGAAACAGATTAACTGGTCAGTTTGTGGGATCTTGCTGTGTGCAAATTGGCGACTGCATTTCTCCACATTTCAAATTAATTCATTAGCTGCAAAGCGTTTTGGGATGTCCTGCGGATGTTAAAGGCTGAACTGAAAGTACTTTCTTATTGAATAGCCTGCCAATAGAAGGTATTCAAAAGTAGCCAATTATGAGTGGACCATTTATGTCTCTCTCCCTTCATGTGGGTAATATCTGGCCTCTGCTTTGTCACATCACAAATGGGACGATTATCATTGGAAAACTTGTCATGTGGGAAATCCCATTTCTGAATTTGAAACTTACCATCTGTGATGCAGCATGTGCTGAATCACCAAGTCACCCAACAGGATCCTCCTTCTTAATTACTCTGGTGTACTGACAAAAGAGTGCCTCTTATTTAGTTTTTCAACATGGTTAGAAAATTCATCTACTGGGCAAAACTGTCATGTAATATTTCACACAATCTTCCTTGTGGTGTCCCACTGAAATAAGCATTTTGAACAATATCGCAGAATCTGAGATAGAGTTTACCTATCTGCGAAATCTGCTGTCAGACAAAAACGACATACACGAAAATGTGCCATTGCATTTAATTTGCGCCTAGAGTGGAATGCCTTCTGGAAACACTTTTCCAGCACCATGTTGTTCAAATTTTAACCAAAACGCCTGTACTGTCATCTCACATAGCAACTGCCAATATACTGCTTTCATTACTTTGACGTGGTCTCAGTTTGAGATATAGTGCATAAGATATATCTTGGCAATGTTGTGCAAAGACCACATATGAAATAAAGACCTGTTGTGTAAACATAGTACATTGCCAGTACCAGTGCTGTTTACAATCATTTGGGCACATATGGCTGCTGCCCCTAAATAGTCTTCCTGCAACAGTCTCACAATATTCAGATATTGGTGTTCTTGCATGATCTATGTACTGATAGCCATCAATTTGGTATCTAGACACTGGCAAGGATGATCTATGAGTCGTAGCATTGGTGGTCAATGACAAGAAGGCACTAACCTAAGTCAGAAGGCATCGGAGAACAGCTGTCGTGAAGGCTGCCTGTCCCACTTGGCCAAACTGGGAACAGACTCACTGCTAACATTACAGATTGTAAAAATAATAATGTTTTATACAGATACAGTGTGACCTTTTACTCCATAGCTAAGTTAACTGTAATGTTAACATCACTCCAGAGTAAGAACTAATGGAAAAATCTGTATTTGCGGTTTATTTTGTACTTATGATATATCTCAGACTTTCTTTTATTTATTGTTCAAAGTTCTGTAACAGGTTTAACCCAGCAGATGCTTGTGAATCAGTGATATGAAAAATCATTTCAGTTGCTATTTACTCAAACTGTTAACGAAGATACAGAAAAATACAATGAGGCTTGAAGACAAAAAGAAATTAACTGAGGCTGCATATACATAAACAAAGAGCTTTAAAAGTCATTTATTTTTCTTATTACGGCAGTATGATAGTTTAATGACTCTTACAAAGAATTAAATAATCAGAGTCGTTTCTTACATAATTTTGATTTGTGAGTGATGCTTAGCTAAAGCTGGAAAAATGAACTTATCCAGTTTTCTTTGTGAATTGCTAATGAATTGGATTGGAATATCACATTCTGCAAACACAAATCAAACAACCAAATATAATAGATGATGGAGAGAAAGTATTATTCCGGAATGGGTGGGCAATTTCGCCGTAAAAGAATAAATGTTCAATTGATTTGTTTTCGTTTGAGAAAAAATTATATGAGGAATCAATATGTTAGAAAATTTAAAAAAAATAGTTATGGTTGGCTATGAAAACTATATGATGCATTTAAAGGATTACTTCAAGAGGAAGTTAATAAAGGCCTTATCCTAGAGTATTCCTAGTACTGTAAAACATATTCATGTTTTTTTCTATTTTATAAATACCATTGGGTCTCATCCAAATTGAAGTCGCCAGTTCCCAAGTCTACAAAGGCTGAGTGCTGAGGCTTAACAGTATGAGCACCCCACCTCTCCCTATATTCAGTGTAGACACTGACTGACTGCTGTATACAGTAAACAGTCTATTTGCAGCATAATTTCCTCAAGATTTGGATTCTCATTATAGCTGGCTATGTTCAGAAAAATTGTCCTCAACATTATGGCAGTTGAAAATTGATAAAATACTCTGGGGGTGTATTCTGATCCAGCCACCAGGACAATGCCACCGTGCTCCTAATCTCCCGGGACCTTGACAATTGAAAGTAGCAGTTCCAATGACCAACTGACGGAGGAGACGGAGAAAGAAAACTATTGCCAATCAATATTAATGTGAATAATCAATAAAGCAACACAAACTGAAGATATGGTTTCAAACGAAATATATACTCAGTGATGAAGCCATTACATAAAGCTGTGTGGAACTTTTCTGTAAAGTGTTTCTTTTACCTTAAATAAGGGCATGGTTTAAATATTCAGGCTAGCCTGAATTTCCTTGGCGTGTTCTGAAATGTCAGTGGTTGATGACATCACCAAATGACGCCATATATCACCAGGAGAGTGACGTCATTCCAGGGGGGGCTCCCAGAGCGACGTCACTCTTTTCCCAGGGCTGTGACCTCGGCAGAAAGTTCAGGACAATAAAATCCTGCCTGGGAGTTCTCGTCCTGGGCGGGGAATCGGAGGAAGAATGAACGAAATAGCGCGCAGGGCTGTATCCTAAATAGATCAATGCAGGGACGGTTGTTACAGCGGCAACATAATCAGAACATTAAATCCCCCCCAAAAAGCAGATGAGCTTTAGAAAGTAAACCATAATCAGAATAATCCTTGACGTGTGTCAATTTTATTTTTAATCTGTGGTTTCTTCTTGAAAGGCACGGGGGTTGGGGGAGGGTGCTGCTTTTATCGTAGTTGTGAATATTGGGATCCCAACAAGGGCCGAGTTTAGGAAGTTTGGAGAATTGCAGCTTCTCTTCTGATCAGAGAATTAGGAATTTGAAGAAAAAAAACATTCTCCGCCCCCACCCAAAAAAAAACAAATATCGACAGCCACAACAAAACCGTGGCGGAGGCGCCGGGCTTTGAAACAAAGGGAGCGGGGCTGCCTGGCTAAAGCGGGGACACTAGAACTGGGGGAAAGCGGAGAGGATCTGGAAAAGAGATTAGATTTCGCTTCTCTCTCATCAATTTTATGGTTAATGTCAAGCGGCTCCATTGTGGGAGAAAAGGCACGTCAGCTAAGCCATAAATTTGTGAGGAGAGTGGCAGCGCAGAGCGCATCTGTTTGACCGAGTTCATTCCCTCTCATACTGTATTGGAGACAGGTAGAATCCTGTTCGGGCACCATCTATCAGCAAAACAGAGTCAACCCGGGACAAAATACAAACCTACCAAATATTTACAGCGGGAGTTTCTCTAGGAAACCTTCTCGATCTCCGCCTGCGCCGTCTCGGTATGTCCTTTTGTGTTTTTTTTGATGGGGGGGGGGGGGGGGATTTATTTCCCCGTCGGCTGTTTATAAATAAACACTACAATGTATGGGAGGGAGAAAATAAACAGGAATGAAACGGCCCACTGTGTTATAAAACATCTGAACCCCGTCTAAATGATAAGATGTTCTAAAATCATTTGACCACACGGTCTCCTAATAACAAGCAATATAGGCTTATCATTACAATACTTGCAAGGGGCTCGCCTTTTACTCTGCAAAGGAATGTAAGGTGACCGATTCCTTTTATCATCAAAAATAACTTTCCCCCCCAATTCTAACCTAGAGTGCAACATGCGCACACATTTGAAACCATGATGAAAGAGACAAGGATATGGTTTTAGATTTCCTGGAAATCTAGAAAAAGAAATGTACAATTTGGAACTGGGTTTTGAAGGCAGTTGTATATTTCATACATGCTTGGTTTATTTTTGTTTCCGTTCGAAATGTTAGGGTGTATAAAGTGGCTGAGAATGGCGGAGCCCATGATTCTAGCCTTGGAATGTGATAAGTGCCCTTATTACTGAATTTAAACTTCAGATTCCGAGAACAATGTTTTTTTTTTGTACTTTAAAAGACGAGCCAAATGTTACGTTGGTGGAAATCTGAAGTAAATGCGCGAGTTTTCATTTATTGATGGTTTTGCTGTGCTAATTTGAAAGGATTATTTCGCCCGTGATATATATATTTAAATTATTGTTCCTGCCTTTCCATTACTGTCGGGACATGTTGATGCATTGGGAATCAAGGCAAAGGAACCCGTAACAAATAGCTGCCGAACAAAACGCCTGATATATATATATATAAAATCTCATGCCGGCGAAAATGTAGTTGATGCAATTCACACAATTAGGTCACATTTATGACAAATCCAGCAGGATGTGTGTGTGTATGGGGGGTATTTTTGCTAAGGTCCTATCCCGAGTTCTTATCCGGTACTGTGCACTCCTGCCATGTCATGCACTGCCTGTTTGGGTATATCCTATTATTTTAAAAAAGTGTAAAAAGCTGACAGCGCTTCAGTTGCCGGATTACAAATACATTGCCAATTAGATCTTGTTTTGCAGGCTTAAAGCAAATAGATTAAACTCTTTGGGTACTCGCAGTACATTTAGAACCTCAAAAGTCTTTTGTTTTTTAATCAAATTATAGCCAGAAATTCGAGTATTTTCTTTGGCGATGAACAGATAGTGAGTTGGTTGGCATGGGGGAAGTCAAACCATGCACAACGCTGTAATCCCTTCTCTATCTGCCCTGTCCCTTTAAAAAAAAACAGGTTCACATTGGTGAATAAAATGCAATCTTGATTGTAGGCACATTACGGGGAAAGAGAGGGGTGTCGGGTTGTAAAAGCAAAACATCTTTACCCTTTTCATTTATTTATTTTATTGCTTATTGTGTCTTAAACAACAAAAGAGGTGGAAGAAAGGCAAGCTTGAAAGGGATAGCCGGCGGTCGGGGAACTGTTTGTGATGGGGGTTGGGTGCAATCAGCTCTCATCTTATTGTATTCCGCTGACTGAAGGCTGGCTTGCTAATTATCGCCTTAAAATGCAGGGGGAAAAACACTAAAACAAAAAGCTTGCTAGGCAATGGAGGTTGCGTTTTCTTTAGCGCCTATGTGGGAACTAATAAAAGGCGGCTTTGCAAGCTGTATGGGATAGGATTCGGACAACCCATGGCTACTAATCTATGGAAGCAGTTTAGCATTAAGTAAACCTGTATAAATAAAATATGTGTGATAGATTTCATCTTGGTATTATTGCAGTTTGAAAAAGAATGATCATTGCAACACGTGCAAGGGTGCCCCAGCAGACTGTTGTTACAGGTTATATAAAATAACTTTGCTATCGAGGTATTTGTGTTTAAGAGATGGAGAGAGTCGAGTCTGTACGAGTGTGTGTGTGTGTATTTTAGGATTTTATTCCCGGAGTTCTGCCGTGTGGAAATGGTGTGGGGGACTTCTCCAGCGAGTAGCCGGCTCGGAGCCCACTCAAAGCGGGGTAGAGAATCTGCAGCGGCCGGGCGACACTGGGAGCAGGCTGCAACTCCACAAACAAGCGCTGTCAGCTTACAGGGCCGCTCCGTCAGATCAAACATCACGAGGATCTACTTATATTGTAAATCAGAGTGTTATTCAATTGTAAACAGGGGCTGCGTTTTTGCCATTTTACATTCGCAGCTTTGCAATTCATGTCCGTGATCCACTCTGCAAAAGCATTATGTCTCTTTAAAATAGATGGCAAAAAAAAATCTGGCGCATAGTCCCAGATAATGGTGAAATGTAGCGATCTTTTAGCACATGAGCTGAGACACTGATGTTGCAAAGATCTTGCTCTTTGTTTAACGTTTCAATATGTGCAAGCATTTATCGCATAGACACATATATAAACACACACCTATATATAGAGAACATATACACACACACCTATATATAGAGAACATATACACACACCATATATATATATATATATATATATAGAGAGAGAGAGAACATAGAGTACAAACACACCTATAGAGAGAGAGAGAGAACATATATACACACCTATATATAGAGAACAAATTGTGTGTATCGTTGACATTGTTTTTCTCCACTTTAGGAGAAAGAGGTTAAATAGTAATTGCAGAGGAATGAGTTATCATTCGGACAAATAGTTCGATAGATGCACGGGCACCTCACTCCTCGCAGACCCCAAAGAACACTTTACACTTTCCCCCCTTTGGCTCTGTGTCATATCATGTTGGATTAAAAGAAACCCTTCGCCCTTTCAGTGCAGAAAACGAAGTGGGCATTGGGACTGCAGCCTTGCCCCAGCTTCCCCTGCTTAGTCGCTGCAATCAATGTCTTTCGCTCTCTCTTGGCTTTTTCTGCCTGCTCTACAGTTTTTTTTTCTCTCGTGTCTTTTTTCTGCCTCTATCTCCTTTCTAGTTCTCTCTCTCTCTCTCTTTCTCGTGCTCCCACTCCAATTTGCTCTATAAAATAAACACCTTTTACTGTGATAAACTGCAGATTTCTAGCCACAGCCTCCACATCTTCCGATTGATAAGATCTGAAACAGAAAGTACATTCAGGCGGCGCGGCGCCCGGCGAGTTCAGCTCCCCGTCCGTTCCGCAGATTTACACCCTGTCACCGAGTTTCAGTGTCTGATGGGTGGTATATTCCCAAAATAAACTGAAACCCCATCAAGTCATTTTACAATTGCCTGGAAAATATCGGTCCCGGAGAGCTGCGGGGGGGAGGGGGGGGTGGTGTAATTTAAAATATGTTTTAAGTCGGGGGGGGGGTTTGCAGCAGCAGACAAAAATAGAGAATGTTGATTTTCCAAGTCCTTGTATGTGGTAGAATAACTTGGGGATTTTATATTCACAAACACACAGTCACTTCGGCTCCTTATTCAGATATCGCTTCTTGAAATATGAGCCGTCCCCGAATGTTTTAGGGAAAGTCACTCAAAGGACGCGGCCATCACCACCCGACTGGCTTCGGCTGCAATTCGAACCGGGTGCAGGGCTTCTTATCCGGGGGGAAGCGCTCACGATTCGCCGCTCTCAGAAACGTCCCAGCAGCCTCCGGCTTGGGATTAAAAAAACGCGGAATAACCCGATACAATATTAAAATGACCATCTGCGTGCAGCGTATATCATTTATTTAGGTTCGGTAATTAAATTCATCACAATACATAAATTCATCAGCAGATAGCGATTGCTAATGGCCACCTTACATCGATTGTGTTTTCGTCATAATGTTGAATAGTAAATTGATAATTAACAACTATGACAAGTCAGAAAATGCTTTTAGTTTGAGCACGAACCCTTCGGAAAAGTTGGTGATGGGAACCCTGAAGTTTATTTCCCTACAATTTTAAAAGTAGCGACCAATAAAGTGTTATGTACATTGAGCGAGAGTCCCTATTAAAAACTGACATATCGTCAGAAATAGGACCTTCGATTGTAAAACAATATTTCAATTAATTACCCATGGGTGCGTAGAAAAATTATATTCAAAGCACAAATCTGTATCTGAATTGTTAGCCCACCTCGCATATATTTGGAACACATGGATCCTCCCAGAAATGGTCGCGCACGTAAGGGTTTATTCAGAAAACGCCAAATCCATTTGAACAAATCTGCCATATTCACACACAACGTAAATGGCAACCACGTATTCGAATGCCCGAGGCTACCCTGCTGTTGGCTCGCTCTCTGCATATAATGGTCATCAGACTTTGTAATGAGGAACTAAACACAACTGACCAAGCTAGCAACAATTGTATCTCGGAGAATAGGAGAGTCTGCTTGTAAATGTATGGCAAACTTAATTGCTAGAGCTGGGGAGAGTTAAAACTATTTTACACTGCTGGACTTCAAACATAGGTGAAACTCTTGTTTTGAGGGGTTCGGGTTGTTTGAATATTAACTGGAGAAATTATTATATACGCCTGAAAGTAAACATTCTCGACAATGAAACTTAGCAACGAAGGTGTGAGTTCTAACAGTGAATATCAGATGAGCGAGCGGGTCTAATTTTCTATGGGAAATATATGGCAAAGGAATCCGGATTGGAAACCATGTAATTTATTTTAAATAAATATATAGTCCCAGAATTTGCTGGAGAGGGGATCTCACCTTCTCGAGTTGGTTCGGAAGCTCACCGTCGAGTTCACATTGTAGTAAACTCCCATTACTTTGTGCTTATTTAAGCAGCAGGGCGATCAGGCAGTGTGCGTGGTGGATCCTTTACCACATTCGAACTTAGAATTCAGCCCTGGCATCAAAAATCAGCCGGCAGACATGCCCATGTCAAGGGAGAGATACTGATAAAAAATTCACCGTCACACCATGTTCATCTGTTTTTGCGGTTTTTTGTTCATTGACTGTATCCACGTGTACTGTGTTCTTAAATGTGGAAACTTGCTACATGAAGAAAACGGGGAGTGGGGAAGAAAGTGAACTATTTCAGCAGAAATAGACCAAACTGCGCTTAAAATGGAATTGATTCAGTTCTGCATGATTTGATCTCTTTGCACGTCTGCTTTCTACTCCCCTTAGAAATACTCATTTTGAAAGAAATTACCAGATATCTGGGTTCCTGGTTTTAAAAAAACCCTTCACCGTTTTAGCAAATTGTCGCGTGCTTTACAGATTAATTTCTAAAATAAATAAGGCAGAATTTAGTACAACGTCGTTTCAAAGACGCCGAAAGAAAGGGTTTCTCAGCCCTGGAAAGGAATTGCTGTCTTTATTATTTTCAATCATTTTGGCAAGTTTCCTACATGCGTTTACACGTTAAGTTACTTTATGATACCGTGTGAGAGCACCACAGTACAATAAAAGGCCCACTGTGCAAATTGTATTCTTTATTTTTTTTGATAAAAGCTGTTCGAGCCTAAAGAAGGAAATGTCTGACCTTATGAGGTATTTCGGGTTTTATGTGTTTTCTTTGATTTGCCGTTACAGTCACTTAGAATTGTAATACTAAGTACGGGCAGACATCTGGTTTACCTTTGGAACACTTTCTCTTAATTGAGGTTTAAAAGTGGTCTTTATGGCTATCGGTAGGTTCCAACTTATTAAAGCTAAAACCAGATTCCCCCCCCACCCACCCCCACTCCAAAAAAATGCACCACTTTCTGCACAGATTAAAATCTCCGAAAATTCCACTTAAACACACGATTAAAGAAAGCAAAAAAATTAAAATAAAAGCCCGGACTAAACGTCCGCTGACTGTAGACCGCTTTCCAGTTTTTTCGAGCCCTGTTTACTTTTACGTTTTTCTTCAATAAAATGCCTCGTAATGAAGCAGCCGTGCCAATAGTTTCTACCATTTACGAGCGACCTCAACAGCTTATAATTCAACACAGATGCAGTACCCTATTAGAGAGATTTCTCACATTCGCTCAAAGCTAGGCGGATTAAAGTAACAGTCTCCCTCTTTCCGAGGCTCTTTTACAACCTGTGTTGAAATCGCACAGCAAAAATAACGGGCTTTTGCCTTTCGCCATTTGAATTTGTCATTTTGTTTTGACCGGACGCTACTTTCCCTCTGAAATGCACTGCCATTTTATTGCAGTAAGCTGCTTTCTGACGGTCACGCTTCCGAATCAGATCCAAAGCCCAGGGATCACTGGTTGGTTGGTTCTGAATTCATGAAACCGGACTAAAATTGACAATTTATGACAGGGGAGAAAACGAGATGTTGGCACTGTGGATTTTAACGCGTTTAATTCGTATTTATCTCAGTAGATCAGATCTGTGCAGTCAATCTATACAATCGGGTGCTTACTGCAAACCCTTGTGAACTATAGACTGAAAAGTTTCTAAAATATATACGTACATTAAATACAACATACAATATCTGCAAACAGTTATTTCCATTCTCTCAGATGTAACTACTTTTTATACCTATCGTTTCCTCTTGTGTTCTCTTTTTTTGTAAAATTGCGTTTTTAAGAAGCGTCCTGTTTCTCTTCCCCTTTTTTTGTGTTTTTCCTTGCATGGCAAGCATGTATAGAGTAGCCTCCGGCCTCTGGTGGCAAATCCTCGTTCCGGTAGTTGGATCTGGGTGTAAGATTGAAGCAAACTGTCAGTCAGTGATGCTTCATTGATCACGCACAATCCTCTTTGCAGGACTTGCCTTCTTCAACAGCCATCAGTCATTTTGCATTAATTATCCTATCCACTGGTCCTCCAGGCTTCAACAGGGCGCCTCTGTGCACTGTCGGTGTAAAGTGAGAGAGCGAGAGAGAGAAAAGGCATAAAAGAGAGGATTACAAGTTAGAAAAAAGGAGAGAGAGAATCAAACAGATGCACAGGTTTACACATACACACACACAGAACTATATATGAACGAGACTGGTATTGCTTCAGAAGTAGGGGGGGCGGGGGAGAATGACGGACAAAAATAGAATTTGAAAAATAAAATAAACCCACCTCGAGTAGTCTTTTTCCTCTTTCTTGAAACTCCTGTAGTGAAGAATGAAGTATGTCCACGCGGATGCCAGCAAACAGCACCATGTGTTTTCTACATGCACATTGCCTTCCAAACTTGCTCTTCGCGCCAGGCATCTTGTATTGAATTTCTTCACCCTATCGAGCACAATTGGTTATTCTTCCAACTTGTTCAGATCTCACATTCTTTTCCCTTCTTTTCGATCTCATGTCTTGTGTCTCTCCATTTAAGCTGCAGCAGTAAACTCTGAAATCACAAGCTTCCTTTTTGGTCATATTTATCCCTGTTCTTTAAAAAAAAATCTTTCTCACACTCACCCTCAAATATGTTAAATTACTTTAAAGAATTCGTCTATTCTAACCCTTTGTTGTTTCTCTGGTCATTTCATTCAGTCGCAGTAATCTTTGTACCTCCTTCCTGGTGTTGGAAAAGTCTGCTACCTCGCTCTTCCTGTTTCCTTTCAAGCACCTCTTTTTGTCTTGTAATTGTTCTTTCACATTCTATCCTTGTCTTCCACGTTGCTTATCACTCTGACTCCCTCTCTGTTCTGAAATCCTGCTGCTTTATGCTTCCACTTTTTTTTTTCTCCATGTAATTGCTTTTTTTTCCCCCCTCACTCAGTATTTCTCTGTAAAGATCACCTTCCTCCTGCACTACAACTCCACTCTTTCACTCTTCCCCTTTTCTGCTCTAGGGCCATTTGGGTCTCTTTCGAGGCCGCCGCGAAACCGTCACTTCCCTTTATATCTCGCTCCTTCAACTCTGAGCAAGGGGCGCCCCGAAACCGTCGCCGCGCCCTAATTGCTTTTCATGCAGCCCGGTGCGGACTGGCCGCCAGCCAATCAGAGGCTTGTTTACACAGTTTGATTGACAGGAATCTGGCAAGCCGCCAGCCAATGGGAGTCTTGTTTACACAGTTTGATTGACAAGAGCCCAGGATTGCTAGCAGTGCGTGCCTCATTGTACAGACAAGTTGTTGAAGCAAAGAAATCTTTTACTGCTCGTGCTCCACTGCAACCTTTTCAGAAGTGTAGCATGTCACATAGCGTCCAGATAATTAAAAATTAGTATTTTCTTTTGCTTTTTTTCACAATAAGGCAGTGTATACTCGGAACTCCAGTAAGTACACGTTTTTGCTACATATATACAATAAAAGTCAAAATACAAACATAAAAATTAAAATATTTGTTATTTTAAGTGTAACCTAATGTATTTCCGTCTTTGTTTGTTATTAAAGCAATGTAATCAATAAACCGTATTTTTTTTTTGGGGGGGGGGGGTTGTGAAATCCCACTTTTGTCTGCAAAAAAAAAACCGGAGGCAGAAGCTCCAAGCGGCACGCTGTGGTTGTGTAGCCGCTCTGTGCGCTCTCTAGCCCGGTTGCAATCGTGAGGACAGTGCGCTCTTAGATCAGATACCATTCACCTATAGCTTCACCCCAAAACACCTTCTCAAATGCTTCCCGAATTCTCAAAAATGAATCAATCTATAAAGTCTCGGTAACGGCCGCAGTGCCGTTGATATTATCAGGAAGACATTGAGCAGAGGGAGCGGGTCTTAGCCGAAGCAGCCTTATTATCGCGCTGTGGTGATACGGAATGTCTCATTCATATTCGGTATTTTGAGAGACGGCATCATTTTTAAAAAAAATCCTAAACATGCAAGAGCAGTAAGATCAAGTGCTAACTTTCAGCGCTGTTTTGTCGGCGAGAAGCAAAACGCCTCGATTTTAATTTTAAAGCACGGCAATGCTAGATGGAGAATGAGCCGGAACACACCGGAGAAAACAGTGGTCATGTTGTGCTGTGAATTGACAACTCGACTCCCCACATTACAAACAACGGGCAATTTGGTACACAATCCCACTCTAATTATTTTTAAAATGTATACCGTGATCGGTCGATTAATTGCTACACCTTTGCGGCCAATACTTTAAATTGCAATCTATGTAGAGTGGGTAAGAGCATGCATTCGTGTTAGCTGTAGGACGCATAATACAGTCTACTTTTTAGGGTTTATATGCATATTTTACAGTCTCGAATTTTATAAATAAAAAGCGACATTTGAGATCATTTTGGTTGAGATGAGTAATCTTCCATTTAATTTCTTTAATAACATCTCCATTTAGTATTAAAATATTTCAATCTATGTAATTATTAGCGTGTTGTGGCAGTGGTAACTTCATCTTGAAATTAATGTCAGATGGAAACAGAAGAAAGAGGGCAAGAGAGGGAAAATGCTGGAAAATAAAGAGGGAGAATGAACGACAAATTACGAGCATCCGAATAAACGATAGCTCTTGTACTAAATTGCCAATACAACACAGTCTTGCCTAAAAGCGGGCGTGTAAATATATGGTGCACATATAACTGGACAAAATGGCAAAGAAAAATACAGGAGAAATTCTGCTGCATAAACCAATTCGTCTTAGAAACAGGGGCCGCCTTTAATAAACATTTCATTGTTTAATCCTCTGAATGTCATGAGTAATTTATGTCCCCGGGAGTCGTGCGCTGAATGCAGGCTCTGTAAGTGTAGATATTTGGTTTAATTTTCTTGTTGGAACTGCTAAGTGTAGAGGTAAATTGGTGTGATTTACAAGGGAGTGGGCATTTAAAAAATATATATATTATTCAAATGGTCTCGGGCGGTCGTTCTGCTGTTGTTAAAATGTCTGGTTGAAGAGAGACTGTGAGTTTATCTGTGCATATTCTCTGTTATTAGAAGGGAGCTGGAAGTGGAGTGATTTTGAATGATCAAGAAGGCTGTGAGTTTTCATTTGATCTTATTGTACTTGTTGGTGCAGTATGGCGGCTGCGAAAAAGACAGGAAGGAGCCGGCAATGGTTCTCCGCTCTGGGCTTGAAGTACGGTGTATAGATGTGCGATTGATGGCTGATTCTCCCTCTCTTGCAGAGCATGGGAGACCCGGCTGGCTGGAAAGCAAGGACACTCAGATGAGCTTGGATCCGCCTGATTCCCTCCCGGAGACTCGTTGGGCTTTGTGGATCTGTACACTGGGGTGATCTCGGCCCGTTATGGACGGCAGGGAATTCGCTCCTCCTCCCCACCTCCTCTCTCATGCGCTCGGCGTGGAGGCGGCCAGGGAGCGGGGCGCCCTGGCGCATCGAGCCGTCGGACGGATCGCCTCGACCGGCCACAGCACCGCACCGCACCCGGCTCACTTCCAACCTGCAAAATACTTCCCATCTCCCCTCCCCATGGCTACACATTCAGGTTAGTGAATCTCAACACGAACTCGCATGTGTGTGTGGGTATATATATATATATACACACACAGACACACAAGTCTAGACTGATCGAAATAAATAATTTTGCAAATAGCCCTGAATTTTTCTTTTACCCAACGCATGGTCTCGTGAAGACTCTTGTTAAATAGCATTTATCATTGTCGCAGAACAGCAACGACGTTTAGTATAAAAGGAATCGATGTCTTATTGGCATTAAATGCTAAAATGTTCCTCGGATAACGCTTAGTTTGAACAATAATGCTTTATAGTGTTTAAAAAAAACCCTGATAAGCGTATCACATTCTATAGAAAAGTAAGCAAGAGTGCATATTCCAGTACAAAGAGACTGTAGTCACCTTGAATACCGAGGCTGTTCGCAGGAGATGTGTATATTGATACAGGGTAATGCAATAGGAAAATTCTGACCGTTATATGTTCTGCATATTCTGCAGAAATGTAATAGTGCAACCCCCATATTGAATGGAGCTATTGAACAAGAGATGATCGTCACGTTTCGCGTTAAGCTAAGTGGCAGTGTATCTGTCTGCGGGGTGTGCAATGCTGTGTGGTGTAATGCTCGAAAATCCGGTTTCTAAAATGGTTTGCGAAGTGTGAGGGTGAAAATGGGTTCACTCGACATTCAGAGGCTTGGTCAAGTGTTTCTGGTATTCTGTTAAACAAATACTGCACAGGCGTTGGAGCAAGAAAAAAAAAGTATTCTACCGTCTGCTGTGCAAAAAGGAAACAGAAGGCAGAATACTGAGCTTGGGTTGGTGTGGAAATGCACGCCATGTCCTTGGAATGGTACTAATTATATATATATATATATATATATATTTATAGTTTTATTCATATAGGACATTATTGTGGAAGTCACAGGCACAGAATTCCACTGTACCATTCCAAGTCACTTTTTCCAAGGAGAAATTCAGATTCAAGCATAGCAGTACTTCACAAATGTTGGTACTCGGCATTCCTGCGTAGTAACAGCAGTAACAATAATAAAGAGGTTGTCAGTTCTTGGTTTTGTCAGAGCAGATGTTTTGAATGTCGGTGTTTCTGATTTTTTCTCAGTGATGGTTTCTAAGTATATAGTTTGGATCAAGTTTCATCTTAAAAAAGAAAAAAAAGCACACACGCGTTCCTCCTGGTGCTGGCGAGTGCAGGGGTTCGGCGGGGCTTGCTAACATTTCTGGGAGGGAAAAAAGCACATAACTTCAGTCACCGCCGAGAATAGTCAGTGAAGATCTTCCCCCCCACCCCTTCACACACCCCAACCCCACCCCCAGCCCCTGAACAACAAGCCACTCACCGCTACCTTTGCGTGCATTGACAAGTTTGGGAGATAAATAATACATTTGCTGGGGTTTAGGAGTGTATAAGAGGTGACGTGATTCTTCATGTGTTACATAGGAAAATGCTTAAATTGCCATCATTGAGGTAGCCTACAATAACACCCGGTCACCGTCTGCACTGCGAGACTTCTGGTGAGTTGCAGAGTTTTAGTAAACCACATGGAAATTAAAAAGCAACATTTCGAGACCTAAAAAAACAAGTCATTTTCGATTCCATGTTATTTTCGCTTGGAGGCAAATGCCGAGCAGGTATTGCATTAGTCAAATGAGAAGGAAGATTGTTGCCTGTAAGTGTTTGGATTGATAGATCACTCTTAGTTGGAACATATTTAATACCGTGTGATGTGAGTTATAATGTGGCGGCAAATTCGTGTTTGGAAATGGTCAAATCGGTGGATTAAACTCCCAATTGTGAATCAGGGTCTTTCATTGGGGATTTAGCCAGCAAGATGACAAGGTTGTGAGGAATATTGAAATCTCGACCGTGTTTGAGAAGACACGGATTCTGAATAGACCAAGTCCTGTAATGTGTGTGTTTTTTTAACGTTTCGCTTGATGCACTTGGCACCGAGTCAAGACGTTTTATTAATCTAACTGCAATATAAACCAATCTAAGCAGGCGGGCTCTACACTTACACTAAAGTGACCGGGCGCTCGCCATTGATTCAACCTGAATAGCCTGTCCATTTTCACCAATGCACGTTACGTAAAGATCAGAAGCGAATGGTGTGCGGAAATTTTAAGAGATATGAGTTTTTAAATATCTCTTTGTTCAGGATTTTAACGAGCAATTGATCTTTGTACTGATGAACAATAATCGCATCACGTCGAATGAAGCCGTTCAGAGTAAATACTTGCTTCCTTTTTAACAAAATGTAACAACATAAAATTAGGCCAATTCACTTGAATTTTGTGCACAATCCCTCCTTTCCTGTTGGGTTATAGATTTCAGTGGAGTTTTACCAAAGTTTTTTTTTAATACATGTCCCCAAACCTGACTTCTTTCGAATGAACTATTAACAGATTTTGTTTTTTTTTAATCACCGGGCAATATCTTGAATAAAACGCTATTCCTATTGCCCAAATGTTCAGTGAGCTGAATTCGATCGTTGATGTTCCGAATCTTCCCCACCTCACACTTTACTAAACGTTATTAAATACCAGGGACCAAAAGTATCCCGGAATTTGATCAGCATGCCCATCGCAGCGAGTCGTGCAGCTGATAAAATGGGAATCTGCGAAAACAGAACCGAAAAGTTGTGCCCCAACTGAATTGTCTGAGGAAAAGTTCTTGCCATTATTGGCAGCTACCTGTTTTCGGGTCAGTTCCGGTTCAGCATGCACCCCAGACACACAGATATCAATGCCCGATTGATTGCCAGCCTCCACAAAGTATGTTTGCCATTTCTGCACGGCGTTTGCAGACCTTTGCTAACAGGAATAGTAATGCTATATTCAGAGGCGGGGAATGTGCGCATATACTGACACTGTCACACATGCAGTTCTTTCCAAAATGGAAACAGCGGGAACGGTCTGCGGTTACATGGCGGGGGAACGTTTAATGCAGTTTTTTTGGAAATGATTAATTTTTATTCCATCTTAGGTTAAAACTGTAAACCCGCACATTTCTCCTATCACTAGATCATTGCAAACGAGATTGTACAAGAATGAAACTAAATCTTTAAATCCACCATTTACACACACGAAGCCAAGTGGCTTCACCAGGTTAAATCAAGCGATCTCTCGATCTCTCTGACAAACAGACAGAAGGAACTTCAATCGCGCCTATTTTATCTCAACACAATTTTCATCTTTGCCCTATTGTTTTTGACAATTTCTGTACTTTATTTTGTTAATGTCCCCATCAGCTTTTGTTCATGTCGATACAAAGAATCTCAGTTTCCACCACTCGTTCCCCCTGCTTTCTCTCTCCTATATCTTTAGTCAGCCTCCAGTCATTATTTCTCTCTCTGTTTCTGCACCGGTGTTGTCAGTCTCTCTGGTTTTGTTTCTCACTGGCCGACAACACACTGCCCGCTTGTAAAGGTTTCCCATTTTATTTGTGAAATTGCCTGTCAATGGAAAAGTAGATCAATATTTAGATAGTTTTATTAGTCAAATAGATTTATTGGACAGACAAGTCGATAGACGAGTTGATTTATTACTTTTATCAGATGAAACAGATAATGGAGCGATGCAGATAGATAGGTATGTTAGTGTGTATGTTGTACCTTTCAGAGAGATATGTACATAAAGCTAACGTTTCATTTAAACCCAGCAGAAACAATAATGGGTACAGGTATGTACACAGGCAGGCAAATCTTTGTTTAATATCACGAACGGATAGGTCGTATCTACCCAATATATTGACTTAGAAATATAAATATAGCCGATTACTAATATAGATACTGGACTTTAAAGACGGGAGCCATTGGTTGGATAGGTATAAGTTTAGGTTATGCTTAACATGAAGCAAATACTGATATTATCCATTTGGGAGAACTAGGCAGTACATGTAAGTGAAATAGACGGAGTTGAAGCAGGCAGTTTGACTGTTCTGGGAGTACAGGGTCCCCTGCCTTTCTTCGGGTTGTGCTTCACTCAGTAGCTTTCCTCAGTAGCTGGGCGATTGGACACGAACGCCTCTCTATCACTGGGTTGTGAAGTGTCCCGTCGCTATATTTTGCCTTTTGTGTTGGTGCTGATTTATCGAAGGGTTTTGCCAAGCCCTGAATAACCCCCACGCCCCAATCTTCCAATATATCCTCAGCCCCTTCTTCAAGTAAAAACGATTTGGGGCATTTAAAACATAGATTGCCTTGGATGTTTTGACACTTGGCAAAGATGAAACAATGGTCGCATTGAAAAATAAAAGTTGGTAAATTTAGATTCGATGCTGGAAAAGCCACCATCCGATTCTGATGGTAATTGCGCGTCTGAATTACACCGTTTGCTCATGAAACCTTCCTGGTCTAAAGGGTTAATTGCTTCTGGAAACATAAATACGCTCAGGCGTTTGAAAAGTTTTGGAAGGAGGAGGGACAGAAAGCAAAAGAAACATCAAATAGTGACGTAATTTCTTTCATATTTTTAAATGAGAAAGATTACAAATGAAGATCACGCCATTGAAAGACTCATTTACTTCATTCTTGTTTGCGGCATTTACTTTATTATGGACAATGAAGCATCTGCTGAGGAGAATTTCGTTTTGCTTTCTAATGCTTAAACGGCCAGTACTCGAACCTATTGATGCAGTAAGCGAAGGCGTGCAGAATCAACACACATATCAAGAAATGCCATACATGAAAGTAGCTAGCAACTATTATATAGATATAAAAATCCGGTGTTGCACATCGGAGGAGGTCATTCGCAAAAGGCGGGGGAATGTCTGACTGAAACTGACCGATTAACCAATTTCGGTCTAATTTCCAAAACACATTAAGAAAGCGCCTCGCCCTGACGGGACGATCAGAGGACACTGTTTATCTTCTAGTCTGAATCTTACTGTACTGCAAACACCTAAATAGAGCCGGGCTGTTTTTATTTTGTCTGTGCTTTACCTATGGACCGAGTTTGCAAAAACTAAACAATTAAAAAAAAAAGACGCCCGGGATTGTTTGAGATTCTTAATTCTTCTGGGTTCTGGAATCAACTCAAGGATTAGATAAGAGATTCCGAAAGTGTATTACAACTAGTCTTTTCTTTTTACAGCTGTAACATTCAGCATTTATCCCTTAATCATTCTTTTCATTTCGCAATTACTGTACTTCCTTTGGAGATACGACTTGAGACTCAATTCTGGCATTAAACCGTGCAAACTCGTCAAGTCCCCAAACCAGAGGCTGTGCTATCGATTTTACAGCTTTCCAACCTATCGCGTACTCGAGAGACTAAAATATATGATGAAGTATGGCATAAAGCAGAAATGAAAGATACAGGCTGAAATTAGACAGCACAGGCTGCGGCGTGCTGTGGGATTGAATGGCTAATTCAGTTAACGAACAATATCATAAACGGAGGGAGTGGAGGTTATCCTAGATTTCTACCTCGGATTACCAAGTCAAACACTAGAGATATTTAACTTCCAATTGTTAAATAATCCGACGTTGTGTTAAATAAGAAGAAATCCCCTCAGCTCCCAGCTTCTACAGCGAACCGCTTTTGATTTAAAAGAAATTTAAAAAAAATAAACCATCCTTGGTCAAACCCTAAAGGGATTCTCCTCCCAGTTAAAATCTTTTGCCGCTTTTAGATAAGACTCGAGCGTGTTAAAGCGGTTACATGTCTTTCTGCTTTATCCCGCCGAGGCAGGCGATGCACCGAACTGCTAATTTGAATTTTCTTTGGAATATACTGTTTAAAAAAAAAAAGTGAGGTCCTGGCGGCCGGTAAAGCTTCTGAACTGTTGTATTGTGCTGGGTTTGAATTGATATCCCCGCTTTCTCTAATCTCACTATTTATTTACTCTCCAGCTCCTGCTGATCTTATTCACTCAGTCTGTTTAGAAAAGCATCGGCTGTTTTATTTTCTCCCTCATTTACAACAGCCTGCCCCCCATTATATATCTCATTTAAAGGGGCTTTAATGAGCACATTCTTATATTGGTTTCTTCTGATGCAGTTTAATCGGCGCCTTTACTTTTTAAATTAAAACACATTTTTACTTCAAATTGTCCAACCGGAGCGAGAATATCCGAGCGAATTTCTTTTCCGAGCCATCTCCAATCGCGATCATTCCAATCGCAACTCG
The DNA here is from genome assembly GCF_044704955.1 of Pristiophorus japonicus. NCBI lineage: Eukaryota > Metazoa > Chordata > Chondrichthyes > Pristiophoridae > Pristiophorus > Pristiophorus japonicus. The sequence goes on from NC_091992.1 coordinate 112,450,744, forward strand.
ATTCAAACGAGAGGCTGAGATTTTTTTTTAAACACTAAAATGTTTAACACAATTTGCCAGTTTTAAAAGGCGTCACTAAACGTCCAAACCTTTCGTTGCAACAAATTGTAGACATTGGGGGCAAATGTGGCCAATGGTTAGCATATTTACTGTTTACAATATTTAGACATGTACTCGACAAGGGGCTGTACACTTTAATCATTGTAATCCAATCTATCCACTTATCCGTATTAGTAAATTAATTGCAAATTGTTCTACAACATAAGCACAATTATGTTTGGAGGCAAAGGCTTTTGTAACATATGAGATTATAATTCTGAGATTTTTGGTGGTCGTTATCATTTTGCAACAACACAGGCTTTAAAGTCAGTGTGTAGTTCAGACTTCAATCCTCAACTCTTCAAACTGATTGCAGCAGTTGAAGACAGCAGCAGGTTTCTGAACAGGGGGAGGGAATTGGCAGAAAAAAAGCTAAAATCTTTAGCTATTTTGTTCTCCTTTTCAAATGACATCCTCTTACAGTGATCTCGAAATCCTATATTCTTGATTAGAATCTGTAAACAATATTATGTTAGATTCACCTAGCTTTAGAAATCTCTAAATTATTTAATTCTGATTTTTATACATGTTAAAAGTTTTGCTAGAATGCCTTCAATGATTCCATTTCAACCTTGGCTTCAGATAACACATAGATAATAAACTTGCCTGGGTATTTCTTAGAAGGCTTTAATACAGATAAACTGAATGTGGTGTTCAAATGGTTATACAGTTATCCAAGGCATGAGAATATGTCCCAGCCTTGAGTTATTTCCAAATATGTCTTTTTAAAATCATATAAATGACTCTTTCATTATTTTATAGTTTTCTGAGATTTTATTTATTGGGCATTCATCATTGCATTTTGTATTGCCAATTACTATGGTTAACTACTGCCATTATACCTCTTAATTTTTTTCATGTCATGTGACAGGAAGAGGGCGTGTTTTCGTATATGGTGCCAGGGTATGATGAGGTCTGCAGACAGGAAGAGAACATTTTATAGAGAAATAATCACATTTTCAGGATTAAATGATTTTGAATAAACTATATATATTTCTATTTACAGTGACATTTCTATGATTGTTTGCTGTTTTCATTATTTGCCAACAAACCACCTGTGACTGTACTGTAAAAGTGATTCATTGACTGTGAAGCACTTTGGGATGTCCTGAGGATGTGAAAGAGGCTATATAGTGCAAATTCTTTTTTTCAATACTGCTTCTGAAGAGCATTTTCAAAAGTACCATCATTTTGTAGTTGCTTTTTATCAGTGTTGATGCTTCTATTTCATAAATGTCTTGAAATTGGTGATACCATTACAAAAATAACATTGTTTCTGTAATTTATCCCCAAACTAATCTCCCTTTACAACTTTCAGAACGCATCCATTTCTTGACTTAATGTATTTACCAAAATGACTTTTGGATGCTGGATATCATAAATATGAAAGCATCATGGGCAACAAAGCCATTCTCTATCTGAAATGTTACTGAAATCTGAAAAGAAACCTTTGTAACCTTGCTATATTGACTCTTTTGGAAAAAAACATTTGACTTAGTTTTCACAAATTACGGTCTGTTATTACAAGATTTCAGTTCTTCCTGAGTGCATTTTGAGCTGTAAATGGACTGTGTTGGGAGTTGACTTCAGATAATTGTTGGGAGCTGTTTTTGGAGTGTGTGTGGGGAGTTGGGGATGCACATTGAGAGCTGTACTGGGATGAATTTTGGGATCTGTGTTGGAGTTGTGTTGGCCATTTTACCATTAGCTGTGTTGGCAGCTGTGCTGCGCCAGTATTGGGAGTCCGTTTTGGGAGCTGGGATCTGTGGCAGTAGCAGTTCTGTAACCTTGCTGGAACCCAGGCAACTGACTGCATAAACATCTACCACATATCACACGACATGTATAGCACATAAAGTATTCATTGACACAAAACACCTAATACTGTTAGACCTATTATGCTGTGGTTTTCCTTGGGGGCCAGAGTGACCGACTATTTGATTTAGAGTGTTTACATGAGTGTGATTTGAATTACTTTGATTTGCAGCTGGTTTTAAGCTCGTATCAGGAAATGAACATTTTACTCCAAACTAAGGTAGGAGTAAATAATTCGGCACTGTTTGCACTTATAATTTTACTCGGAACTAGTTAGCTAATCACAATATAGATTTAGAGTTGCAGCATAAATGATGCTTAATGCTTCTCTGATGACTTGAGGATAAATGGTACGGTCATAGAGATTAGGAAGGGCCCAGTTTGATCTTTTGTCTACACTGAATTAGTTGTTCTCAGCAGACGGTGACTGTGCAGGAGATACAGTTGGCCCCACTATCTCTAGGCTAGGAGGTAGGCGGGGGGGGGGAATTTGCCAGTGTTCCCATTCATGATCACTGTCGAGTGACCCCTCTTGGAAAGTGCTTGTGGGTGGACATTGGGGAAGGAAGAATTGAGCTCAGTTGGTTGCCTCTTCGGGTCAAATGGACTGCGAACACTTATTGAATTGGTGAATGCCGATACCCATTATATAGGATGGCCTCTTGGGTGAGGTATTGGAGGGTTGCCAGGGTCTGTGAAACCACACCCCAGAATGAACGGCCACCGTTAGTTGATGAGGGGAGAAAATGAGAAAACAAATGGACTTCACACTGCAGCATTCAATTCTATTTGCTGTGAATTAATGTCTGAAGATTCACTTAAGACTGATTCATTAAAATAAACTTGTTAAATTTTGTATGTAGTTATAATTGCTTCATATTCACAGTGTGCCACACAGGCACAAAATGTTACTGTTTGCACAAAATAAGTCAGATTTTGCCTCAAACCATATATGGATCATCATGCGCGAGCCAGGAATTGTCTCATTTTCAAATCCATGTACATGCAGAAAAGCATCACTTTTAGACAATAATCTTAGTTGGTTTGGGCACTGTTGTTGACAGTACAGGAGCTAAATTCAGAGGCGTGCCTAGAAAGATAACTGGCAAAGTTGATCAATAATGTGACTGGGAAGACCTTGATTACTGAATAAAATTAGCAGAGATATTTTACCGGAGAAGTCTGAAAATCATTGATAGAAGTCAGTAGCTTTTTAACTAACTTTCCCGGTCAGTGTCCTATTCTGCAATATACAACACATTTTTGAGTTATTAGCTTTTGCACGGATCTGTTGCACTTTGTGTGACATTGTGATCTCTGAAGTTTAAATTCCGTAATGGACCTGAGAATGGCCTGAGTGGAGGAGAAGTGGGATGACTTGGAAGCAATCTGGTAAGATTGCTGCTACAGCAATATATCCGTTTTATTTAATAACAGAACATTTAATTGGTGGAGGAACAGTGCTGTGATTTTGTCAAAAATGACTGGGCAGATACGCAGTGATCTGTGATATACTAGCTGATCTCCATTGTTGTAGCTCAAGCACAAAACATTAAAAAAGTTTTGTGCATCTCTTTCTGGGACCTCTCTTTCCTTCTACTTTCTAATTCTTGCTAAACCCTTTCTGTTTGTTTCTCTCGCTGCATGTGTCAAAGATATTTTCTTTTGTTGACATTGCTGTATTTATTTGTACCAACACTGTTTTTTACTCTCTCTTGGTGTAAATCTTCGTTGTCTCTGTCTCCTCGCTTCTGTAACTCTGTGCACGTGTATCATGCAGTTTCTGTCTTTCTCTCTGTGTGTCACTCTCTGCAGGTCTTTCCCACTTTCTTTATGTTTGGCAGTCTTCACACACCTCTCGCACATTTTCTCTCCATTTCTTTCTGAATGTCCTGTTGTCTATTTGTATTTAATGATCTTTCTCTTGTCATAAGTCATGGAGATCAAGCTCAGTGCCTCGCCAAAATAATCTCTCTCTGTGAGTGGGGAATTACCATTTAGCATATTGCTGCTTTAATTTGAGGGAGTGTGAGGCAGGGCATGGGTTGGGAAGGACCGGTGGGCTCAGCCTCAAAGGGAGTGGGGAGAAGGACAGAGAGAGCAGATGCTTTCTGGAGATTATGGAGCAAAGTACAGATCAGGATATGGCTGTTCAGCAGAGCTAAGGTTGGGCTTACAGCACGGGCCAGAAGAAAAGCTGGACCTTATACCAGGAAGCTGATCAGAGACTGGGCCCATGTAGAGGAGCATAATTTGACCAAGCCCATTGAGGAGAAGTGCTAAATCTTGGACAATGGGGATATGGGTAGCTGACAATGGGAAAGCTGGAGGCACACCGAACATATGGGAAATGGCAAGAGGGTGAAAAGAGCGCAGTCGGAGGCCCAAGGCTCTCGAGGCAGAGACTGATGGTCCCACATCAGTGACGTGAAGGCAGGAATGGGGCCCAGGGCTTGGGAGCGCTCAAAGCGGGTGTGCAGTCTGGGAGTACTCTGTTGGCAGATTATTTTCCTTGTGCAGGCACAAAAGGCAGCCAGCCAAGAGAGGGAATAATGAGGTCTTTGTGCATATGTGCTTTCTTTTATGTGCCACATAAATTGGGCCAATGCTGAGGGAACCAGGCTTGTGCCATGAAGTATTGGGGAAGGACATACCACAGTTCAGGGTTATTGGTGAGGGATAATGGGTCATGTGGGAAAAATCATATAAGCAGTTGCAAGATGCAATGGATAAGTTTGTGATTTTTTATGAATTGTTGATTTCTTTAATGTGTTTATGCTACAAATATTTTTAATGGTATATCGTGGGATGATGAGAAACTGTCATGGTAGCTGTATCTTTGTTTTACATTTTTCAAAACATTTTTGCTTATCAAAGCGAGGGATGTTCAAGATAAAGGAATATAAATTCCCATTTCAGCACCCAGTGCCAGTATCTAGAACTTCCAGGTCAAGTATAGAACAAGCAGATGCAGAGGAAAGTTCTCACTACTCTGCTCCAACAATGAACCTCAACCCCACACTAAGAAGAACATCCTCTACTGCACCAGAGCAACATTTTTCTATTCTTCACATCACCCAACCTGTGGTTCCTTTGGAACGACAGTGCCAATTAGTGCTGAATTAGGAGCAGTTTAGTGCTGTATGCCCACACCCACTAGGAACTGGATCGAGATTGTCCAAAATCATTTCACTTAGATCACTTACAGCCAGAAAATAGAGGGAACCTCCATCCTATCAGCAGTCTGGTCTAGACTTATGCTCAGGCCTGACCCCTGAGGGGTGAAAGGTCAGCATCTAACCAACTGTGTCACTAGTTCTCCAGAAAGATTTTCTTTTGCTACAATGAGATTGGATAGAATTTTATTTCAGTGCAAGGTGATTTGAGAGAGAGGTTATTAGTGAATAACAAAAGTGGAAAATAATTAGACTAACCAATTAGTAAGAAGAACAACAAAAAGGCATAACCGATGAGGAAGAAGAAAATTGAACTGTCATGACAGACACAAAAATTGTTATTTTGAATTACATGGAGATTACAGCACAGAAGCAAGCCTTTCAGCCCAACTGGTCTATGTTTATGCCACCCTGCTTCACCCAATCCTATCAGCTATATATGAAGATATATTCATAGATACATAGATCGTAATACAGATTCTGATATAGAACTATATCAGGACTTGACAACTATCCTTTCTATTATTTGTTTTAGGGAGTGAAAAGGGAATAAATAGATACTCGGGCTATGGGGAGAGGGCAGTGGGAGTAGTTTTGGATTGCTCCAGCAAACAATCTGTTTGATATGATGGGCTGAATGCCCTCCTTCTGTAAACTCTTATTGTTCTAAATAATAAGAATAATCGTTGTCTGGATTAAGTTAAATCTTAGATCAATTGGGGTAAAGGTGGATACATTTCCTTCGATCAGGATTAATGTAAAAACGTATCATGACATTGGGACATTTGCACAGCCTTTTATTTTTAAGCTTCTTTTAAAATCTGTCCATTTGTTTAAACATTGATGGAAGGAAGGATCAATGGTTAACTTCATTTTTCTCAATGTACAGCACCATATTGAGTAAAAGAAAGTCAGTTATATTGAACTGTAAATCGACAAGAAAAAGTATACTTTAATTGTTGGAAATGCAGTTCAATATTTAGACACTCAGTCAGAGTCGGAAAATAGCATTGCTGTTGTTAGTTGGGTGCTGTCTGAATTGTGTACAGTAACAGATGGGTACAAGTAACTTACACAATCAGGGGTTCTAGTTACATTACACACTATGAGGACATGGTTTGAGAATCACTGAGTGTGAAACTAATGGATTGCAGTCATGTATTTGAAAGGAATCGTCAGGACAATGCACAACCAATGAAGATAAGACCCTCTAAACATCGTTATAGACCTTTATATATGAAAACTACTGTAAATTCATATTATTTCAGACATTAATGGAAACTGTTGCTGCACATTTTACTGTGATAGAATGCACTATATACCTAGGCAGAAACTTTTCGTACTTAAATGCTGTTTTTACTTTTAATTATTGAAGGTCACTTTGTCTCCCCAAACCAAGTACCTCAATACTCAAAGTATCACTCTTTGCAAACCATACATTGAATTATATTAGAGTGCACTCATGTGGGATGCATAGAACAAGTAACTTAGGTTCAAAATGTACTGAATGTAGGATTATCCTTTGTAAAGCTACTCATTGTGATTAATTTTTTTTTAGAGATTCATGAATGAAGCTTACAGAAAATGCTTGAGTCACTTCTGACAAAAAAGAGCGTAGAATGAATACACAACCCAGTGGGTGGTGCTGATTTTTGTCATTACCTGACCTTCGATGAATGCCCTCATGTCATCAGGAATTTCTTGCTAGCGAGCAGGATAGTTCTGTGAACATGCTGTTTCTGGAGCAGCATGTTTAGTTGTAGTAAATGCGACACACATATCTAATCTGCCATGATATTACAACCAGACTCAGTGAGAGTATCATTTGTAACAATGAAAACATTACCTTAACTTTGAATATTCACGTGAAATTCCTGGCAATATAAAGAGCTTTAGTGCTTGTGCAATCCTCTTGTGAATAATTCCCAATCATAAATGATGTAACGGTAAAATATACTATTGCTGCCTGTTGAATAACATACAACCAACATATGTTTGAATCTTAAAGGGAATTGTTACATGCACATCCTTGACATTTGATATGTACTTCCTTATAGAAAAGGGGACATTCCTTCTATTCCATTCGGAGATTTGTAACAAGAAATCCCACTAAAATATTAGTGAGACAACAAAATAATTTGAAGAATATCTTTGCATTCTTCAGAAATACTGTAAACGTTTTGTGCAATGACCAGTTTTCCATGTGAACTAAAAGTGGGAGCTGTCTGGACCCAAATGGAAGGTTGTGTCCTCAAGGACAGCTTTATGTATTGAAAGCGGAAAATCCTATGAAAGCTGAACACAGTTTAAAAATCTTTTATTAATCAGAAATACTTTCTTTCAAGTAAAATTGGGCATTAGAAAATAGAACTTCTGCCTCCAGCAATTGTGAACAGCTGCAGAAATCGAATGGGAGAAGAGGCATTACTTTGTGCGACGTTTAATGACCACACTTCTGTTTGTAAATTGTATGAGACAAACTTGGTTGTTGAGCATCGCATCACTATCAGGAATTTGATGATCTGACTTACTATGGCAAGTTTCTTTTTTATGTTTGGCAAAATTTTATACAAAAGAGATTTCTTTTTCAATTGTAATGTGCTTATTGATTTGTGGCCTTTATTGAAGACTTCAATATCCTTTCCCATATGTCTATCTCTTCATCTTAGGTTGGTTTCATATTTTCTAAGAATATTGTATGCGCGGATCAGCCCCACGTGTGTTACTGAGCTGCCCCTTGACCACTGAATCCAAATTTTAACCCTCCCAAAAATGATTATAACAAATCCCGTTACTATTCTCCAAGTTACTTTGCAATATTCAGAATTGTAGTTCTTTAATCGTTACTGTATGATATCAGTTACAGATACTTTGAAAGGGAAAAAAAAGCATATACAGTGCCCAAAGGGTTACTAATATCATTTAGTTGCTGAAGCTGATTAACTGCTTTTGAAATTTAGCAAAACAAACTTTTTTTTTACAATCTATCCATTTCTTTAATTTAAAAAAAATTCCACTCTCCTGAAGGCATTGGCTCTTTGCTGTGGGTTAGTTTCTGATACTTTGTTTATTTGTGTATTAGCCATGACAGTAAGTCTCTTTGACCGTGAGGGATATCAGAGTAGATAGAGAGCAATTTTGTCTGGATCCAGCATCTAAACACACAACAGTGCTCGCTGGACAGAGACCAGGTGCAGGTACTTTGGCTGATACACTCTTCTTCGATGCAGGCCACTAGGGCCAATTGTAACGTCTCTCCTGCTGCTTGGCTGCAAATAGCTAACTCAGCACAGCTCAGACCTGGAGCCTTCCTGATCTGTATCGCTGGCTAAGCTCACCGAGTCCAGGGAATCTGGAGACCTGTTTGTTTTGTAATTTCATTTAAAAGAATAAAGCCTGAAATTTACAAATGGACCAAACCGGAAAACATTTGGTGGTTTGTGAATCACTGTGAAGTTAGCAGCACTGTGACGTTAATAAAGAGGACATTACCAGGTTTTAGAAGTACTGACTATGTAAATAAATTGTACTATCACAGTATCCCTTCCTTTTAAAAAAAAACGTAATGTAACAATTTGAGGAGATTCTTGTAATTTAACTGGCAGTGCACGGTTTTTGTATCAGTGTTCCCTTCGATTCTCTGTGATTCAACACTGCAATTAGGTAACGTGTTTAAAGAAAGAAGGGTCTGGACTTACTTCATTCCACGGCAGATGCAAAGCTTATACAGATTTCAAATGATAATTATGGCTTTGAACAGGTCTCACACATGACATAATTAGAACTGAAAATATAAACATTTAAAATATATAGCAAGTCATTATTTCTGTCAACAATGCAACCCATTTTAGTTTTTAATCAAAACAAAACTGCAAATGACCACATTTATCAATGTGATGATGTAAAACAAAAATAATCTTGAACCTTTTTTTTCAAGGCATGTCGTCTTGGGTTCCCTTGGGTTTTCTGTTAAAAGTATAACGTCACAAAATGACATCCTTTGTCTCCTGTATGAATCCCTTTAATTGCCGTCTGTGGATCATTTCTCATTTTACCCTCTGAGTACTGAATATTTCTACCAACTTTCAGAATCCAGTACACCAGCATTCTCCATAGTAGTGTATAGGAGACAGATAGCCAGTGCTCTTATTTTTAACCAATGCACTTAAAAATAATGTTGCATGTGTATTGGGGTGGGGGTCAGGGGGAGGAAAACATTATCCAAAGCGTTTCAGATCATGTTTATCTGTCAATAAATGTTTAAATGTGTTAATTGCAGTTATGACCTTTTAATCATTTTTTAAAATACAATATTGACAGAAAAATAATAAAATATTTCAAGTAATATTATCCACTATACTAAAATCTCATATAGTCACCGCTAGTAACTGTTGCTCTCGCCCTTTCTATTTTGTTGGGTGAATGCTCATTTGCACTCTTTCTGTTTATTTGCACTATATTTTCTATGGAGACTTTGACTCGAGTCATAAAATATTCTGAACCAACCCTAACCAGCGTTCTGAGTTATATACACTTTAGCAGGCATGACATCGTTCTCACGAGCTTTTGGGTGTTTTTGCTTTATCCATTGTTAATATCGTGCATGGCCCTGAATAGAAGTTCAACTTTTTAAACCAAGAAAATTACAAAAATGTAGGAGGTGCAGCATTTAAAATGGTATTATGGTCCAGCAAACCTATGTACAATGGAGGACCAGATTCTGTCATGATAGGTGATGATAACACCTGTCAGTAGTCTATCAAATCTTCTGCCGAGCTACATGTTGAATACAGATTGTATGAACCAAAAGGAAGCTTATGATGAAATGGATTTTTTTTTTTGCTGAATCAAAGGATACTGTAAAGTGCGAAGTGTATTGAGCTACATTCTAATATTTTGCATGGCAGACACGCAGACAACCATTTTTTTTGCAGATGTTACATGACAGCAAATATGTGTACACTGACTGTAACAAGGGCCACTCAGCACGCAGAGAATTATTAGCCAAGATAAGTACCATCAATGCAATCTACAGTCAAATTCAGCTGTAAGATAAATAGGGAAAAAAAAATGTTGGCCTTTCTTTTTGCCTGTTCCTTCCCACCATGAATTCATAACAGTGTTTATGCATAACCGCCAACATATTTAAATGAGAAATGCTGGCGCTCAATATCAGACCAGATAACGAGAACATTTAAATTGGGTCTTTTTGAAAAAGCATAAAAAATGTGATTATTTAGTGTTTTGCATTTCATGACCCAAGTTGTGGAATTACATCCATTCCAAGATCATCAGTTAGTTCTGTTGAATACATCTTTTATAAATGCATCTCTGAAGTATATAAATGCAATTGTGAATAGAATGCTTCAGAAATAAATTACAGCTTTTATTTTTATGTGCAGTCTTTGATTTTGTTTTAATGTTATTTTATTATTTTGTTTGTCATTCCTCTGGTGCAAGGTCGGAATGGAAATCAGTTGCTCTTGACTAATTGGGTTATTACATTTCTTTTGAATGCAAACTCTGTATACATATCTTTAAATATAATAAAATATGTGAGGATTTAAAAAATAAAAATGAATGTCTTGGCAGTGTTGCTGTCTTCATTTGAATAAATTAATTTAACCTCCTCCCACTCAGAAGAGCTGAAAGCAAACCGTGAACAGTAGTTCCAGATAACTCCAGCACCACCTAGATTTGTGTGTTTTTTACATATAAACTTTCTTATACAATCAGTTGGAATTGTGCATCATTGTAAAGCAGAACCTTGCAGCTACTAGTTATTTAATTGCAGGTTCTGGGCATTTTACTATTTGCTATTGATGCTGTGAAACCACATTGAGCTCCTTGTATGCATTCCAGGAATAAGAAAAGGTGCAATTGGAAAATCACTAAGAAGGGGGTGGGGAGAAGGTTAAATGATCCCAGATTTAAAGGAACAGTTGAAATATGGAAATGATGCTGTACATGTTTTACTGCTGTTCGATTTTATCCCAGCGTGTGTAGAAGAAAACCAATCCAAAACAGGTAGCGTCTAGACGGTTTTGACTGCATTTTTACATTTTTCATTACAAAATCATGTGAAACACCAACTTTGATTCTATTGTATTAAAACAGAAAACGCTGGCAATGCGCACCAGGAAAAGAGAAACGGCAGCTTCATGTTTTGGGTATGAACATTCGTCAGAAGCTTGCAATTCTGACGAAGGGTTTACACCAAAAACATTCACTTGTCTTGGCCCGTTTCAGATTCTGCTTGTGCATTTGTAGAATTTTCTGTTTTATTTCAAAATTCCACAATTCATTTTTTTTTTCTCCCCTTTTTATTTCAACCTGTTAAAATTGTAAAATAAATAACGCGGGGAAAAAAAATCCTGGAAATACGCAGAAGGTCAATCGCCATCTGGAAGAAAACTGCATTAGCACTAGCATTTTGTGTTCTTTTTTTTCCAAATGTTTTACACTCACAGCTTTCCTTTTCATCTTCCCCTTGTTAAAATGTGCCAGCCACACATTTCAAAAGAAATTCATATTCGACTGACTTTTTTTTTTAAACAAAAGCTTTCCAAACATTTTCATGTGTCATCTCATTTGTAAAATTATTCGTGATATTCCTTCAGAGAGCAGAATTGAAGTTGGTGTTGTGGTTCTGATATATTGAAAGCAGTTAAAGGAGATTCATTATTCATAGGCTAAAATGTGGCTAGTCGGCTTTGACAGTGTGTTGGTTTTGAACTACAAGATAGCTGTTTTTCTGTCTGTTCAAGAACCCAGCTGTTACCACTGGTGGGTATCCAGATCAAAATAAAAAAACTCCTGGCGAATCCCCTTCGCCATTACACAAGGAGGTTAAAAAAGAAGAAAATAAAAAAGCTTAATTTCCCTTCAGAAGTCAATGTTTCCTTCTGTCCCAAGACTGTGGGCTTGAGCGGCAGATACACAGCACACACATACACTTGTGTTCCGATTGAAAAAAGAAGTTCAGAATATTGCAGGAAAAACAGGATATCGTTTGCAGAGGATGGGAAACTGGCAGCGAACTCTGGACTGCTGGAGTTAAGTGAGTGTTGGGAATGAGATTGGTGCCAGGAGTTTGAGTCAGATGTTCAGTGGAGGCAGGAGAGAGTGTGAGAGACTACAGATGCAATTTGTCTCAGGGCTCGAGCCAGGATCCCGGAATTAATTCAGCAGAGTCAAAATCATTTGGGATGGAATGATAGGGCTGTACTCATTCCTAAAATGAACTGTGCTGTATTAGCAAGACTGTGGTAACCGAATCAAACTGGACATGTAGAAGTAATCCAGACTTGTTTGGAGGTTTTTTGATTGCATGAAGGTACGTTGTACCTTTTATTCTTGAGACAGTCATCCTTGAAACGAGGATGTGCATTTATATAAGAGAGTGTGGAGGAGTGCGGAGCATCTCGTCTGCAATAACCCTGTGAGCACTTGTCAAACAAATGCAAAGAATCTGAAAGACTAACAAAGAACACTTCTTATGTGTTGAAGTGCTGTGTGATATTAGCAATAAATGTATTAAACCATCCGATGAAATTCCTGTTTTAACAAAGGCATCAAACCATTTAATTTATACAATTTAGTCTTTTATTAAATTAGCAGAGGGATTTCGTACTAGCACGCTATTGTGTTTGTCACTAATATTACACAGCAAAGCTTGAAGCATAAAAGTCCTTTCTTCCAATTATATTTTTTAAATGTCTTTTTAACTTTTACAAAGAAACAACAACATTTTATAACGCAGTTTAATCTTAGAAGTAAGTGACAAACTGAGATGCTCTGCGGTTATACAGTTGTGGCCACAAACCCATGTGGTCTCTCTGCATCATGCACTGTCCCTGGCTCAGAAGGTGGCAATCCCTGATCACATGTGTATTGCCCAAGCTGCTCTAAACCTAGCCACCAATAAGCGTGGTAGCATCCCAGGACGGATCTCACTGTGAACGAGGTCCTGGCTTCTGCTCAGTGGCCTCTGCATGACGGCTTGGCGGGTTCAGGAATGGTTCTTGCGGGGAATTCTATAGGGAGCTAATTTGCACCCTCCCACTCCGTGGCACAGACCGCAATGTGTTGCACCACCCACAGCTGAGCAATTCTATACATGCAAAGAAAGTTGAGGGAAAGCACTGTAAACAAAAGAAAGATGGTAAATTGCACCAAAAATAAAACTTTCTACAATTTGTATTTAATTGTGAAAAAAGGCAGCTGGGGTTGACATTCCTATCTTCACTAATTTTAACCAAATAATTAGACCAGAGTATAAAGTGCTGGTCCACAAGTTATTACTCAAATCTAGCTTTTGGCTAAAGTAAGGAACGACAGCCCCATGGAGACTAATAGATGGGTGGGAGAGAAAATAATCTTATTTGGTGTTTTTCTAACATCAGAATCATGAGTGAAGCTGAAGCAATTTTTTTGCCATTGTAATCGCTCCTAACCTCCACTATCCATCCCATCTGTATAGATCCAGATTTTCCTGGAGACTTGTGCCATATAATGTAAGGATCCTTGAAAATCTGGAGTACGTGACTTGCCCTGTTAATTACGTCACTCTATATTGTCTTTGTACTTTTACACCACTCCGCCATTACCCTCGCCGAAAATAATTAGGAGGTAATCATCATAGCTCCACCCTTATTACAATTAATAGCGATTGCGATCTTCCTGCCTTTTGAGACAGTTTTCACGCTGCTGCCATTTAGACTGAAAAATAATAGCACTGCTGGCCTGGCAGCAGAATGATTTATTGATTTTAAATGTATTCTCTGATTGCATTTAAATGACATGCTAATGTGTTTGCTGATCGGGACTTGTAGGAAGACAGGTTCTTAAACCTGTCATGTCAATGTCATGTCAATAAAACAATTCTTTTCTGTATTTTCTAAACTATGTTTCCTTTTTGAGCATTTATTGATGCTAATTTGCTACTTTACAAATTTGTTTAACTAAAAGCTACATTGAAATAAATAAATGCCAAAAAAAAAATCAACAATTGTGTGTCCAAATGTTTAATCTATGGTAGGCAAAGCCAAGCACCGCGCGACAGTTTTAAGTGAAGTTACCAGGAATCCTCTATAGAATGATGGCAGTAGAGTGACCATTGGCTGCACTGCTTCTGATTTGCCATTATACTCTAGCAAATCAGGAAACTATGGAGGAAGTTATCACTGGTCAGATCAGCATGCTAGATGCTGAAATTTATGGTCTATGTCACTCATCTCGTCATTGCAGTAAAGTCTGGGCCATAATCACTCGCACTGTCTATTGTTGGTCTGTCTATATAATCACTCCCACTGTCCATTGGTCTATCTATATAATCACTCCCCCTATGTATTGTTGGTCTATCTATATAATCACTCCCACTGTCTATTGTTGGTCTTTCTATACAAACAAAGAAAGATTGTCACCCTCCAAACATCATACTTGATTGTGTCAAAAGTATTAACCAGTATAAAAAGTATTAGAAAGAAAGGACACTTTTTTCTGACCTGGAAGCTGAAATGTACAAGCGCCTGCCAGTCTGCTTGATCGCAGGACATATTTCGGACAGTTCTCACTTGGGGCACCGGAGCATTGGCTTAAAGGGAGAGACGCGGTTAGCAGCTAAACATCATAATAATGTTCGTGATCCCAGGCTACCGCTGAGCGATGCCATGGGAGAAACATATGGGTGGTTATTCATTGTACCCTCTCTTTTTTTTAATCAATTCTCTCCTGAGTTCTCCCAAACGTGCTAACTCTTTGCTTTAGTTTGCTGCCATGGGCACCAGTCATGCGTTGATACCTCTCCCAAGGAGCAATTATCCATGTGTGAGCCGTGGCTGTGAGAATCAACAGGCTACTGAATCACAGAGGTGTGATTCTATCCTCAACTGACATGTGGAAATGCGTAGTTACAGCAAGAGGCTCTGGATGGTGATTAGGAGCAAGAACTCTGTATGGTTTCCCTTCCTATCTAAGTGCTGCTTTGGCTGAGAGCAGCTAACTTGACACAGATTGCGGATTATATCTGGGACCTTCCTGCTCTGTCTGCCTCAGCTATTGACTGGATAATACCATGGGGCCCTTGGGGAAGCCTTTACCTTTACCTGTTACCTTTAACCAGAAAATATGAGTCGCAGCTTCCCATATCGCTCAGTTGATTTAGGAAACCTGTATCTGAGCCACACAGACTGAAAGGTCTCAGATTTAATGCCAGTCTATGCCAGGTTAGTTGATTTTACCCAGGTTGGCAGTGGCTGTACTGCAGTTTGTCTCGCCTCCCTGCGATAGAGGGTAAAATCACCCAGAGTTCCTGTTCCTGAGTGCGATTCCGTGAACTCTGCTGGATCGTGCGCAAGTGTGGACTATCGGGTGACAACAGGATCAGGCTCACTCTGACAATCCCCGTGCTCAAATTCACCAGAATCGTACCAAGGCTTCAAGGGTTACATTTTGAGGACAGGTTGCATAAACTTCATTTGTATTGACTTGAATTTAGAAGGTTGAGGGGTGATCCAATTGAGGCCTTTAAAATGGTAGAGGAATTCGATAGAGTAGTTACAGAAAAACGATTTCCTCTGGTGGGAGAATCCAGAACACAAGGGCATAATCTTAGAATTAGAGTTAGGACATTTAGAAGTGAGAAACCGGTTTTCACACAATGCGTAGTGGCAATCTGGAACTCGTCTCCAAAATACTACTGGATCAAATGAATCTTCAAGACTGAAATCAATAAATTTTATTCTCTAAGGGTCTCAAGGGATATGAAGCAGAGGTGGGTAAATGGAGTTGAGGTATAGATCAGCCATGAATGAATTGAATGGCAGAACTGGCTCAATGGTCTATATCTGTTCCTACCATCCTACACTTAAAAACCCCACTGACTCACATTGTCACAAGTGCTCACAACTGAAGAATGGTCAAAGAGGAATCAGTTGGCGAATGGTCCCAATTGAACTGTAACTCAGCAGCGGGCAATGTCTCCGGGAGAGGACGAAGAGGGGAAAAGGGAAGAAAATTGTGTCTGATCTGTCACAGTCACCAATGATATCCCGACAATTCATTCAGTTAATGCGTGATGATATCCTCACTAAGATTACATTTGTGAAACAATCATTGCGTGATTACTGGAATTCAATCTGCAGTTGATGACTAAGATATAACACTGCTCTATATATTACAGTTTGTGAATTTGAAGCCTGCACTAGTTCATCACATCACAATATATTACATCAAATTGTGGTTCCTTTTGAGAAAGCAGCAATTGATATAGTCCTGTGGTTCTTGCACAGTAATACAAACATGTGGTGTGGAGTGGAGTGCGTTACATCTTGACTGAACGGAGTGGGGTTATTGGCAGAGGCCCAGGAACAGGTTGGCTGGTTAGTCGGCTGGTTGGTAAATGGTGCATGGCATAAGGAGAACTGAGAAAGGGGCAGGAAAAATATGGAAGAAAAATTGAGTGCTGTCATGTGCAACAAATGGATGTGTCTGATTGGTAGGGGTAGATAGATGATTTATAGGACACTGATGGGTTTTGGAACCTGCCTTTGATCTCAAGCCTACGCTGAAATGAGCTCAGTTGGGTTCAGTTTATTTGTCCATAGCCTTGAGTCTTAGAGAATTTACAGATGCAAATGGTGGTTGTCATCCAAACAAATAACATGTCATGTGATCCTATTCCCATCAGCAAGTCTGGGAGTCAAGATGCCATTCACTTTAATAGCAGCAAGGGAGATCAAAGTGATTCTCAAAGAAGAAGGAAAAGCTGAGTGACGTTTTAAATATATACCCGTCAGGTATTCTGTTTTTAACACTAGGCGTCTGATTTTGTTACTTGTCTCCTGATTGCCACCGTGTGTAAAAATTCAGTTATAGTGCTCTCATCTTAAAAAAAAAACTTGTTACCTGCCTGTGTGGGGCAAGGGGAGTGAGAAATCGAACTTGTCAATCTGGAATGATAAATCTGGGTGGGGTGATCCAACTGTCACAACCTTTATAAAATATTTGACGAAAGCGAGCACTTAACTTTGGTTTGGCAGTATTCCTTCAGGCAGAGCTTTGCCAGTTTTGTTTCTGTGCCAGGTTTTACGAGGTTTTTGTTGTTGCCCTTTCTCTGTTGCGAACCCTTGCTCCTTTACTGCGCTGTCACCTTTCACTTTTGCCAATTCTTCTCCTCAATACTCTGCTGATTTTCTGTTTCTTTTTTTTACTCCAGTTTCCTCCCTCCCTCTTCGAAACATGCTACCCAACAGCCGATGTAGTGTCCCAGCAATCCTGTTCAAGTGTCCATTCTTGGTGACTGAGCACAGGCATCGAGTGCATCTAAGGTACTCCACTGTAGGGACATCCTTGCCAAGCCTAACCCTATCCTCACATAGGGGCAAATCTTGACTTTGTGTGATAATGTAAACCTGGTGCTAGCGAGTCAGTAGGCCGTTTTACATTGACTTAGGAACAAAGGAACAGGAGAAGGTCATTCGACCCCTCAAGCTTGTTCCGCTCGTGGAACCTCAAAGGAATTAAAAATCGGGAAAGATGTAACATGAGCTGCCAACTCGCTTTCACCCATTTTACACTGTTGCACAAAGTCAAGATCTATACCCATACACTGGTACTTCTAAGAGGGGTTATCGTGCAATGATCAGGAGTGGGGAAACCTGACTGATCGTTTTCCCTCCAGGGCTGCTGAAACCCCTATAGCTGCCACAGATAAAGTCGGCTGTCGCAGTACAGATCAGTTATCGAAGCTGGGATTCTCCAGGTGTCTCAGTGCCAAACTGGATGATACCTTTACCCACTGAGCCACATGGTCCATGTCCTGATAGCCCTGCTGCTTTGCTTGTTTTTTCTTTGTCCTATTGTCCTGCACACCATTCCCCCAGCTTTCTGCTCCTTTCCTTTTATATTTGCGGGTTCAAGACCCACTCCAGGGACTTGAGCACAAAATTTTAGGCTGATACTCCAGTGCAGTGCTGAGGGAGCACTGCACTGTCAGAGGTGCCGTCTTTCAGATTAGATGTTAAACAAAGTTTGCCCTCTCAGATGGACGTAAACAATCCCATGGCACTATTTTGAAGAAGAGCAAGGGAGTTATCCCCAGTGTCTTGGCCAATATTTATCCCTCAATCAACATCACTAAAAAAACAGATTACCTAGTTATTATCACACTGCTGTTTGTGGGAGCACAAATTGGCTGCTGCCTTTCCCACATTACAACAGTGACTACACACCAAAAGTACTTCATTGGCTGTAAATGCATCAAGACGTCCGGTGGTCGTGATAGGTGCTATATGTCTTTCTTTCTTTACTGCACATCACCACGAATTCTTTTTTGATACCTCCTTTGCCACTATTTTTTTCTGACTGCTCCTTGGTACAGAGCAAGAAATGGGCAGTAAAGGAAATGGCACTGCAATAGAACAAAAGAAGAGATTTGACTTGAGAGGAAGTATAAACATTCACGACAGAGAAAGGCAATGCAAATGTGCAAAAATTTTAAAAAAGGAGAAGAAAGATGGAAAGTAACCATGGAAAAAGATTTCAAGATCAGAGAACAATGAAAAAAATGTTAACATAGAAAATAGGTGCAGGAGCAGGCCATTCAGCCCTTCTAGCCTGCACCGCCATTCAATGAGTTCATGGCTGAACATGAAACTTCAGTACCCCATTCCTGCTTTCTCGCCATAACCCTTGATCCCCCGAGTAGTAAGGACTTCATCTAACTCCCTTTTGAATATATTTAGTGAATTGGCCTCAACTACTTTCTGTGGTAGAGAATTCCACAGGTTCACCACTCTCTGGGTGAAGAAGTTTCTCCTCATCTCGGTCCTAAATGGCTTACCCCTTATCCTCAGACTGTGACCCCTGGTTCTGGACTTCCCCAACATTGGGAACATTCTTTCTGCATCTAACCTGTCTAAACCCGTCAGAATTTTAAACGTTTCTATGAGGTCCCCTCTCATTCTTCTGAACTCCAGTGAATACAAGCCCAGTTGATCCAATCTTTCTTGATAGGTCAGTCCCGCCATCCCGGGAATCAGTCTGGTGAACCTTCGCTGCACTCCCTCAATAGCAAGAATGTCCTTCCTCAAGTTAGGAGACCAAAACTGTACACAATACTCCAGGTGTGGCCTCACCAAGGCCCTGTACAACTGTAGCAACACCTCCCTGCCCCTGTATTCAAATCCCCTCGCTATGAAGGCCAACATGCCATTTGCTTTCTTAACCGCCTGCTGTACCTGCATGCCAACCTTCAATGACTGATGTACCATGACACCCAGGTCTCGTTGCACCTTCCCTTTTCCTAATCTGTCACCATTCAGATAATAGTCTGTCTCTCTGTTTTTACCACCAAAGTGGATAACCTCACATTTATCCACATTATACTTCATCTGCCATGCATTTGCCCACTCACCTAACCTATCCAAGTCACTCTGCAGCCTAATAGCATCCTCCTCGCAGCTCACACTGCCACCCAACTTAGTATCATCCGCAAATTTGGAGATACTGCATTTAATCCCCTCGTCTAAATCATTAATGTACAATGTAAACAGCTGGGGCCCCAGCACAGAACCTTGCGGCACTCCACTAGTCACTGCCTGCCATTCTGAAAAGTACCCGTTTACTCCTACTCTTTGCTTCCTGTCTGACAACCAGTTCTCAATCCACGTCAGCACACTACCCCCAATCCCATGTGCTTTAACTTTGCACATTAATCTCTTGTGTGGGACCTTGTCGAAAGCCTTCTGAAAGTCCAAATATACCACATCAACTGGTTCTCCTTTGTCCACTTTACTGGAAACATCCTCAAAAAATTCCAGAAGATTTGTCAAGCATGATTTCCCTTTCACAAATCCATGCTGACTTGGACCTATCATGTCACCATTTTCCAGATGCACTGCTATGACATCCTTAATAATTGATTCCATCATTTTACCCACTACTGAGGTCAGGCTGACCGGTCTATAATTCCCTGTTTTCTCTCTCCCTCCTTTTTTAAAAAGTGGGGTTACATTGGCTACCCTCCACTCCATAGGAACTGATCCAGAGTCAATGGAATGTTGGAAAATGACTGTCAATGCATCCGCTATTTCCAAGGCCACCTCCTTAAGTACTCTAGGATGCAGTCCATCAGGCCCTGGGGATTTATCGGCCTTCAATCCCATCAATTTCCCCAACACAATTTCCCGACTAATAAAGATTTCCCTCAGTTCCCCTTCCTTACTAGACCCTCTGACCCCTTTTATATCCGGAAGGTTGTTTGTATCCTCCTTAGTGAATACCGAACCAAAGTACTTGTTCAATTGGTCCGCCATTTCTTTGTTCCCCGTTATGACTTCCCCTGATTCTGACTGCAGGGGACCTACGTTTGTCTTCACCAACCTTTTTCTCTTTACATACCTATAGAAACTTTTGCAATCCGCCTTAATGTTCCCTGCAAGCTTCTTCTCGTACTCCATTTTCCCTGTCCTAATCAAACCCTTTGTCCTCCTCTGCTGAGTTCTAAATTTCTCCCAGTCCCCAGGTTCGCTGCTATTTCTGGCCAATTTGTATGCCACTTCCTTGGCTTTAATACTATCCCTGATTTCCCTAGATAGCCACGGTTGAGCCACCTTCCCCTTTTTATTTTTACGCCAGACAGGAATGTACAATTGTTGTACTTCATCCATGCGGTCTCTAAATGTCTGCCATTGCCCATCCACAGTCAACCCCCTAAGTATCATTCGCCAATCTATCCTAGCCAATTCACGCCTCATACCTTCAAAGTTACCCTTCTTTAAGTTCTGGACCATGGTCTCTGAAATTACTGTTTCATTCTCCATCCTAATGCAGAATTCCACCATATTATGGTCACTCTTCCCCAAGGGGCCTCGCACAATGAGATTGCTAATTAATCCTCTCTCATTACACAACACCCAGTCTAAGATGGCCTCCCCCCTAGTTGGTTCCTCAACATATTGGTCTAGAAAACCATCCCTTATGCACTCCAGGAAATCCTCCTCCACCGTATTGCTTCCAGTTTGGCTAGCCCAATCTATGTGCATATTAAAGTCACCCATTATAACTGCTACACCTTTATTGCATGCACCCCTAATTTCCTGTTTGATACCCTCCCCAACATCCCTATTACTGTTTGGAGGTCTGTACACAACTCCTACTAACGTTTTTTGCCCTTTGGTGTTCTGCAGCTCTACCCATATAGATTCCACATCATCCAAGCTAATGTCTTTCCTAACTATTGCATTAATCTCCTCTTTAACCAGCAATGCTACCCCACCTCCTTTTCCTTTTATTCTATCCTTCCTGAATGTTGAATACCCCTGAATGTTGAGTTCCCAGCCTTGATCATCCTGGAGCCACGTCTCCGTAATCCCAATCACATCATATTTGTTAACATCTATTTGCACAATTAATTCATCCACCTTATTGCGGATACTCCTTGCATTAAGACACAAAGCCTTCAGGCTTGTTTTATTAACACCCTTTGTCCTTTTAGAATTTTGCTGTACAGTGGCCTTTTTTGTTCTTTGCCTTGGGTTTCTCTGCCCTCCACTTTTCCTCATCTCCTTTCTGTCTTTTGCTTTTGTCTCCTTTTTGTTTCCCTCTGTCTCCCTGCATTGCTTCCCATCCCCCTGCCATATTAGTTTAAATCTTCCCCAACAGCACTAGCAAACACTCCCCCTAGGACATTGGTTCCAGTCCTGCCCAGGTGCAGACCGTCCGGTTTGTACTGGTCCCACCTCCCCCAGAACCGGTCCCAATGCCCCAGGAATTTGAATCCCTCCCTGCTGCACCACTGCTCAAGCCACGTATTCATCTGCGCTATCCTGCGATTCCTACTCTGACTATCACGTGGCACTGGTAGCAATCCCGAGATTACTACTTTTGAGGTCCTACTTTTTAATTTAGCTCCTAGAAAAGAGAAAGTGTAAGTGTAAGCAACAGGACGGCGCAGTTGCTGAACAATAATATCCTCACATAATATGCTGGTTTGCCTAACCTGTTGCATTGGGGGTAATGTTATAATTCCATCCCACTAGCAGGGGGTCAACCCTCTGGAGCGTGTTGTAAATTTGAGCACATTCTACCCATGATCTTCCGACCATTAAAATGAATGGTTAGAAAAACATGTGCAGTGCAGCCAATGCAATCCCGCCCGGTAAGGCTCAACGCAAGCAGTGCGGACTGACAAAATTACTCTCGTAATGAGAGTAATATTAACTTTTGGCGAGTTTGACTCCAACTGAAACAAAAATGGGGAGGTGTATAATGGGTGGCCGATCTGATATCGTCCCATTTACATTATCGGCAACATTTAAGACGAACCTGAATGACATAAAAATGCTCCTGGATGACCTCCTACACCCCCATTCCCTTACATGCACCTAGGGACTGCCTATGACAATGATGATGACACACCCACGCCAGACACACTCACACACCTACACCAGACACACATACACACCTACACCAGACACACACCTACACACGCCTACAACAGACACACTCACACACCTAAACTAGACAAACACACACACACCAGACACACTCACACACACACCCACACACACTTACTCTAGGCACACACATTCTCTCTCACACACATCCACACACATCTACCCACACACACCAGGCACACACACACACCTACACCAGACACACTCTCTCTCACACACACACACACACACACACACACACACACACACCTACACTAGGCACACTCTCTCTCTCTCTATCACACACACACACCCACACACGCCTACACCAGGCACACACACACAGACACACACATGCACCTATACCAGGCACGCACGCGCACACACACACATACACTAGGCACACATACTCTCTCCCACACACACCTACACCAGGCGCACACACGCACACACACCTACACTAGGCACACTCTCTCTCTCTCACTCACACACACACACACACACACACACCTATATACTCACACACACCCATACACACCTACACCAGACACACTCACACACACCCACACACACCTACACCAGACACACACACTCTAACATACACACACACACACACACACACTTACACTAGGCACACACATATACACACACACACACATACACACATACATACATACACACACACACACACACACACACCAGGCACACACTCACATACGCACACACACCTACACTAGGCACACATATACACACACACACACACACACACACACACTCTTACACTAGGCACACGCATATACACACACACACCTCCATATATACATACATATACACACACACACACACACACACACACACCTACACCAGGCACACTCTCACACACACACACACACACCAGGCACACACACCTACACTAGACACACATATACACACACACACACACATAGTTGGCCCCAACTTCTCCCTTCCACTCTGCCCTTACCCGAGCCACATCCAGATCTTTCCTTCCAAAAAATTGGCAAGTACACCAACCGGGATAACGTTCCAATCGAGACTTACTGAAACATTACAACAATCTGTGAAGTTCATTAGTTAAAAGAACATTCCCTTCAGTCTCCAGCCACTGTTAAAATGACCAGGAATGTTCCTCTAATGTAACAAATAAATGTTTGGCTGGGATATTGCACCATCGTTTAAAAAAAAAACCTACTCACATTGCCTTGTGTCTATTGATGTTATATGGTTTTAAACACTGTGGGAACAGAGCTTACTGATGCATCTCACTGTTGCAAGAATCTGGAATCACTCTGGCTGAAGAAAGTGAATGTTCCCTTTAGAAATGCTGCAAGTCTTGGACATTGCAATGGAAAAAACACAACCGTATGAATTTAGGCATTTCTACAATGGCGAACTGGTGGTCTCTAAGCTCTGGATAAGGAGTCCTTTCCTTATCTGGCATGTTTGTAATAGAGAAGCATTGAAGAGCAATGTGTATAATATTGTAAGGCTTGTGATTTAAAGTACTACTGCATTCATAACTGCAGTGTCTGATAGCTTTAGCCATGTCTTTATTCCAGTCATATCTAAAAGTATGTATTACTAAACATGACTGCATCATTGTGGCTCTAATGGTTTCAAATAATTTCTCATCTAAGTAATGAATTGAGTGAAGAATTGGGTGTGGTCAGTGTGGAATAACATTTCAATCTGAATGCATTACCACACATTCTTTATGCCATACTCCTTGTCATCCCACTCCTCTTTCCTTTATATAATTCATCTCCCACTCCTGTAACCCCAGCTCCCTGTCATACCCTGTCCATACTTTGATGCCCTAAGTTCATTGTACAATATTTAAGTAAGATATTAGACTATATTTAATAATTCTAATTTAAATAGTGTCAGCTGTGGCTCAGTGGGTAGCACTCTCGCCTCTGAGTCAGAAGGTTGTGGGTTCATAGTCCCACAGCTACTTGAGCACCAAAAAAATCTAAGTTGGCACTCCAGTGCAGTGCTGTACTGTTAGAGGTGCAGTCTTTTGGATTAGAAGTTAAATCGAGGTCATGTCTGCTCTCTCAGTTGGACGTAAAAGATCCCATGACATTATTTCGAAGAAGAGCAGGGGAGTTATCCCCAGTGTCCTGGCCAATATTTATCCCTCAATCAACATAACAAAAAACAGATTATCTGGTCATTATTACATTGCTGTATGTGGGAGCTTGCTTGTGTGCAAATTGACTGCTGCGGTTTCCACATTACAACAGTGACTACACTCCAAAAGTACTTCATTGGCTGTTAAGTGCTTTGGGACATCCGGTGGTCGTGAAAGGCACTATACAAATGCAAGTGTTTCTTTTTTAACATAAAAGGTATGTTTTAAAGTCTGCGTCAATACCAGAAGGGGCAGGAGCAGCAGTGGCAGCTGTGGTGACACAATTGTGCTTTCTGTGTTATTCATTAGAACCATTTGTTTTGCTTGTTATTTTTAGCATTGTACAGCCGTTGTGGCTTTTCTTAGTTGAGAGCAGAAAGGCAACTATCTAGTTATAAAGGGCGCTATACTAGGAGCACAACCTCCGCGCGTCTGAGAAGAATGTAATTACGGCAGTGCAACCCACCCACTCCTGATTTAACAGAACAAGTTGGCGGATAGTTTGTCCGTAACTTTCTGCATTTCCACGTTGTTGTTGTTGTATTCAGACTAGCAGTGTCACCACACATTGCCACACGCCCATACTCCTGTGTTTTCCACCCACTCCTCATCCTTTTCCTGACTTCTGTAATCCTCCTCCTGCCCCTGTAACTCCTACTGCTCGTCCCACCCTTTATTCCTACTTTTCCTTTCATTCTTATGGACATAAGCCAGATTGATTACAGATTCGTAAAACAGTGGGGATGCATCAGCAATCTCTATTCCCGTTAATGTATTTCGGTGCCAATACCCCAAGCAATATATCGGCCATATGCTGAATTATTATTAATTACTCATTTCAGATCTTCCAGTAGCGGGTGAACATTGGCTCAGGCTGGCTGCTGTTTATCGGCATGTCCTTCGAGGGAATATCCTACACTGTAGAATGAAAGCAAAATCTAGTTATTTTTGAGATATTGCGCTTTGGTCTCTAAAAGTGCGTTTTAATATTGTCTTTATATTTGTGATTGTATAAAATGCGTGAAAGTCTGCAATACCCTGTACAATAAAGTATCTTTATTCATGGGCAAAGTAGTACCAGAAACCAGCATAATTCCAGTTTTGAAAAAAAATCAGGCCCTGTACGTCTCGTAAAGAAGGAATGGAGATTTGGATATTGGCTTTTTAATGGACGTCAAGCATTAGAATGAAGATTGTTTCAAGGGGCTACATTACAGAAAAATAAAAATATTAATATTGTAGGAAAACCGAGCTTTAATATAGGTACTGGAATTGACAAGTCATCAGAGAACAATTCCAATATGAATACTACACTACAAATTTTATTTTTATTTAAAAAAATAGAATGTGGATGAAGCATTTACTGGATGTCAGTGGATTTTGAATTCATTTCTTGCAACACTACCTGTATTCTAATATCAGAAAGTTGTTATTTTGCAGCTGATAGTTTAACCAATGCCTTTTACAAGCCATTTCCCATGCTTCTGCCGGTAATCTGAGTAATGGCTTTCTCCATGACTGTAACCACTGTTGTTACATTATTGGCTGACAGAAGGCATGATTCAAGGTGGTGTGTCGGATAATGTCACTTTTTCCTCCTTTCTTCTCTACTTTCTGGCCGTTTGACAAAAAAAAGCAGATAAAACTCACCTGATTGAGATGGGAGGATTTAAGTACCAGGCAGCCCTTCTGGTCAACAGGCCAATTAAAATACTGGCCATTCCTAGCTGTTTATTAGTAATAATATAAAAATAGATTCAGCACAAAGCTCAGACCAGTAACCCGTGGTTTACAAAACCTCCACTGTTGTGGCTTGTAACTCAATCGCATGTGGGACGTGTGTTAGAAGATAGACTGCCCCTCGGTCAAATTTCTTTTGCAATTCGCTGCTTATTGATGTGCATCATCTGCATAACTCATTTTTATGTCATATGTTTCTCTGTATTTTTAAGGGTACCAGTAACTGGGAATTGGAAGGTTAAAAGGAATTCTCAGAAACTCGTGAATGAATCAGTATTTGTGGCATGAAATTCTAAACCCAAGAAAACCTGAATTCAATTTTGTAATTGAACACATATACTGTAGTAATGTGAAGAATCCAATGTTCATGTTTTTTAAAAACCTGATCTATCCTTTGTGGTGTACATTTGAAGAAGTATTATATATATTTAATATGACAGTTTTCCTTTCCAGGCTCCCAGAGCAGCCTGTAGAATCCTCCCCCACCCCCACCCCCCCCACCCAAAACTGGGGTATCATAAAGAGGGATATTGTGTGGTATATTTTCAGGACGAATTAACAGAACGTCTCCAGATTGGCAAAGGCTAAAGTTGAGATTTGCACTTCTTTCTTTTTTTCTGCACACAGCGATATTTTTCTTTCACGCAGAATTTTAGAACAGGCCCATCGTATCCAGTTATCTTCACTCATTTTGGTGAAAGATATGACTTATTTCCGTACATGTCACATTCTTTAGAGGTAAAATTTGCTCGAGTATCACCATTTCTCTTACTGGGTTTATCTCACATCTGATCCTGGCAAAGGTCGCTCCTTAATATATTTACTGTGATTTAATGATTCTAGCCTAGAATTTACAGTTCGGCGGATATTAGCACAGCAACACTTTGTATGACATTCCTCTGTCCACTATGTTAATGAGGGCATTAACCTGTTTATTTTAAATGGTTTAACACCGCTGCTGAAATAATGGATAGAAGAGTGTCATCCAAGTGTTCACCCGCTAATGCTCGGCAACACTCATTTCTAGGCCCATATCTAAAAGAAATGGCATTTTACAAAGACTGTGACAACATTTACTCTTGAGTCATAAAGTGGGTACAATTAATACGCCAGCAGCTTGAGCGCCTCGGTGTGCAAAATGGTTTGGTGAAAGCAGGTACTTTAAAGGCTGGGGTGGGGCTACAGGAGCCTTGATCGTATTGATTTCTAATGGGGAGGGAATGTAGACGTCTCCCTCTATCCTTGCAAATAGTGACGATGGAGTTAATTGATCATTTCTTTTTCCTGCACAGTTAGTGTTTCTAAATTAGCTGCTGTAGAGCCTACAGGGCTGTTTTAGACATGTCTTAAGCAAATGGCTTTGTATGGAAATCAGACACTATTCAGTAGGGAAGGATTCAGTATACTCGAGTCTCACATCTAATGGGTGAGACTTGAAATATGGGTCTGTAGAGAGATTGTATACAAACTCAGGGTATATAGCTTCCTGTGTTTGGTAAAGTTATACATTCTTTTGCTGAAATGTTTCTGGTTTATAATGACAGATAAGTCAAAAAATGTTTCCTGAATTTTATACACAGAGGGAAATATAATCACTTAGTAAGTACTTTTCATGTTTACCCTGCCCAGGGTGAGCGCGGGGTGTCTGCAAGACCTACAGACTGCAGAAAGACAGGGGAGCAGCCACTCATTCAATAAATCGATCAGCAACCATGAAAAAATTATCTTAAAAATTACTTTCAACATGAAAATCTGAAATGAAAGGCCTCTCAGACAATGAGCAAAACAAGAACCAATTCTCCTAGTTCTACATCTACATTCCAAGTTCAGTTCACATAATGGGATTGGACTCTTGTTTTCTGGGATAGGGCACTGGGCAGGGTAGCATTGCCCTGTTATGCCTGCGAGATGGGTTTGAATTCCGTTCCTGATGGGAGAGACAAAGGTCTTCAGGGCTGGATTTTCGGTTCTGCTCGCTAATGGCGGCGGGGCGGTAAAGTTTGCGCCCGGGAACAGTTTGCGCCTCAGTCAGCAAAGTTGATTGGCTGGGCCCTGAGTGTGAGGGTGTAGCGCTAAGGGAGGCGTTGCACACCTCACTGCGGCCGATACAGCTCGGACCGCCAGCTTTCACGGGCGGTCCCAGCATGGACGGCAGCCAAAAATCGAACCGGTGTCGCAACCAAGTGTGTTGCACACCGGCTCGTCTCTTCCAGGCGGGTAATGCTCCGCGCCCCACCAAAACCAAATGTCCCGGCGGGGTGCTGGATGCTGGCCGCCCGTCCAGAAGTGCTTACCACCGCCATTGCCGCCCCTCTGGGGCGCTAACGGGTGCGACAGAAGACCGAAAATCCCAGCCCCTGATGTTTCAGTCAATACGGGTTTTATTCAACGAACACAACATAAAGTTAACAAAAGAAGTCTTAAGGATATGGCAGCAAGATAGTTAACAGGGATGACTTATTCCAGGGCTCTACTTTCCAGCTTTTTAACGCTGAGTCATCTGCTGCTTCCAAGTCCTGTCAGGGGCTGGCACAGAATGGAAAGGGCTGGTGATCACATTGGGGCTTGTAGACAGCAGAGCCAGGTGTGGAGACTGCTGTGTCTGTAGGTGTAGGAATGTAACCACATCCAGTAGAATCATCTCATTGCTATTCAGCAGGCACAAGGCCTGATGTGGGCGGTAGCTGGCAACAGGTCCACAAAACTCAGATCACTTCCTTACTTCTATACTGAATTAATCTCAGACTCTTAAAGCCGCATGAGTCCGTAGGAAGTTATTATTAACATTCGCTGCAAATGGTGTGTGCCATATTAACACTTTCAAGACCAAAACAGCACTTTTGGGCTAAGATAAAAATAGAAACATGCGAATACATCTTTTTTCAGTTTATTAAGACAATGTTGTGAGTTGGTGCATTCTCTGGCTCTCATCGCTGAGAGCGTGCAGAAATCAAGCGCAGGCAGCGGAAAGAGCGTGCGGTAACCCTGTCCCACCCACCCCTTCCCTCAACGACTATCTGTCCCACCTGTGACAGAGTCTGTGGTTCTCATTTTGGACTGTTCAGCCACCTAAGGACTCATTTTAAGAGTGGAAGCAAGTCTTCATCGATTCCGAGAGACTGCCTATGACGGTGACTCATGTTTATCTTAAATCTGCTTTACAATATTCAGTACTAGAAATGTGACAACACTTATTTTCTCGGGTATAATATTTTCTAATTAAATATTTTCAAAAGTTACTCCGCATTCAAAGAGTTAAAGCAGTCCTGACTATTGGCAAGCCAGGTGAGTTGGGTGGGTGTTTGACAAGGCAGCCCCTCGAATGGGGGAGGGGAAAATAGCTGCGGTTACTTTTCATTGCAATGTTATCACAGGCAGGCAAGACAATGATATGTTTGTGATGCAGGGGCTCATGTGGCCTGCAGAGACCCAGGAGACTGGTATTTAAAACATGGGAGCAATCAGTAGCATTTTGGACAACATAGAGGTTACAATATCTCAAATTATTTAACATCATTCGCTTTATATTGCAGCTGTGATGTTACCAATTTTCAGATTGCATCCAAAAGAAAGACTTGCATTTATATAGCACCTTTCACCACCACCGGTCGCCCCAAAGCACTTTACAGTCAATGAAGTACTTTTTGAAGTATATTCACTGTTGTAATCCAGCCTGTATTCATACCACATTCAGTGTTCAGACTACATCCAAGCCTATATTCAGACTACATGGCTGTGAAACATACACTATCCTCTTAAACCAGTGACTGTAGTGGAAAAGATGATAAATGACATATTTTGTAGTGAATGAGTTAAGAGTAATTCATCCTGATGCAATCTGATTGAGATCAAATAGCAACATTGAAAGGCAGAAGTATTCTTAGAATATTTGTTTTGTGGAGAATCCTTTTGCACAAAAGGAAATATAAAGATGTAAAAATATGTTTATAAAATGCAAAGTTCATCTCAAGAGGCAGTAGTCTAACTTATAGACAAATTGGTATTAAGAATCTAAGAATTAACAATCTAAAAAGATCAGAATATAATTGCATTTACTATCACAGAAACATTGGCAATATTCATCTTGAGATGCTACTGATCTTATCAGAAGCAAGCTTAATTACTGAAATACTGGGCAGAAAATGAGCAATATACTAGAGTACTGTGAAATATAAATCCATTGAGATTGTCATATTTGTGTCTCTTATCGTGACCATTGTAAACTGGAGTGATTTTGACAGTAATACGGGATGGATTAGACAGATCATGAGAAAACTAATTTACTTGAACAAAGAAGGTTCAAGTTACTAAAAGACTGCAGAACTGATTGTATTTGTAGAACCACAAAAAATAGTATTTCACAGAACTTCAAAATAATGATCGTGCCAGCATCCATAAGTCAGTCAAATGTGATCAAATTCATTCATATTTTTCAAACTTTTGTTAATGGCACACTCTCTTTGTGATAACACACAGCGGCAGATACTCCTACAGGCCAACAGTATCTTAAATGCGAGGGGATTAATTTTAAAATGTCATGTTAATAATTAAAGTTTTGTGGAAATGCATTTAATTGACTTAATTTGTGTCCTTACCACTTTAATAACAACTTGTAGGTCTGGCATCCTTAGTACAAATGGTATGCTGTAGTACAGTAATTATAGACAAGGGCTGGATAATAGATATACAATGAATACAGAGGAGGGAGGTTTCTGGATTGGAAAGATACACGTGCGACCCTGAAGACTTTAAGTATTAATGAATATTATGATGCTGTTTCAAGGAGCAAAGGTGGTTGAAACAGGTGTTCGGGGTGAATTTTTTAATTGGTCTCTAGTTCTTCAGGGATGAGCTCTGAGTAAAAAGGGTCCATGTTCTTCATTTAACATTGCACTCAAATCAATAACAAGCCATTTATTTGCTAATTTATTTTCTTTCTTTATGTAGAATGCGTCTGGGAAATTGCCCAGCACGACTAAAAGTTATTCAATTTGTCTTCTACAGAAGTCTAACTTTAAAATTTGTCTTGCTTCCATTTTAATCTGATACCAAACGTTCATTTTCCTTTCAATGTTCAGCATTTGAATAGCGTTGGCAACAAACAGTTAACAGATACAGTTGACTGGATGGGGAGTGGTGTCGGCAAAGCTTCTTATGGATTCAGGAATTTAGAAATGGTGGGCAGGGAAGGCACAGAATAGTACAAATTCAAAATTCCTGAATCTCAAAAGAACTCACTTAACAAGTCCTGATATGGGCCATACTGTCTAGCAACCATCTGCGATATAGTAAACATTAACTATAGTCATATAGTGAAGCTGTTGGTAATACATAAGGGACTACTTTTAAGTGTAAATTATGAATTTGAGGAGAAGTTTTTAGTAGTAATTCTATAATTTGAACCCAGAAACAGTTTGAATTCTGGATGAGGACAATTCTTTTCCTGGCAGTTTCTCCCTATCTCTTACTGAGCTGTAATTACACAGACACTGACAGTCCTCGCTTGGCTCGCTCAACAGGTTATTCTACATGTGGTAGTCCAGGCAATTTGACTATGGTGTGTGTCCACACATACGCATGCTCGAGGACTGGATAACAATCGGGGTGCTTTAATCTGTAGGCCAGACATGTTTTGGTCAATCGTAGCATACAGCTTACTGCCTTTGCAGAGATCAGCAAAGTTATGTGGACAGTTCTAATCAAATCCTCTTGATATATACTACGATTGGTGTCTTGATATGGATAACTGCAGGAGTTTGTAATGCATTGTTGTAATCATTTAACCTATTTGATGACATTAAAAAGGATGTGATTAAAAAAAGCTAAAGGAGAATACGAAAAAGTGACAGCACTTTAAGGACGACCAACATAGGCCATTCTGGGGAAAGTCTTGTAAGATTATTGCCAGACTTCACCTGAAATGTATTCTGTCTGGACTAAAACACGTAACTTTTGGGATCAGGAGCTCTACATCCTGAAGATTCTACTTCGGCCCTATGGTTTAAATTTTACATTTGGTGGCTCATGGAATATATAGCTCGTGCACTGATACTCTACATTGCTGGAGGCTCAAGCAACCACCACTTGTGCCAACTAGGTCGAGGCGACTGCTGGCTGTAGCAGCGTACCATCAATGCATGACTAGGCCTGTATTCACTAAAGTTTAGAAGAATGAGAGGGGATCTCATTGAAACATATAAAATTCTGACTGGGTTGGATAGACGGGATGCGGGGAGGATGTTTCCCCTGGCTGGGAAGTCTAGAACAAGGGGTCACAGTCTCAGGATACGGGATAGGAAATTTAGGACCGAAATGAGGAAAACATTTTTCACTCAGAGGGTGGTGAACCTGTGGAATTCTCTACCACAGAAGGCTGTGGAGGCCAAGTCACTGAATATAGTTAAGAGGGAGATAGATCCCTGGAAACAAAAGACATCAAGGGGTATGGGGAAAAAGCGGGACTATGGTGTTGAGATAGAGGATCAGCCATGATCATATTGAATGACGGTGCAGACTCGAAGGGCCGAATGGCCTACTATTTTCCATGCTCCTATTTTCTATGTTTCTATGTTTATATGCACAGAAGCTTTGCTGTGTAGCGCAACGTTCTGCTACTGATGCCCAGGAAAGGAAGCCAGGATTGCAAACCTAAACATAGATTAATCCCGAGATGGAGACGCTTTGTTCGAGGGCTTTATCTGCCCAGCTGGAGTCCCTTATCTCAGATTTGATATTCTCGAGGTTTCCTCCCGCGCTTTTATGCTGCGGGGTTCCGCAGTTGAGTGCAGCACTGAGAGTCGGTACTATCAGATCAGTGGAGAGCCTTTAGCAGCACACGTAAACCTTTTAAACTTATTATCGTCTGCTCAGGAACAAGGAGTGGTGCGACCGCTTTCCAAAGCCAATCCTTTTAGTGATAAGAAACATTACTGTCTCCCTCAAAACAAAGCAGGCTTATAATGAGGGGACAGTCCCAGCACTTAGTGTAGAATGCAGCCTGTTTGTTGCTTAAATGCCTGTTATCTGCATATGTATCTTAACTAAGAAGCTCATCTGCATAACAACCTGTATTTTGCTTTATGTTGGTGGTGGAAGATTTCACGACAGCTCTGAAAACTTACTGTAGCTGCACGTCTGCCCCCAATAGCTAGATGGGTACATTTACCATGTGCTACTCAGCCTTGCAGGCCAGGAGGGTCAGTAGATTGAGTCTATGGTCTGTACTGAGTCAGCCGGGGCTGCAGAAGGGGTCATAGAATTGGGCTGGGGAGGGAAAATGATCCCAGTGATTTACACCAGGAAGTACATGTATCTGGTCTGTAGGTGAGGATGGGATCAGAGCCCATCTTCGTGGGGGTTGGGGGTGTGGTTGGGGGGTGGGGGGGTTGCAGTGAGTTACTTGTTCTTATAATGTACCGCACAACTGACACAGGAGACCTTTACTCCATCTGTTTGGGCTCGACGTGAAGCTAGATACCAATGGTCAAAAGATGTTGTTCACTCCATTTGTGTTCACTACTCCTGGATTTAATTATTGTGAAGTTACCTGCAAGTACCTGTAATATATGCACCTATGATGATGCTCACAGATTTGCAGAGCTGTTGCACTGTGAGTGGCTTAGCCAGTCACATGATGTTCACAAGACTCAATAAAACCCCAGTCAGTTGGGTCTGGGTCATCCACAATGAGGTATGCAGTTGTGAGCCTAGTGGGTGAACTGGTAATGTGTAGTGTG
The DNA here is from genome assembly GCF_044704955.1 of Pristiophorus japonicus. Taxonomy (NCBI): domain Eukaryota; kingdom Metazoa; phylum Chordata; class Chondrichthyes; family Pristiophoridae; genus Pristiophorus; species Pristiophorus japonicus. The sequence goes on from NC_091992.1 coordinate 112,484,900, forward strand.
ATTGTTAAATCTTTGTTAATAAACCAACTAGTTCTTAATAGCGATGTGTTGCTATGAATTCTTAAGCAAAGAACCCATGAAGCAAATACATTACAGTACCCTTCATGTTACCTCTTAAAATTACTCTGTTCAACGAGATTTACAACAACGTAACCAAATAGTATAAACTCTGGTAAATGTTATTCATCCAGTAGTTGTAAGTTATTATCCAGCGTCACAAACAGCCTGTCTAAAACGGGTTGGCTTGCAACATGTGCGGAATAAGAAAAGTTTGAAAAATAGTTTAAATACCTGTTGGGAGCATACCAATGAAGAGATGGTGTTTGATGTGTGAGATTCACGAATGAATGCCTGCGTGCCCATTTAAACAGCCAGAACACTCTCTAATCGACCTGCAGTGACAGACCTTGAAATGTTGCCAGCTGCCTTGGCAAGATTCAAGCAACTTTTGAGTTCAGGTGCACTGGTCCTTTAGTATTCCAAACAGATTCAGCAAATCACCTCGAAACTCGGGTATCCGTTCATAGTAACTAAGTCCAGGAGTACGGAACACGCCTGGTGTGAACACTTCCTTTTGACCATTGGGGTATAGCTTCACATCGAGCCCAAACAGATGGAATAAAGGTTTCCCGTCTCAGTGGAGCAGTGCGATATAAGGACAGTGCCCTTTGCCTCCACTTGACCTGTCTTAAAATCCAGCCCAAAGAGGGAGAATAAATATATCCTTTTGCTGATGGCTATTAACCCCTTGAACATTAAAGAGGTAATATTTCCCCATTTGATTATTTTAACGAGAAGGTTGCCACGATTTGCCACTTTGACATTTACCAAAACTATTCAGGGGAAGGAACTCACCCACACATGTCATGTACCGCCGTGGACATATTTTACTGTTTAGACGTGACTTTCTGTAAATTGTTGAATATTATAATTGTGTTAGAAAAATTTACATATGCAAATTTTAAGGGGCGAAATTTGCCCTCCGCCCGAAATGGGGCGCACCTTCTGTTTTTTTAAGTGTTCTGGCTGCCACAATGCATGGGGTGGAGAATCTGGGAAAATTCAGTTATTTGGCTTTTTTTTGGAGTATGGCGGATGTGGGGTGGTCAGCGGGGCAGAAGTTTGGGTGGGTCGTAGCGGCTGTTGCTCCGGGTCATCTGCGTCGCACTGACGCATCACAATGTCCTTCCCCTTTAATTAAACTCTACAGCCACTTTAGTGGCAAACACTGTGCCACCAGGGAAGGTTTCGGCTGACTGCCAGGTCGGCCCGGCCGAACCCGTGGCCACCATTGTTGGGCCGACCTAGCAGTCGGCCGACAATTAAAATAAAAATGGCGGCCGCGGCAGTGTGCCCTCCCCTTTAAGGGCGGACGCGCCACCCAGCCACAAGAAGCTTGCTGTCGGGGGCACCGAATGGTGGCCGCTCCGCTCCCGCGGGACAATTTCCCTACGCGCGGCAGATAGGGGGTTGCCACCGGTTGGCAAGGGGTCAGCGCATGCCCGATAGGGTGGGTGGATGGGCCGGGCGGTCCTGTACATCGTCCAAAAATAAAGGAGAGCAATTTTCTAAATGGCGGCCCCTGCGGGCCAACCGAGTGGTGAGTCCTCACCGACCCCTGGCCATCTCTTTGAGGCAGTTCCGACTCTTATAGAAAGGGGCAATTTCGGCCCCTAAATGTACTTGCCACAAAAAATATTTCTCCTGGCCTTAAGATTAAACCATTGGTGAAATGTCTTTGGGCAGCTTCAACCCTGTTCAATGGCACAAACCACAGGTGGAAAAGGCTCGAGGGGCTGAATGGCCTACTCCTGTTCCCAAGTTGCCGGGTACAGTAGCATAGTGGTTATGTTACTAGACTAGTAGCATAGTGGTTATGTTACTGGACTAGTAGCATAGTGGTTATGTTACTGGACTAGTAATCCAGAGAGCTGCACTAATAATCTGGAGACGTGAGTTCAAATTCCACCATGGCAGCTGGGGGAAATTTAAATTGAGTTAATTAAATAAATCTGGAATAAAAAGCTTGCATCAGTAATGGTGACCGTGAAACTACCGGATTGTCTTAAAAACCCAACTGGTTCACTAATATCCTTTTAAGGAAGGAAATCTTACCTGGTTTGGCCTATATGTGACTCCAGAACCACACAGTAATCTGGTTGACTCTTAACAGCCCTCTGAAATAGCCGAGCAAGCCATTCTGTTGTACCCAACCGCTACGACAAAGTCAGCGCTGTGGGAGTACCGCCACCACACGGACTGCAGTGGTTCAAGAAGGCGGCTCACCACCACCTGCTCAAGGGTAATTGGGGATGGACAATAAATGCCGGCCTGGCCAGCGACGCCCACATCCCGTGAACGAATAAATAAAAATAAAAAAATTTCCTCAAAACATCCCTCAAAATTTAAGGCTAGCACAAAAACTAAATATTTCAGATGCTTTTTAAAAAAAAAAATTCCACCAAATCGAGTATCGCCTTTAAAAGAAGATTAAACTTTCTGTGTCACATTCAAGGCAGATATCATGCAAGCATTGCTGACAGCCGGGGTCAGTTTTCTTGGATGGAAATGAGCTGTGAATAGTGAGAAATCATTTCTCGGCAGAAACCTGACAAAACAGATAGCAGATAATTGCTGTTTCTTTATCGTCTAAGTTCAAATGTGTAGTTTGTGCAATTAAGTGAGTACAAATGCACAAAATTCACAGGATTTGATACCTGCACTGCCAGTGAAAATAAGTAACATTAAGAAGAGATGTACCTCAAGGCTGCGTTATTGGAAAGGGTTCGCATAAATCCAACAATTTAGCACTCAATAGTTTTCAAATCTGTATCTGAATTTTTTGAATGGATTTTCTCCACTCCAAAAATAACGACTGTTTTTAAATTGAATCAGACATTGTCATCTGAAATTAAATGTATCTTTTAAAAACACAGAGCGAGAGAGAGAGAGAGAAAGCTGTTTTGTCCATTTTGCTAACCAGCCCCAGAGGAGTTTTGTGTTTTTCTTCCATTGGGAACAATGGGCGAATTGACTGTGCTTGGTAACATGTAGTTCGTTGTGTAGCATTTGCTCAATGTCTCCTCCTCCTTCTGTTTGCACTGTGAGTTGAGACATATTCTTTGTTTATTTATAGAAAAGGCCTTCAGTCTACAATGAAGGATGAGTGAACTGTATGTATTTGATTTTGGGGAGGGGGAATCCCTTTGCTTCTGTACTTCCAAACCACAGAACTATACTCAGTAAAATAATATTGATCTGTGATAAATCTTTTAAGGAGTCTATTGTGAAGTTAGGCAGGCACAGCACTGCTTTGAGATAACGGCAGCAAGATAAAACGTGTTTCTCCACGGTGCTTTCCACTTACAGCACTAATCACTGTGTTGCGGTGGGGTTATCGTTTATTCAGTAGGGTTAGGTTAAAGAAGGAAATCAAAATGGCACCGTTTGGTTGTCCAGGTAAACTGAGGCTCAGATTTCCATTTGAGAGCTGTAGTATTCTTGATGTACAGTGATGCTCAGGCCATCCGTCCTAATGACTTAGATTGCTGATTCCCCATACGCTGCATTGCTGAGGATGAGGCAGAGAATAAAGGGACACACCATCAGTCGGTAAAATCAAGAAACGGCACAGTAGGGGGTTCCGCTACCTTTTTTTAATCTCCCTATAACTGACTGTTGAAAGTGAAGCAAATTGTTATTGCTTTAAAAATAACTAAATGGTAAATGGGTAATAGCATGTCCTCTTGTGGTACTGAACCGCACAGACGAAGTGGTCCCAGATTTGACCCATACTTAGTTGATGTCAGTCATAGCAGGAGTTTGGGCATTACAGTCCTGCTCATTTGACTGGGATGATGAAAAACAGCCAGGTTTCCTACTTCTGATTGCTATCCACAGACTCCTGTTGGAAAGTGTGCAAGCGTGAATGTACCGGAATCTTGGTGGTTTATTTGTGGCATGTACCTGAGACCTGGTGGTCTAGTTATGGAGTGCATCAGATACTTGGTCCAGTTGTGTGGTGTATCTGATACACAGTGGTCCAGTTGTGGGGTGTATCTGATATACAGTGGTCCAGTTGTTGGGTGTATCTGATACACAGTGGTCCAGTTGTGGGGTGTATCTGATACCAGGTGGTCCAGTTGTGGGGTGTATCTGATATACAGTGGTCCAGTTGTGGGGTGTATCTGATACACAGTGGTCCAGTTGTGGGGTGTATCTTATACCAGGTGGTCCAGTGTGGGGTGTATCTGATACCAGGTGGTGTAACAGTAGGATTGTATCCAGTTACCTGGTCTAATGATGGAGGAGCTGCAGGTCTTGACTTGTTGACTGATTGATTTATGATGGGTAGAGAGAGTTTATGCACGATACTTGGCCAGCTAGAAGTGAATAGGTGCTGGTGTTTTATGTTATAAAGTGTGTATTTTGGAGATGAAGGGATTGCATTTATATTTCCTGAAATATAGGGAAGTTTGTTTTGGTAATTGGCAATGTGTTCACAGTCAATTCACAGGTTTGAACTTTACCAAGAACCAAAACTTATTATAATCTTCATACTTTCTGCATCTCTAATAGCATTAGGTTTTTAATTATAAAAGTAAAATTATTGATATTTTTTGCATAAAATTGGAAGCAGCCAGAATTAAAACAAGAAGGTATCAGCTCTGATTTTGATTGATGTTAGCTGATGGGATTGATTATGGGAAGCTCTGAGTTTCTCTTGCTTCCTGCTTTCCTTTTGATAGCCAGCAGTTGGGGATGTTGCATGTTTTGTGTGCGAAGAGGAACAGGCTTGGGAAAATCACAAGTAAAGATAAGATAAAGAGAAGTGACAAAAGAATGCCTATCCCTAAAGATGTTCCCTATACATTAGGTGATCACTGCACAACGTGGATGATTTTAATATCTGAGCACGCACTCGGTCAATTTAACTAAATTAATTTGGAACTTGTCTAATCAGAATAACCACAGCCAGAATTGGTGTATATTGAATATGACAAAAATGCATTTTATGTTAAATAGCAAAATAGTAGAAGCCATTGACCTTTGCTGGTACATGGTAGGATAGTCACTTACTGCCATGTACTATGAAATGCCAGTGATGTTTACCATTTCACTGTTCAACATAAAAGACTCTTTCATTATAACATAGTCATTACTATTCAACGGCAGTGCACAGTGCACCTCAGCACCGCTAGGCACAATTTAAAGGTTGTGGCTGGTTTTTAGTGCAACATCTGCTCAGACCTGCGAATGCCTTGGATCCGAGTTGTAGATATTTTCACTGTAAATGAGTCTGCTGCATCGCTAAATTAAACACACACAGCGGAAATGCAGACTTTATTTTTTATCCCCAGGTTAAGTTATAGTCTTGCAGCAGTGATGAAGAATGTATTTAATGAGGAGTAATAAAAATATCAGGCGCAATTCAAAATCGGGGAGTCATAAAAACAAATTGGTGATGAATGTATTTGTGCAATCTCAAAGCTAAACGTATTGCTGTGACTGCACATTGCGATGAATGGAAACAGTAGCTGGGAACACGGGCCGTTGGGAATGTTGGCAAGTCTTCCTTTATAATTACTTCATGAAAAAATCTCAAATTGGTTAATATTTAGTTACCACATGATTGACATTTTTCAAATATCAAATTACATGTTATAAGATGTATTTTCAACTCACAATCTATATTGAATGCACTAAATAAAACTTTTGATTCAGTAGCAATTGAACATGTGCGTTGCGATTACAATTATATTTTCTATATATATATATATTTGTAGCAATAGACCAACAGTAAATGGACTTTCACAGACTCGGGACAATATAAGGCAGATAAAATATATAGACACGCATTTGCATAGTTTCTGTCTACATTCGAGATTGCTGCATCAGAGAAAGTTCAGAACAATCAAGAATGTATTTTCAGTATATAGAATATAATTGCACTTGGCACCAAAACACACAACCTAAGATGAGCAGAATTTCCTAGGATCTATAAATGTCACGTACATGTGGATTAAGGTAATATGCGTCTGAACTTTGTAATTATCAGAGACAGGTTCTAAAATGCAGTCTTTGGGAGCATTACATAAAGTATGCTGTGTGGTGAAGGGGTGTCACGAAGATTATGTTTCATACGGTCTCCTTATTAGCCATAAATAATGTTATACCAGTAATCGGGGTATATTAGAGAGTATTAGTAAAGGACCACAGCGCTACCGTTTTTCAGAGAAATTGGATAGAGGTTATTGCTTCAGGGGCTGCCTCTTCTTGTCTCACCACCTGCATCTAATTTCTTGAGCTTGAGCTACCAGGCCGGGATTGCTATTTTAAAGATCCCATCGGGACACCTTTTCCATGGATTTCTTTTTGTACTTTTTCACAGAAGGTCCATAATGAAATCCCTGTAACTAGTCAGACGCAAGGCTGTAGTAGCTAATATAACTAATTTAATCATTGGCTTGAGCATCTGACGTCAAAATATCTAACATGAAGCCATCTGATATGGATCCTGCCAATCAGGCTGCAAGGCAAACTGCAATTCATTCTGAGCAGAAGCCCGAGAGGCAGATCGAGATGATGGCGCGATGAGGTAGATCCAGATAGTACGACTGCTGAGGCAATTAAATGGATTAATGCATCCATGGACATGGATGGCTAGTGACCATTATAAGCATTGCAACCTTCAGCTTCAAGGGGCGTCGAAACAAATGAGAGGCAATAAAGATCGTGAACTCTAGACGGACAAAAAACAGATTGGGCGAAGAAATATTGGCGCGCGAAGCAAGAGGCACAAAGTAAAGAGACGGGTTGAGAGTCGGTGGGATAGACGGGAGCAGAACAGAACCCTCACACGAGGATGCAAGTACAATGGCAGAAAAGGGAAGACATTTGAGCAGTCACCGAGGAAACTGTGCGAGGAGGAACAGGAGAATAGTTAGGAGAGATCAGAAGAGACTTTTCTTTGAAAAATTAATCAAGTTGCTTGCAGAATATTAGTGGTTTTTGTCAAATTTAAATTTGCTTTGAATCGCCCTTCCAGCCGCATTGAGCAGACGCAGTTTCCCAGGTAACAGCAGAGAGATTAGACAATGCCGCAGTGCAGGCTTCTCCAGTGGTTCCACCGATCTGGAACTGAGCTGTACCATTCACCAAAGTTTCAGGTTCACTCCGAGGCCTGCGTGGAGTTACCTGCTTTCAGCTAAGGGTGGTGGTGGGGTTAAAGTTGGCATCGGCGCCTCCAGCGAAAAATCAGCCCTGGTTGCTCGCACCTGGTAGATTATAGACCGAGCCCCGCTGTAGGCTGTACACGGGTGAAAGTTGGGCAAGAACAGGAGCGAGCGGGATGTGATGCTTCCACAGTTGAACAGCCGACTAACACTTATTATCCAAGCTTACACATAAGAATGGCCACATAGGTGCTAGCTGCTTGTACCTGTGCAACCATACAGAGGTCACCATGTTTGGCAAAGGAAAGGACAATGTTTAAAAATAAAAGACTGGATTTCAGTGACCTTGCTAATGATAACCATGATGCTACGTTCAGGCCTGTTATCAGTTTCAAAGAGGTAACTGTACAATGGTTGACAAGTACAAGGAAATGTCAGAACTGCCAGCATCAGGAAATTTCAGGATCTCACTTTACTTTTTGTCGTGATTTAGTGTTGGGGACGAGTGCCAAACTGAATTACAAATTCAAAATGGCCTGAATAGCCATTTCAGTTTGATTCCAAGACACTGGCTTAGTTCAGACCATGGGTCTAGTGTGCCTGGCCCTTTGAAGTTCCCTTCTGGACATGCACAGTACCACTTTCCTCTGGGACCTTACTTCTGTCACCAGGGCTAGAGGAGCAAAGGTGGGAAGGAGGGTTTTATATTTATGAATTAATGAAAGAATATATATTCCTGATAGCCTTGCTGTTTGATGGGAGGATGTATGTTACACTGTTGTGTAAAAAGCTTTGCATGCGGCTCCTTGTTGTTGAACTTTACAATGAGCTGACTCTTAGGTTAGTTCATCCTGACTGACAATGAGCCTGTGGATCTGCATCTGTGACAGACTGTGCTTGCAATTTGGATACATCTCTTATACAAGAACATAAGAAATAGGAGTAGGCCATACGCACCCCTCCCCCCCCCGCCCACCACAATCCCACTCCCCGAGCCTGCTCCGCCATTCAATAAGATCATGGCTGATCTTTGACCTCAACTCCACCTGCCCACACTATCCCCATATCCCTTGATTCCCTGATTGCTCAAAAATCTATCGATCTCCGTCTTGAATATACTCAACGAATCAGCATCCAAGCCCTCTCGGGTAGAGAATTCCAAAGATTCACAACCCTCTGAGTAGAGACATTTCTCCTCATCTCCGTCCTAAATGGCCCCTTATCCTGAGACACTGACCCCTAGTTCTAGACTCCCCAGACAGGGGAAATATCCTCCCTGCAGCTACCCTATCAAGCCCTCTTAAGAATTTTATATGTTTCAATGAGATGAACATCCATGATGTCAAGCAAATTGTTAGAACACTGCAATAATGATTGCTTCTTATTAAATCTGAGGCCACTCTGTTGCAAGGAACTTTATTTTTTCAAGTACAACAATAGCACTGAAATTCATTAGGTGTCATGAGAAGATAGTTAATGTGCTGCGTTCTGTATTCCTTTGTCCATTTTCCTCCCCAGTTCGGAATGCGCTCACTCATGCTGACGTATGGTTGCACAGGTGCCGGTCATCCTCTGGTACGTCATCATTCTTTATGTGTGAGCTTAGACAGTGAATGCTGGCAGGAGTTTCGACCATGGATGGATTACGGGTCACTGATAGAAATCATGAGTAAGAACCCTGGCAGCAATGTCCCCTCTAATTGTTTTAGGGGCTGCGCAGCCATTCAAAATGCCACGCATGCGCGGTTTTCCTATTTAAAAGTCGGATGCGCGTGAGCTCCAGAGCTCTGCTTAAAGGGAACATCGCCTGGCAGTGCCGATTGTACCCTGTTTAGCTTGGGTACTGCAATGTATGTACTTGTATGTATGCTCACAGGTTTGGCCCTGCCTCTCTTCCACGGTTACGTTCGAGCCAGGGTGTCCCTGGAGATGGAGCACGCGGTGTCCACCGGTACGCTCACGGCCTTCTGCGAGAGGTGGGCACCGGAGCGAGTGGAGTGCATCATCACCCCTGGCAACCACATTTTAATTTGACCATAGTTTTCAAAAAAGTATAATGTGTTAATTTGTCAGTTCGGGTGCCTCTTTAACAAGGGGCACTTGATTTAAAGTTTACTTAAAATAGTTGTAGGGCTGTTGCCCCCAGCAACCAAATTTTAATTTGATCGGTTAAAGTTCCTTTAAAGTTTTATTGTTAATTTGTGGGTTCTAGTATCCCTTTAATAAGGCTCCCAAAGCAAGCGCTCTACTCGGAATTCCTACACGGCAAGCGAGCCCCAGGTGGGCAGAGGAAACGCTTCAAGGACACCCTCAAAGCCTCCTTGATAAAGTGCAACATCCCCACCGGTACTTAGGAATCCCTGGCCCAACACCGCCCTAAGTGGAGGAAGAGCATCCGGGAGGGCGCTGAGCACCTTGAGTCCCGTCGCCGAGAGCATGCAGAAAACAAGCGCAGCCAGTGGAAGGAGTGTGCGGCAAACCAGACTCCCCACCCACCCTTTCCTTCAACAGTGTCTGTCCCACCTGTAACAGAGACTGTAATTCCCGTGTTGGACTATACAGTCACCTGAGAACTCACTTTTAGAGTGGAAGCAATCCTTCCTCGATTTCGAGGGACTGTCTATGATGGTGATGAATAAGGGGGCATTTGGCTTTAACTGTTAATTAAAATAGTTGTAGTTGCTGTTGCATTGTGAGTGGCTTAGTCACGTGATGTTCACAAGACTCAATAAAACTCCAGTCAGTTGGGTCTAGCTCATCTATGATGAGGTATGCAGTTGTGAGCCTAGCAGATGAACTGGTAATGTGGAGTGTGATTGTTAATCCTTGGTTAATAAACCAACTAGTTCTTAATAGCAATGTGGTGCTATGAATTCTTAAGCAAACAACCCTTAAAACAAATACATTACAGGTACTGAGGCCAATTCTGGCGACGCAGCCTAGGGAGAGAAAATGTGGTATGAACGAACTCAGAAATTGAACCTGGAACCATCTGATCTACCATGCAGTTGCCTTTACATTGCCTTTACCAATTACCACAATGGAAAAGCCCACACTGTATGGTTGAGCCCCATCCACAACATGTTGGGCTCACAGTGGTGTCATACGCCCCTCACTACAGTCTTGCTCCAGTTCACTTCATCCATTTTTCCACGGCTTGCTGTCACCTCAGACTGCAAACTGCAGATGTGTGTTACTACTGTACCAGCAAACAGTAAAGCGTCTGTACAACTGGCTCAATGTGCCTGTGTCTTCAGCATCTGCATTCTGTGGAAAACTGTAATGGGTGTACGAACTGGCAAAGTTGGATTCCTTCATGCCCTGTACCCGCTGACCCTCTCCCTCATTAACAATCACTCACAGTCTTGCAGTGAAATGATAATTACTTAAATTGTTCAGCAAAAAAGCATTTGGTGTGTCCTGCATGTGTGAGCGCTGACTACGCATCATTGGATAGAGCAGATACTGTCTGACAAATGCTACATACAAAGAGGTTCTGCTGGGGGCCCGAAGGCATGCTTCCCACAAACATTCTTAAAATATTGCATGGTTGTAAAAACTGGCTGATGTATTTTAGAGTACCAGTTTAGCCTGAGGCTACATGAAGAATGGACGCCTGAATCTAGCTAAACACGTTCTTCCCCTGTGTATCCATGCTGAAACAATGCCAGCAAAAGTAGGACATATGATACCAGCTACACTTCATTTTATTCATTAACCATGTAGTGTCTGCAGTATTGTCTGGTGGTGACATGACCTTTTTTATACTTAAAGCGGATTTATTTTTCCTTCCTGTTTTTCTCTCCATTGTAAGCCGTCTGTCATAACACAGCTTCCTCCAAAAGGGATACAGAAGGAACGTGCATTTATATAGTGCCTTATCACATCTTGACAGATTCCCAAACCACTCTTCAACCAATGTGTTAACTTTGAAGTGCAGTCAGTCACTGTTGTGACATGGCAACCAATTTGTGCACAGCAAGGTCCCACAAACAGCAATGAGACAAATGGCCAGTTAATCCGTTTTTGATGTTGCCACATGAGAAAGGAGTGTCAACCAGATAACCAAGAAAACTATTGACTCACTGGTAGCACTCTTGCCTCTTGCCGCAAAGTTAATGGGTTCGAACCCCACTTGAGCACATGCTTGTCAAACACCTCAGTGGGAATGCTACATTGCCAGAAGTGCTGTCTTTCAGATAAGATGTTAAACTGAGGTAAAAGATACCATGGCACTCGAAGAGCAGGGGATTTTTCCTGCTCTCCCAGACAACATTTATCCCACAACCAGCAAAACAGATGAACTGGTCATATGTCTCATTGCTGCTAGTGGGAATTATAGATTAGTTTCTGTGCTTGTCTCCATAACAACAATGAGTAAAAGTGCGAGATGCTTTGGGAAGTGTTTCCCGGATCCTCTTCAAACGGTGCCAGGGAGTCCTTTCACCTGAACGGGCCTTGGTTTTAATACCTTATCCAAAAATTGGCACCTCATACACTCCTTTAATACGTTTATATGCTCAAGTCAGCCTTGAACCCACACGCTTCTGACGATGAGGCACAAAGTTCCCAACTGAGCCAAACTGAGATTTGGGCTGGATAGTCCTGGATGCAGATTTTTTTAGGTCCACAAATAATATTGGTCAATAGCTACAACTCATTTCGGACAATTTGATCCTGAATAAAAATGATGTCAATGTCCAGATGCCTGTTGGTTATATCCAGCAATTTTTGTTTTTAGATTTTCACCATTCGCAGTTTTTTTTGTTTAGTATTTAGACCGTGTAAATGTGGGCTGGAGTCGTTTCTCACATTCAGATCTACAGTACACTTATTCATCTGGCTTTCAAGGGAGCTCTTTAAACTTGTGCCGTGGCCAAAAAGGAGCAAGCCAGCGACCCCAATAGTTATGGCCAGGTAGACTCTGCTGCTGACCACATCAGGGTATGTGGCATCAGGGGGATGGTCACCCAATTTAAGTACCATCAGTGGACACCCGAGACGTACCCGGGCACACCAGACTTGCCAAGGGGACTGGTCTAAATAATTTATTTAAACTTTGCAGGAACCTCCTCTGGTGTCGGGGGTGGGGAAAAGGCTGGCCACCACCCAAAGTGGACCTCACAACTGCACTCCTGAGGCCAGAATATTAATTCCTTCTGGGCATACTGGCCATCAATCCCTTGACTGCCATTTTCTAGGCCGGGGCTGTGAGAACTCCCAGACTTGGGAGGTCCCCGTTCCCAGCCCTACCCCGACCCAACTTCAATAGCCTTATTTAAGATGGACGGAAGCTCTGCCCCAAACATGGACCAAAGGAAACTCCTGGGCAATGTCAGTACGCAGTGTCTCCGGACCCAGTCTAGTTTATGGCACTTCTGGGAGTGAGTCAGAAGGGCCCAGGATTTTCGGCCCCCGAGTTTGAATCTTAATTTTGCTGCCTAATTTACATGTTATTGGCTCTGCGTTTTTCCTTAAATCCCACAATATTGACCGCCTGGTGCATCGTTTCTGCTGAATATACAATGTGTATGTGTTGTGCTCATCAAAGAGAGGGATGTCAGTGTGAGGGAATTAAATACATTTCCATTTTAGCCACTCGGGGTCAGCATCAAACTCTCCCAGTTCAGATTTAGCCCAGACAGATGCAAAACAAAGCTCCTTTTTCTCTGCCCCATGTTGCCTTAACCCCAACCACAGGAAAAAACGATCTTCCAATCCCAGCCATCGTTACGGTCTCTCTGAATGAGAATGCAAATTTGTGCCAAGTTGTGGGCAGTTTTGTGCTGTGGGCCACACGAAGATCTGGGCTGAAAGTGCCCAAACTCATTTCAAGTAGGACCCTTGAGAGCTGGCTTTCATCCCAGAACTGTGCAATTTTAAATACAAATACAGACTCAGATCAAATAGTGAAGCAGAAGTTAGATTTGGTGTTTACAGAACCTAAAAAGAACAGTGGTCATATAATTTAATGCAGTGGTTAATAGTTAGAGGTGGCAGCAACCCACCTCACCTCAACTTACTTGCGCTAAATGCTCCACGCTTGCCTTGGGCTGTTTGCATGTGACAAACCCATTAAGATAGCAGCAATATAAACATTTGATAAAGATTGCTCAAAGAAAGTTTGTAGGGGAAAAGAAATGTACGATTGAACGACTGAACTAATCTCGTCGCTGTTTTTCTTTGCTTTGGTTGGATCAGGCAACGCACTGATGGGAAACTCATCAGCCACATTCATGGGAAGTTTCCTCGCGAGCAGCTTGGGGTCAGCACCTGCTCATCCTGCAGGACCCACGTCTTCCCCCTCGGAGCCCGCCTTCCGAAGTCCCCACTCGGCGACATCACAGATCTGGTTTTCCCACTCCCACGAAGGTAAGAAACACGGCCGAGGAGCATCCCAAGCGGCCCAGCAAATCTTGCGCATTAGTCTAAATTTAAAGCAAGCTTCCCACTTTCAGCTGGAGCGATCCTGTGTGCATCACTGTGTGGAAGTCTGGGTGGTAAGACAGCTGGTGGCCCAGGGCCTAATAATATTACTCTCAGTGGGATTCCCCAAACACATTCACAACAGAGGCTGGAAACAGAGAACTTGGAAGATTTATTCTTAGCATGACTGTGGTGTGGAGTCCTTTGAACTGCGAGCTTGTGTGTGCTGAGCCTTCCTCATTGATGCTTAATAGAGTGATGTCACAGGCAGCAGTGTCCAGGAATACAGGAATGCATAAGTATGGTGCGAATATCAGTAAAACATTATCAACGTAACTAGCAATAATTTTCAAACGATAATTTTTTTTTACAAGTCAGCGACAATCCTGATAATGTAAAAAGCAGTACTTCTTTCTGTCATTTATTCAGGTATCATTTCCATAAAAAACTCTAGTCTTGAAACTGCATTTGGTCCTCTTACTGATCAAAAATCAATACATTTGCAGGACATTCACTGTTCAATGTTTTAATTCAGTCTCTGCTAATATATATTTATTTATTTATATATATATATATATATATATATAATTTAAAAATATAATAATTGGGTAAACCTATAGAGCAGTGACAAGAATGGGAATTTATTTTCCTAAAATGCACCTCATTACACAATTTAATTAGAAAATGTACATAAGACTCATAATGTGGTTTCATATCATTGAAACCCGTTCTGTATCCCTATTTTGGCCAAAATCCCAATCTATAGTGATGCAAGCACATTTGGGTGAATAAGTGACTCATTCATTAACATTTGTATAGTTGCTGAGCATTTGAACACACACCACTTGCTCTGGAGGCCACCATCTGACTGTTTAACTGCAGATACCATCACTTGATCAACAGACCTGCAGTTAGTAGCCTACATCATATTTTCATTCATATTAAATTAATTCCTTTGCTGCATAATACATTTAAATAGCTGGTGTTGACATTGTATTGGAGCACCTGACTGAGGCTGATTTACAGTGACGTGTAGCTTACGTAAATCCATTGATAACCGTTTATTTCATAGTACATGGATATATTCATGTCATTTACCTAGCTTGGTAAAGAAAACTAATTTTCAATGCCTGAGATCACAGTAAAATGTATTGTATGGCCTCGCCCCTCCCTATCTCTGTAATCTCCTCCAGCCCCACAATCCCCCGAGATATCTGCACTCCTCTAATTCTGCCCTCTTGAGCATCCCTGATTATAATCGCGGAACCATTGGTGGCCGTGCCTTCTATTGCCTCGGCCCCAAACTCTGGAACTCTGGAATTTCTACTTATGCGGCTCAGTGTCAATACTCCTGTGAAGTGCCTTGAGACGTTTCACTACGTTAAAAGTGCTATATAAATACAAGTTGTTGTTGTTGTTGTTAAATCATCAAAATTTCAAAGTGGAACAAGTTCTTGGAACAGAGGAGGCTGAGGGAAGATTTAATTGAGGTGTATAAAATTAGGAGCGGCCTAGATACAGTGGATAGGAAGGATTTATTTTCCCTGGCAGAGAGGTCATTAACCAGGGAGCATAGATTTAAAGTAATTGGTAGAAGGATTAGAGGGGAGTTGAAGGGAAGTGTTTTCACATAGAGGGTGGTGGGGGTTTGGAACTCACTGCCTGGAAGGGTGGAAGAGGCAGAAACCCTCACCACATTTAAAAAGTACTTGGATATGCACTTGAAGTGCCGCAACCTACAGGGCTACAGAACAAGAGTGGAAAGTGGGATTAGGCTGGATAGATCTTTGTCAGCCGACACTGACACAATAGTCGAATGGCCTCCTTCTGTGCAGTAAACTTCTCTGATTCTATATGAAGGTCATTTGGCATGTCTGGTCTGTGCTGGTGCCAACTGTTCAACTATGGTTGAATTAATTCCATTTCCCTGCCGTTTCCCTGTAGCCGCCTTCCTTTTTAAAATTGAGCTGCAGTCTCTGCTTCAATAGATACATGTGGCAAATCGTTTCATTTCTAAAATCTCTCAGTATGAAAACATTTCTTTTAATTTTCCCCTTATTCTTCTAGTGATAATTACAGAATTACCTAGAAATTCCAATGTGGGAACCAGCCGTTCTGCCCAGCCAGTCCATGATAGTGTTTATAAGAACATAAGAACTAGGGGCAGGAGAAGGCCCCTCGAGCCTGCTCCGCCATTTAATAAGATCATGGCTGATCTGATCATGGACTCAGCTCCACTTCCCTGCCCGCTCCCCATAACCCCTTATTCCCTTTTCGTTCAAAAATCTGACTATCTCCACCTTAAATACATTCAATGACCCAGCCTCCACAGCTCTTTGGGGCAGAGAATTCCACAGATTTACAACCCTCTGAGAGAAGAAATTCCTCCTCATCTCAGTTTTAAATGGGTGGCCCCTTATTCTGAGACTATGTCCCCTAGTTTTAGTTTCTCCAATGTGGAAATCTGCATCCACCTTGGCACGCCCCCTCATTATCTTATATGTTTCGATAAGATCACCTCTCATTCTTCTGAACTCCAATGTTTATAGGCCCAACCTACTCAACCTATCTTCGTAAGTCAACCCCCGCATCTCCGGAATCAACCTAGTGAACCTTCTCTGAACAGCCTCCAATGCAAGTATATCCTTCCTTAAATACGGAGACCAAAACTATACGCAGTACTCTAGGTGTGGCCTCACCAGTAACCTGTACAGTTGTAGCAGGACTTCTCTGCTTTTACACTCTATCCCCCTTTCAATGAAGACCAACATTCCATTTGCTTTCCTGATTACTTGCTGTACCTGCATACTCACATTCATGCACAAGGACCCCCATGTTATGGTCACTCATTCCTAGAGGATCCTTTAATACGAGATCATTTATTAATCCTGTCTCATTACACAGTACCAGATCTAAGATAGCCTGCTCCCTGGTTGGTTCCGCAATGTACTGTTAAAAGGAAAATATCCCGGATACATTCTTATCAACTCTTCCTCAAGGCTACCCTGGCTAATTTGCTTTGTCCAATCAATATGAAAGTAAAAATCGCCCATGATTATTGCCGTTCCTTTATTACAAACCTCCATTAGTTCTTGATTTATACCCCGTCCAACAGTGTAGCTACTGTTTGGCGGCGTATAGACTACGCCCACCAGCGACTTTTTCCCTAATTCAACATCTTGATCCTCTGAGCCAATATCGTTTCTCACTAACGCACATCCTTTATTAACAGTGCTACCCCACCTCCTTTTCCTTTCTGTCTGTCCTTCCAAATTGTCAAATACCCCTGAATATTTAGTTCCCAGTCCTGGTCACCTTGCAACCACGTCTCTGTAATGGCTATAAGATCATACCCATTTGTATCTATTTGTGCTGTCAACTCATGTATTTTGTTACGAATGCTACGTGCATTCAGATAAAAAGCTTTCAAATTTGTGTTTTTACCATTTTTTCCTGCTTTGACCCCACTTCCTGATTAACCTTTATGTTTATACATTCTGTCCTTTCCTGGCACGCTCCAGTTCTGAGTCTAAGCTCTGTTGGTGATTCGGCAACCAGTGGAGACAGTCTTTCACTATTTACTCTCTCAAAACCTTTCCTAATTTTGAAAACTTCTATTTGACCTGCCCTTAACCATCTCTGTTCCTGTGAAACTTTTCCTAGTTTTTTCCAGTTTTTCTTTATAACTAACCTCTTATTTCCTGATACAATTCTAGTGAATCTTTGTTGTACCTTTTCCATGATTCTGATATTCTTCTTATAATCACATGCCCAGAGTTGTCTGCAATACTCCAACTTGACCAAGTTTAATATCACTTGGAGTGTGATGGAATACTCTCCACTTGCCTGGATGAGTGCAGCTCCAACAACACTCAAGAAGCTCGACACCATCCTAGACAAAGCAGCCCGCTTGATTGGCACCCCATCCACCACCTCAAACATTCACTCCCTCCACCACCGGCGCACCGTGGCTGCAGTGTGTACCATCTACAAGGTGCACCGCAGCAACTCGCCAAGGCTTCTTCGGCAGCACCTCCTAGAACTCTTTGCTCCTCCATTCTGTTAAAGAAGCTTACGATTTAGGGTATAGTTAGTGCTTCACGTTTCTCTGCATTGATCCTGTTCACTTCTGCTACAAAGGGTTGCACTGGCATACTGCAGAATACATTGAACTGCATTCACTACCTATCTGCCCACTCCACAAACCTGCCTGTGACCTCCTGCAATCTCCTGCATTCTTCCTTATGGTTTGCCATGGCCTCTATTTTGGCATTGTCAAGAAACTTCAATATAATTCCTTTTGTGCCTAATTCCAAATCATTTATATAAATGGAAAATAAGAGACATCCAAGCACAGATCCCTGGGGCATGTGACACCCACATTCCATCAATCTGAAAAACATCCATTTACTCCCACTCTTTGTTTTCTGTCCCCTTGCCATTCCTCTAACCATGCAGCTGCCTTCCCGTTCACACACTCTCTGCTATTGCAGTACAGAGATATCATAAATATGGATCGAATGTCATAACTAATATTCTATCGGAAGTTTCCTGTAAGTTTTATGTTAGCCAACTAACCCATGAGGATAAATGGAGAAATAGTAGCATGTGAGAAAGAAAACCCAAATAAAATCTTATCTCACTTAATACTATTTTTGAATTGTACTTTAACCTGATTATAATTATTCAACCATCGTTGGCCGTGCCTTCAGCTGCCTGGGCCCTAAGCTCTGGAATTCCCTCACTAAACCTCTCTACTTCTCTCCTCCTTTTAGACTTTCCTTAAAACCTATCTCTTTGACCAAGCTCTGCAGTAATTTCTTCTTGTGTGGCTCGGTGTCAAATTTTTGTCTTATAACACTCTTGTGAAGCGTCTTGGGACGTTTTACTATGTTAAAGGCGCTGTATAAATACAAGTTGTTGTTGTAGCCTTATTCTTGATGGAATCAATTCTGCATATTGGCCCTCATATTAATGGGGAGTTGGGGAGAGTGCTGGAAACCGAAATTGACCAAAGAACCCGGCCAGGCCAGGGGCGTGGAGGCCCTGCTGGTCTTAACGCCGAGGCCTTATTTGCATAATGTAGGCCCGCCTCCTGCCCAGCCAAATGACAGCCTGGTCGACGGTGTGTGGGAACATAGACATTTGGCCAGGGACGGTCCCCGGCACTGGGAAAGGAGAATCAGGTCCATGCCGTGATCGGGGCGGGGAGGGTATAGCGGGAGGGAGGCTGGCTATTGGGAGCCAGGGAGGTTCCCCATCACTCACTGCTAAATTTAACTTGCTGCTTCATTGATGTCATCAGGCTGCGACATGGTATGTTAATTAGGCCCCCGTCTGCTTTTTGTAGGAACCTCGTCCATTGCCTGATTTCTTCATGTTGAAATATAAAGGGACAAGAATGGGATCGGGTTGCCCTACCCTGATACTTTAACCCCCTGACCCTCTCCGGCCCATCAGTGGGAGTTAAAATCAAGGCCATTGATTCATTCACCGGAGCGCTCGAATCACGCCTATCCAGGGTTGCCAAAACAGCTGAAAACTATCTCCAGAACACTGGAAATTCCTGATATTTCTAAGCCTCAATCGTTGGGGTTTAAACATATTGCCGGTCAAAGCAACAGAGGATACTCTTCACCATCACTGATTTATTATAACATTTTTCTTATTGTGTCTTAAGCATAACTAATATAATTTGAAACTTTATTAGTAAATGCTGCAGACAATTCCAAGATATATTAGAATTGAATATCAGTGCACAGAAACAACGAGCACCAGCATTAATTTTACAAACTAAACTACTTTTCTTGGGCAGTAAAATACAAATTGACATTGAACAGGGTGGAAAGGACACTTGCTACAGCTCTTACTGAATAGGGATTTATTTCAGATAAGGATGGGTCTGCACGAATGCACTGTACATGCTTTAGGGGGAGCAACTGTTACAGAACCAGATTCTCGTATATGTAGCCAGCAGGGATCCCTCTGGAATGACAGATCAGTGACAACATTGAAATTTAATTTCAGGTAAGTCAAAAGCACATTTCTCATGATGCAGGGTAATTCTGTGCTGATACAAAATCATGTTTAATATGAAGCATTGCAGCTTTCTCTTCCCACTCACATAAGCCTGGTAATGACTGTAAGCGATGTTATCATCTGAACACTTAACACACTTGTATCAAGTTCCTCTTCTATTTTAATGGAAGCGTTAATTCATTTAAAATATATTGTTCACGCCTCCAGTACAAAAGCAGAGAGAGGAATTTGATTCGAGCACATTAAGCATTTGTCATTTCCAGGCAATCATCCTTGTATTTTATAAAAATTAATTCACAATCTATAATTGATCTGTATCAAACAATGAACAAGAAATCAATATTTTGAAAACACAAAAGGCCAATCAACCTCATTGTTCTCACTGAGCTAAAGGTCTGATACAACCATACCTCTCATAATTTCCCTACCATGAAGCTTTAACTTACAGGTATTTTTTTTATCCCTCCGAAGATTGATAAGCCCAGCTGCCTTAAATTTTGGGAATGTATTTCCACTCCATTGTTACAGCCAAAACGATCTTCTGCTAAATACAGTGCTTGTTTGTGTGTGATTGTGTAAATGTGTGTGTGTGTGTGTGTGTGTGTGAATGTGTGAGTGTGCATATGTGTGAATGTGTATGTGTATGTGTAAGTATGTGTGTGGGTGTGTATGTGTTATTCCCAGTGGTTTTTGCTGGGGATTCTGATAAACGCCTGTCAAAACCCCCATGCTTTGCCAGTGCCACAAGTGCACCATGTGACATTTCTGGTCAAACTGATGAGAACGTCTCACTTCCTGTGAAACCAACTGACTTTCCGAAACAGTTCCCATTTAACAGCTTTAAAGAAGCATGCCTCCCTGTGAATGACCCAGGTTGTATCCCGAACCTACAGGACCCCTTTTGTCCAACCGTCTCCTTGTCAGTTTAAAGGGGAACTTGATCTTATCTACGGGATAGTGCATTTTAATAGTTTACTAACAAACACAATTCTCTGCCAAACATTCTTATGTTTCTGTGTTGTGGAAATATCAGGATGGTAATGTTGTGCCTGTGTGGGAAACCATTGTTGCTTCTTACTGTGGAAAATTCATTTCTGACATGTTAAACTTCTAAATGTATTTGCAATTTTGAATGGAGAAATGCATCCATTTACATTCATTTTATGAGCCAAGGATTCTGTGGAAAGTTGTATGGCAACATTACAGACCACATGCAGTCATGCCATCACTCTGGAGTATTACTAGCAATAGCAAGGCAGCAGTGTCACCCGGGACTAGACACTGGCAGAGGATTTGTGTGAGTAAATGAATGAAAAATGCTGTTTTTCAAAATCGGCTTGAGTTCCCCCCTTTAAGGTTAGTGCCAGAAACATATACTCAGCCAAGTAGTGAACCCTACGCATTCGGGCTGATTTACAAGTGAAACCATAAATCTTTACATTTATAAAGTTTGCTGGAGAATCTCACATTCATTTCGGGAAGTGCATTCTCTTGGCTCTCTCCTGTACTTGAAAAACGATTTTATAAATCATTACTGCGTACCCGGAAAGTAAATGTGCAGATGAAAAGGTTCATTAACAAGACATTTCAGATTGAATTTTAGATTAGCAGTGCAATAAAGAGACCCCACCCAATGCATATAGTGAGTAGATTCTTGGAGTGGTTTACAGTACGTAAATGCATAATGCGAGTGCATGAAGGATTTCACAATGCATTCTCATGTTGCAAAAGGTCACTTACTAATTGCCTTGGTGTGACATGGTGATTTGTAAAACATTACTGCTATAACAAGCTTCACATAATAAATTAAAATACACAATAGTTAATAAATTAAAAACATTTCTAATAAAAGTTTTCTCATAGTTTTGAAATCACTTAAATGAAAAACTGTATCATAAGGTTCTGACTCCTTTAGAGGTTGCTATTGGTTATTATTTTCATTTCGGAATGTCGTGTGCGGGTCGTTTAAAGGGGCGATGGTGCCGTACTAGGGATTTTGAGTAGGCCCAGATCCTAGAAGAGCCAGGCACAGCCTATGCCTGACAACTTCCCGCTGCAGCATTGTCCTGTTGGCTGTGACAGCACGCTCACGATGATGACCACACTAGATGCTGTATCTGCTGCAATACAGGCGTTTACAATGCGGCATTAATATTTGTTGGACTTCGTCATCAACCAACACTGCCTTCAGTGCGCCAGTGCAGCCTTCGGTCGCCTGAGGAAGAGAGTGTTTGAAGACCAGGACCTCAAACCCGACACCTGAGGATCCTTGGCCCAAGACCACTCAAAGTGGAGACCCACCTGTCCCTTCAACCACCGTCTGCCCCACCTGTGACAGAGTCTGTAGGTCCTACATTGGACTAGTCAGGCATCTGAGAACTCATATTAGTGCGGAAGCAAGTCATCCTCGACTCCGAGGAGCTGCCTAAGAAGAATAATATTTGTGCAACACATTGTAATCACCGCATGTCATTTCTTCACGTCAGCACTGCTAGAAAAGGGGATCAGATAAAAGTAAATGCTGTGCTGCTTGAGAATGAAAGGGAAGGACAAAAGAGGAACCAAAAGAGAGCTTGTTAATTGTGATTGTTAGTCGTAAAAGAGAAGTGTGAATTGTACGAGGATGATCAGTAAGTGCACATGGTGATGACATTGGTCCTGTATACAATGATGCATAAAAACCAGTGGGTCCGAACAAGGGCAGCACCTATACAGTCTGAAGGACTAAAATAACTCATCTCTCTTGTTCCATTTTAAAGAACTATTACCACATATCGCTGTAGGCTTTTACAAACAATGCTTGAAAATCAACCCCTGCAATGTGCATGGCACCCGAAGCATGTAGTAAAGACGCTGATGCAATCATTTTTCCATGTTTGTCACTTACCCATTTTAATTTAAGAGCCGAAAAAAGTGTGGGATAAGGACAAGAAATTTAGTCCATCGTGCTTGCTTTCTCTGCAGATCATGGACAATCTATCCATGGATTCTGACACTGGCTCTACTCCTTCTGTTTAATCTCCATATGGAGAGTCCTGCATAACGGTTCCTCGACTCTGAGAAATGATCAGGCAAAACTCCAGTGTACCTACTCACAGCTCAACTATTCATCTCTGGCTGCCTGCTCTCCACAGGCAACATCCTCTCCCCAACACCAGAAATGTAGGAACCATTGCGCCCCATGGAGTGTTTGATAATCTCAGTTTATACACACCCCTATAACCCTCAATCTCATTCCCAACCCGATATTGGTCCTGCTAATTTTTGAAGGAGTTAATTAAGAAATCATTAACTGCATTTTGCTGAGAGTCTGTTTCAGATCTTTATTACTCATTGGGGGAAAAAAATCTAATGTACAGCCTTGTCTATCTACACTCTGGTTTTGTGTTTACTGTGCAAGCTAAATCATCTGCTCACATCTATATCACCTGCACTTCTTAACATTATAAAGACTGTGATCATGTTTCCCTCAGTGGCCTTTCCTCCAGTGAAAACAATTTCTCTTGTGCAAGTATCCCTATGTAATTTAAAGCTCTAAGTCCGTCACTCTAGTCAGAATTGTGTCTAATGAGCCAATGTGCTTTTGAATATTCAGCACCTAAGCCTGCAGACATATTGCACATGTGTCCTCTCCACTGATCAAAACAAGGTCAGAATAATGTATTTGGATCTACAGAGATTAAACAACAACAACAACTTTTATTTATATAGTGCCTTTAATATAGTAAAGCATCCCAAGGCGTGTTACAAGACAAAACTGATAAATTTGACACCGAGCCACATAAGAAGAAATTAAGGCAGATGACCAAAAGCTTTTAGAATTTAAGGAGCATCTTAAAGGAGAAGTAGCGAGGCGGAGAGGTTTAGGCAGGGAGTTCCAGAGTTTAGGGCCCAAACAGCTGAAGGCACAGCCACCGATGGTTGAGCAGTTATAATGAGGGATGTTCAAGGGGGCAGAATTTGAGGAGCGCAGGCACCTTGTGGGGTTGTGAGGCTGAAAAAGATTACAGAGATAGGGAGGGGCAAGGCCATGGAGTGATTTATACACAAGGATGAGAATTTTGAAATTGAGGTATTGTTTAACCGGGAGCTAATGTAGGTCAGAAAGCACAGGGGTGATGGGTGATCACGACTTGGTGCGGGTTAGGACATGGGCTGCTGAGTTTTGGATGACCTCAAGTTTACGTAGTGTCATCATCATAGGCAGTCCCTCGAAATCGAGGAAGACTTGCTTCCACTCTAAAAGTGAGTTCTCAAGTGGGAATTATAGTCTCTGTAAAAGGTGGGACAAACAGTGGTTGAAGGAAAGGGTGGGTGGGGGGCCTGGTTTGCTGCATGCTCCTTCCGCTGTCTGCGCTTGATTTCTGCATGCTCTCGGCGACGAGACTCGAGGTGCTCAGCACCCTCCTGGATGCTCTTCCTCCGCTTTGGGCGGTCTTGGGCCAGGGATTCCCAGGTGCCGGTGGGGATGTTGCACTTTATCAAGGAGGCTTTGAGGGTGTCCTTGAAACATTTCCTCTGCTCACCTGGGGCTTGCTTGCCGAGTAGGAGTTCCAAGTAGAGTGCTTGCTTAGGGAGTCTCGTATCGGACATGCGGATGATGTGGCCTGCCCAACGGAGCTGGTCGAGTGTGGTCAGTGCTTTGATGCTGGGGATGTTGGCCTGATCGAGAACACTGACGTTGGTGCATCTATCCTCCCAATGAATTTGCAGGATCTTGCGGAGGCAGCACTGGTGGTACTTCTCCAGCGCATTGAGATGTCTGCTGTATATAGTCCATGTCTCTGAGCCATATAGGAGGACAGGTATGACTACTGCCTTGTAGACCATAAGCTTGGTGCCAGATTTGAGGTCCTAGTCTTCAAACACACTCTTCCTCAGGCGACCGAAGGCTGCGCTGGCACACTGGAGGCAGTGATGGACCTCGTCATCGATGTCTGCCCTTGTTGATAGTAGGCTCCTGAGGCATGGAAAGTTGTCCAAGGTCGGGCCATGTTTTTTGATGACCGGGGAGCAGTGCTGTGAGGCGGGGTCAGGTTGGTGGAGGACCTTTGTCTTACAGATGTTTAGTGTAAGGCCCATGCTTTCGTATGCCTCGGTGAAGGTGTTGATGATGGCTTGGAGTTCGGCCTCTGAGTGTGTGCAGACGCAAGCATTGTCCGAGTACTGTAGTTCAATGACAGAGGATGGAACGACCTTGGATCTAGCCTGAAGGCAGTGAAGGTTGAACAGGTTCCCATTGGTTCTATAGTTTAGTTGCACTCCAGCGAGGAGCTTGTTGAGAGTGAGATGGAGCTTTGCAACAAGGAAGATTGAGAAAAGTGTTGGTGCGATGACGCAGCCCTGCTTGACCCTGGTCAGGACGTGGAATGGGTCTGTGGTGGATCCATTGGTCAGGATCACGGCTTGCATGTCGTCGTGGAGCTGGCGGAGGATGGCGACAAACTTTTGGGGGCAGCCGAAACGGAGGAGGATGCTCCATAGTCCCTCGCGGTTGTCAGCTCAAAGAAGGCCATGTACAAGGGTTGGTGCTCTTCCCTGCATTTCTGTTGTAGTTGTCGCGTGGTGAAGATCATGTCATAGTGTAGAATGTGAGAGGCCAGCCAGGAATGAGTTGGAGTAGTCAAGTTTAGAGGTAACAAAGGCATGGATAAGGGTTTCAGCAGCAGAAGAGCTGAAATATTCACCCTAATAGTTGATCAGCTTCGACTTGGCTGGAAAGTTTCAGTGAATGATCGATAGTCACACCCAAATCCTTTTTGCGTTCTACATTTGCATGTGGGCAGTACTGTTTCAATATGCAGTACCTTGCATTTATATTTATAAAAACATACATATGTCATTTCTTAGCTCATCTACTTAATTGTTCCAGATCTCCTTGAATGCAACCCCTTGTCCCCAATACTTGTCACCTGCCAATGCTGTTTGGTAATAGTCAGCAGATATACTATTCATCATCATCTTCATCATAGGCAGTCTCTCGGAGTTGAGGATGACTTGCTTCCACACTAAAAATGAGTTCTCAGGTGGCTGTACAGTTCAATGCAGGACCTACAGCTTCTGTCACAGGTGGGGCAGACAGTGGTTGAAGGAACGGGTGGGTGGGGAGCCTGGGTTGCTGCTTGCTCCTTCCGCTGTCGACGCTTGGCTCCAGCTTGCTCTTTAGATATACTATTATTATAAGAAGCACTCTTTTTAAACTATTCATCAACAGTGGGAGCAGCAGAGACTTCAGACAGACCCCTGTGGAGCCCCACTAGTCACTGCTGTTCCCCACCCCCCACCAGCTCAGTGTTTTACATTTAGCATCACCTTCTTTGCCAAACCGGTTTTCAATTCAGCAAGCTAATTTAGCATTAATTCCACGAGCCTTAAGAGACACACTTGAGACATTTTATCAAATGTCTTCTGAAAATCCAAGTAAATTATAACCTTTGGCTATTCCTCATCCCGTAGTTTAATTATATCTTCGAAAAAAATTCAAAACTGTGATTAAAAACTACAAATGTTACAATATTATTATCACTGATAGTTTCATTGTGCTCTTCTCTATGTATTAGTTTGTACAGTGGCTTGCAAGATATGCTACAAAGTGTTATACTAGACATATTGGTAACAAAGCACTAAAGGAAACATCTCACTTAAGCCAAAATCCTTTAATGCTTTGATATAGACTTCTTGTGCAATACACCTAGTTCACAATCTCAATTTGCTTCCATCACTGTCACCAACAGTGACAGACCTGTAACCACCGTGTTGCATTAAAATGGGGAGGTCATCCATAACTCTGCTACCCGTGCGTGTCCTAACTTGCACCAATTCCCATTCACTCATCACACCTGTGCTCACTGGCCTACATTGGCTCCTGGTTAAGCAACGCCTCAATTTAAAAAATCTCATCCTTGTTTTCAAACCCCTCCATGGTCTCAGCCCCTCTTTAGCTCTGCAATCTCCTGCAGCCCTACAACCCTTCAAGATATATGTGCTCCTCCAATTCTGGCCTCTTGAGCATCCCCGATTTTAATCGCTCGACCATTGGCGGCCGTGCCTTCAGCTGCCAAGGCCCTAAACTCTGGAATTCTCTCCCTAAACATCTCTGCCTCGCTATCTCTTTTTCCTCCTTTAAGATGCTCCTTAAAACCTCCCTCTTTGCCCATCATTTGCCCTAATATCTTCTTATGTGGCTTGGTGTCAAATTTTGTTTCATAACGCTCCTGTGAAGCGCCTTGGGACATTTTACTGTGCTAAAGGCGCTATATAAATATGGAAAGCAACATTTGGTCAGGCAGAGTCAGCATGGATTTATGAAGGGGAAGTCATGTTTGACAAATTTGCTGGAATTCTTTGAGGATGTAACGAACAGGGTGGATAAAGGGGAACCAGTGGATGTGGTGTATTTGGACTTCCAGAAGGCATTTGACAAGGTGCCACACAAAAGGTTACTGCATAAGATAAAAGTTCACGGGGTTGGGGGTAATATATTAGCATGGATAGAAGATTGGCTAACAAACAGAAAACAGAGTCGGGATAAATGGTTCATTCTCTGGTTGGCAATCAGTAATGAGTGGGGTGCCGCAGGGATCAGTGCTGGGACCCCAACTATTTACAATCTATATTAACGACTTGGAAGAAGGGACTGAGTATAACATAGCCAAGTTTGCTGACGATACAAAGATGGGAGAAAAAGCAATGTGTGAGGAGGACATAAAAAATCTGCAAAAGAACATAGACAGGCTAAGTGAGTGGGCAAAAATTTGGCAGGTGGAGTATAATGTTGGAAAGTGTGAGGTCATGCACTTTGACAGAAAAAAAATCAAAGAGCAAGTTATTATTTAAATGGGGAAAGATTGCAAAGTGCTGCAGTACAGCGGGACCTGGGAGTACTTGTGCATGAAACACAGAAGGATAGTGTGCAGGTGCAGCAAGTGATGAGGAAGGCCAATGGAATCTTGGCCTTTGTTGCAAAGGGGATGGAGTATAAAAGCAGGGAAGTCTTGTTACAGCTTTACAGGGTACTGGTGAGGCAATGGTTGCAGTTTTGGTTTCCATATTTATGAAAGGATATGCTTGCTTTGGAGGCAGTTCAGAGAAGGTTCACTAGGTTGATTCCGGGGATGAGGGAGTTGACTTGTGAGGAAAGATTGCGTAGGTTGGGCCTCTACTCATTGGAATTCAGAAGAATGAGAGGTGATCTTATCGAAATGTCTAAGATTATAGGGGGCTTGACAAGGTGGATGCAGAGAGGATGTTTCCACTGGTGGGGGAGACTAGAACTAGAGGGCATGATCTTAGAATAAGGGGCCATCCATTTAGAACTGAGATGAGGAGAAATTTCTTCTGAGGGTTGTAAATCTGTGGAATTCTCTGCCTCAGAGAGCTGTGGAAGCATTAAATAAATTTAAGACAGAAATGGACAGTTTCTTAAATGATAAGTGGATAAGGGGTTATGGGGAGCGGGCAGGGAAGTGGAGCTGAGTCCATGATCAGATCAGCCATGATCTTATTGAATGGCGGAGCAGGCTCGAGGTGCCGTATGGCCTACTCCTGCTCCTATTTCTTATGTTCTTATAAGTTGTTGGTAGGAAGCAGGTTGCAATCTCGTGCATGACACAATGGTAATCTCTCACCACCATGAATTAAATTTAGCTAAAGGCTAGTTTTAAAATGTAAATCCGGTTTTTAAATGCTTTGGAAGATGTTTATTAACCCGTTTGAGCAAAGACAGGTGTGTTGGAAAGCCTGTTGTTTGGCCTGAGTGTAGTACTCAGAGGAAGCAGGCCCGTTGCTCACTGTCACAGGACGGGAGAGTGGAGAGCACCAGTTCCCACTGTCACAGGACGGGAGAGTGGAGAGCACCAGTTCCCACTGTCACAGGACGGGAGAGTGGAGAGCACCAGTTCCCACTGTCACAGGACGGGAGAGTGGAGAGCACCAGTTCCCACTGTCACAGGACGGGAGAGTGGAGAGCACCAGTTCCCACTGTCACAGGACGGGAGAGTGGAGAGCACCAGTTCCCACTGTCACAGGATGGAGAGTGGAGAGCACCAGTTCCCACTGTCACAGGAGGGAGAGTGGAGAGCACCAGTTCCCACTGTCACAGGAGAGAGAGTGGAGAGCACCAGTTCAAACTGTCACAGGACGGAGAGTGGCGAGCACCAGTTCCCACTGTCACAGGACGGAGAGTGGCGAGCACCAGTTCCCACTGTCACAGGACGGAGAGTGGCGAGCACCAGTTCCCACTGTCACAGGACGGGAGAGTGGAGAGCACCAGTTCCCACTGTCACAGGACGGAGAGTGGCGAGCACCAGTTCCCACTGTCACAGGACGAGAGAGTGGCGAGCACCAGTTCCCACTGTCACAGGACGGGAGAGTGGAGAGCACTAGTTCCCACTATCACAGGACGGGAGAGTGGAGAGCACCAGTTCCCACTATCACAGGACAGAGAGTGGAGAGCACCAGTTCCCACTGTCACAGGACGGGAGAGTGGAGAGCACCAGTTCCAACTGTCACAGGACGGGAGAGTGGAGAGCACCAGTTCCCACTGTCACAGGAGAGAGAGTGGAGAGCACCAGTTCAAACTGTCACAGGAGCATCCAGTCGTGCCCCGCTAACTGCCCCCAAAGGAAGTGGAGTGTGGGAAATTGCACTCTTCTTCCATTGAGGGGTGGTAAGGCCAATTCTGCAGCGGGAGCTAAAATTCCCTGCCCCAGAAGGTTACCGCCCCCAAGATGGGGGCCTGTGCGGGGAGGCAGAGGGAAGATGAGGGGAGACGGGAGCGGGGAATGGAGGGGAGAGTGGTGGAGGTGGGGGGTGGAGAAACCCAGGGCGGGGGACAGGAGGGGCCACATTGCAGCGGAGATCTGGGGGGGCGAAGTGTGTTGGAGGGGCGGGCCTGGGGGCTCTGTGCCTCGGTGCGGAGAGTGTTCAGAGTGGGGTGGACGGGTTGACTGCGCAGATGGCGGTTGGTGGATGTGGTGTGGTTGGCGTCGCGGGGGCGTGGCTCCGGGGTGGCCGGTGCTGGGGGCTCGACATCCGGGGGTGTTCGGCATTTGGGAAGGATTCTGACGGGACGGGGCAGGTTGGGTGCGGGGGGGAGGAGTGTTCCCGGTGTTGGGTGGGTCCGGAGCCAGGGGGGGGGCGGGGCATGCCACGCTCTTGGGATGGGGGGGTGGGCTGTTTGGGGCTGGGATTAGGAGAGTTGTTGGCCTGTGGGGTTCCCTGCCGCAGAGATTGGTTGATGCCAGTTCATTGGATGTGTTCGGGAGGGAGTTGGATGTGGTTCTTGCGGCTGGGGTGGGTGATCAGCCATGATCTTGTTGAATGGCGGTGCAGGCTCGAAGGGCCGAATGGCCTACTCCTGCACCTATTTTCTATGTTTCTATGTTTCATCTCATCCTTTCAGAATAATAACCGTAGCTTATTATTTTCTTTAAATTCCTGTGGGTTACATGTTAGGTAAATATACATGATCTCTATGAATATAAAGATCACATTGTTTGGTTGTAACCATCGTATTTCAGTGTGTCAGAAATCTGGTTTCAGGAGTCACCTCCACCATGCCTCAATTAACTTGCATCTGATTGGCTCAGCTGACGACCTTTGATCTTGGTGAACCAGGGTTAATAGTGTTTCTTTGTTCACAAGTTCCTTTTTCCTTCATTTTTGCTTCAACTTCTTTCGTTTGGTTTTTTTTCTTATTTGCTTTATGCCAGTTTTCTTTTACTGTTGTTTCCCTTATTCATCCTTTTATTTTATCCTTTGTTTCCCCTGCATGTTATTTTTAATCTCTTCTCTCATCATCTTTTTTCTTTCATCCATTGTTCATACTTTGTGCTGCAACCTTTGTTGGACTATCCCGTTCGCTTTAAAATGAGCGCTGCCTATGACAGATGTTCCTTTCATTTGTTGTGCTGTTTACTTAATCGTCAGGAAAAGAACAGTTTATGTACTTAAGCCCTGCCCACTGCATTCAAATGTAATTCAAGGGCGGCACACCTTCCAACATCCCTTTTCATTGATGCAGTCCCAGAATGAATAGCTGCTTGATTTTTCGGAGTTTTTAAAATGTAGTTATGTTTAATCCATGACTGGGAGAGATTACCATTGTTGTTAACCTTGTTTCACAAGATCACAAGATAAATACTGATGAGATTGCCTGCATGGCCCACTTTAGCTAATCCATCCAGAAAAAGTGACAATTCCCCTCAGCACGGTCTCTTAAACGATTCCAAGATTTTCCCCCCTCTCTGTCCTATCCAGAAGTCCATTGTAAATGTTGATCACTCTTTGTTAGAAAAACAACTTTTTAACACCAATGACATTATTTGCCTTTTACCAGGTTGAACCTATGCCCCCTTGTCCTACTGTCTCAGTTTAACTTGAAGTAGTTACACGCACATATCCAGAACACCCCACACCTTCACATATATATGGAAATGTTTACTCGATGAATTGACTTGAGAGTTTCTAATTGGCCGATTTTGTGCAGTTTGATGTGAGGTGAAAAAGTGGCATTGTTCAAAGTCATTTTTGCTGCAAAACTGCACAGTAAGGCTTTGCCCAGACTGTTTCCTTAATAAGTTAATCTTCCCCACCAGCCATTCATTTACAGAATAAATGAAACTATTTGAAAGGAAACATTGTGGCTTATTATTCTGTTTCCTTTAATTAGGAATTTATTTAAATTGTAAGCAGTTCTGACATGTAAACATCTTGGTGTCATGAAGACATCAGACTATTCAATTTTACAGCTCTGTTAGAGTATTTTAGAGTTCTCTTGTCATTTGGTTATTCAATGTAGCATTTTATCTTTTTAAATAGTGACTTTTTTAAACAAGTAGAACAATGAATATAAAATGGCTTGTCTTATGAGGAAAGGTTGAGCAGGTTGTGCCTGTACTCATTGGAGTTTAGAAGAATGAGAGGTGATCTTATTGAAACGTATAAGATTCTGAGGGGGCTTGACAGGTTAGATGCTGAGAGGATGTTTCCCCTTGTGGGGAATCTAGAACTTTCAGAATAAGGGGTCGCCCATTTAAGACGGAGATGAAGAGGAATTTCTTCTCTGAGGGTCGTGAGTCTTTGGAATTCTCTACCCCAGAAAGTTGTGGAGGCTGAGTCATTGAATATATTCAAGGCTGAGGTAGACAGATTCTTGAACTATAGGGGAGTCAAGGGTTATGAGGAACAGGCAGGAAAGTGGAGTTGAGGCCAAGATCAGATTAGCCTTGATCTTACCTCAGGCTCGAGGGACCATTTGACCTACTCCTGCACCTACATCTTATGTTCTTAAAACTGTTCTGAACAACACAAGCTGCTGTACTTTTTGCACAACTAACTGTGACACATATATAAAAGTAGAAATGACTGGGAAAGATGTTATCATATGAATATTTAATACCATCATCAAATGCCTCTCTGCTATTTTAATGCAGAGATTAAGTCATTTGAAATAAATGGTAACACCTGCATTAAAATTAAAAAAATATGGGCATGAGCATTTTTACAAGAACATTTTTCGCAGTCACTTCGATGTTGTCGGGTTACGTTGATAGATAAAAACCTCGGTAGATTTCGTGTCAGATTCAGAGGAAATATTGCTGAACCATTTTAAAGTGCTTGAAGTACATTGTTGAACACACACAGTTCTTACACACAGAGCCTCACGTTTGCACATATGACAAAAGTAATCAATACTCACTAGGAACTGTCTTCTGGAAACCTGCACTAGTACAAGTGGTGCAGTATCTAGTGCTTCTTTTCGTGCAATTTTGCACTATTTTCAAGTCTCTATGAGATGAGGGAAACCCTTTAGCAATGGTTTAGGATGTCAGCTGTGGCTCAGTTGGTGGCACTCTTGCTTCTGAGTCAGAAGGTTGTGGGTTCATCGTCCCACTGTGGAGACTTGAGCACACATTTTAGGCTGACACTCCAGGGCAGCCCTGTTGATGGTGCTGGCTTTCGGATGAGATGCCAAACTGAAGCCCTGTCTGTCTGCCCTCTCAGCTGGACGTAAAAGAACACATGGCAATATTTTAAGAACAAGCCAGGGGAGCTGTCCCTGTGGCCTGGCTCATACTTATCTTTCAACCAACATCACTAAAAAAAACAGATTATCTTGGACCTTGCTGTGCGCAAATTGTCTGCCGTGTTTCATTCATTACAACAGTGATGACACTTCAGAAGTACTTCATTGGCTATGAAGGACTTTAGGACGCATGAAAGACACTGTAGAAATGCAAGCCTTTCCTTTCAGATAAAGGAGAGCTGCCAATAGAGCTGGGACCCACTGATTTTAAAAGGTCTGTGCTGCCACAAAGACAATTTTCTCCTGTTTTAGTTCTGGAAGAGTAGCTTTAGAGTCAGTGAAGCATAAGCCAATTTAAAAGCTGAAAAAGAACCAGAAACCTTTTGAAAAGCATTTAAATTTAATTTCTCAATGTAAATCTGTTTTTGAAATGCTCTAGTTGATGTTTATTAACCCACTTGGGAGCGAGGGATAACTCAAAAATGCCATTTGAAATTTGTTTGACAGTCTG
This sequence comes from Pristiophorus japonicus, assembly GCF_044704955.1. NCBI lineage: Eukaryota > Metazoa > Chordata > Chondrichthyes > Pristiophoridae > Pristiophorus > Pristiophorus japonicus. Next base: position 112,518,078 of record NC_091992.1, read on the forward strand.
TCGGGAAAGACCAGAATTCCCTGTTTGTACAATTTTCAGCCGTCACAATGACACATTTGTTCCAGGTCAGCATATCATGTAGAATTTAAACATCATTTTTATGTCATGCCTGACAGGTCAAGCAGAAATTTACAATTCTGCAAAGGTAGCAACCCCCACTGAAAATAGAAATTTTACACATTTATGCTTTTTTAAAAAATGTTTTATTTTTATAATAATTGCTGTTTCAAGGTAAACATAAATTATGTTTGAGCCACAGTAAATTGACAAAGATCCATGATTTAGAATATCTTCTTGGAGTGAACTTTTTAACATTTCCCATATTTCCCCAAACTCGGCCACTCATCCACCACCCCCTGTGCTCGCTGACCTACATTGGCTTCCAGTTAAGCAATGCCTCGATTTCAAAATTTTCATCCTTATTTTCAAATCCCTCCATGGCCTTCGCCCCCTCCCTATCTCTGTAATCTCCGCCAGCCCCACAAGCCCCCGAGATGTCTGCGCTCCTCTAATTCTGCCCCTCTTGAACATCCCTGATTATAATCGCTCAACCATTGGTGACCGTACCTTCTGTTGCCTTGGCCCCAAGCTCTGGAACTCCCTGCCTAAACCAATCCGCCTCTCTACCTCTCTTTCCTCCTCCAAGACCCTTCTTAAAACCTACCTCTTTGATCAAACCCTGCCCAAAATTCTACTTATGCGGCTCGATGTCAAATTTTTTATCTCACAAGACCATGTTGCTACTGTTGGCGGGTGCCGTTTCTATTAGCAAGTTACCTGGTACCGAGTCCTTGATAACACTGACACAATCTGACTGTGTCGTTTCACTACGTTAAGGGCGCTATATAAATACAAGTTGTTGTTGCTGTTGGGGTTTACCTGATTACTGGTTCATAAGACTAGATTTCCCACACACTTGCAGCCTGAGGTCAATGTGCCCTGTAATTTTTTTTTGGTGCATGGCCCTTTAACTGGCTGCGCGGCCCATTCTATTTTTTGTGCATGCGTGGTTATTTACATTGAAAAGCCGTGAATAGCCTGCACGGTATCTCCAGATGGCCACGCAGCTTGCCCGAGGTATGTTGTAATTTCCCACCTTGAAATATTTGCAAATTCCTTTTATCAACTAAACTTTCAAATAGACAGAAATAATGAGTAGAAAAGTGGTATCCTCCAGAGAAAGTGTAGAAAGTGTATTTTTCGTCATCATCTATACATTACAATCCAAAACCTATATTTGTTTCAAAATAAAGGAATGAAAAAAAAGTGAGGGAGCAACAAAAATGTTTAAGAATAACAAATCAAAGAAATTGCATTTATATAGTGCCTTTCACGACCACTGGACGTCTCAAAAGGCCTTACAGCCAATGAAGTACTTTTGGAGGGTAGTCACTGTTGTAATGTGGGAAACGCGGCAGCCAATTTGCGCACAGCAAGCTCCTACAAACAGCAGTGTGATAATGACCAGATAATCTGTTTTTGTTATGTTGATTGAGGGATAAATATTGGCCAGGATACTGGGGATAACCCCCCTGCTCTTCTTTGAAATAGTGCCATGGGATCTTTTACGTCCAGCTGAGAGAGCAGATGGCGCCTCAGTTTCACATCTCATCCGAAAGACGGCACCTCCGACATTGCAGCACTCCCTCAGCACTGCACTGGAGTGTCAGCCTGGATTTATGTGCTGTACCAAGGTATTGAAGTTTACAGCACAGAAGGAGGCCACTTAACCGTTTGTAACAGTGAGAAGTATTTCATCCTCACGACAAAGCCAGACGGCCAGCTGGACAGAGAAAGAAAATGCTATGAAATTTGAAAATCACCCAAATAAAAGAGTAGAAATAAACCACCAGAAATAATAGGCTCAATTCCTGTGTAAACACTATCCTATATTCAGCTTGTGTGTAATAGGAATTGCTGATCAGTTTGGAGAAGTGTACCACAGCGGCATGCACACACCTGCTTGCGGCAGTCCTTTGATGCCTGTTCCTTTCCTTCCACAATGCATTTTTCAGCCACTACAGTAGGAAATACGATCAGACAGCAGTAATCAGCTTGTTATATTCCTATAGAATGTAAAACAAAACCGTCCGAAACAACACAAAACACAGCAGGACACACAAAAGGAACTGACTCCCATACCCAACCAACAGCTAAACAATGTTCGAAACATCACCTAAATTACCAGAGCTTCAGACCCAGGCAATACAGCGCAGAGCAGCATATTCAGAGCTCTCAACTTCCCCGATTCTGCCTTCCAGTTTAACTCTTTTTCCAGATGTCTTTTGAAACTCTCTAGCCGGATTGTCTATATAAAAAACAGAGCCATCAGAAAACACATTATGGGTACCTGTGGGGACAGTTACCCAATCTCAGAAATGATCTGATAGACACTGGATAAATGATGTCCCCGTAACCAATGGAAAGACGAGTGAGTTGGTTCCCTTTGTGGTGCGGCAGCTGATCCAGTTTTTAAAAGTCAAGCAATTGACAGCAACAAAATGTTTCTTCTTTTTTTGGAAGCTGCACTTCATTTCCCAATGGATTGGATCGGTTTGGGCAGGTTTCGATGACAGCATGTTTATCCCTAGCTCCTGCTGCACCAGTCCCTGATTTGATTTAAAAGGGGTTAAAGAGCAGTAACATCAGCAGGGAAATAATTTTTTATTATTGATGATATTGCGTCAAAGTCACCCTCATGTAGAGAGACTAAAACATCTGGCAAATAATCTGCTCCACAAAATTGTGCAATTGTAACCCACTTGCAGTAAAATAAAAGCCAATTGAAATGATCAAAGGCTGGTATATCAAAGCAAATTCCCCAATTCTGAAGGCTGTAGCCTAATTTTGCACACCCTTCGCCACAGGCATTTAAGAAGAATAAACAGTGCCACATCTAAAAATCAAACTACAGATCAGAAGAATTATAAGGTATGTGACTATAGACATGCAAATAAATGACTTGCCTTTCTGCACATGTGCAAATAATGCCCATCCCTCAAGGTAATATATCATTCCTGCAGCTCAATTTCTAAATTAAGGAAAAGAAAATGGACTAAAGGGTGAGGTAAGTTCCGTCAGGCATGTGCCAAGTGCAGTTAGTGCATAAAGCCTACAAACCATTTTTTGGCTAATACGTCTCCTTATTCATGTATGTGGGGATTGTATGTGTGACCTTTTAGGGTGGATAAGTGGCTGGCACATCAGATGACTTGTCTTAATTGGACAAGTCAAAAACTAACCATTTGCCTATCGCCACCAGATTTACTAACTAGGTGTACTAGACTGATGAATATTAGGAGCAGCTTATCACTGGTATTTTTCCTATTGTAAGATCTTAGGGCATCTCAAATCTTAGACTGTGTCCTTTTTCTTTATTTCTATATACAAAACTCAGTGAATCTTAATCACCTCTGTTCCCCACTGAAGCATGTCATCATTAACACTAGGGCGCTGACTGCCCCATTCAGGATGATTACTCTCCACTGCTCCGACAGACTGGGATTCAATGAGGACTCCACTAATACAGTTTAGGCAGCCACATGCCTCATACGAGCAGGCCCGGCATGTAGGAGCCAGCTGGCAAATTGTCAAACTGGATTTGGGCACATTGCCAGTGCTCAGTGCACCGTGCCAACATTGCCTGTCTTTCTGTCTATCAGTGAACTCATTTCAGGGGGTAGCGTGTCTGAGGTGTTAAGGGCATTGTGTTGATCCCTTAACTCTTTGGTGACCAATATCAAAATAGCCAATAGGATATAAGAAAAAAAAATCCTATGAAATGTAGGATTGAACTAAATCCATTGCTCCTCATCATCATAGGCAGTCCCTCGGAATCGAGGAAGATTTGCTTCCACTCTTAAAATGAGTTCTCAGGTGGTGGCTTAATGCTCTTACATGGCAAGTAACTAAACGTTGTTGAATTTCTAGTTTGATTGGCTCTACGTAAGCGAGTTGTAAAATTTATAGCACATTTCCTGTATCTTAAATAAGTGTATAAATATACTGTATCACAAATAAAAAAGAACATAGAGTTTCTACTATATCTTATCCAAGTCTAAATCTGTAAGATTTTATAATGGGCTAGCAAACATGATCGCAAATATAGTAGCACCCCTGTCTCCCAACCAGATGAGTCTCAGGGCCACTCGTCACTTAGTCAACCTGTCATTATTGGGAGAGATCCTTTTGGTTTTCAGCTGAACTTTGGGATGGAACACTTCGCTAATGCAGGACCTCTTCTTAGTGAAGTAGAACTGACTTAACCCACCGCATTGCAAGATTACCTTCTGTCAACTGATTGATGGCAGTTGTGAAGTATGCAGTGCAACACAAGTATCGAGTGTAGGGAAGGGGTCTCTGCTGACAATGGGTCAGTGGGCAGTTTGGATTCAACTTGTGATGTTTCATGTGGGTCACTTTGATCTTTCACCCACATTTTTCAAACTGGAGCTATTACTATTAACACGGAAGTAGTTAGGACTACATTATATTTTCAGCAGCATCTTTATTTTTGAACATGCAGTTAAGTCACTTAAGGGGAAGAAATCGTATCTAGTAATCTGACTGCAAATTATTGTGAAGTAACAATAGTGCCTTAGATTTGGAAGAATACAAAAGTGCTTGGTCCTGAGCCCTGAGAAATGTGACAGCACCACCGGCAGTATAGATATTGGTAAATCAATGGATCGAGATAATAATATTAACTTTGTTAAATAAACTGAGAATTATATTATTTCAGTGAAAGATAACAATTCGATCAAAATGTGGTATACTAATAAAATGCATTTTGTTCAGAGTGCATGTTTTTAGTTCTAAGTGATGGGTTCGGACCATAGTCCAGTGGACCAATACCTTCTAATTCAGTTAGTCATGGATTAGTGACAGAAAAGTGAAGTCTTTTTAACCATCTTTCACATGACCACCTCTCAGGTGGACATAAAAGATCTCATGGCACTATTTCGAAGAAGAGCAGGGGAGTTATTCCCAGTGTCCTGGCCAATTTTTATCCTTCAATCAACATAACAAAAACTTATTATCTGGTCATTATCACATTGCTGTTTGTGGGAGCTTGCTGTGCGCAAATTGGCTGCCGCGTTTCCCACATTACAACAGTGACTACACTCCAAAAGTACTTCCTTGGCTGTAAAGCGTTTTGAGATGGCCGGTGATCATGAAAGGTGCTATATGTTGGGGCCAGTTCGCTGGGTGTATTCGGGAAGGAGTTAGATGTGGTCCTTGCTACTGGGAGGATCGGGGGGTGTGGCGGGAGGGCAGGAATGGGGTATTGAAGTTGCATGTTCAGCCTTTAACTCATTGAATGGCGGTGCAGGCTCGAAGGGCCGAATGGCCTACTCCTGCACCTATTTTCTATATTTCTATAAGACCTGGGTGTCATGGTAATCAGTCATTGAAGGTTGGCATGCAAGTACAGCAGGCGGTTAAGAAAGCAAATGGCATGTTGGCCTTCATAGCGAGGGGATTTGAGTACAGGGGCAGGGAGGTGTTACTACAGTTGTACAGGGCCTTGATGAGGCCACACCTGGAGTATTGTGTACAGTTTTAGTCTCCTAATTTGAGGAAGGACATTGTTGCTATTGAGGGAGTGCAGCGAAGGTTCACCAGACTGATTCCCGGGATAGCGGGACTGACATATCAAGAAAGACTGGATCAACTGGGCTGTATTCACTGGAGTTCAGAAGAATGAGAGGGGATCTCACAGAAACGTTTAAAATTCTGGCGGGTTTAGACAGATTAGATGCAGGAAGAATGTTCCCAATGTTGGGGAAGTCCAGAACCAGGGGTCACAGTCTAAGGATAAGGGGTAAGCCATTTAGGACCGAAATGAGGAGAACTTCTTCACCCAGAGAGTGGTGAACCTGTGGAATTCTCTACCACAGAAAGTTGTTGAGGCCAATTCACTAAATATATTCAAAAAGGAGTTAGATGTAGTCCTTACTACTAGGGGGATCAAGGGGTATGGTGAGAAAGCAGGAATGGGGTACTGAAGTTGCATGTTCAGCCATGAACTCATTGAATGGCGGTGCAGGCTCGAAGGGCCGCATGGCCTACTCCTGCACCTATTTTCTATGTTTCTATATAAATCTAAGTCTTTCTTTCTACTTTTTATCAAGGAAACAGAACATGATTCGTTATCTCGAGCCCAGTTATTGTTTGTACTGAGCATTCTTGTCTTCTGCAGTCCTAAAAGGGGTTAAACGTGTCACCAGTGCAAAGATATTTCAGACCCGTGGAAAATTCTGAGTGTTATTATAACATTAGTACTCTAGTGACTGACTGTCATTGTGAACATGTGTCGAGCACTGGAGCAGTCCTGCAGAGTAAATCGTGGATTGAATCTAATAACGGTGCATTCGAACTCGGGCTTTGAGGTTTTTCTATTGCACTTATATCAATCTTTACAAAATCATAACGAATGTTCAGTCAGGCTAGCATTCAAAAGATTCAACTTGAAAAAATATTTTGCTGCGCAAATTTAATTTAGCTTTGTTTAAACCGCTTGTTGTTTTAAATTTTTTTAGATATAATTGAATCATTTTTGCCCTGGACGTATTTATCTAGCATTCAAAGAACAATAAACAAACTGGTTGCTGCTCCTGCTTTAAAGTAAAACCCTGCTAGTTTCTCCAATTTGGCACAGTGGAAAGGAGATAGGGAAGTGAAGCCGTTTTGTGGGAATACAGTGGGGCTGTGCATTTGCCAGTTTATACCTGACCTCCGAATGCTTTTCACCGGGTGCAGAATGAATCAATGTATTGAAGGAACTGAACAGCCACCAAAAGCACAAATAGAGCAATGTTGAACAAGTAAATATTTAGTGAAATGAACAGTTAGATAACTCCCTTGTAGTAACTTCTCTGAATCTCTAATACATACAAAACCTCTGCTTTGCTGATAGTGAAGGAATTGATAAATATTGTTCTGCTTAAGCTTCGAAAGTATAGCGGCTTTTCAAGATTAGATCTAATATATGAAATGGTGACAATTGAAGGAATGTCATGTTATATCTCAAAGTGGCAATGACACTTCTTTAGACATTTTAGAAACTTGTATAATATTAAAAATGACTGAAAACAAATACATTTTTCTTAAACTGAGCACTGTCTGCACACATTCCTCAAATGTCTGAGGAATATGTTTCTTATTGACTGGCACTGCACTAAGTTATCATCGTGGCCAGTTTCATTGTATATATCTGATACTTTATTGGATTTTTCCACATCCGAGTTAGATGATACTGTAATTTGTACCATTCTATGTCATTTTGTTCTGCAACTTGAGTGGAATGGCTATGTGCCCGTTTATAAAGGGATCATTCAATCTTGATTAAAAAAATATATGTTTAATAATGAAAATAGTAATTATTGGGCTCTTGTTCCTCTGGGATGGATCTCTTTACAGAAACTTTGATAGCATTACTACCAAAATCTGGTTTTATTAAAGTTGTTGTACAATCCTTTGCACGACTTCCTCGCCAAGATCTCCATCTTTCTCTCCTTCCTGAGCCGCTTTTCCAAGCAACTCCTTATCCTCTGTGATTTTAAGCTACTGCCAAAATTCCCCTTCTCCCTGTCCATTGAATTCTCTGTCCTCCAGACTGCGCTGAATGTCACCCTTCACGAAAACCCTCTCATCCATATCCAGGGCTCACAAGACTTCTGCAGGAGGAATAGGAGTGCAAGAGAACTGGTGTTATCTGTCTCTTCCAGCTACATCTGCCAGTTCACATGCACATAGGATGGCATTAACAGCAGCTTTCGAAGGCATTCTCAGCCTGACCTCCGCTGCCTCCTAGATAAATGTGATTTTGGACACAAGAAAGGCTTTTATTAGTAAGACTGGCAAAAAGCAAGGTCAAAAAGTAATGAAAGAGAAATGAGTGATGTATGTCTGCCAAAGCATTTTGGTTCTGAAGCAGTTAAAATCTTTGACATGATTGAGAATATTTTCAATAGAAAATTCAGTCCTCAAAAGGTTAATTGAATTTTCGTTCTATAATCTCCATCTTGTCTAAAATATGTTCATTGTGAGGAGACAGGGGCAGAGGGTTAGATTTCAGTTATAAGTTTTCCATCCGAATGCCCCTGGCTCTTGGTGAAAGGGATTTTTTTTGTTGGGGTTGGCACTTCACTTGGCAGACTTTAGTGCAGTTATAGTAAATAATAACCTCCTTTAGTTTTATAAATATTAAGCTGAATGTTCTCTTGCTGTACTTCTTATTACCGTTTCTGTGAATCAGAAACCCAGTTTAAACAGAGACGATAGTTTATATGTGGTTCAAATTAATAGTTGATTGCGATTCAGGAACAGTGTGTAGCAGGTCAGAGTTAGTAGATTGAGGACGTGCAAATTAAAATGCGCCCTGGAGCAGTGATAGGCTTCCCTTTAAAGTGACAGAGCACCTTGTAATTAGCATTTAAGATTTACAGTAAATCTTATGAAAGAATGTTTTTTAAAAAAAAGTCCACATTACAAGTGGCTAATTAAATTATAGCTGATTGGGATATAGTTAAACAGAAATATACCACCTTACAGTTTCTAAACATGCACTAAACAAAAAACAAAGTGCTGTTTGTACACATTGCTGCACTGGTCCAGTCAGCGACTGAAGGCTCAGCAGGTTGTTGCAATCAGAAGGTACCTTTGTGTTTGCAAACTGCGATATATTTCAATTTTTAACATTTTCTTCGCACTCTTTCTTCCTTCCACACTGTGCGTCTCTCTCTCTCAGCTTTCATGTGGTGCTGCAAGCACTTTGACTGCGCTGCTATGTAACCCCGCCACTAGGAGGTGCCCACCAATGTTTGAAGTTGATTTCTCCCCCTTCCTCACGGGGAAACGCCTTGAATTTGTGCCATACCCTGCCTTGATGGCACAGTTGAGGTCATTCAGCCCCTCGAGCCTGTTCCACCATTCAGTTAGATCAAGGCTGATCTGTATCTTAACTCCATTTACCTGCCTTGGTTCCATAGCCTTTAATACCCTCACCGCACAAATATCTATCAATCAAACTTTTGACTGTGGGAAAATTATTAGGGACACAGATCCAAGTTCTATTACTCTGGCATGTTGTCATGACAACCTGATGGTCACTGGGATAATTTATACAAGATTTCTCAATTTTGAAGATCTCCAAATTCGGTGCAACTATTCTTTTTTGGGAGGATTCTTTGACTGCCTATTTTTCAGACATGATATTAATTTGTTAGTCTTCCTGGTGGGAGGTTCATTGCCTTTTCAGCAAATTTGGATCAAATTCATGAAAACCCTGGATCTGAATCAATTCTTAAATTCAATCTGCAAAGTATTGAGGACCATTTCAATGGGAGCAATACAACACCTACGAAACTCATAGTAATGGAGATGTGGACAAGTATAGGACCTGGAACCTGCATAAAAATTGGATTTGCTTGTTCTGATTCTTCCAATTTAAACAGGGATTCCCAGAAATCTGTGTTTTTTTTATATGGCGTTTCCACAAAGCTCCCTGGGAATTAAACGGGCAGATCGACCACAAGAATAACGACAGTGATAGGCGAATTGAGAATGGCGCCAGAAATGCTTCTGCGTGTACCACTTGGCAACGCACACAGGAACTGCAGTGAAGGTTGGGGAGAAATGAAATTGAAAACAGAGATCTCTGGGTCAGTCATTTCTGGAATGGTGGCTGAGTCAGGATTTGTGGTGAGCAACGGGTGAGCAACTCTGGATCTGTGGTGGTTGAAGGGAACAAACTGGGATCAAACAACAGGATTACATTTGCTAATTTCTCAGCATACGGAGGAAGGAAGTAAAATCGGCAGAGAAAAGGGGCATGCAAAAGAGAGATCGATAGAAAGATCCCTGCTTAAACACGCTAAGATGGTGCAAGGGGATTAGTTGGTTATAATTATAGAGACTTGAGAACTTTTTTTTTAACCACTGGAGCTGAGGTTCGGGGGTGTGGCAATAGAGAACTTGAAGATTAGGAAGGGTCAAATAATGATTTCCTCTGATCGGCAGGATAGCAAACTTAAGATGATCAATAAGTTCACTTGTTCCTACTGATTGGGAGAACGAGATCCAGGAGTTTCTGATGCGCGTTGCTCTTTAGTCAACACGTTGTGCCTAAATGCCCCTCTTTTTACCTTGGAAGTTTTCCCTCCAATCCAACGTGTCATGTATTCAACTGTCATTGTAACCCATGTATAAACTGACCTAAGTTGTACACCGTGAGAACATTGACCACTCGGTGGTGAACTTGTGGGAGACACTCCTAACCTGGACTTTCAGGTATAAAAGGGGAAGCTCCACCCATCTTCATCACTTCACTGCTGGCTAATAAAGGTTACTGGTCACACAGTGACCTTCTCTCAAGTATGGGCCTCGTATGCATTTATACTGTATAGTAAGGACATATTGGCGACGAGAAACTGGGATTTAAACCATGCGAGCATGGCCACTAGCAGCACAAACGAGAGGTACTGTGTTGGTGATGATTGGGACGACTTTATTGAGAGACTACAGCAAAGTTTCGTCACCAAGGAATGGTTGGGACAGGATTCGGCCGACCAATGCAGGGCTCATCTCCTGACGGTTTGTGGGTCCAGGACGTACTCCCTGATGAAGGACCTTCTAGCGCCAGAGAAGCCGGCGGACAAGACTTTTGAAGAGCTCAGTAAGTTGATCGGGGAACACTTTAAACCGGCGAGCAGCATGCACATGGCGAGACACTGGTTTTACACGCACCGGCGGCGAGAAGGGCAAAGCGTTCCAGACTTCGTGGCAGACCTCCGGCGACTGGCGAGCCTATGTAAGTTCCCAGATGCATGCAGAGTGGAGATGCTGCGAGACTTTTTTATTGAGGGCATCGGGCACGCTGGGATTTTCAGGAAACTGATTGAGACCAAAGACTTGACCCTGGAAACGACGGCTTTGATGGCCCAGACATTTATCTCAGGGGAGGAAGAGACCAGAATGATATTTGACAAAAATCTTGGCTTAAATGCAGCAAATGGACAGGGAGTCAACATTGTTAACGCGGTACACAGTTCTCCAGGCAGGCAAAGGACAATGCGGCCAGTAATGGGGCCATCAACACCTGTTAATGGTGCACTTAAGGACAGTTACAGAGACAGTCAGAGACGATCGACTGGTAATGGACCTTTTGTTTCCAACAACGGGGCCTCCAGCTCATGTTGGAGATGTGGAGGCAAACACCCAGTCAGAGCTTGCAGGTATCAGCAATATACCTGCAGAAACTGCAACATCAGCGGTCACTTGGCGTGTATGTGCAGGAAGCCTGCAGCCAGGTTGATGTACGAGGAGGATGGGCCCGATGTAAGCCCTACGAGGCCAAATGAACACTGGGGGAAACCGCTGGAAGCTGAAATTTAGCGAATTCATGTGGAGCACATATACAGTTCATACACCAGGACGCCACCAATAATGATGAAAGTGCTCCTCAATGGCATCCCAGTACAGACACAGGGGCCAGCCAGTCCCTGATGAATATCAAACAGTTCGACAAGTTGTGGGCGTCCAAGGCCAGGAGGCCAAAATTATTGCCGATTGACGCACAGCTAGGGACATATAAAAAGGAGATCATTCCGGTGCTAGGCAGCGCCACGGTAGTCGTGACCCACAAAGATTTGGAGAACAGATTGCCACTCTGGATTGTCCCGGGGGTCGGTCCTGCACTACTGGGGAGGAGTTGGCTTGCTGTCATGAACTGGAAATGGGGCGATGTCAATGCAATTTCTTCTGTGGAGTGAGTATCATGCTCACAGGTCCTGGACAAATTTGACTCATTATTTCAACCCGGCATTGGCACTTTCATGGGAACCAAGGTAGTGATTCACATAAACCTGGACGCCAGGCCAGTGCACCACAAGGCCAGAGCGGTGCCGTACGTGATGCGGGAAAAGATAGAAGGCGAATTGGACCGTCTGCTGAGGGAAGACATCATCTCACCAGTCGAATTCAGTGACTGGGCGAGCCCTATTGTGCCTGTGCTCAAGGTGGATGGTCGGTCAGGATATGTGGTGATTACAAGGCCACCATCAATCATGTGTCACTCCAAGACCAGTACCTGCTACCGAGAGCGGAGGACCTCTTTGCGACACTATCTGGTGGCAAATTTTTTTCAAAGTTGGACCTGACCTCAGCTTACATGACCCAAGAGCTGCCGAGTGAGTCGAAGAAGCCGACCACCATCACGACACACAAGGGGTTGTTTGAGTACAACAGATATCCATTCGGGATTCACTCGGCCGCCGTGATCTTTCAACGAAATATGGAAAGCCTCCTCAAGTCGATTCCAAGGATGGTGGTTTTTCAAGACGACATCCTCATCACAGGTTGCGATACTGAAAAACACCACCACAACCTGGATGAGGTGCTACGCAGACTGGACCGGATAGGGCTGCGACTGAAAAAAGCGAAGTGCGTCTGCCTAGCTCCAGAGGTAGAATTCCTGGGGAGGAGGGTAGCAGCAGACGGGATTAGACCTACTGTGTCCAAAACGGAAGCGATCCAGAGAGCACCCAGACTCCGTAACACGATGGAGCTGCGTTTGTTCCTGGGGCTCCTGAACTATTTTGGTAACTTTCTTCCCAAATTGAGCACGCTGTTAGAGACGCTACACGTGCTCCTATGCAAAGGTCACACTTGGGTCTGGGGGGACAGCCAGGATAAGGCTTTTGATCGAGCACGCAATTTGTTATGCTCCTACAATCTGTTAGCGCTATATGACCCATGTAAGAAACTTGTTTTAACGTGCGATGCGTCGTCCTATGGTGTTGGGTGTGTGTTGCAGCATGTTAATGCCAAGGGTCAGTTACAGCCGGTAGCTTATGCCTCCAGAAGTCTGTCCCAGGCAGAAAGGGGCTACGGGATGGTAGAAAAGGAAGTGCTTGCAGTATATGCAGTAAAAAAAATACATCAGTACCTGTTTGACAGGAAATTTGAGCTGGAGACAGATCACAAACCCCTAATGTCCCTTTTGGCCGACAACAAGGCCATAAATACAAATGCATCGGCCCGTATACAGAGGTGGGCACTCACATTAGCCACCTATGACTATACAATTAGGCACAGGCCAGGCACTGAAAACTGCGCCGATGCACTCAGCAGGCTCCCACTAACCACCACCGAGGGGGGGCTGCTGAGATGGTCATGGCTGTTGAAGCTTTCGAAAGCGAAGGCTCACCCATGACAGCCCGTCAGATCAAAGTCTGGACAAGTAGAGACCTGCTACTGTCTTTAGTCAAGAAATGTGTCCTGAATGGGGACTGGGCAGAAAGGTATGGGGCATGCACTGAGGAATTTAAACCATTTCACAGGCGCAAGGATGAACTGTCGATTCAGGCCGATTGTCTACTGTGGGGAAACCGCGTAGTCGTGCCCCAGATGGGCAGAGAGGTGTTCATCAGAGAACTTCACAATGAGCACCCGGGCACTGTCATGATGAAGGCAGTTGTCAGGTCACACATTTGGTGGCCAGGGATAGATGCAGACCTGGAACTTTGTGTTCACAGGTGCAACACGTGTGCCCAGTTGTGCAATGCGCCCAGGGAAGCCCCCCTTAGCCCCTGGTCCTGGCCCGCCAAGCCATGGTCACACATCCATGTGGACTACACAGATCCTTTCATGGGAAAAATGTTTTTGGTTGCAGTAGACGCCTACTCCAAATGGATCGAGTGTGACATTCTTAATTCAAGCACATCCTCTGCCACGGTAGAAAGTCTATGGGCAATGTTCGCCGCCCATGGTCTACCGGATGTCTTGGTCAGCGACAATGGCCCGTGCTTTACAAGCATTGAATTCCAGGACTTTGTGGCAGGAAATGATATCAACCTTGTCAGAACGGCACCGTTCAAGCCGGTCTCAAACGGCCAGGCAGAATGAGCAGTGCCGATAATCAAACAGGGGATGCTCAGAATCCAAGGGGGTTCCCTACAAAGCCACGTATCATACCACCTGTTGGCCAATAGATCCCGACCACACTCGCCCACGGGTTCCACCCGCAGAGCTGCTAATGAAAAGGATGCTCAAAACCAGGTTATCCCTTATACACCCCACCATGAAAGAAATTGTTGAGAGCAGGCACCGGTCACAGTATGACTACCATGACAGGAATGCGAGGGCGCGATGTATTGATGTCAATGACCCTGTCTTTGTCCTCAACTACACTGCAGGGCCTAAATGGCTCGCAGGCACTGTGATTGCCAAAGAGGGGAATAGGATTCTGGTAGTTAAACTTACCAATGGACAAATCTGCCGCAAACACGTGGATCAAACAAAAAGGAGGTTCAGCAACCCCATAGAAGAAGCAGAGGAAGAACACGATGTAGAGTTCACTCCACCACAGGTGACCGAACACCGGAACCAAAGGGAGGAGAGCCCAGTCACTGTGGGCAGTCCAGACAGGCCTGAGGCACCACAAACAGCAGACACTCAGGCCAGCGCCCAACAACCAGAGCCCCAACTCAGGCGCTCTACAAGAGAGCGTAAACCACCAGAGAGACTTAACCTGTGATCCCAATAAGACTTTGGAGGGGGGAGGTGATGTCATGTATTCAACTGTCATTGTAACCCATGTATAAACTGACTTGAGTTGTACACCGTGAGAACATTGACCACTAGGTGGTGAACTTGTGGGAGACGCTCCTAACCTGGACTTTCAGGTATAAAAGGGGAAGCTCCACCCACCTTCATCACTTAAGTGCTGACTAATAAAGGTTACTGGTCACAGAGTGACCTTCTCTCAAGTATGGGCCTCGTGTGCATTTATACTGTATAGTAAGGACATATTACAATGCTTGCTGGTTGGAGGCACTTAACAACAATGTAAATCACGTGGTAGTAGTGCCACTGAAGGAGGGGAGGCTGCCTGATGGTGTGTCTCTACCGCCAGTGCCTTCAATCCGATGCATGGGGCGCAGCTCGTGGCCCTTCCACACATCATCATGCTCGCGGCACTGCTGCGTGCTCCCAAGTGCGACAGACTGATGGCAGGGAAACATTTTGTTGGGCGAAGGTTTTGGTACACGCAGGTCTCTTCTAGTCGGATCAGGTTTTGTTTGCTCACTTCTTCCGATTTCCAGGTGAGCGGGAGTTTATTGTGCGATCTAAACGATGCGGAGACACAGGAAGTGGTGTGTCAAACGCCTCCTCTTGGGAGCGACTTTGGAGGTGTGGTGTAAAAGGGGATTAAGACACGTTATAACCAGGAATACAATAAACTGTTCTACCAGTGGGATGTAGACTTGAGTGCTGGTCGTCGTACCCTGAGTGTGAGAGCAGGCAACATTCTTGGTCCGCTTGAGTGAGTTCAACGCTGGGGCTGGTGTAAAATCCTGACGTGAATGTGCAGCACATGTTTCTTTTCTGACTGTTGCACTGGTCCTCTGAGTAATTCCAAATGAAAGACACAATCCCTGTTTACGGTGCAGCTGCAAACTTACCTTTGTTCTAAATGTACAGCTGTTTCACATCACTTGTGTAAATGTAAAGGATGCAGTGAGCACTCTATCCTCTGGTCCTGGTTGTGTGATGCCAGTATAAAGGCAGAGAGCAGCAGCAAGATTTCTTTCAAAGTGATACAGGCAATCTGGTTCAAATCCCTGGTCACTGAGCACAGTCGCTGACCACAGCACATGTCGAGCTGATAATATGGTATTGTCGCACACACTGGGTCAGAAGAGATGCACGTGAAAGCAAAGAGTTTGTGGTCAGTTCAGGTCCATGTAATGTGAACTAAATGAGATCTCTCAGGGTAAAAGAGGGTTTAAGATAATTTAAGGTATGACCAAAAAAAGGTCTTTGGAAATATCCATTGTTCTGTCGTGGCTTATCCAGATTCACCTTTAAAACTCTCTTCCTACTTTGGAAGGTCCCTGAAATCAAAGAAGGATTTTATCTTTAGATTTTTAGTCCAAACTGAGAGGCAAAAGAGGCACAAGGCTTGGAGAGAATTTTTCCTATCAACACTGATGGGGGAGACTAGAACTAGAGGGCATGATCTTAGAAGGGGCCGCCCATTTAAAACAGAGATGAGGAGAAATTTTGAGGGTTATAAATCTGTGGAATTAGCTACCTTAGAGAGCTGGGACATTGAATAAATTTAAGACAGAAATAGACAGTTTCTTAAACGATAAGAGAATAAGGGGTTATGGGGAGCGGGCGAGGAAGTGGAGCTGAGTCCATGATCAGATCAGCCATGATCTTATTGAATGGCAGAGCAGGCTCGAGGGGCCGTATGGCCTACTCCTGTTCCTATTTCTTATGTTCTTATGTTCTAACAGAATCATTTGTCTTACTGTTTCAAATTTGGCTTTGCTAACAGCCTCTAGGGCTGCCCTTTACCAGTCGCAACTTCATTCACTGCATCAATATATTAAAAGTATTAATCAGCTTGTTACACTCTATATCACTCATGTGGCCTTTAGGCATATGGATTAAAAAGTTGTTTTTTGTTACTTGTCAGGTAATATTACAACTCCTTTCATCCTTAAGCCGCTGTTTGAATAAAATATTGAAAATCCCCTAATGCTGAATTTAGATGGAGACCTATGAATTTGACAGACCCGAGTGTAAGATTGTTTATATATCAAATATTAGGTGATCATACAGCAAATAAGTGTGTTTATTTCCCTTACTCAATACAAGTTAAAAAATTTGCCAATGATCATTCAAGATGTGGGTGCTATAAACACTGACAGTGCTGTGTTTGTACTGGCATATACAGAGTTTATTTTGAAAGCAGCATCAACATTAAAAGCATCTGCATTTTGGAACCATAGAACCATAGAAATTTGCAGTACAGAAGACGGATATTCGCCCCATCGTGTCTGTGCAGATTCTTTGCTGGAGCAAGTCGAGATTAAGGCCTGCTGCCTCTCCATAGTTCCACAACTTCTCTGCTTCAAATGTTTATCTGCTCTTCCCATAAGAGATGCAATGGTCGCTGCCTCAACCACTGCCCGTGGCAAAGAATGCCATGCTCTGACAACTCTTTGAGTAAAGATGTGGAAGTTGTTCATCCAATTTCAAATTATTTTGGTAAGCTACTGCAATATGTTTCCTGAGTCAGGCTTTCCTGTTAACGGTTTCTTTGTCGAAGTGTCAAATAGCTTGTATTTTACCCCCCAGCAACCAGATCCATGGTGCTAGCATCGATGGAATGATCACACTTCTACTGTCTGCTCCCTCCCCTTTCTGCCTGCTGATTCTATTCCCCATACTGAAAACTAATTAGGATTAAAATGGAACTGGTAGCGTGCTCGTGTACGAGCCCAGAAGACAATGTTAACATCGTTTTCATTTTTCATGTTTATTACAACCAGCTGGTGTAGCAGGGGGTAATGATACAGAGGAGAGGTAATGGATGAGAGTTTGGTAGGAGCAAGGTTGCACGTTCAATTGCCAGCTCTTACTGCCAGTTGCACATTAGGGCTGAACTGGCATGAGGCTGAGGCCTATACGTTAGGTCGAGCTCACTGATGTTCGGAGCAATGGTAAACACGTAGCAACAAACGGAGCTCGGATTTTCAGACGGACTCCAGTTCACTTTGCCCCGCTCAACAAAGCCCTTGTTGGTGATTGGTTCAGAACTTGTTAACAGTGTGTGGATTCAAAAAGTTCAGCCCAGTGTGTGTTGGTCTTTGCAAATGGGGCAGTTTCAAGTGCTTTTATAGTCTGGTCTGCAAAGGACGGAAAAGTGGGTCAGAGTTTTCCCAGCGCGCACCATCCATGTCAGATTCTGTCAGGCTGCGGTGGTTTAAGAGCAGTTTGTGGGGACACCCAGCTGCAGTGAAACCACAGTAAAACTGAGCTGGTTTCTCTATTCTGTTTTGCCCCCCGCAGTATGGCTGTTATAATCAACACAATTTGAACTCGACAACAGCTGAAATTTTAAGAGAATGCCTTTGAGGAAAAATGAAATGTTTTGTTCTGTAATGCCATGTTTCAAGCAGGTTTCTTAATAGGGGCAGCTGTATTCTGGGGAGGAGTGCTCCATTTTTGTGCGAGGTGTCTTTCTTTAAAAGTATAATGGATGCACGGTGCACTGGCTGCACCGTTAGGAACAGCCTTTGCTTTGCACAATCCACCCAATGCCTTTGCAGGGGCTGGAAAAATATTACATTTCTCTCAATAAACAATTAATGTTTGCATGACCCCACCTCCCCAAGGTGCCCACGAGCAAATGTTTCTGCACAGGTACTTCTAGTAAACAATGGTGTTTGAAATCCTTCAATGTTAAAAACCTTGTACACAGTCAAACTCTCAAATGTGTTTCTTTCTCCTCCACTTAAAAAGCACAGTCACTAACTAAGGCTGTGCTAGAGGGAGTTTGCTTTGCCCGACTCTTGAAATTCAACGAGAAAAATTGGAAAAGCAGAGATGACTTTTTTTCTGTGAGATTTACTGAAGGGAGTACCAAGCTATTTTGCTCACTAAAGCCACTAACTGAAGGGCACTGCCTTGAGAGAACATGTTGCTCACTACTCCCAGACTTGACGTGAGTCAGAGTTCCTGAGTGGTTTACTAGTTCCATTTGAAATAAACTACAGGCATAAGTTAAACAAAGAAGTACACGTGTGCATTGAAAGATTCAGCCTGACTTGGAATGGGCTTGAAATTGATTGGGGCAGATGGACATCATCCAGACGTGAGCTGAGATGAGCACCAGCCCCACCCCGAAGCTACCTCCAATGCCACATGTGATGGACTGGAACCAGGGGGTCAGTGCTGCCCTGAGAAAATTGGCGTAGAGTTAAAGGTCAATTTATTGGGAGGTTCGCTTGGAGCTGCAGGGGTAATGTTGCTGCAAACGTGTTCACTAAAATCATAAAAGAGGAGTGCAGCAATGAAATTCAATGTATGAAATAATAATGGATCAGCTAAACAAATTTGTGTCTTAGCTCTCACGAACTCGCTCTTAATTTCAAACTGGCTAGAGTTTGCCTTTGTGGAGAAAAATATTCTTCTGCAGGGAAAAGTTACTTTTTTTTTCGACAGCCAAAATCTACGCTTAGTCAATTAAATCTTGAAGTCTTGTTACTTGGGAACAACTGTGTTTTATCAGGTTTTTCCTCCAGTGGCAAATAACAAGTTCAGAGGTAATGTGGCCCACATAACTGGCAACGAAGTAAGAGTTTAATTGAAAATATATAGAGTTTCTGAGTTGGCAATGAGTGAATTCTAACAACAGACCCGTGCCAATTATGTCTAGGTTGCTAGTCGAGACCCAGTACCAGTGTGTGCGATCCCAGCTCTGGTCTAGATTCAGTAATGACAGCATGTAACTAATTGCTTCTAAAAGTATCATATTTTTACAGACTAGTCTCCAAATATTATGATAATTCTACCTCAAGCCCAAACACCGGACCAACCCTCGGGCTGACTGCTGAAGAGACAGGCCCTAGTGCCCTGCTCAACACCAACATGGACACACTGCTGCCTCAACCTAATGTGAAGCTCACACACCCCCTGCCTACTCCAGTGAACCTCCAGTTCGCTTGACAAGGAATGACCGTGCCCTGTCACTGAGCACTCAGAGCCTAAAGCGTAAAGCTGTATAACAATATACAACCCTCGTTGTATTAAGTAATTGCAGCTGGACTGGGTATCAAGCCATGTGCTTAAAAAACATGTTAAAAAAAAGTTGGAAAAGTATATGCAAGGTTTCCTCCTGGTAGTCCTAAATGAGTGCATGATTGCAGTTATACTGCCACTTTTATGTTGCTGGGAGGCTCAGTCGTCCGATCCCAATCCGAAACCAAATGACGTGGGACCTCCCTTATATGCTGTTTCACACCACCGAGTTTTGTTTTTATTCGTTCATGGGATTTGGGCATCGCTGGCAAGGCCAGCATTTATTGCCCATCCCTTTGCATTGGGTGGTATAACTCTAGCCCAGTGCAAAGCTACATTTAAATATACACACATGACCCCAACCTACTTTTAGATATTTTTAATATGAAGAGAAAATGAATGCTCCTTATCTTCTCCCTTTCCTGCCCCAACTTACTCCCCACTATCATCCCACCACCCTTTCTCCCTACCTTCCCCTTCTCCACTCCTACTTTCTATCTTCCTCCCCACCTTGAGTTCTCAACTTTAAACAATGAGCTAACTGGGGAGTGCAACACAGAGGTGGCTTGAGTGCTTGCGACAGTGATGTGTACTTTGCAGTCTATTCCTGAGTGCACATCACACTTGTCAAACACCGCTTTATGACCATGGGCTGCAGTACAACTGGTACAGGTAGAACTTCCCTTATCCGGAACCCTCGGGACCTGGCCTGTTCTGGATAAGGGATTTTTCCGGACGAGGGGTGGTCACGTTAAATTCGATGGTACAGGTACTGAGCAAGGGGATAGCGAGGCCAGCTGGCTTGGGGCTGGGAGTGCGGCAGAGAGGAAGGACTTTGGCGGGGGGGGGAGGGGAGGCGGCTGTGGATCGCGAGGTCAGGCCAGCGACTGCGGGAGTCGGCAGCGAGGAAGGACATCAATTTATTCATGTCGGAGTTCTGCGCATGCGCCGCCCAGTGGCCTGGAATGGTTCTGGCTGAGGGCTGATTCTGGATAAGGGAGTTCTGGATAAGGGAGGTTCAACCTGTACAAATGAGTTAACAGTATTTCTAAAGAAAACATATTTGCAATACAACCTCAGTTGTAACATTTTATTTGTCCAATTGTTTTAGCGGATGTGCAGTCCTTTAAGGAATGTTAGCGTGATTGTTAAAATGGTTCCGGAACACTGCAGGCAGCTGAGGTGTTAAGTGATAATTCACTCTAATGTATTTTTCTTTTTAAATAATGAAGGGTTTTGTATTTTAATTTGCATTTAGTTGTAGAGGTACACATTTTGCAATTATTTATTTTTCCTTTGAAAACAGTCTGTAGAAGTTTTGATCTGACAATTCTTGACTAGCTAATTTAACTTGTCAGGATTAACGTTTTGAAGACATTTTTAAACGAGATTATTTTTCCTCTTCAGTTACATAGCGAAAACAAATATCAATCAGAAAATCTGCTGCAAACTTCTTGGGAATCCTTGTTATCCTCTCCCCACTAAAAAGAGACTCAGAAAGCATTTGAATCCAGTTTCCAGTGTATTATTGCTCCAGTATTTTCATGAGTATATAATCACTTGTCCAGA